>NC_090935.1:909885638-910510638 GCF_040938575.1 Ambystoma mexicanum | reverse complement strand
TAATATGGGGATGCTATTTTAAAAATGAATTAGAGAAATTTGAAGCAAAAGTTTTAAAGTTTTTACTGAGAATGCCCAAAAATGTGTCATATGAATATATACTTTTAGAATTCGTAGTGAATAGTGTTAATAGCCGAATTCAAGTTATGACTACTATGTTATATGCCAAATTTACAAGACTCAATAATGATACATTTGTAGTGAAGTTAATGGAACAATTCAGATGTGGCGAGAACAATGTTAATGTTATAACATTTTATAAATGGAGAGGGATGTATCATAAGTGGACAGAGAATGATACTTTTAGCTGGTTGATATTGAGTATTGCACAGATAAAAAGAAAATCGAAAAAGAAGATATACGAATAGGACTGTGATCAAAGGGTAGTCAATCTGGCGACTAAAGCAAATAGTGGGTTTTTGTTACGCTCAGCTGGCTCCCACAGGGGCGTTGGTCGGATCCGGACGGCTGCGGTCTCCACCAACGTGATGTGTAGTGCAGAGATGACTGACTGGACTGGCCCTCCTAATCTTGCCTGCGTGACCCGTAGAAGTATTCTCCTGCAAGTGGAGGGATGGATTTAGCCACCTGTGAATTCAAGTGATGGAACCCCCCACAGTCCTCCCAACTAATCACCTCTGAAGTGCTCTCTCAGCAATCTCACCTTATATTCTTGAAGGATGAGCTCTCCATCCTGCATGGATTGCAGGGGCGCGTTGATGCCAGTTACTTCACTGGTTTGAAGGCGTGGGAGAGTTCCGGAGAGCATTGACTCTGAGGTTCCTGGCAAGGTCCAGTAAGTATCAAGTTCATAGAGTTCAATATGTCCGATGTTTCACTCTTGTCCCCCCTTCCTTCCTTGTCTTGCAGCTGAGATCGTGAGAAGATGCCCTCGTGGCAGCTGGTGGCGCTCAGGTAAGAGTCTGTATTACCCGACGCTGTCCGGTAAATGTTGCACTTGTTTAATGTGTTGTTTTCTCTCTCTTTGCAGGTGAGGCACATGAAGATGTGGAGAGTTATAGAATAATGCCTGCGGTGGTAAATCAGGTAAGTCTATGGCGATAACAGTTATATTTGTTGGTTTTCTCGGCTCATCTTGTTGTTTTCTTTTGTCCCTCAGGTGCCGGAGTTCGGCGAAGAAATGATGGAGGCAGCGCCGAATCGAAAGATGCTGTGAGGACTGGTGAGTATGGCGCGGCGCTGCAGCTGGAGATGCGACGCGTACAGAAATGATGTTCTTTCCAGGCCCGGAGACGAGATGGATCCGGAATCAGGTGAGGAATTCGAAAATAGTTCATTTTCTAACATTTTCCTTTTCTTTCCTCTTTGTTTTAGGAGCTGCAGATTTGAGGCGGGCGTGGCAGAAGACTGGATGCAGACTGCAGGCACAGTGAGCGTTACGCTGCTGGATGCGAAGCGTGTGCTGTGTTCGGGCGTGGCTTAAATAGCCTCCAAAGTAGTTCCAGGTAAGAAGTTCCTTAGAACCACGCCTGAGTAAAAAATAGTCCCTGTAATAAAATAGTCCCATCCAGGCCTCACGTTGGCTTGGACTCACTAGCAGCATGGTCTGCATCAGGTAAGTAAAGTCTATGAGCCTGGCGCCTATGGCGCCAGGACTGATTTCTATGATGAGCCTGGCGCCTAAGGCACCAGGACTGTACCCAAACAGCCCCCAGCCGGGGCTGTTGGGGTTTTAATAAGTATCTGGAGGCCTGCTCCCGGAGCTGTTGGGCTTGGTCCTGATGCCTGGGGGTAGGCATCATGACAGCACTCCCCCCAAGGCCCCTCCTAAAGTTGTTCTTCCCCATGGCCCTGGTTTGTCTGGAAAGTCCCGATGGAATCTCTTCACCAACCGAGGTGCATGAACGTGGTCACTAGGCTCCCATGACCTTTCTTGTGGTCCGTAGCCTTTCCAATCGATTAAATAAAAAGTTTTGATTTAACCATCTTGGAGTCCAGGATATTTTTTACCTCGAATTCAGGTTCTCCATCTATCAAGATGGGGTCGGGTGGTTTGGTTAATCTTGTTCCTGGTTGAACTGGTTTTAAAAGTGAAACATGAAAGACAGGATGAATTCACATATTAGAGGGTAATTCCAATTTGACGGCCACCGGGTTGATAATGGCCTTAATGGTGCAAGGTCCCAAATATGTAGGGTTAAAAGTCTGAGTTCCCTTCAGAGGTATGTGTTTTGTAGCCAGCCAAACTTGATCCCCAATCTGGTATTGTGGAGTTTCACTTCTATGTTGATCAGCATTTTTCTTATATTTCTCTTTTGCTTGTTTCAAATGTTCTGTTGCCTCTTTAAAGGCTTGTGTAATAGTAGAGTGCAAATGACTGCGGGCACATCTAAATGCTGAGGCGAATCTAGTTCTGAGGTTTTAGGGTGATGTCCATATATGGTATAAAAGGGGCTTTGTCCGGTTCCTGAATGTACAGAGTTATTGTATGCATACTCGGAAATCCATAAAATATCTTTCCAATTACTTTCGGTCTGGTGTAGCATGCAACGTAGGTATTGTTCAAGGGTCTGGTTGGTCCTCTCCGTCTGACCATCGGTCTGGGGATGGTGACTGGTTGATAACCTCACGTCGATTTGCGCCAATTGACAACATTTCTTCCAAAAATGTGAAATGAATCGACTACCTCGGTCAGAGACCAATACGGAAGGAAATCCATGTATTCGAACAATGTTTTCGAGGAACTCCTTGGCCAGAATTGAAGCAGAAGGTAATCCCTTTAAAGGAATAAAGTGGGCCATCTTGGAAAAAAGATCCACAATAACTAGAATGGTGTTAAATCCATTACATGGAGGTAGATCTGTAATGAAGTCTAAAGATAATGTGTGCCATGGTGTAGGTGGAATATCCAAAGGTTGTAAAAGGCCAGCTGTTTTTTTCTTCTGACTTTTGTTTTGGGCGCAAATGCCACAAGACATCACAAATGACTTTACGTCTTTTTGCCAGGTGGGCCACCAGAATTGTCTCTTAATTTTAGCTTCAGTTTTTGCGATACCTGGGTGCCCTTCCATCAGGGTGTCATGATAATTGGAGATGACTAGTTCTTGTAGTTCCTTGTGTGGTAGAAATAGTCACCCTTGATAATAAGGTAGGTCATTGATGACTGAGTAGTCCGGGCCTTTCTTTACCCAGTCCTGCAGGGCTGTTGGATCGAAGAGTTGTTGGATCTTTACCTGAATATCCTCTAGTGTCTGTAGAGTAGTTATGGCAAGAATTATGTGTTCTGAAATTATAGGCACCGGTTCCGGGTTCGCATATGCTTCTCCCATCCCTATTCGGGATAAGGCATCTGCTTTGCCATTTTTACAGCCTGGTCGATAAGTGATCACGAAATCGAACTTGGCAAAGAACAATGCCCATCGAAGTTGGCGCGACGATTGGGCTTTGGCTGTTTTTAAATACTGCAAGTTCCGCTGATCGGTGATTACAGTAATGGTATGCTTGGCACCGAGACGATAATGCCGCTAAGCCTTGAAGGCGGATTTGATGGCTAATAACTCTTTATCGGTAACCGCATAGTTTAACTCGGGTGCCGAGAACTTTCTGGACCAAAATGCTACTGGGTGAAGTTGACCGGTTTCAGGATCCTTCTGGGACCGGACAGTTCCCATGGCTAAACTGGATGCATCAGTTTCAACTATGTATGGAAGTTCAGGGCGTGGATGCTTTAAGACAGGTGCAGACGTGAATTTCGCTTTCAGCTCTTGGAAGTCCTTTTCAGCTTCTTTGGTCCACAAGAAGCATTTGTTTTTTCGCAAAAGTGCTGTGATAGGGTGTGCAACATGTGAGAAATCCGGAATGAATCAGCGGTAGAAATTAGCAAATCCGAGCATGCTTTGTACCCCTTTAACTGAACTGGGTGATGGCCACTTGAGAATTGCGTCCACCTTTCGAGAGTCCATTCAGACTCCTTTTGGAGTCAGGATAAATCCAAGGAATTCAACTTCCATAGCATGAAAAATGCATTTTTCCAATTTTGCATATAACTTGTTCTGGCGTAGTTTCTCAAG
Source organism: Ambystoma mexicanum (assembly GCF_040938575.1). Taxonomy (NCBI): domain Eukaryota; kingdom Metazoa; phylum Chordata; class Amphibia; order Caudata; family Ambystomatidae; genus Ambystoma; species Ambystoma mexicanum. Next base: position 910,506,607 of record NC_090935.1, on the reverse strand, counting down.
GACTGCACGCAAGTGCTTAACATGGTCTGATTCTGAGGAGGAGTACACTAGAATATCGTCTATGTATACGACAACACAGGCGTCAATGAGTTCACGAAGGACATCGTTCATAAAATACTGGAAGGCTGCTGGTGCATTGCACAACCCGAAGGGCATCACCTGATATTCGAATAATCCGTACTTGGTGCGAAAGGCAGTCTTCCATTCGTCGCCTTTCTTTACACGTACCAGATGATATGCCCCTCAGAGATCTAATTTGGTGCAGATGCAAGCATCCTTTACTTGGTCTATTAATTCGGGGATCCGAGGCAATGGGTATCGGTTCTTCACCGTAATCTGATTTAATGCGCGGTAGTCTATGCACGTTCTGAGGTCACCTTCCTTTTTAGGCACGACTAATAAAGCTGAGGATGCAGGGGACTTGGATGGACGAATGAAGCCAGGGTTCCGTAAGGGCATAGATCCTACTGCATGGAGGTTGTGCACCGGGTAGGAGGTTGATTTGACAATCGTATGATCTGTGAGGTGTTAAGGTGTTTGCCTGTTCTTTTTGAAAAACACCCTGGAATTCTTGATATTCCTGAGGTAACTGCACGACTGGATTAGCGACTGTGGCCAGGCCTTTGTTCAAGGTTTTTTCCGGGTAACAGGTGTGTGCACAATCCGGGAAGGTTATTCTCTTCTCTCGCCAATCAATACTAGGATTATGTGTTTGCAACCAAGGTATCCCCAGTATTATTTGGAACTGCAGGGCTTTGATTAAATCAAACACAATAGTCTCTCGATGCCCATCTTGACCCAACAGTGTCATCTCTGTGGTGGAATGAGTTACAGGCCCAGAGGCAATTTTAGTTCCATCAACTGTGATGATGACATCCAAAGAGGTTTTTTTGCAGAAAGGTAGATTCATCCTAGAAGCCAATTCGTGGTCCGTATAGTTTCCTATGGCCCCGCTGTCAATGTGTGCCCTTACTGCATGCATACGTGATGGCTGCCTTGGATCAATAAGGACCATTGGTATGATTAGGTGCGAGGTCTGAGTGTCCTTCTTGAAGCTCGACAAGCAGATCTCTACGTTTGTCGGGCATGGTCGTTTCCAGAATCAGGTTCTGTTTGATTTCTATCAGCAATTCCGACTACTTTCTTGGATGGTTTTATAGGGCAATCCCGTAGAAAATGCCCTGAGGCCCCACAGTATAGACACAATTGCATCTGCCGTCTCCTTTCTCTCTCCTTTTGAGTTAAGGGTCCCTTAACCCTCCCGATCTGCATAGGTTCTGCTGCATCTGTTCCTTTGGGGGTGACGTTGGGTTTAACCAATACCCGATTCTTGAACTTAGCTCGGTCAGCCTTTCTATTCTGAAGTCGGTGGTCTAACTGGACCACTAAACCTATACATTCTACGCAATCCTGGGGTGGGTTCACAACTTGGGCCAAAACATCTTTACGTTCTCCCCGAAGTCCACGATGAAATAGTGTAATTCGTTTTACCTCTGGCAATCCAGTTTCCACCACCAACCTATTAAAGGTTGCGATATAGGTTAACAGATCCTGGTTACCTTGTCGTAGGGATAAAGGTTCATTATCCAGGGCCTGTCCCTAGGAATGTCTGGCAAATAGTCTTTCCATGCTCATTTGAAAACCCTGAAAGTCCTGAAGAAGAGGGTCATCCTGATTGACTAGTGGAATTGACCAGTCAGCTGCACTGCCACTCAAATATGATAATACAAAAGCTACTTTGGCTTGGTCATTTGGAAAACCTCCAGGTCTGCATAAAAAGTGCAAGCGACATTGATTCATAAACACGGCAAACCTTTTTGGGTCCCCAGCAAAGTGATCAGGTGGAGCTAAAGGAATAGCCCCTGGTAAAACCACTTGCACCGGATTGCTCGATGAAACATGAGTTGGATTCCCCCCGAGTCCAAGTAAAGGTGTTTGCCCTGCTTGGTTTTGCAGCAGTTGCCTAGCCAGATCGTCAGTCCGCTCCTTCGAGACAATCAGTTCTCTCCTGAGGGCATTAGTCTCTTGGCAAGCGGAGTGCACTTCTGCCCTAAATTCCCCCAATAATTGGGCCAGTTGGTCGGTTTGTGAGGTTTCCATAACACCCGGGTGGGGATTTATAGAGAGGCTTCGCATTCTGTTACGCTCACATGGCTCCCACAGGGGCGTCGGTCTGATCCAGACGGCTGCGGTCTCCACCAAAGTGATGCGTAGTGCATAGATGGCTGACTGGACTGGCCCTCCTAATCTTGCCTGCGTGACCCGTAGAAGTATTCTCCTGCAAGTGGAGTGATGGATTTAGCCACCTGTGAATTCAAGTGATGGCACCCCCCACAGTCCTCCCAACTAATCACCTCCGAAGTGCCCTCTCAGCAATCTCACCTTATATTCTTGAAAGATGAGCTCTCCATCCTGCATGGATTGCAGGGGCGCGTTGATGCCAGTTACTTCACTGGTTTGAAGGCGTGGGAGAGTTCGGGAGAGCATTGACTCTGAGGTTCCTGGCAAGGTCCAGTAAGTATCAAGTTCATAGAGTTCAATATGTCCGATGTTTCACTCCTGTCCCCCCTTCCTTCCTTGTCTTGCAGCTGAGATTGTGAGAAGATGCCCTCGTGGCAGCTGGTGACGCTCAGGTAAGAGTCTGTATTACCCGACGCTGTCCGGTAAATGTTGCACGTGTTTAACGTGTTGTTTTCTCTCTCTTTGCAGGTGCGGCACATGAAGATGTGGAGAGCTATAGAATAATGCCTCCGGTGGTAAATCAGGTAAGTCTATGGTGATAAGAGTTATATTTGTTGGTTTTCTCGGCTCACCTTGTTGTTTTCTTTTGTCCCTGAGGTGCCGGAGTTCGGCGAAGAAATGATGGAGGCAGTGCTGAATCGAAAGATGCTGTGAGGACTGGTGAGTATGGCGCGGCGCTGCAGCTGGAGATGCAACGCGTACAGAAATGATGTTCTTTCCAGGTCCGGAGGCGAGATGGATCCGGAATCAGGTGAGGAATTCAAAAATAGTTTGTTTTCTTTCCTCTTTGTTTTAGGAGCTCCAGATTCGAGGCGGGCGTGGCAGAAGACTGGATGCAGACTGCAGGCACGGTGAGCGTTACGCTGCTTGATGCAGAATAACGCGAAGCGTGTGCTGTTGTTCGGGCTTGGCTTAAATAGCCTCCAAAGTAGTTCCAAGTAAGAAGTTCCCTAGAACCACGCCTGAGTAAAAAATAGTCCCTGTAATAAAATAGTCCCATCCGGGCCTCACGCTTGGACTCACTGGCAGCATGGTCTGCATCAGGTAAGTAAAGTCTATGAGCCTGGCGCCTATGGCGCCAGGACTGATTTCTATGATGAGCCTGGCGTCTAAGGCGCCAGGACTGAACCCAAACAGTCCCCAGCCGGGGCTGTTGGGGTTTTAATAAGTATCTGGATGCCTGCTCCCGGAGCTGATGGGCTTGGTCCTGATGCCCGGGGGTAGGCATCATGACAGTTTTTTCTTGAGCATTTGACAATAAGAGACAGTAAACCCTCTAACCAGAATGCATACCCAGAAAGTAATACTATCAGATGGTACCTGAAGTTTAAATTCAATATATGTAATGTAATGACTATACTTGGAGCTAAAATAGGTATCCCGAAAGATCGTAGATACTGTAGATTGTATGGGATTAATATATTAGAAACTGCCTAGCATATTCTATGTGAGTGCGAAAGTCTGACCTGGCTATGTAAGCTGCATTTCTTGAAATATAGTAATAAGCATATATGCAATGGTTTAGACATGTGGCAAAGACTACTTGGTGGACATGACATGAATTTAATATTTTATATGATGAAATTTTATGTGATGATATTAGACATTTTAACTGAGCTATCAAATGGAATGTATGTATTTTAGAACAAAATGTATTTTATCTATGATTATTCGATGATTTTTACATGGCTATATGTAAAACATGTTATGTTATAAGCATATTATTAAATAAATAAATAAATAAATAAATGACAGTAAAAGGAGGGTCCGAACCTCACGGAGGGAGACCCGTTTGAAATGCAAGTCATACGTAGCAAGTGCATTTCCTAAAAGATATTGTAACTGAAGGAAAATACATGAAATGGAAGTAAAGAAAGAAAGGAGGGTCAAAGTGGTCCTGTGAATATGAGAGCGAAAATCCTCCCAGTTTCGAAAGTCTTCGACAGCGAAATCAAAATAAAAAAGGAAGTTTGAGCCCGACTGAGGGGTACCTATAGTGTGGAATGTGAAGAAAGCTTGGGGGAGGGAACCCCATCAAGGAGAAAAGGTTTGAGCCCGATTGATGGAAACCTATAGTGAACTGTGATACAATACTATACTTAGAAACTGTTTTGCTGAAAATGTGTAGAATCTTGAAGGATGACCTGGACTTGGGTGAGAGTAACTCGAGAGGTTAAACCCGTGAACTTGTGACTCACACTCGGAGGACCAAGAAAGCTCTGGAGGATACAGCCAGCCACCTAACTGTGTTCGCGAGCCAAAGTGTGTTCGTCCATCAAGTGTTCTACCTAACCCTGTGCTGTACAATGTGGGGACAAGAATGAATACTGATTTATAGTGCCATTGTGACATTTTGTTTCATCACTGATTTTTCCTTTTGTAGATGCATATCCCTATACCACATTCAAGTTTATTAGAGTGAGGCCTTTATTGTTTGACTAAGACTAAGACTGTTTCTTTATTATTTGATGGTCGAGATTGCTCCCATCTTAGTTATAGGGCCAGACAGGGGTGTTTCCAAACCCCTTGAATTTAACAATAAAGGTTTTGAAATGTGTAACTCTTGTGTCAGTGTCAACTTGTGATGACATGCCTCCCTTACATACAACATTGTGTTAATCCAAGAGATCTGGTTGAATTTTGCCCTCTTCATAGACGGTTTCATAATCGACACTAAGCATGCAAAGAAGGGGAAGAAGGGCAGACCCTATGGGGGGATTCTCACTGACATAAAAAGAAGTCCAAGGTCCAGTCATCAAGAAAATCAACATGCTCTCTGAAGCAGTGCTGGCCACGATAGTGGTCCACCAGCTAGATGGGAAAGAAACTAGTTTATTGGTAATAAACATCTATTTCAACACTGTTTGGGCTGACATGGATGAAGTTATCAATGAAATAGAGAATGTGTTGACAGATTGGTTCAGTAGGAAAATTCCGAGTCCAATAATCATCGCAGGGCATTTTAATTATATGTGTCCCAAGATGGATTCAGCATACGAGGAATTGAATGAAGAAACATGTGAGATGTTGGGAACAGAAAGTGGGGTTCAGGGAAAAAGACATAGTTATTGGGAGATTTGGGTAAGATTGTTAGCCAGATTAAATTCCATGTTTAATATAGGGCCGAATTTGGAACTGACTTGGTTTGGTATCTTGTCTACTTCTGTCATTGACTATATCTTCTTGGGAAATGTCGAACATAGAGACACAAGTGATTTTCAGGTAGTAAAGACAATGTTTAGTGATCATGCTATGCTGACATCGTCTTTTCTAATCCCAGGAGGAGGAAGGGAGGAAAAAGAAATCAAGGTGTAAGAATCTGAAGACAATGCATCAGGCAACAGGCTATCTCAGTTTAGTAAAAACAATAAGAAAGTTAATCACTGGTTAATAAAATGGTGCAGCAACCTAACAGAAGAAGACACAAAACATTACTCCTCACCCTCAGGATTTTTGAATAACTTAACCATGTTAAAAATTAGCACTTGTTCGCAAAAATCGCTGAAGTAAAAGACGTTTGCAGATAATAAAGGGTCTAACATTTACACAGTTGTACATTTTAAAAAGCGTTCAATGAGATCTAATATCAGAAGAGTAATTAAATCAAAGTGCCTAGATTGGATTGAGAAGAAAGCAGAAATACGTTCTTTGAAGCAGAGGCATAAAACCTGGTTGAGGAATTATATAATTCAGAAACACATAAAGTAGAATCAAGACTTTTTAGTGAATATACTAAACAAAGATGCCAGATCGATCTGGTGGAAACTAAATAATAAAAATGAAGAAAAATAACACATCAGTGCTCCTGTGTGGCAGAAGGTGACTGGGTAAACCATTTCATGGCCATGTTTAACAGTAAAGAATACCAATCGGTCGGAGTGCCATTTTTTAAATATTACTCTCTGGGAAGCATGTCATATGAATTTGACATAGTTGAGATCAGGAATATTATTGAAAAGCTAAAAAAACTCAAGAGCATGCTGCCCTGATGGTATGACAAATGGTTTACTGAAAGACAACCTAGGGGCTGAGATTGTATTTAGATTGTGCACCCAGGTGATAGATCGGGCACGATTCTGGAGTCATGGAACGAGGCAATCATTGTTCCTATTTTTAAAAAAGGTAAATGAGAAGAACCCACTAGCTATCGACCCATTTCATTGATTGACACCTCCTCTAAAATATTAGCTACTCTTGTATTACAATACCTTACCAAGTGGGCTGAGAGTACACAGAGGTTCAGTCCACTACAGACAGGTTACAGGAAGGGAGGAGCCACAGCAGTGAGCGGTTTGGCCATGGCCATCTGTATATCTCAGGCTGGTGGAGACACAGGAAGAACGTTATATGTAGCGGGCTTGGAATTTTTCTCAGCCTTTGACAATGTAGAGCTACATTACGGAGAAAGCAGATAAGGTAGATAACCACAGCGATAACCACAGCGGTAGATGCCATCGCACCTCTCATCGCAAAAAAAGCTAAAAAAAACAAACATTCCAACGCATGGTTCACACAAGAACTTGCGGATCTCTGTACTAAGAAGAGAGCGCTACTGACCATTTGGAAAAAGCACCCCTCCGAGACAAACAAAACTGCCTTCAAGTCTATTTCCAAAGACTACAAAATAGCCACTACACAGGCTAAGGCCGACTCATATAGCACTAGGATCAGCAACGCCAACTCTGATACTAAGGAAATCTTCGCTATATTCAGGGAATTGGAATCTCCATCCATACCACCTTCCACCATCACCAAAGATGAGACATGGTGCAACCAAATTCAAGCAGCCATGCTACACAAGCTAGATACCCTACACTCCAAAATCCTAGCGCACCAAAAAGCACTATCCGCTCTACTTGACCGCACTAAAGTTCCTTCAGCTCAATCGCCAGACGTTCCAAGTCAAGTACCTAAATTTGAATTCTCGAACATGACTGAATCTGAGGTCATTGCACTCATACAATACATTAAGCCCTCAAACTGCAAGGGAGATACCTGCCCCGCCCACATTATCAAAGATTGCGCTCCAGCCCTGGCTCCTATCATCACTGCCTTCATCAACGCCTCTTTCCAATCATCGCATGTACCGACCTCTCTAAAAGAAGCTTGGGTCAAACCTCTCCTAAAAAAAAACTCTCTCGACCCCTCCATCCCTGGGAACTACCGTCCCATCACCACCGTCCCTTTTCTGTTAAAGATCTTGGACAAAGCAGCCTACCTGCAGGTTCAAAAGTTTATTATTGAAGACAACCACCTCCTTGGCCTACGCCAGTTGGGCCTCCGCCCTCGACATGGTACCGAGACGGCACTACTTGACCTAAAAAATCAAATAGATGACCTAAGAGATGCGGGCAAACCAGCTCTCCTCCTGCTCCTTGACCTCTCTGCGGCCTACGATCTGGTCGAACACAAAACGCTATGCCACCATCTCACAAACTCAGCCCACTTCTCCACCAAAGCATGCGATTGGATCTCCTCGTTCCTTCAAGAGAGGGTAATGACGGTCTACTCTGACTCCGCTAACGCTACGCCCAGCTCCATCAAATGCGGAGTCCCACAGGGCTCCTGCATAGCCCCCACACTCTGCAATCTCTTCACGGGGCCTCTCTTCAGGATTCTGGACTCCTTGGGCATCTCATATACAAACTATGCAGTCGACACACAGGTCCTCATCCCCCTGTCAGGTGACTACACCACAGACCTGGACACACTCAACAGGATCTATGCCACCATCCAATCGTGGATGGCTGAGAACTGGCTCTGTCTAAACAGTGATAAGACCGAACTACTGCTTGTCGGCTCCCCATCTACACTGGGCAAACTTGATGCCAACTATCAATCTTTCACCGTGGATAATATTCCCATCAGAGTCTCCCAAACCATAAAAACATTGGGTGTATATCTAGAACCCAGCCTCACCATGGACAGACAGGTCAATGCCGTCGCCTCCTTCGCAGCATATCACTCCAAACTCATCAATGCCATCAGGCCCTTCCTATCTCAGCAAAACTGCATCTCAATTGCCAGAGCCATTATCGGCTCCAGACTGGACTACTGTAATGCATTGTTCATTGGAACCTCCCAAAAAAACCTCACCAAACTCCAGATTGCACAAAATAATGCCTTAAGAGCTGCTACGGGCACCTCACGCAAGGAACACATCTCAGGGATCAGGAGGCAGGTGCACTAGCTCCCCATCAAGGAAAGGGTAGTCTTCAAAACTTTGGCCCTTACACATAAATGTCTGAACGATCAGGCCTCCCCTTATCTGACACAGAGGTTTACCAGACAAACAGTCACTAGACCATCTAGAGTAGCCTATGCTAATCGCATCACTGTCCCGCACACGCGTAGAGTGCGGGCAGGAGGCACTAGCTTCCCTTCTATGGCGGCGACCCTATGGAACAACCTCCCAGCTCAGATTAGATCAATTGATTCTCACACAGCCTTCCGCAAGGCCATAAAAACCCAGCTCTTTGTATAAAAGAGCCCGTCAGTCTAGGTCTGCACCTCCACTATATCACCTAGCACACTCTCTGTTATGCCTCGTGCTACCTAGAAAAGTATATGAGTAACTAACTGTAACTTTCACTGTATACCCGCTGTAACTATGTCATTGGACTGTATATCGTATGTAACCCTGTAACTGAATCTACCTAAGTATACCTTCTGGGGCCCCTTACAGTAACCCTCAAGCAAGCCTTCTTTAAATCTCCTTATAGCGCCTCGTTGCCTCTGGGCTGTAGTGCGCTCTACAAATTCTAAAATAAAATAAAATAAATAAAATAAAATAAAGGTGGGCATATATTTGGGCCTTCTACGAATACTTCAGTTGCTCTATTCCAACAATGAAGCTAGGGTCAGGATGAACACTGAGGGAGACTTGTCGAGCTCTGTAACTAAAGTGAAGGGTGTCCGGCAGGGTTGCATTATCGCATCGACTCTGTTTAACTCGTACAGAGCTGGCCTTTGGGAGGACAGCATTGGGTGTGGTGGATTCCCCAAAAAATGTGCAGGATTGAGCACGAACTGCATTGCATATGCCAATGATCTTATTTTATTGGACTTCACACCTGCAGGACTGCAACAGTCACTAAATGGTATGGCGTCTTATCATAGTGAGAACAAACTGGTTATTAACCCATTGAAATCACAGATAATGACCATCAGTGGTAAGAGAAAGAGGAAAAGTATGTCTGGGTAATAAATAACGTAAGTGGCAGAGGTTGAATCAGTCTGCTACCTGAGCTTCTTGTTTTCCACAAAAGATGTGCATAATAGGCAGAAAAAGAAAATGTAGGAGAAAGTAAGACTCACTGATGAAGTCTATTAAGTATAGGTTATTTGCTTTTTCTCTTGTTCCTTTAATAGAATTTTATCGCTTAAAGGTCTTCTCTATGGTCCTTTATGGATTAGAATTGTCTGCGTTCACCAATAGAAAGTACTTTATCTGCCTTGAGAGTCGTATTCTGAAAGATGTCCTGGGTTTGTCCAAATCAGTGCCCGTCAGCGTCATCCAACTGGAGTTGGGTTTACAATCACGGTAGGTTCAATACATGAACAAATGTATCTAGCTATATGAATTTTATGAATACGGAAAATCCTAGTTTGGGCTCATTCCTAGGAGAAATGTTGAAGTAGGAGTCCAATGTTCTCTTCCGGAAATTTAAAAAACGTGGTCTTGGTTTTATGGAAATAGCTGCTGACATCATGTGTTCTGACTCGCATTGGGTTATGAAAAATCAAATCAAAAGGTGGGACAAGATAACAGATACTGCGGATGCTGATAGGTTGAAATCGTATAGAAACAGAGGCCTCTTTTATGCACCTTTGCATGATATTAGACCTTACTTGCTCAAATTCCCTTCCCAGCAGTTTTGCACATGGTATCTAAAGCTCATATTGAATGGTCTACCAACGCTGGAGGTCATAGGTCTGAGATTAAACATTCTTAAAGAACTTAGAATGTGCAGACTGTGTAAGACTGATTGCTTCGAGTCGCTATATCATGTTGTTATGCAATGTTCTCAAACTGTCACTTTTAGAACACATTTTCTAAGACCATCTGAACATTCAACATCATCCGTGATACCGAAAAGCATGTGGAATAGACTAATGACTGGCACACAAGTGGCTCTTTTATTGGCTCTGGTCAGGTTGCTAATGAAAATCTTTGAGAAACTGCAATTAATAGTAGATCAAGAAGAGGAATTTCATGAGGGTTTTCAGTAACATGAAGTTGAAACGCTGTGTTAGACACATCTTTTATACCTTAACATGGATTGAGATGAGTTTAGACATGTTTTCCATTTTTTAAATGGACCGAGATGATGCATTGCTCGTTGGAACAATTTTAGGTTAATATTAACACATTTGGTTTTATCGTATTTTATGAGGAAATGTGTAGTGAATTTATTGGGTGATGTCTAAGATGTAACTTGATGTTTGTTTTCTTTTGTGAAAGTTATCTTGTATTCTATAAACGCAATAAAACTAAAACTAAAAAATAATGGTGTGTTTTGCTTTGAACTAACAGTGTGCTTCATCGTAGTTGGGTTCTACAGGACCCTCTGTCACCTTTTTCCTTTTTTATATGAAAAATAAATCTTGTTTTCCTTGAAAAGAGGTGCACTGAGCTTTTTGCCTTAGATCATTGTTTTTTCGTTATCAGGAGGTCTACCCTACAGTATCAAGTAGAGCTAAGGCGCAATGTGGTCAGGTGCCTAATTTGGACAGGGGTTTAAAATCCCGGGTTCACTGCTTAAGCAAAGTGTGTAATCTCACTGTGACTTAAATTCAGAAAGTGATGTCCTTAGAAGTGACTATGTTTATTCGATTAAAAGAAAATGCTGCCTTACAATGGTGAAGATTTCATGATTTCAGGGACAAAATGGTGTTTCCGTGTGCTACTCCATTAGTGTTACCTGAAGACGACATTGATAATTGCGTTATTGTTGCAGTTACTCTCCCTAAATTCCCATAGCACTTCATTTGACAGGCAGTAAATTAGTTTCACCAGACAATCATGGCACCGAGTTTGTTGCATAGCAGACTGGCATTAATTTCCAGCTCTGTTGCTGCCATTTACCAAAGTAGGCTGGGCTGTTAGGAGTTCTACCACAAATGAGAAGGAGTGAGACTCTTTGCTATGCCCATTAATGCTATGTTTTTGAGTCTTGCATAACATACCTTCTGCCTTTTTCATGATTTCTTGGAGCTTCAAAATCTGTAAGCACTGGGCTAGGAAAATAATACAGGGTAGGGCAAGGATGCTTTGTTGCAATGTTGATGTGTGTATATCTGAAAAGATAAGGTTGTCTGTAGTGTGTACATTTTAGAAAGTATGTTATTTGTTTTTTAAACCCTTATACAAGTTATCAACACAAAAGTAAATTAATTTACTGGGGAAAAAAGGAAACAATGAAAAATAAGCAATAAATAGAAACAATTAATCAAACCCAACAATACAAAAACATCAATATTGGCTAGCTGCCTAGAGAAAATACCTAAAAATCAATTCATCCATCCAATTATAAACATTTAACTAGTTTGTGACTTGTCTAAAACAGTGGTTAATGTGTACTTAAGGTTGCTAACATAAATTGCTTATGTGGTTCACTGTGCTGTTTTCTGGTGTGTGATTCCATTTTGCCGCACTTCTTTTTCTTGTGTTTTCCCTCCTTTTTCCTCTCTTTTTACCTCTCATCTTTCCCATTTTTCCTCCTCTATTTTCCCTTTCTTTTCAGCTGCTATTGCCAGTCTCCACCTCGCATGGCAGACTCAGACACCTTAATTTATACTGTGGCACAGATTACAGAACTCATAAGTGGTCCATCATTTTTTGATGAGTTGAGACTTCCTTGAATGGAAATTCTGGCTCCAACAGGGAGTCTTTACTTCCGTCTTAAGAAAAAGCAATTTAGGACTGAATTGCATGGACATGTTCTCAAGGAATACCTGAAATCCAATATGATCCCTGTGGGTCTACAAGTTAAAATTATTCCCTGTCTATTTCTTGATAATCAAGGGTATAAAACATTGTTTCGCAAGGTTGCCACTAAATGGAGTCAAGACCTGCAGGTCTTGACTTTTACTACAGCCCAGTGAGTGAGTAAAAAGATTGCAGAAGATCTGACTAACCAGGAACACAACTTCTTGACAAATTATGCGATTGTGGATGCCAAGAGTAAACGTGAAGCAATTAACAAACAACTGACAGAATTTAAAACAGATATCATCACTAGAAAGACAAACAAACTCAAAAAAGACATTGCCAAATTCACCAAAGACGGAGTATACCCATAATTGTCAGCTGATTGTATATCAACCAAATTTTATATCTAACTGGTATACCAACAAATTTGTTGATAGAAAAAAGAAATGGGTTACCTTTTCGGATACCTCCTCGAGTGGCTGAGAGAATGACACAGGGAATCAACCCGGTCCCAATGGCCTCTATTTCCATGGTCAGTCACCTTGTTTCGAGAGAGGGGCCGCCAACATGGTTGCAGAGGTTTTCAACAAGGGCAAAAGTCACAGGACCAAGAAATGTGGAAATTCAACACCCGCCAACGAACCTACCGGTGGTAGATAGGCAAGCACCCACTGTGCTAGCCAAAAATTAAATGTTACCCATCTTTAATCTATCAAAGCGACATCTTACCCACGATGAAACATCAGTTTTGCAATACGGCGTTAGATTTGTGTCTACACAGAATCCAACCAATATGTTACCGACCAGTGAGGTGAGAGCATTCTTGCATAAAATGAGACTGGAGTGCTACTTGGCAGGGAAAAAGGATGTACAAGAAACAGACGTGACAGGATTTTGACCAAAATCTATATTTACTCCAAGCAATGGCACGGTACCGGTTGAGATACTCACCTTCGAAAAATGTGTACTAAAAGATGTATGACGTATCATCCAAAATCATAAAAATACAAAAACATCAAACTTAACACTATCTTAATTTCAAGCTTTTGAAACTTTAAGAAAGGACACCCCAATTGTTATAAAGACCGCGGACAAGTGCGAGGGCATTGTTGTTTGGGATAAATATGATAAGGAAGTCATCAGACTTATGTCAGTCTCAAATCATTACAAAAAACTTTCTTTCGACCTTAGTGAGGGTATTAAACTTATGATTAAAGAATTGAGTTATAAAGGTTTTGAGGCAGGCATTGTTTCAGATAAAGAATCAGACTTTTGGGAAACATTGGAAGGGCGGACACTTATATACTACCAAAAATGCACAAAAATGTGAAAAATCCACAGGGCAGACTAATTGTGTCAGGACGTGGCTTGATTTTGGAGCCACTATCCAGATACGTGGATCATTTTATCAAGCCCTTAGCAGCAGCTATGTCACCATTCCTTAAGGACCGTCACACTCACCTGGGACTCTGCAGGGGTGATGGGCATCTCGTCTGCCTGGGTAGTGGTCTCCCTGCTCTGGATATGAAACCCGGTATGGTCTGAGGATTGACCTGCCAATACAAAGAGAACCTCAGTACACAGATCCCGTGGGTTACCTAAAAACCTCCTTCCCCTCCACCTGGTTCCCTGTGTATGCCTCCTAATGTCTGTGCTTGTCTCACCTCCAAGGCTGATTTGGTGGGCTCTCCATCCTGCGCAGCGCAGGGGTGCTGAGTCTTGGCTGGGTCATGTCCAGTTACTTCACTGGAACTTGTTCCTTGGTTCTTAACAGTTTCTGGCATGTGGTAAGATTCCTTGCCCCTGTTTTAGCTGTCTTCAGGGGGGGGAATAATGTTTTAGAAGGTTGAAATTCCTATAAGTGGATAGGCTGTAACGTCTTTCGTGTGGGATAGGCTGCAAGTCTTTTGCATGAGCTATGGAACGTGATGAGCGCTGGATTAATGTCTCTTGCCCAGTGATAGTTTGATCTCTACAGGAACTTGTGGAATGCTGGAAAAAGCTGGCTAAGCGCGTGTGACTAGGAGCGCTGCAGAGGCTTGTGGCGACTTAAGGAAGTTTCCTGGATTGAGTCGCGTAAGTAAAAGGCTGTGCTTCTCTTGTATTCTGCACATGTAATAAACTTTGTGCTGCGGCTTCATTCTTACTTGCTTGCATTCTTCTTTATTTGTTGCAGGTGCCGGAGTTGAGAAGAGAAATGAAGAAAATGCTGCGGAAGACGCCTGTGGAACTATCGATTGGAACCAGCAGAAGCCTGTGAATTCAACAACTGATTCACATAGAGGGACACTCTGGTAAGTACTGCAGGGTTTGCTAACTGGTAGGTGAAGCGAAGACAGATACACGATCCGGAGCTGGAGTGAGCGTGTGCTTCTCAGCAACAGGAAACACATGACGCACGGGTTGAATGCTGGGCATGGCTTATAAAGGCAGCCACGCCCAGAGACTAGACCGTGTGTTCAAATGCTAGAACAGGCATCACTTCTCCATATTGGGTGAACAGGAAGTGAGAGATGCCCTACCAGGAAGTGTGGCCATAGTAAATATTGCTGCTGACACAGTGTTTATTCCAAATGGGATGAGTGATCAGGGTGATGCAAGTTGTTGGAAGTGTTTTGCATGCCAGGCTCTAACCCCACAAGCCCCCACCTGTTTATTTAGAGTACTTCAATGGTTCAACAAGGAAAGGTGTCTAGCTGAGGACCCGGTAACCACGACAAGGACACACGGGATGTCATTATCTTGGTCGAGGGCCACAAGTTCAATCCAGCTGAACAAAGCTTGGTGACTCTGGATATTGAGGCACTATATATGAACATGCTCCAATCAAATCCCTCAAAAGCTTACAAACAATTCTTAATAGACGTCCCCTGCCACACCCAGTACCCACTAGCTTCTTACTATAATGTACAGCTTTAGTCCTTTGGAACAGTTTTTTCAAATTTAAAAATGACTTTTACCTTCAAATAGAGGGCACGGCTATGGGTTGCTCTTTCGCACCTAGCCTGGCCATCTAATATATGACAATACTGGAAGAACAAAAGATTCTACGTGATGCCGATCCACAACAAGCGATCCATTCCATATCAAACTTTTCCTTTTTATTAAACACTTTAACCCCCTTCCCCTTCCCCCCTCCCGCTCTCCTCTGGGGACTGCCTTAACAACAGGCACAGCGTGTCCATCAAGGCCACTGCTAGGATAGCCTGTCTCTGTTACATACATTGCTTACATACATTGCCCATGTGGCTGCTAATTGGTTTCTAACAATTAAAACAGTTTTGATTACATCATCGGAAGAGTATGATTCCATATCTGATCACAGCCCAACTTAGATTGCCTCTACATTGGGAATGTTTTCCCAATTGAAAATGTCCGCCAGGGCCGTTCTCACATTGACACAAGTCACATGACCCACATTTAGACGCTCCATTGTATCATATGACCGTGTATCCAGATGCAGCTCCCTTGCTCCAGCTTGAAGGCTTCAGGGTAGTTTTGGTCAGAGCCGTTCCAGTGCACCGTGCCTTGTATCCAACTAAAGGTGATCACTTTCTAAAGCGTACTAGCCTGTGTGTTCCACGCAGCAGCTTTAGGATGTTTACCCTTTGCAGGCAGCTGACCACTGAATTTCTGTTCCCCAGAATGGCTTTTGGCTCTAATTCTCCTGAGTCCACCATTGATTTCATACTGATGGCGCCACACTTTCTAACATCGCTGTGATTGACGGGCGACTCCTCACCTCATTGGTAAGCCCTTATGCAACTTCATGTCTGGCCACGTTTAACTTTGTTCATCAGCAAATTGACTGGCTTATTTTACTTTCTCTCCCCTTGCACCTTTCCTCCCCCTGCACCTTTCCTACCCTCCCTTCTCCCCCAACCCAACAAAACCCCACCCCTCTCCCTCTTTCCCCCGCCCTTTTATTTTAGCTCCTACAGTCCGGGACATTGACAATCTTGTCTTGCTGACGGCCACGCTCTTTGAATGATCTGGAGTCAACAGATTTAGTTGGCACACACACTCTCTGCCTGCTGGGTTGCACACATCCATCCAATTTGGATAACCACTTGTCAATAGCTAAGGCTTACCCCATGATCGGATATAGTGGTGGCCTATTTGGATCGTCACCTTTACCCTTTCCTTCTTGCACTTCTGCACTGAGGTGAGAATCCATACTTAGATTCTAGTGACTGCAATGCTTATTAATAATCTGGCTGTGCTTGACAACCTGCCTAAGTACTTGGGTGTTGGACCAGGGCCTTAGTGATGACCATAACTGGGATAATGGGCATTCTCCCCCTCCTTTTATCCTCTCTTACCTCCCTTTTCCTCTCTCTCCCACTTTCTTTGAAGGTGGGAGCACACACCGGTTTATTTGCTTTGGTACACTGTCAGCTGTGGGCATGCAAGTTTCACTGTCTCCCCACTACCTCTTCCTTTTAATATTCACAACATCAATTGCTAGGTATGGCCCTTGTAAATAGAATCTTTTTAGTATTTAGACACAATGGACAATGCCCTTATGGATGATTGTCTTAACTGAATGTTCTTTCATTCATTCCCCAGTGTATTGTTTTCTTCCCCTGATGAAGACGTTGTGAAATCTCTGTGTACGTTGAAACTGGTTGGGACTGGCTAACTACAGGGTCTGAAAATTCTCCACTGTGTATCCTGATTTCTTGACCAAAAGAAATGGTTTCATGAAATACTACATGGCAAAGTATGTGTCTGTTTTGTGGAATTTTAGTGCAGAGTATGATTGAGTGACTAATGATGTGTCTGGTAAGACTGAATATAAGAATTGAAATGTCTTTTGACATTAGAAATGTTTGTGCTTTGAATTAAGTGTACGATTTACTTTCTATTAAAAAAAGAAACATCAAATAAAGGTTTCTTTGCTAAATAAAGACCTAGATTCTTCTTCTGTTGTTCTTACTTAACTGTCCCTGTTTCTAGGTCTAGGGACACCTGCTTTTCCGTTTATCTGACTGTGGTGTCTATCAGAATGATGTTTAAGGTGTATGGAGAGCTGTGTTGGTGCATGTGTTCTCGGTTGGTGTGGTGTTCACGGAAACCTAGTATATACATTTGTCTTCAGTTGATGTACATTTCATTGTGTAACCTTTGTTGTTTTGCTGCTAGAGTTGTGTGTCAAAATGTATTGTTAGGATAGGGGATGTTATGTCATATGACACTATGCCATGACACAATTTCAGGCATCACAGTATCTAGTCAGCTTCCTGGGATCCCCCTCTTGACTGCCCACTGACATTGCAACTGTAGCGCCACTTAGTCTTATATGGGATTCTTGTACAATGCAACTGGATACTCATCATGAACTACCAAGTGAGAAGTACAGCCATGCACCACAACAATGCCATACAGGCAGATCCATTAAAATATGCATTTTATATTTCAAACTGTTCGGGTTTTTGGGAAATGTCACTGGCCAATGGCATTAAATATCACCATTGGTTGCTGTGAAGGCATCATAAAGCAAGACAACAGATTCAAAGTTCAAAATAAAATTGGTTATTAAATCAATTGTCAGGATGGTAGAAGGCTTACATTGCCCTATGCTAAGGTGGGATTTCCCAACCTGAACTAAATTAAGGAAAGTCTGAGTCAAAGAGTTTAACTCAAATGTCTGTATGTGTCCAAAACCTATCCTTGCCCTTACACCTAAAGTTAAACATGTGTAGGGATATCAATAATAAAAGAAATGGCAATCAACATAAAGTTCTGAGTTCCGTCCAGCTCTTAGCTTCCTCTTCAGCTTCCCTTTCCCAAGTTCAGGAAAGTTCCACAAAAGTCTCAAGATTACCTTTCTCAAGTTCAAGCAGTTCCAAAACTCCTTGGGGATCCCTTCCCCAAGTTCAAGGCAATACAGTTCCATGCAATCCTTGGCATTCCTTCCCCAAGTTCATGGCGACACAGTTCAAGAGAAAAGAGGTCTTGAGGCTCCGTTCATTGCAGTTCATCAAGTCTCAGGGTTCCCTTCCCCAAGACTTCTACGTAGCAAATTATACTGTTCTCAGTCTTTCAATGTTTAACACAACTCCAGGCCACAATTTCACAATGTCTTCGGAAAGGTAGATGAACATGTCATCCTGTCCCTTCAACTCCGACATATTGGAAGAACAGCAGGAGAACACTGTGCATGACACCTGGTATCATTCCAATACCACATCAAAGGTATGAGAGATGTTATGCACTCGGACAACCACATTGAATGTACCCTCGGACTGAGGCAGTAGACATGAGCTTGCAGACACTACTGGACATAGAAGAACTACAAGTATAGTCTGACAG
This sequence comes from Ambystoma mexicanum, assembly GCF_040938575.1. Taxonomy (NCBI): domain Eukaryota; kingdom Metazoa; phylum Chordata; class Amphibia; order Caudata; family Ambystomatidae; genus Ambystoma; species Ambystoma mexicanum. The sequence continues at coordinate 910,488,117 of NC_090935.1, read as the reverse complement.
GTGCAAAGTGACATCATAAAGAGAGTAGATGCATAGAAGCACTTAACATGACATACATACATGTGAATATTAAGAAAACAATATATATGTAGAAGATAAGTGTCAAGAGAAATAGTAGATGTATATACGCAGAAACCCAATGTAGAAAAGACAACATAGAAGCTTGCTAATATAGGAAATATAACGTGAATAAAGCAGCCATGTTTAGAAAATCGATGTTGGCATCATATAAGCGAGAAGCCTTGAGGAGAGAAACCAAGGCTGCAAAGTTGACAGGCGCTGGAATACAGCTTTGTGCAAGAACATAGGGTATCTTGTTGGCTCAGGATCAAGGATACCACAGCAAGAAGCAACTGCAAGGCACGCAAGGAGTTGAAGATGATAAGCCATGTACGTAAGACATGTTTCTCTTAGATTAAGTAAAGAAGTGAATAACTGTGGGTGCCAAGTATTGAACAATCAAAGATGTAGAAAGCAAAAAGATGCAAGATGGAGAAACCAAGTTTCCAGAGGCCGAGGAGAGTAATAGCATCCAATATAATTCAATCAAATAGCATTAAATAGATGGACAGAATAGACAAAATCATGATCTCTTCACACATGGTGCAAGACCAGAACACAAGACCTTTTCATAAAACTTCAGACGAAGATAGCGGTGTACCTTCACTCCCTTTAAAGTTCTGAGTAACAGAGCAGCCAGGAAGGTCAACTACAAAGAGGGAGCCTTGGGCCTAACTGATGAGAGATGGTAGACTAATTAGCTAAGGAATGCAGTTTCTGACGTGGTTCCCCTGCACCTGGGTTTCGTTGTTTACGTGCTGTTAATGAGCCAAATGTCCAAGGTTGGAAGAGAATGCCAACAATCATGAGGGCCTATGTAATGGTGGACCATACATTTTTGCAGAAGTCTACCCGCTGCTGATATTATGCTATTATCAGTATTTTACGTAGTTAGCGGTTGTTCAAGGCGTGCCTTTCACAAATGGGCAGCCAATGATGATACTAACACTTATATGAACTATAGGTATATATGTTCCCTTAACCAATCCCTCCGCCCAATAGGTTTTTACTGTTTGCCACATATAATGATGTCATAGCTGACGTACATCGAGGTATAACACCTTTTGCGTAATTGAAATGCATTGAGTGTTTGAGAGCTACAATCTGTTTGTTCGCCAGGTTTCCCTACTCTGTTTGGTTATTTGGGCCTGAGATCATTTATTTGGTAATCCCATTCGGTATTTGGAACACTCCAGATGCTACTGCACATTTTGGTAGTAGTGTGAATGTTTCAGATCCAGTCTCTCATATTTTGACCTTTTCCACCATTAGCCAGAAGAACGCAGGGTTTCTTCTGGAGAGCTAAGAAAACACGTGTGTGAAATGAGACGTCGGCAGGTGCCTCTTTGAAGAAATTCCTGTCCGGTCCCCACGGGCACCCCCTGGACTGAAAGCAAACTGATCAATTGGGGAAGAATGTATACCGAAGGGCTCAAACTGAGCAACAGATTTAAGTAGATCATCGAATATGGCAAATAAAAGGGGATTTTTGCAAGTGTAAATATATATAGTGACGAAACGAGGACAGGATTTATTTTAAGAGAGAGAATTGCCTCGATTCCTAGTCTCAAGGAAATAAAAGGTAACGCATTACACTCTAAGTTGGGTTATTTTTAGAGAGGATTCCTGAGGCAAGGTCGACATGAAGAATGCGTTACACACTCCAAAATGGGGTAAAATAGAGATTAGATACTTTAACTAGAGAAAGTAAAGAAAGTTGATCGTAGAAATTGTTGTGCACATTTGTTTGGGGTTATGAATATGTCAGTGTAAGAAGTTGATTTGTCTAACTAGAAATATGGAACAATAGTAAAACTCTAGCTGTTCATCAGACATTAAAAATAAGTGATTACCTCCAATCATAGGAGGATAACATGTGAGGGACGAAATACAGCAAAATAAGGTTCTTGGGTTGTCAATAATAAAATAGTAGGATAGCAAGAATTGATAGAATTATAATAAAAGAGCAAAGAGAATTTTATTGTGTAGGCTTGAAAATTGTTTGAAGAATTGTTTTTAGGAAATGGGCAGTGATTGATGGTGCTTGCCCAAATTGATTGTTGTGCTATAATTAATAATAGCAGAATAAAGGGCCTGGTAAGTATTAAAGTTAAAAAAACGACGTGTCATCATGGAGGAAACTCCTCTTTCACATTTGTGCAAAACATTACTGAGGTACACACCTATGATTAGGAAATATCATGCTAAATGGGTAAGAGGCATGATTGACAACATTTTCATGCCTTGGCCTCAAGAGGGTTCCCTATCAAGAACAGTACTGCAACACATGACAACATACTTACATGCTTGCATGTAAGGAAGAAGCTACAAAAACAGTTAGCTGTTTCAGAGCTATAGAAAATGTATCAGAGTGAGAGAGAAGACATACCCAAGAGGGAGTGGATGTTTAATCAGCATGAGGAAGAGGGCATAGCACCCTCGGCTCCTCGTTCTCTTTCTGGAGACAAGAATATAGACACTGGAAAACAGGGATTCTATCCTTTAAAGAGTTAAAAGCAGCAGTGAGGTATATCAGTCCAATATGTGCTCCCCCTGTTTCTAGAAGTGAAGATAGTTTAGAAGAAAGTAAGACTTAAGAATGCGAATATATGTCCAGACATAGTAAAAATGAGGAAAGTAATGAGAGAAGGGATGGATTGATAGAGATAGAAGAAGAGACAAAGAGACAAAGAGGAGATAAAGGCAAAGCCACTGAAGTAGCAATTGTACAGAATGAGTGGATGGTAGGACAGCTATTACTCAAGTTAGATGGAAAGGGTATTGACAAAGTTAAAGAAAGAGAGGAACAGAAAAGCAAGGAAAAAGAACAAGAATTGCTATACAAAGATAAGAAGGAAAAAGAGAGGAAGTGAAAGGAAAAACAAAGAAGGCATGAAGAGCAGGTAAAGGAGAGAGAGAAAAAAGATTGGGAGAACAATAAACATGAGGAAATAGAAACACAGCAATTAAAAGAAAGATGATTGCAAAGAAGGCGAGAAGAGGAATAGAAGAGGAAGATGAGATGATGGGAAGAGGAAGAACAAAAGGAAATGAGAAAGAGCAGAGAAAATAGATCACATCGTTAACAGATGTGTAATACCATTTGAAGAACGAGAACAATGAGAAGAAGAGATAAGGTCGCAACAGCCCTGCAGGGAGCTGCATGACATACCTAGCGCACCGACATGGGCTGATGAGCAGGTGACGGAAGGCATAGGGAAAACAATTTGGGAATTATATAGAAGATGAGGAAAAAAGATGGTTATGAGACCAGCGTGAGTATCTAAGAATCTCCACTGAGAGAAACAAGAGATAGATCAGATGATGTAATGATGGACAAGCATAGAATGCTATCCTTAGGCAGGCTACATCCTGATGACGAGGAATGGGATAACAGCCATAACAGTTGGGGTATAATGATGTCAGACGAAGAAAGGGAAGAAAATGTGAGCGCATGAGGAGAGGGTGTGTGTGGTTCTTCGATAAATCCAGATGTAGGAAAAGGGGCAAAGTGATCAGATTCAGGAGAACCAGAAACAAAAACACCAGAACCTATATCATATCACGAACAACCTCATATGTATATGCAACCACAAGGACGGTTGCATAGTATAGAGGAAATCTCCCAGCCTTATGTAAGTAGATTGAGGTCATTGCCAGGACGAAGACTAGCAGGTGAAACTTGCCCTACCTGGAAGACAAGAAGCATAGGTGGGTACGATTGTAAAACAGAATTTACATAATTTCTGTTATTAGAGAAAGGAGGAGGACGATAACAATATATACTGTGGCCAACGATGGATAAAGATTATTTAAGATGCAAATTACCTAGTATGACTGCAGGGGAGAGTAAATGGATTTATGAGTTTAAAAAAGGATGACAGCGGGAATGGCATTAGCAGTGGATGACATAAAAGGCCTACTAGCAACTATCCTAGAGGAGAGCGCGGATGACATTCGGAGACGAGCGGGATATGCGAGTGTGAGAGCACACAACACACAATGGAGCATCATTTAATAATTGCAGAACAGAAGTATAGAGGGCACTTAGAGTACAGTATACCGATACATCAGACACGGGTGCAATCATGACACAGAAAATGGTTGAGAACGAAGATCCTGTTGTTTGTATTCAGGAGATTCTAGAACGTTAGTGTCTTCAGACAAGAAAACCATGGTATAAGACAGTAGAATTATTTTATCATATTTTATGTCAGGGACTGCCCAAGCCAGTGCAAAGGCAGATGAAAAAACAAGTAGGGATGGAAGCGAAACCATGGTCAGAAATACAGTTGACTACTGTACATCATTGTCGATTGTTACAAGAGAAGAATAAGAAAAATGCTGAGAATAGGAAGCTTGAGGAAGCAAAGTCACTTCAGAAAGGTCAGAATTTGACATAGAAGCAGCAGTACTGACAAGTGGTGAAGGAGTGGTTACACAAGAGTTACCGCCTACACAGCCATTCAATGCGGGGTACCCCATAGATCAGGGCGGGTACAATTTTTTGTACCTAGAGGGCGAGGTGGTGGATTTCAAAACCCTCAAGGGGAGGAGGATTTAATGGGGGACAACCACAGCAGTGCTGAAGTTGTGGGAGAATGGGACATATGGCCATCACACGCAGAAGTAGAGGGGGCATGCAGCAAAATTGGAAAGCTTCAGGAGGGGGTACGGGCTATTTTCCACCGTATAGTACAGAACCACCAGAGTATTATTCCCAAGATCACATGCAGGATCAGACACATGCACCACAAACACAGAAAACGCAGCAAGTTCCACTGCAATTACAGTCGCCACAAGGGCAACCACTGCAAGCGCCTATGCAAACACAGCAAGTACAGATCCAACAAGTACAGACACAACAGGTGAAGATGCCTCAATGTAATCTGAATGCAGGAGCCCCACAAACACCTACTCCCAGGATAGGGAGTGTGGCAGTGGTGGGAGAAAATCCTTTTACTGGTACAGGGATGAATTTATTTCGACAATAGGAAATCCCACAGAGCAAACCTATGTGTTCAGTACTATCTGTGACACCAGACCCCTGAGGGTCTGGGTAACTATAGGAGGCAAGACATTTTCGTTTCTTGTAAACACAGGAGCGACACATTGCTGTGTTCAAGCAGGAAAATACTCAATGTCTACCATTGCCATGAATGCACAGGGATTCTCTGGGGCTATGAGTTTTTTTTTTTTACTGATGAATTACCAATTTCAATAGGAGAACATGACGTGTCCATGCCACTATTGTGTTTCTGACAGACACCAGTTAAAATATTAGGACATGACTTGATGACAAAACGTAACATGACGATATCATTTACTGGCAAGAGGATAATAATATGTTCCACTCCGGGGATAGAGTACATAAATGTAAGAGAAGTTATACTAGCATTTACAGACCAAAAAGCATTAGGAGGTGTCCCTTTAGACCTAAAAGTATTTTTGTATGGAAAAATATTTTGTTAACATGGCTTCCTGGATTGATAGGTAAATTACTGAGGATGCCCTGTGAATTTTTGTTTAGGCCAGAAATACCTATGGATGATGAGGAAGGACAGGTTATTCATATAGAACTAGAGGCAGCAGGACTAAGAGAGGAAAGGGTGGTTTTTCATGGTGGGGATGATGGAGGAAGAGCATGGGGAGCAGTAATAGCTCTTGATGCCGGATATAGACTAACAGACTTGACAGACAAGGAGTTGTTCAGAGATGAGAATTCAGATGATGAATTTGCATTTTCCATAAGCCTTACATATTGTATAAAAGTTGAGAATAGGGAAATACCACAGAGAATGGGAATGGTAAGAAAGAAACTGTCATTTTTCCAGGAAGATCTAGAAAAAGTGGCAAGCATCTTATGGACCACCATTCTGTATGACATGAGGTCTATAGAGCGGAGCAGGAGCAGTTCAAATTAAGCTTAAACCAGGAGCAATTTTATCACAAGCAAAACGGTATCCCATGTCCAGAGAAGCGGATGAAAGTATATTTGAAACCATTTCCACTTTAGGACAGCATAGAATACTAATACCATCAGACTCCACATGTAACACAGTTATGTACCCAGTAAAGAAAGCTATGGGGGGTGTGTGGAGATTTATTCAGATCTACGCCCCCTAAACAATATTGTCGAAGCATAATTTCCTCTGGTTCCGAATCCAGCTACGATATTATGTAACATCCCAGCTATAGCTAAATATTTTCTGTAGTAGATCTTAAGAATGCTTACGTTTCAATTCCCCTTCATGAGGACTCCCAAGATTCGACCTCATTTTCATATAGAAATCAGCGGTGGAAACATCCAAGATTGTGAGTCCCCATCGATCTTCAATAGGATGCTTCAGATGGGTATAGTCAACATACAACTTGAGAGCATAACAATTCAGTACATAGATGACGTGCTAGTGTGCAGGGGACACCAGAACATTCAGAACTTTGACATTGCTCTGTTTATGGGCTACCTTAGAAGTTTAAGGTCGTGAATCATGATGTTTTAGGGCTGGGACTGCCTCCATATTGTGTTATTGCTCCAATAAATGTGACCTTTTTTTTCCAAATGTATAACAAGTGTCTGTGTTTATTAGTAGGGTAGTAAGGGGTATGGTCTATGGTCTGACTCCCCCCACCGGAAAGGGGGAAGGGGCCAATGGGGGATGGCACCGCTAAGTCCATTGAATGGCAGTATTGGCAGGAAAAGGATATAAAGTGGACAAAGAGAAACTACAGTATTGCTAGGGAGAGGTCCTGTACATAGGACAGCTAATCACTCAAGTGGGGAGAAAACTGACACCCGAGAAAGCAGAAGCAATCATGAAAACTCTAGGACCCGAGACAGTGAGGGAAATTCAGCAATGTTTAGGCCAATGTAGTAATTGTAGGGCCTGTTTTTTTTAATTAAAGTACATATATTAGACCACTGTTAAAAGGACTCAAGGAAGCACAGATCGATAACACAGACAGATGAAATAACAGAAGGATGTGAGAGTTAAAAAGGGCGATTTGTACAGCCCTTCTGTTAGGGATTCTATATTATAAAAATGAGTTTTATTTATTCTCACATGCAAATGGAGAGGTAATGACAGCAGTCCTTACACAGAAGACAACATTAGGACATGGACATAAACCATTATCTTATTACAGTAGGATTTTAGACCCTCTAATGAGAGGGCATTACTCTTGCGAACAAGCATTAGCTGCTGCTGTTTTCGCAATTGAAAAAGATGCAAGTATTATAAGGGAGTGCACAATGACGTTATATGTAGAGCATTCCTTATTCGCCATTTTGGAGAAACGTAAAAGTATGCGGACTACACACATGGCATCAGGTTATGAGATGATTATTTCAAATGCAGCAATCAAAATTGTTAGATGTTGTGAATCCAGCAACATTTATAGCAGAACCAGTACAGCGGGAGCCTTATGTACATGATTGCACAAAGAACGTATGCTGAGTTTTATGACGATATTCCCCACGTCAAAGAAAACACGATGGGGCGGGGAATTCTATTCATTGATGGATCTTCAAAAATTGATGAAACGACAGGAGAAAGGCATGCGGGATCAGCAGTAGTGAAGTAAAGAAGAATGGTGAATTTGAAGTAGTGACAAGTGCAAAATAACCTTCACATTGTTCAGCACAGATGCAGAATTAGAGGCACTTTTGCCACACTTCAGAGATATGAGGATGAGGAAGTGACAGTGCACTCTGACTCCATCTGTGTTACGTCAACCATTCATGCAGGGTTGTTACACTTGAAAAGAAGGAGCTTCCTCCGAGCAGACGGCACGCCATTGCAACATGTGGCACTATTAGACAAACTTATTAACGTACTGAAACAACTCCCATTGGCTATTGCTGTGGCGAAGTGGGCAGACATGATTTATTGCTGTAACAAAGCTGCAGACGTTGAGGAAAAAAGAGCAGCATATTTTCCCAATATTTCTAATTTCTAAGTAGAAAGTGTTCAACCAATGTCAGAACAGTGTATGATAATGAAAGAAGTCTTTAATATGTTATCCATTATACAGTTAATTGAGCTACAAGGTCGAGCCCAACAGGAAGAACAGGATTTATGGAAAATATGAGGGGGTTCTTTATCCCCCACAGAGGCTATATTGAGACAAGATAGTACTGGAAAGCCAGTTATGCCGTTTGCATTATTGAGAGTTGTGCTGGATCACCTTCACTATTCTGTGTATACAACTTGAGAGAACCCTGCTGCCATGATGGTAGAAGACTGGTTTTCGCCAAATTTGTTAGAACACGTTGCACAGTTTATTGTAAATTGCATTATCTGTCAGAAATTCACAGGAGGGCATACCTTGCGAAGAGTGAGAGGAGCACTACCCCGCCCTAAAGGTGCTTTTCAGTATATGCATATAGATTATGTGGACACGTTGCAAACATGCAAAGGCTACAGATATATGTTAGTAGTAGTGTGTCCTTTTTCCCGATGGATTGAGGCAGGTTCATGCATGCCCCCCGATGCCACATTTGCTGCCAGGGTTCTCATATGTGAGATGTTTCCTAGATGGGGTGTATGCGAAATCCTGCGGTCTGATAATCGGCTGCATTTTGTAAATTAGATGTCTGAACAAATCACTCTTCTAGTAGGCATAAAGCAAAGGTTTTCATCTGCTTATCGCCAACAGCCGAATGGTATTTGTGAGCGTTTAAACTGACCCCTTAAAGAAAGGATAACTAAATTAAAGATGGCTTTGAAGGAAGAAGGGATGGCTATAGTGCCTACCCCTTGCCTTATTCGTATTGAGGAACCAGCCTGACTTAGAGCACCACCGGACTCCTCATTAGTTGGTGACTGGACGCCGCATGAGAGTGCCCCTAGCTCCTCCCACTGGAATAGAAATGGATACCCATAGTGTAGCAAAAACATTAGGGGATTAAATGCATGATTTTTTGACAAATATGACTGCTAGTGTTCCTTTCATTTCCCAAAAGATCAAAATTTGGAGGGGAGGGTCAAAGAAGATTAGGAATGTTAAATCCACCTAGTTTGTATCCAGGGGACCAAGTGTGTGTCAAGAGTTTTGTTCACACTTGGAATAAGCCCCATTTGAAGGACCGCACCTAGTAGAGGATGTCACTCCCACTGCCGTGAAAATCCAAGGAAGACGAGCCTGGCTGTATCTAAATGACATAAAGACTTACAAAGGAAAGACCCCTACCCCCATGGCACCCATTGACAGTGAAGCAAGAGAAGAGGTTCCGCGAATGTAGTCTAGATCGGCTACCAAGAGCCAACAAGAACAGATGAAATCAAAACAATTTGAACTTTCGATAATTTTCCAAGTTTAAAGGGAAACAAACCAACTATTCAATGTTATATTTTGTATTTTGTATTTATTTTTATTTTTATAGCGCTTTAATCCAAAGTGCTTAACAAGAGGAACAAGCATAATACAATAAGCAATGCATGACAAATTGAATCTGAACCAGAGAACAGTACAAGGAACAATTTACAAATATTGATAGGAAGGGTGCTAAAGGAGAGGGGCTAAGTGAGGGAGGGGGTGGGAGGAGTGGGAAGAGGTAGAGTCAGTAGTAAGAGAGGAAAAAAGGAAGCTAGGGGGTGAGTGGAAGAGATAAGGTTTTAGAGAAGTGCAGAATGAGGGATAGGAGGTAATAGAATGGACAGGAAGGGATAGGCGGTTCCAATGGAAGGGAGCGAGAAGTTGGAAGGAGCGGAAGCGGGAAGGGGCACGGAGTGGAGGAGGAGGAGAGAGAAGAAAGAGATCCGCAGAACGGAGTGAACGAGAAGGAGTATAAAAAGTGAGAAGGGAGGATAGGTAGGGAGGGGCAAGGGCGTAGAGGGATTTGAAGACTAGACAGAGGAAATTAAATTTAAGCTGTGAGTGAAAAGAGAGCCAGCCAAGTGAGTTGAGAGAAGAGGAGATGGAATCATGTTCGTAGAACTATTACTATTAGGTTAAAGAGACAATCAGGGTAATTCATAGAATTTCGCACAAAAGTAGCACACTTGGCTGGCGCACAGTGTGTGCGTGCGAATGTCTGGTGCGAATGTCTGCGCCAGCCGCGTGCGCTAAAATCGATATCCGCGCACAGCGTATTCATGGATTTTAGCCTCCAAAACCAGCCGTGGTGCAGAGTGGCGCAGCGACCCTGCACCAGCGCCAGTTACGCCCCCAAGAACGCCCTCACGCAAGGAAAAGCCATCAAAATTCCCAATTCAGCGCAAAGAGCTGCGCTAACCCGGGACCAGTATACAGGGCTGCCAAACAGCAAACGTCGAGCGGGGAACGTGTATTACTGGGGTGCGCGGGAAGTGCCACATGAGATTTCTGCAGGGTACGTGTATTTCTGGGGTGCGGGGAAGTTTAACACGCGATTACAGCAGGGTACGTGTATTTCTGGGGTGCGGGGAAATTCAACACGCGATTACAGCAGGGTACGTGGATTACAGGGGTGTGCGGGAAGTTCCACACGCGATTTCAGCAGGGTACGTGTATTTCTGGGGTGCGGGGAAGTTTAACACGTGATTTCAGCAGGGTACGTGTATTACTGGGGTGCGCGGGAAGTTCCACACGCGATTTCAGCAGGGTACGTGTATTTCTGGGGTGCGGGGAAGTTTAACACGTGATTACAGCAGGGTACGTGTATTACAGGGGTGCGCAGGAAGTTCCACACGCGATTTCAGCAGGGTACGTGTATTTCTGGGTTGCGGGGAAGTTTAACACGCGATTTCAGCAGGGTGCGTGTATTACTGGGGTGCGCGGGAAGTTCCACACGCAATTTCAGCAGGGTACGTGTATTTCTGGGGTGCAGGGAAGTTTAACACGCGATTTCAGCAGGGTACGTGTATTACTGGGGTGCGCGGGAAGTTCCACACGCGATTTTAGCAGGGTACGTGTATTTCTGGGGTGCGGGGAAGTTTAACACGCAATTTCAGCAGGGTACGTGTATTACTGTGGTGCGCGGGAAGTTCCACATGCGATTTCAGCAGGGTACGTGTATTTCTGGGGTGCGGGGAAGTTTAACACGCGATTACAGCAGGATACGTGTATTACAGGGGTGCGCGTGAAGTTCCACACGTGATTTCAGCAGGGTACGTGTATTTCTGGGGTGTGGGGAAGTTTAACACGCGATTTCAGCAGGGTACGTGTATTACTGGGGTGCGCGGGAAGTTCCACATGCGATTTCAGCAGGGTACGTGTATTTCTGGGGTGCTGGGAAATTTAACACGCAATTTCAGCAGGGTACATGTATTAAAAGGGTGCGCGGGAAGTTCCACACGCAATTTCAGCAGGGTACGTGTATTTCTGGGGTGCAGGGAAGTTTAACATGCGATTTCAGCAGGGTACGTGTATTACTAGGGAGCGCGGGAAGTTCCACATGCGATTTCAGCAGGGTACGTGTATTTCTGGGGTGTGGGGAAGTTTAACACACGATTTCAGCAGGGTATGTGTATTACTGGGGTGCGCGGGAAGTTCAGCACGCGATTTCAGTGGGGTACGTGTATTTCTGGGGTGTGGGGAAGTTTAACACGCGATTTCAGCAGGGTACATGTATTACTGGGGTGCGCGGGAAGTTCCACACGCGATTTCAGCAGGGTACGTGTATTTATGGAGTGCGGGGAACTTTAACACGCGATTTCAGCAGGGTACGTGTATTACTGAGGTGCGCGGGAAGTTCCACACGCGATTTCAGCAGGGTACGTGTATTACTGGGGTGCGGGCAAGTTTCACAGGCGATAGGCCCTGTGCGAGTGGGGTACGTGTCTTTCGGGGGTGCAGGGGAGTCCTACATGTGAATTGGCAGTGTGGGTCATCCCAAGTGTTCTCTCTACAGCCTCCACGGCCCCTGCAGGCAGACCACACCACAGGGGTCTACCCTGCACCCCTGGTCATGTCCCGCAGGCAGCCCATCCACCATGGGCATGCCCCCCCAGCCAAGCCACATGTCACCTTGCACTAGTGATCACCAACGCATTACCCCTTTGCACCCCCACCCCCCCAGCAGTGCAGGGCACGTGCCAGCAGGCACACACTCATGTCCCCCAGCACCCCCACCACCAAACAGTGCAGGGCACCTGCCAGCAGGTCCCCACTCATGTGCTTTGCACCCCCACCCCCCAAGCAGTGCAGGGCCCCTGCCTGCAGGCTCCCACTCATGTCCCCCAGCACCCCCACCCCCCAGCAGTCAGGAGCACCTGCCAGCAGGCCCCCACTCATGTCCCACTCATGTCCCCTTGCACCCCCACCCCCCAGCACTGAGGGGCACCTGCCAGCAGGCCCCCACTCATGTCCCCCAGCACCCCCACCCCCCAGCAGTGCAGGGCACCTGCCAGCAGGCCCCCACTCATGTCCCCTTGCACCCCCACCCCCAAGCAGTGCAGGGCACCTGCCAGCAGGCCCCCACTCATGTCCCCTTGAACACCCACCCCCCAAGCAGTGCAGGGCACCAGCCAGCAGGCCCCCACTCATGTCCCACTCATGTCCCCTTGTACCCCCACCCCCCAGCACTGAGGGGCACCTGCCAGCAGGCCCCCACTCATGTCCCCTTGCACACCCACCTCCCAAGCAGTGCAGGGCACCTGCCAGCAGGCCCCGACACATGTCCCCCAGCTAACACTTCATCACAATCTAGATCCCTGGCCCTTATGGCCAGCCTCCACATGCCAAAGACCCACCCAAGTATAGCATCCACCCACATAGAAATGGCAATTACATGATACAACCCCAATGGCAAGTATGTAAATGAACACATGTCCGTCACACACACACAATGGGTGCAAGTGAATGTCAAAACCCATATCATGACATGCATGAAACCAATGAGATAATACCACAAATGGAAGTATAAAAAAATATATATTAAAGATAACATGAACGTAAATCAAATTAAACACACAACAATGGGAATAACAAAAGAAATGGTCCATGTCCGATAAATTATGAAAATCTAGAAAACAGCAAAAGAAATCCAAAAAGAAATGTTGTCCAAAGTCACAGTTCAAAAAATCAAATCCAAGGGAAAATAAAAAGTAAAAACCATTGCTCCATGGTGAACACAAAAAAAATATTAAAAAAGATGAATCCAATGTAGAACTATGTACAATTGAAGAATCCAGGGTCCATGAGCCCAACTTAAGAAATGAAACCTACCAAAAACTACTACCTAATAAAAAAACTATATACAAAAATGTGGTCCATTGTCCAAGCGGTCCAAAATAAAGAATAAATGAAATGAAGCCTAATACTAACTAACTAACTATTTACAAGGGCAGCGGGCAAGTCCAACGGCTCACATGTTGATGTCCCGGGCCAGGGCATCATCGAACTCCTGCTCGATGTCCCGGAGGCGGTCCTCTTCCATGGCCCCGAGGGTTTGCAGGGACGATGACATCTGGAACTCCAGGTCCCTGCAAATGGCCTCGAGGCACTCGGCCCGCCTCAGGGCCCTACGCATGGAGTTCTCCGCCCTGACCATCGTGAGCCGTGCCTCTTCCGCCCGCTGCTGCTCCGCATCTATCGCATGGCCCTACCGCTGCCACACGGAAGACACTTCCCGTCCAGGGTCCTCCTGCTCTATGGCCGATGTCTGCCCCTCCGATGATGAAGGCCCCGAGCCATCATGGCTCCCACCTTGTTGCTGCTGCTGCTGTGCCGCTGCCTGTGCCCTGGCTCCTGCTGCCTGCACATCCTCCTCCAGCTGGGGTGCAGTTGTTGAGGTGGCCACCCCTGCTGGACGTCCGGATCCCGACTGTGGCAGGGATGTGTCCTCCACCAGCCTGGCTGCAGTGTCAGAGGCAACTCTACAGGGCACCCAGGTGACACATGGGTGGGAAGATGGCACAGAGGACGACTGGCGCATAGGGGATTCAGTTGAGGAGGGGGTCGGAACAAGGTCCAGAAAACAGAGGAATCCGGCCCAGGTGAGCTGTCCCAGTGGGTCAACGCGGTCAACGAACCATGCGAGAAGACGTGCAGTCTCCTCATGAAAAGACTGCAGGTCAGCTCGCATGGCCCGTTGACGCAACGCCACCCCACCCAGGACAGGCTCAACCCGGTGCCGGATAGCCACATCCGCAGAGAGAGGAAGACCAGTTGGTGTAAGCCAATCCCCTCCCTGAGAACGGGTCTGGACGTAGGTATCCCTGCTGGTGCAAGATGATGCAGTCACAGGATTGGGGACAGGATTACACACAGGCACCTCCGCGGCAGCCTGTGCTGCCTCCTGTCCCTGCCCCTGCACTGCACCACTAGCACCAGTGGAATCCCCACGTCCAGACCCCATCTCTGTCCCTTGCAAGGCCTCCTCCTCCACCAAACACCCCACCAACCTGGATGACTCTGTGCCATCTTCCTCCGTCGGGCCCTGTGGGGTCTCAGCTGCCCCTTCGGCTGCCAAGGAGTCCAACTCCAACCTCCGCCTCTTGGACCTCCCCTCGGCAGCTGTGACCTGGGGCGTGGCACCGGACTCCTCACTCCCCGACGAGATGACAACCTGGGAGGGGAGCCGGGCCTTGCTTCTCCGGCTGGCGGTGCGATCCCTGCAGCTGTGCTCCACAGCACCTTCTCCGCCCTCTTCATCAGTTGACGCTGCAGACAGGGAGAGATAGGAGACAGGCATCAGGGCACTGTACAATGGACTCACACACATATGACAGTTGTACATGAGTGGCATTGTCAAACTTCAGACATGGAATCACAATCCCCAACACACATGTCATTGCAACTCACACACATGAGCTATTCCACAGCCAGCACCATCCATACACATACAACAGCATTAGCAGCCAAAGGTGAGCCAGACATCACATGAAACACAGGGAGTGCACTAGACATGCACACACGCCACCACACTTACATGCATGTGTAAACCTCCGCCAACTGTCGCAGTGATGAGATTGGCATCCATGTCACATCTGGCAATCAGTCTTCTACATATCAGTCTCACATGCATCCATGTTGCATCACTGTTGCACCCATGTCAAATACACACACATGCACATGTACACAGTGCAGATACTTGCAGCTGGAACAAACATCCATGTGTGACACCACAACCATGCCAACTTACATACACAGTAATCCAAACATGTGTGCTCACACATCTGCATTTGGCCTGCATGCTTACCCACACATACACCATCCATGTGTCTCACACATGAAAGGATTTGCATGTGTCAGCCTCACAGCCCTGTACATACACATCCATACATGGCCCTACAAAACCACCTGTACAACCTGCACACTACTGGCACACCACCACACGCACAGCTTCCAATCAGTACGCATGTACACTTACCGCTCGACTCCAGACGGGTCTGCCTTTCAAGGACCTGGACGTGGAGCGCTGGGCATATGCGTTCCAGGACCCTCATCTGATGTTCCGACAGGTGGCCCCGGCGCCCCTTAGCATCCGCTGCCTTCAAGAGGCGCCGGGCCTTGTTGAGGGTCCTGGACCTGAAGTCCTCCCAGCGCTTCTTGACATATTGGAAGTCGCGGACTGCCACCCCCTCCGCGTTGATGGCAGTCACGATGTCCGTCCAGATCCGAGTCCGTCCTTCCTTGTCGGCATGCGAACTTCCAAAGAGGGCATCATACTGCCCCAGGACTTGCTCCACCAGGACACCAATTTCGGTGGCAGTGAAGCTGGTGCCCCTCTGCCTCTCTGGCTGGGGGTTGCCAGTGGTGCCAGATGGTGTAGTGCCCGACATGGCAACCCCAGAGGCAGGTGTGGGTGGGCAACTGGGACCTGGGACTGTTCTGTGGAGCGATGGAATAGCAGTCGGGTGTCTTTCGTTCCAGCAGGGGTGGTCACAGCAACAGCACCCCTGGCTGACGTGCAGGCAGCAAATGGCAGGGCACGTGGACAGCAGGCAATCAAGCAGCAGCAGATGGCAGGTGGGAGCGTGCTCGGGGTTCTGGGGGGCAGTAATTCAGCCTTCTGGGCAGGAGCGTGGTCTTCCATGTGTGAACGCGTGGCCAGCTTGATACGGAGTGATTTGGCACGTGAAAAGCTTGCACGTCAGCGTGTAATTCGAGAAAAGGCCCTTAGCTCGTAAGCGTGTCAGCGCACGTACGCGATTTCATTGGACCAAAGGCCCTTAGCGCGTAAGCGTGTCTGTGATGTGACACGCGCGGGTTTTTCCCTCATAGCACGTGATGACAGATCACACGTGGAAAAGCTGCACGTCCGAGTGTCAGCGCATGTAATTGGAGGAAAGGACGCGTACACGCGTAAGTGACCTGTACGTGTTGGCCAGTTTAAAAGGTACGTGTAGAACGCCATTTTCTTGTACGTGCTTTTCGTGGAGAGCGAGTGGGTGAATTCTGTACTTCTTGTCGGTTCACACGCAATTACTTCACAGCATTTCAAGTTTGTACTCCCTGTTACCTCTGACAGCTTTCATTTTTCTACTTTTTTTGGGCCTGTTTCCTCAAACAGTGTTCACTTCTCCTTTTGTCCTGTCTCCTCAGACAGCGTACAATTCTTCTTTTGGCGGGGGTGTTGCCAACGCGCACACGCACGTATTTTTCACGTTCTTATTCCGGTGAGTTCCGCACGTACTTAGAACTGTGCTTGCCCCGTGTGTCGCACTCCCCTTCAGAGGTCATTGTAGGCTGTGTGTATTACGCGTACGCTTATTTTTGTGTTTCTGGGTGCCACAGCGTAGTGCGGGTTCATTTTTCCACGCACGTGGTCTACGAGGGGTTGCGTGCACATTTATTTTTGTTTTTGGGCTGCCTGTGCGTTGCGTGACCCGTCAACTTCCCCCAGGGGTTACAGACAGCCTTGTTAGAGCACTAGGGTAAGAAATCCATCTAGTACCCTACCCCTTTGACCCCCAATTGCCCAGGACAATAGTTTACTGCTCCTCCCATACGCACAACAACATCAGTGCCATGGTTGGGAGGCGACCAAGCGGTAAGCGAGGCAAAGGTGGCCGACCTTCAAAAGGTGGACATGGTGGACGTGGTAGGGGACGTGGCCAGGATTTTCAGGGTGCCCCTAGACCCCCATGTGTGGAGGACCAATCAGGGACACCCATGCTCCCCCCCCATGCTTGAGGGAAACATGGCTGAGACCATCCCAGCTCAGCCCCTGTTGGACCAGCCCATTGTGGCACCTGACCCGGCACAGGATGCCTCCCTGGCTGACTTCCAGGTCAGCAAGTCTAGGCCACGTGTGGCGGTGCAAGTTGTCACCAAGGCACGTGGATCTGGGGCAGCTATGTCATCTGCTGCCCCAAGTATGCAGGGTGGTGAGGCTGCAGGGGCAGCTGCAGCTCCATCCGCCCCAGCTCTGACTCTCCCAGCCAGGACAGTGTTGGTCCTGGTCCATCATACTGATGTTCCCCCTGCCAACATCACACTTCAGACAATGCCTGCACCAAGTCCTATGGTCAATGTGCATTCGCACACTCCAACAACCCAGTCCACTGGTGATTCTGCCCCTACTGACCAGAGCGGCGTTAGCCACTCTGGCTCCGCTCCACCTTCTAAAAAGAGGAAGAAGGGTGCTCTGGCATGACAGGCTGAGACCCCAGGCACGGCTACACACTTCGGCACGTCAAGGAAGCCTTGCTTTAATGACGCGGAGCTTAATGCACTTGTGAACTATGTGTCGCAACATAGCCACAAAATGGTGGTGACTGCAGGGTCCAAGAACACACATGGTCAACGTAAGGCACACTGGCAGACCATCGCCAACCACATAAGTGCCCTTGGATTTGTGAGGTGCTCAGCTGATGATTGCTACAAGCGGTGGAACGACCTGAAACGCAGAGCAAAGGACAAGCTGGCCTCAAATCATGCCGCTACTCTGGTGACTGGCGGTGGGTCTCCACAAGAGGACAACAAACTCACTGAACATGAGTCTGTTGCTGTGACCTTCGTCACAGAGGAACAGATCCGATGTGTGGGAGAACTACCTGGTTACGAAGCATTGTCCGGTGAGTGCCCATGCGTGTGTGTGAAGTGCATGTGTATGTATTTTGGGTGAAAGGTTCTGATTGATGGCCAGGTGAGGGTGTGTACTCCAGAATATTATGGGTCACCCATTTCCTTCCTCACATGAGATCACGTGCCTTGTATTTGGCTATGACTGCATCCCTTCTGCCCACAGTATCCTATTAGGTCCACAATAGTGCACTTGACCTTGTACTGCCATCTTGCAACTACATTGGTCAGAATTTGTAAGTGTGCCTTCAGGATAATATTTTCCACTCTCCCCTATTTTGCTAGACATTTATCAACCATATTTTGACATATGTGATATGCTTCGGTCATTGTTTACTGGCCACACTGGGGCAATGCTTTACCTGGTTATGTACACAATGAGACAATTTAGGCTGATGGAGTATTGGGCAGCACAAATGTTTAGATGAGTGCCTGTTTGCATGTGGAAAATGACAGATGTTTCCTGCGATGTCAATGTGACGAAAAATAGATCAGCCAACTATTACTGTATTCTTGTACCTTGCATGTTTTGCAGTGAGTGACACACGTGTACTTAGTCCCAGTATGCAGCATTTTTCATGTCATCATGTCCATCTCACATGGATGGGTGACAGTACTCAATCACTGACATATGGCTGTACTTGTCAAATGTACCATGGCTATTCTAAATGCCATCTGTGTGCTGCCATGTGTCATGTATGTGTATTAGACATGCCACTCACAGGCCAATGTGTGATGGCAGTGCTACCCAGCATACAGCAAATGTGTTGCTCTCCAATATTGGTGTCATCAGTGTCTGCCTTTTGCCTCCCCTTACTACTCAGTGACAGTGCAGGCATGGGAGGGTTATAGTCATGTGGGACATGTGTGAATCGTGTACTGGTTCTGTAGCTTGACAGGCCTATTTGTGTGCTATGGTGCTAATGCCTGTTTCCATTTTTTCTCTTTCATGTTTTTGCAGGGGATGACGCACTTGATGCTGTTGAGGTTGAGGAGATGGTGCAGACCCAGGAGGAATCCCAGGCACGACCGGGCACCAGCGGGGGAGGTGGTGTAGTGGTGGGTGAGAACCCAATCCTCCTGCAAACCATACTTTCCAGGGGTGTCTCTGGGTGCACCTCCCCAGACCTCTATTCAGGTGCTGATTCGGATGATGAGACCTATGTGCCGTCAGAGGTAAGTGTTTCTGGCAGGGATTCTGTTCTGTCCAACCCACCTGCACCAGGGGTAGATCCCTCTATGGGGATGTCAGTGTTGGTAGAGGCGCCTTTGGCGGTTACGGATGCAGGGTCACACTCCACAGCATCTGATCCTGTTCCTGGGCCAGCAGATCAGAGGGGGAATGCAGTCCTGCAGCCTCAGGCGGTGCCAGCACAGCAAGGTGCACATCGCCTTGCCCCAAACAGGTGTGGTGCCCGTCGACGCGGTGGCCGTACGCCACCAGACAATAGCGTATGGGAGAACTCCATGTACGCTATGGCAACCCAACAGTCAGCATCAGTTGAAATGATGGCTCAGGCAATGGAGAGGGTGGCCACTTCCATTATCCCCCCTGAAAAGCAGATGGAGCAACTACAGCAGACAACAGACTCCATTTGCCATTCACACAGGGAAGACATGTTGGCGTCCAACAGGGACCGACGGGCGGCACTGGAGACTCTGCGCCAATCCATCTCAATAGAGTCCCAGGCCCACAGGGAAACCCTGAGTGAAGAACTCCATAACCTCAGGCAGCCTCTTCTTGAGCTTGAGACTTCCGCTAATATTAGGGCAGAACAGTGGCTGGAGCACCTCACAAGTACGCTCTCAGCTGAGATGCAGGCAACTCAGGAGGAGATCCGGGCATCACGTCAGGTGTTGCATGGGGATCTCCGCACTATAATCCTCCAGAACGAGACCTTCCACACCCGCATGCTTGCTGCCATGGAGGACCATACCAGGGCTTTGCGTGGGCTGCCTCCCATAGCACCACCACCTCCTGATGCAGCAGCAGAGGGTCATGAGAGCGACAGCAGCAGTTCTCCCACATTGGCATAGCAGTGCAGGCCATGAGCCCATGGAGGTGTTTTTTTTTCCCAACATCCACAGAGGTGGCTGTTGGTGCGCACTCTGTCCTCGGACCTCCTGGTGGCCTCCCCCCCCACATGGCCATTTTTGATTTTTGAATTTTGAATTTTGATTTTTTTTAAAAGTAATTTGACAGTGTGTTGCCTTGTGTGGCTGCCGTGGGCATCCACTGTATTTCGGCTGAGCTCATGCAGGCTTGTCCTGAGTTTGGGTTAGATGCTTGGGGTCATGAGACACACACCCCTCCTGCTTCCCATTTCCATGGGCTTGCAAAGGGTGTGACCAAGTGACAGTGATGTACACAGTGACATTGGGCTCCCATGAGCTGTGTGGGCAGTCTGTAGTCAATACTGTGTAGACATTCCTTGTGTATATTGTTGTTGTATTGTACACTGCATGGTGTATTAATGTATGATTTTGCTTCCGTGTCTCCCTCTAAATTTGCAGGTTCATTTCTCATGTCTTCACAAGGCCGTCTACTTTGAGATGGAGTACATGTTGAATGCTGTACACAGACCAGTTTTGAAGGCTGCAAGACTACAGTTTGAAGGGGGCGATGTGGTGGCATATTCAGGTTGTATGACTACGACTACTTTAACTTAGTACTGTCATGTTTTAGAAATGTTTGAACTTGTCTAGATGCATTGTTTAGTTGGTAAGTATTTGGTCATGTGTGTTGTTAGTTCAACATTACTAGGAGCATATTGTGTGTGGCCAGTTTCCATTAGGGACACTGTACTTTGTGACACTTGTGTCAGGTTTTTGGGATTGCTTTGTTTGCTTTCACATAGCATGACATGCCATGGTGTGTTGGGTGGCGGTGCTGGGGAGGGGTTGGGTGACATGGCGCTGTTCTCATGTTGTATTTTGCAAGGGGGTCATGCATTTAGCAGCATATGTGTCTTTTGATGACACAGCATTTGTGGTGTTTCTGTAGGTAGGGATGCACACATTGTGACACTTCCAGGTGACCAATCTCAGGATGATCTGGTTGTGACAGTTGACTGTCCCTCATGTCATCATCATTGATTGTCAGCTGGTATGTGGCAGGGCTGTGTGCACTCCCTAGGGGTGTGATTCTAAGTGAAGTAATTAGCCACCAGCTGCGTTCGGGCTGCCTCACCCCGTGCCCTTTCCCCTCCCATGCGCAGCGGGCGTGCATGTGGTTGGGGATGTGGGGGCACCACCATGTCCACCAGCAGGCCCCGGCGTGTTGCACCGTTATGCAGGACACATGCTGCCACTATGATCCTGCACACTACTGGGGGAGCGTATAACAGCTGCCCACCAGAACGGTCAAGGGAGCGAAAGCGTGACTTGAGCACTCTGAATGTGCGCTCCACTATGCCCCAGGTTGCAATATGGGCTGTGTTGTATCTTACCTCGGGTGGCGTGGTGGGGTTCCGAATTGGCGTCATCATGTGGGTGCTCAGAGGGTAGGGACTGTCCCGTGGGGAGGTGGTGATGGGTATCATTAGTGGGGTTGTGACATTACTCAGTATCTGGCATGCATGCATGTGCTGTGGTATTTATACTCACCAAGCAGCCATGTATCGCCATGCCGCCCAGCTTCTAGGTCCCGGTTTAGGGTTGACATTCTGTAAATGAAACTGTCGTGGGTGGACCCTGGATAGTTGGCATATACTGAGGTGATGATTCTCTTGGCATCACATACTACCTGCACGTTGATGGAATGCCAGTGCTTGCGGTTTCTATAGATGTGCTCTGATGCCCTGGGGGGACATAGGGCCACATGGGTGCAATCAATGGCACCTAGGACTTTGGGGAATTGTGCCACCCCATAGAAATCCTGGACGACAGCCTGCCTTTCTGCAGGTGTTCTGGGCAGGTATATGTGCCTGCGCACTGATGGGCGTGCAGTTATGATGGCCAAGACCTGGTGTAGGCAGCGTGACTGTGTGGCCTGTGACATCCCCCCCACTATGGCACTTGTCCGATGAAATGATCCGGTGGCCAAAAAGTGCAGTACATTGAGGACCTTCTCCAGGGGTCTGAGTGCTTGGGAGCAGAGGGTGGGTGATGTGAGGTCATCCTCCCACTCACTGACCAGGTCGAGTATTATGTGAGGTGGAAACCTGTACCTCCCATACACCTGGTCATCAGGCATGCCAAAAAGGCTGGTTCTGGGTGTGAAAATTCTGGGCCTAACTATCCTCCTCCTCCTCCTGCGATATCCCACGACCACTGCTGCTAGGAACGGTATGTTCATCCTGGCGTCTGAGCTTGCTTGTTGTTTGCGCGCACTTTTATGCTGCGCGGGTCCACGTACCCCTGCTTACTGCTGGCGTACGTGTTTCCGGATTAGCGTGTCTTTTTTGGTGCGTGCGTGTGGGCGTTCCGCGCATTTGCCTCCTGTACTTCCCCGCCCACCCCAGATTTACACGTACCCCGCTCGGACAGGCCCAATCACGTGTAAAACTTCACGCGAGCCCAACTTCCCGCAAGCCCAACTTCCTGCGAGCCCCTGAAGTACACGTACCCCGCTCGCCCAGGCACAATCGCGTGTGAAACTTCCCGCGTACTCACGAAATACACGCTATTGTTGACATAGCGGGTGTCTGTGTTTGTCGCGTACCCCTTTGCACGTCATTTGTCTTAGAGGGCCACAGTATGGGAAATTAATCAGAGCTGTATATACGTGCTTTTTGATAGCGCACATTTTTTTAATGCGCAGGGACGCTACCGCCTGCCTTCGTGTGGCGGACATGTGTTGATGTACATAGTTGACTTTTGGTTTGTGTCATGGAATTGCCATTTCACTGCTCAGGGGTGGGGGTGCAATGGGACATGAGTGGGGGCCTGCTGACAGGTGCCCCTGCACTGCTGGGGGGTGGGGGTGCAGTGGGACATGAGTGGGACATGAGTTGGGGCCTGCTGGCAGGTGCCCTGCACTGCTGGGGGGTGGGGTTGCAGGGGACATGAGTGGGGGCCTGCTGGCAGGGGCCCCTGACTGCTGGGGGGTGCAGGGGGACATGAGTGGGACATGAGTGGGGGCCTGCTGGCAGGTGCCCCTGACTGCTGGGGGGTGGGGATGCAGGGGGACATTAGTGGGACATGATTGGGGGCATGCTGGCAGGTGCCCCTGACTGCTGGGGGTGGGAGTGCAAGGTGCCCCTGACTGCTAGGGGGTAGGGGTGCTGGGGGACATGAGTGGGGGCCTGCTGGCAGGTGCCCTGCACTGCTGGGGGGTGGGGGTGGAGGGGGACATGAGTGGGGGCCTTCTGGCCGGTGCCCCTGACTGCTGGGGCATGGGGGTGCAGGGGGACATGAGTGGGGGCCTGCTGGCAGGTGCCCCTGACTGCTGGGGGATGGGGGTGCAGGAGGACATGAGTGGGACATGAGTGGGGGCCTGCTGGCAGGGGCCCCTGACTGCTGGGGGGTGGGGGTGCAGGGGGACATGAGGGGGACATGTGTGGGGGCCTGCTGGCAGGTGCCCTGCACTGCTGGGGGGGTGGGGGTGCAGGAGAACATGAGTGGGACATGAGTGGGGGCCTGCTGGCAGGTGCCCCTGACTGCTGGGGGTTGGAGGTGCAGGGGGACATGAGTGGGACATGAGTGGGGGCCTGCTGGCAGGTGCCCCGGACTGCTGGGGGGTGGGGGTGCAGGGGGACATGAGTGGGACATGAGTGGGGGCCTGCTGGCAGGGGCCCCTGACTGCTGGGGGGTGGGGGTGCAGGGGGACATGCGTGGGACATGAGTGGGGGCCTGCTGGCAGGTGCCCTGCACTGCTGGGGGTGGGGGTGCAGGGGGACATGAGTGGGACATGAGTGGGGGCCTGCTGGCAGGTGCCCCTGACTGCTGGGGGGTGGGGGTGCAGGGAGACATGAGTGGGGGCCTGCTGGCAGGGGCCCCTGACTGCTGGGGGGTGGGGGTGCAGGGGGACATGAGTGGGACATGAGTGGGGGCCTGCTGGCAGGGGTCCCTGACTGCTGGGGGTGGGGGTGCAGGAGGACATGAGTGGGACATGAGTGGGGGCCTGCTGGCAGGTGCCCTGCACTGCTGGGGGTAGGGGTGCAGGGGGACATGAGTGGGACATGAGTGGGGGCCTGCTGGCAGGTGCCCCTGACTGCTGGGGGGTGGGGGTGCAGGGGGACATGAGTGGGACATGAGTGGGGGCCTGCTGGCAGGTGCCCCTGACTGCTGGGGGGTGGGGGTGCAGGGGGACATGAGTGGGACATGAGTGGGGCCTGCTGGCAGGGGCCCCTGACTGCTGGGGGAGGGGTGGGGGTGCAAGGGGACATGAGAGGTGGCCTGCCGGCAGGTTCCCTGCACTGCTGGGGGGTGGGGGTGCAGGGGGACATGAGTGGGACATGAGTGGGGGCCTGCTGGCAGGTGCCCCTGACTGCTGGGGGGTGAGTGTGCAGGGGGACATGAGTGGGACATGAGTAGGGGCCTGCTGGCAGGTGCCCCTGACTGCTGGGGGGTGGGGGTGCAGGGGGACATGAGAGGGGGCCTGCTGGCAGGTGCCCCTGACTGCTGGGGGGTGGGGTGCTGGGGGCATGAGTGGGGGCCTGCTGGCAGGTGCCCCTGACTGCTGGGGGGTGGGGGTGCTGGGGGACATGAGTGGGGGCCTGCTGGCAGGTGCCCTGCACTGCTGGGGGGTGGGGGTGCAAGGGGACATGAGTGAGGGCCTGCTGGCAGGTGCCCCTGACTGCTGGGGGGTGGGGGTGCTGGGGGACATGAGTGGGGGCCTGCTGACAGGTGCCCTGCACTGCTGGGGGGTGGGGGTGCAGGGGGACATGAGTGGGACATGAGTGGGGGCCTGCAAGCAGGGGCCCCTGACTGCTAGGGGTAGGGGTGCAGGAGGACATGAGTGGGACATGAGAGGGGGCCTGCTGGCAGGTGCCCCTGACTGCTGGGGGGTGGGGGTGCAGGGGGACATGAGTGGGACATGAGTGGGGGTCTGCTGCCAGGTGCCCCTGACTGCTGGGGGGGTGGGGGTGCAGGGGTACACGAGTGGGGGCCTGCTAGCAGGGCCCCCCGACTGCTGGGGGGTGGGGGTGCAGGGGGACATGAGTTGTTGATCATATTGCAAGGTGACATGTGCCTTGGCTGGGGGGCATGCCCATGGTGGATGGGCTGCCTGCGGGACATGACCAGGGGTGCAGGGTAGTCCCCTGTGGTGTGGGCTGCCTGCAGGGGTTGTGGAGGGGGTAGAGGGGACACCTGGGGGGACCCACACTGCCAATCCACGTGTAGGACTCCCCGCACACCCCCTGAAATACACGTTCCCTGCTCTGACAGCAAAATCGTGTGTGAAACTTCCCACGCAGCCCTGAAATACATGTACCCAGGCCAATCGCGTGTGAAACTTCCTGCGCACCCCAAGTTTACACGTACCCCGCTTGCCCAAGGCCAATCGCGTGTGAAACTTCACGCGAACCCCTGAAATACACGTTCCCCGCTCGCCCAAGGCCTATCGCGTGTGAAACTTCACGCGAACCCCTGAAATACACGTACCCCGCTCGCCCAAGGCCTATCGCGTGTGAAACTTCCCGCGCACCCCCGAAATACACGCACATGCTATTTTTCACACAGCGGGTGTCAGTGTTTGTCGCGTACCCCTTTGCACGTCATTTGTCCTAGAGGGCCACTTTATGGGACATTCATCATGGCTGTGTATACGTCCTTTTTGTTAGCGCACATTTTGGCGCACATTTCTTTCATGCGCAGGGACGCTACCGCCTGCCTTCGTGTGGCGGACGTGTTTAGGCCTGTGCGCGTCTTTGCCCGTGCACTGGTTTGCCCTATTCGATTCCATGAATACGTGTTATAGGCGAGCGTGTGGGCGTTCCGCGCTCTTGCCTCCTGTACTTCCCTCGTGACGCCCTCATTTTCACGCGTTGTTCCCCATTCCGCGTGTCACGCCCGTGTTATGCCTACTCTTGTTGTGTGCGCCTTGCTATGTGCGCTTTCGCTGCACGGACTTCCATGAATCGCTGTGCGCGGGTTTCACTGCGATTTTCGCACTGGCACTGCAATTCACACACTTTCGCACGCTTGCGCCGAAAATTTCAGCGCACTTTATTTCCATGAATCGACCCGAATATTTTGAAGACAGAAAAATAACAGCACACAACACTATGTTTCCTATAACATCGCACACATTCTTGTATGATTTAGTGAGACGAAACGTTGATAATGTCACCTTATTTGGAAAAACCTAAAACAGCCACCCATAATTCACAGGACCATCGTTTCAATAATATTACAGTTTTTGTTGTAATAAAGTGTGGTTGTTATGAAAAATAACAAGAACAAAACCTTAATAAAAGAGAATGGGAATTTCACAGTTTGTAAAAGACACAATGCTAGCAAGAAGACTGATTAATACAAAAATTGCAGTAAAACGTATAAATCCTTTTGCAATATTCCTTGTAGCTCCATTTTGTAAAATGTGCAGTCTTTATTTCCTTATTCTTATAGCATTTTGACAAATTATATTTTATTATACAGATGGAGTGTTTAACAATGAGACAGCTGTTTCTATCCCTGTCATACCGCATTGTTGGAGCCTTTGGAAGCATTGGAGATTAACTTCTGCAATTGTGCCGGCACGCCCTTAGCTTGGAACTGCCATCGGTCTAGTTGTTTCCCAAGATGGCGTCTACCTTCTTTTCATTCCCTTCTGAACAGCGTTTCCTCACATTGCAACCCTTCTTCTCAGATATGGGTTAGACGCTAGTTCTCCCTGTGCTACTCCTGCCTTTTTTCCCTTTTTCGTCGCCTGCTCTTCTAGCTCCTTTTCCTGTCTTGCTTCCCCCCACTTTATAGCCTTGTTGCTGCCTTTTTCCCAGCTTCCTCACCTGGTTTACTGGATTCGATCCTCAGCTGTTCTTGTCAGTGTTCACTTGCTGCGTTTATCCTGCTTTTTCATACTTTTCATCTGGAACTCCTCCAAATAGTGGACTGCCTTAAAGAACATTCTGGCACTGGGTTTAGTGTGCCAAAGTCGGCTTTTTCGCCGACAGAGTTGCCTCCCTGGTGATCGCCCTGCTCGAGCTGTGTGCTCAATCGAGCACGATAGCCTCCAATGGAGGTAGACCCTGCCTCTTCAAAGAAAGACAGAGTGTCCGAGATAAGAAACAAACAAAGAAGAAGGGAAGGCAAGAGACGCATTTCAAGAATCCCCAGGTTAGCCCTCTATTGAGAATTCTGGCAGTTTTGAGAATCCCTAACAAAAGCATGAGTGATATCTTTCCTGACATTTCCTTACAAATTACCCTACTTAAGAGGGATGCTGGAGAAGATTATTAGGATATAAATACATACCTTGATAATTCAGCCCATTTAAAAAATAATATGTGCTATCAGCTCATGAGAGGTGGGGAGAAGAACATCAGAGGAGAGCTGCTATGTATGTTCTCTCATCCCTTGTATGTCTCAGTAGTCTAGTAGCATGCATGACTAGAGGACAATTTGAATGTAAATGGGCAACCCTGCGATGGATTTCAGGGAGAACGTTCCTATAGGAAAATGCTTACACGCAGAAGATGATAAAAGACCTGAGTTGTAAGAGCAGAATGCTCCTGTACTCATTCAGTGGTCTTGGTGGAGGAGAGATTGGATTTGTGGAACAAAAGAGACTGGATTGTGCAGACACATGGGAAACTCCAGGATTGCCAGGATGCTAAGAGACACCTCAGATATTGGTATATGAACATGTAGCCACCAGTACAGGATGGGAAGAACGATTGTTGGGATGCAGTGCACACTTATTGATGACAGCACCAGTAATGATGGTGCAAGTAGTGAATGATGAATGTCGTAATGAGTAGGCCAAGTATTCAAAGTTGCTCAAATGGGTTGAAAATGAAGCAGGACCTGTATCCATACTACCGATGAAGAATGCAACACTGTGTTTCATAAACAGTGGTCTGCCGAAGTTGGAGAAAATAAAGGAAGCAAGCAAATCATTTATGTGCCAGGAATGAAAGGAGGAACTGCTGTGCTGATGCAACACTATTGGGCTTGTGGATCCAAAGCTTATATGAAGCTACCTAAAAATTGGGGAGGAATGTGTTCTATAGTGATAATACATGTTCCTACGTTGGTGATTCCCCAAAGCAATCTCCACATCGCTGACTTTCTGAAAAAAGCATGCACATCACAGAAAGAAGAGGTCACTTTCACACATCCGACAGAAGAGAAAGAAATATTTTTTGGCAAAATAAATAGATGCTTATTATGACATTCCAGACAAGCACAAATTGTTCAGTAGGATGGCAGTGATATTTACTGCCATCTTCAAGCTGCAGCGAATGCCAAGTGATAGCAAATCACAAGGTGGCAGCGCCTACAAACAATTAACATGACAATACAAGGATTGTATGAGATTAAAGAAGAATTGAGTGCCATCAGACTTATGACCCTCCAGAACAAGTATGTCCTGGACTTAATTACATCAATGGAGGAAGGCAGGAGAGCTAAGATCGGGCCTTCTTGCTGTACGTACCCGCCCATGATGGAGAAAATGGAACCCTGACAGAAGCTATAACTCTGTTGTCGATCTTGAATACGAAAATGGTGGAAGAAGTAGATGAAGCCGAAGATGATGAAGACTGGTTTTCATCCCTGTTGTCATGGGTTTCAATCTGAAAAATGCCTTCAAATTGTTTGGAGCAATCCTACTGTTAGTCTTGCTGGGATTCTGTCTTATAAGAATAATCACAGGACAATGTAAATAGATAGCGAAGAAAGGTATTGGGATGAAGATAATGATCAATATGAATGCTGTGGCTGACGAGCACACGTAGACCAAAAACACCCCCTGTGAGCACCTGAAAGAAAGAACCTAGGCACCCCCAGGAACAAAGTTTCAGTATCCTAAGGACCAGGAAGACCAGGAAGACTAGGAAGACCAAGATGTCCCCTTTGACTATGAATACAGTACTTCAAATGTACCTGAAGAATTGATTTCTGAAGAATCCAGAATGAGAAATCTAGTTGACACCCTGAAAAGTGGTAGTGACTTGGACACCTCACCTGAGACACTTTGCCACTCCTGATTTTTCATTCTGATCCTTCATACAGGTCAGTGATGGGAAAAGTCATTTGAGTACCTGGAATGGGTTAAATAAGTGGCTATAATGGAAAATAATGCTTTGAAGGACATCCTCGCTTCTTCCATCTTGCATGGCTAGGTGAGTGCACCCTAGCCTGCTTTGCTCCAAGACCTTTGCGGGTGTTTGTTTCTAATTTAGAAGCGCCCTAGCTCCATTTGTGTCCTCTCTCCCGATCCATCTCCCACTTCCTTGTTGCCTTCCCTCCCGCCTCCCTCCCCACCCACCTCCCCTGATTGGCCTTATCACCAGTCATAACCCACTTTCCCAGGGCAGCCCTCTGCCAGTGCAGCCCTTGCGACTAAGGGACAGAGGCAAAGGGCGTCTCCTACGCAGGTGGCTCCAGATCTTGCCTGCAGGTGTCAGTAGGGGAAGCCAGTAGCCAGCCGTCAACCAGCAGCGGCAAAACAGTAAGTGTGGCATGGGTGGGGAGTAGAGTAATCACTCTACTCCAGAAAGCCCTACCACTCTACACTGCCTTGCTTAAGATCATAGCTTGCCAGATGAATTCCACTTATATCACCTACTGTATTATATTCTGAAACCTGCTGCACTATGGGGTCAAGGCCTTTCTCCCACTATGCATGACTCTTAAACCTTGGTGTAGCCTCCATTTCTATATATGGTTAATATATCACTAACCATTAGCCTGTGTCGCTTCCAGACAGAATAATGAATGTTAGCAAATGCTGCATTTAGACAGAATTATGAATGTTAGAAAATGCTGCACTTAGGCAGAATTGTGAATGTTAGCAAATGCCACACTTAGGCAGAATTGTGAATGTTAGCAAATGCCACACTTAGACAGAATTGTGAATGTTAGCAAATGCCACACCTAGATTGAATTGTGAACGTTAGCCAGCGTCGCTTCCAGACAGAATTGTGAATGTTAGCAAATTCCACACTTAGGTAGAATTGTGAATGTTAGCAAATGCCACACTTACACAGATTTGTGAATGTTAGCACGCCACACTTAGAATTGTGAATGTTAGCAAATGCCACACCTAGATTGAATTGTGAACGTTAGCCGGCGTCGCTTCCAGACAGAATTGTGAATGTTAGCAAATGCCACACTTAGGTAGAATTGTGAATGTTAGCAAATGCCACACTTACACAGATTTGTGAATGTTAGCACGCCACACTTAGAATTGTGAATGTTAGCAAATGCCACACCTAGATTGAATTGTGAACGTTAGCCCACGTCGCTTCCAGACAGAATTGTGAATGTTAGCAAATGCCACACTTAGGTAGAATTGTGAATGTTAGCAAATGCCACACCTAGATTGAATTGTGAACATTAGCCGGTGTCGATTCCAGACAGAATTGTGAATGTTAGCAAATGCCACACTTAGATAGAATTGTGAATGTTAGCAAATGCCACACTTAGACAGAATTGTGAAAGTTAGCAAATGCTACACTGAGACAGAATTGTGAATGTTAACAAATGCCACACCTAGATTGAATTGTGAACGTTAGCCCGCGTCACTTCCAGACAGAATTGTGAATGTTAGCAAATGCTACACTTCATCAGAATTGTGAACATTGGCCTGTGTCCAATGTGAATGTTAGCAAATGCTACACTTCATCAGAATTGTGAACATTGGCCTGTGTCGCTTCCAGAAAGAATTGTGAATGGTAGCAAATGCCACACTTAGATAGAATTGTGATTGTTAGCAAATTCCACACTTTGTCAGAATCGTGAACATTAGCCTGCGTCGCTTCCGGACAGAATTGTGGATGTTAGCAAATGCCACACTTCAACAGAATTGTGAACATTGGCCTGTCTCGCTTCTGGGCAGAATTGTGAAAGTTAGAAAATGCCAAATTTAGATAGAATTGTGATTGTTAGCAAATGCCACACTTTGTCAGAATCGTAAACATTAGATAGCAGTGTACCTTCACTCCCTTTAAAGTTCAGAGGAAGACAACGGCCAGCAAGGTCAACTACAAAGAGAAGGTCTTGGCTTAGGGCCTAACTGATGAGAGATGGTAGGCTAATTAGTTAAGGAAGGCAGTTGTCTGGCGTTGCTCCTCTGTACCTGGGTTTCGCTGCTTACGTGCTCCTAATGAGCCAAATGTCCAAGGTTGGAAGAGAGTGCCAACCAATCATGAAAGCCTATGTAATGGTGGACCATACATTGTTGCAGAAGCCTACCCGCTGCTGGTATTATGCTGTTATCAGTATTTTATATAGTTAGAAGTTGTTCAAGGCGTGCCTACCAGATAAGGGGCAGCCAATGATGATACTACCACTTATATGAACTATAGGTATATATGTTCCCTTAACCAATCCCTCCACCCAATACGTTTGTAGTGGAGCAGCCAAATGCCTCTACCGGAAGTCCCATCCCCGTTCTTCATATATGTTGGAAACCGGAAATTGTGACATGGACAACGCCAATAATGGTCCCTATACCGTGAAGAATCATCGAAACAAGGTATCCATTGAGAAAACCCTATATGATGTACCCGCAGAGAAATGACAGCCTTTTAAAGGAAATTCTGGAAGAAGTGTGAAGATGAATAGAAGAGAAGACTGGTGATGTCACATAAAGCACAAATGACGCACCCAGAGGAGATGGCAATGGAATCTGATGGCGAAGTAAAGAATTGAACAACATTTCATGTACGGAATGAAGATTGCACGTGCGGAGAGCACTGAAGAAAATGCAAGCTGTTTCATAATTGTACAGATGCTGAAACGCAAGTAGACTAAGTAATCATAAAGCTGGCTAGTGTGGCGCAGTAGAAGAAAACAGCTGACGATCAAGGAAGATTCGAGAAAGGTTGTCTGGCCCGGTGTCAAGGGTTGGGGCAGCCAAGAAACTGGTTATCTATTCGAGAAGATACAATGAACGTGAGAAGTGAGACGAGCTCCTGTTGAGGTGTAATGGAAAAACACTAGAAGTGCCAAGTTTTATTCGTTTAATAGTGTTAAATACAAAAGAAAGAGCTCAAACACAGTCTCCTGTCACATGGTCAAGATGAAAATAGGCTTTGGGCAAGCTACACCGAGACTTGAAGATAAGACCATGCTCACACTCACTTCTATTCTCAGGCGCAGTGATACTTTGCAAGGCCGAGTTCAAAGACTAATTTGAATGGCAGAAAGTAGGAGTGATGATCGATATTGGGCTAATTGGGTGGGGAGGTATGGTCAAGTCCAACCCTCTAGCACCTGGTGTACCAGCTTGCATGCTGCTAGCGAGTGGAATATTCCAGAAGGGCACAAGCGTGCCAACCAATTGTAGAGAGCCACATAGTGAAGAGCCCTATAGTTTCAAAGCCAATGAAACGTGTATTTTATGACGGCGAAGATGACTTGCACTAGGGGTGGGCATAGCTGTCCACCTGACCTTAGAGACCCACTCACAATCCTATTACCCAAAGAAAGTATACCTAGATGTTCCCCTTAAGACTATCACAACGCCAAGTAGGTTTTCTTATTTTGCCACGTAGTATGACATTACTGATGACGACTTTTTGTTATAAATATGTTTTTTTTCATGTGAAACGTTGAGAATGCTTGTGCTGTGTCCGTTGATGCCCGTTGTACTCCCTGTTTTAGACACTTGCAATTAAAACAGCTAAGTTTTGCCAACTTCCTGAGTCAGTCTGATTATTGGTGTAAGAGTACAATCTGCATCCCCATCCGTCCCAGATAGCACTACCTTGCTTAAAGGGCCTACGGGTTCACGTGATAGCAGAGGGCAGATGGTTCAGACCCATCGATTAGTAGGTCTCAACATTTTCAGATAATCGGACACCCTTAGCCATTTAGCCAGAAGATCGCAGTTTCCTGTGGAGAGCAGCCGATATAGAATTCTTGCAAGAAAATCGATACAGGTGGAACGGTTCCCTCTTTGACGAAATCCCTCCTGGTTTCCACAGGCACTGAGCAGACTGAAGGCAGCGGTGGTCGATTGGAGGAGTGGTGATACCGAGGGCCTTGAGCTGAAGAACGAATGATGAGTAATTGAGGGGACTGGCAAAATAAGGTGTAACAGAGAAAAGTAACAAGGGCTTGTTTAAAATAACAAGGAGCGTTATAGTGAAAATGAGGAATGTTTGTAAAGCCAAGTTTACTACCTCAAGGCAGGTCTAGAAGGAGTCATTTCAAAACCCCAAGGGGGTAAATAGGCAGCACATAAACAGGTTTATGATAGGGAATTACTCAAACTCTGATAGAGGTATTTAAGGGGCTAGGAGAAAAGGAGTACCATGGTGAATATATGAAAAGTTGACTAGTCTGTCTGTTTGTGTATTTTGTAATTGATAAGAGGTGTTGAAGAGCGACGAGAGTAAAACTGAGGTTAAAGAAGAGACAAAAGTTGTTATCTATTTTTAGTTAATGTCGGTGCCGACTGAAAAGATAGATTGAGATCATTGAGAAGTAGAGGCTTTGAGCGGTGGAGGTCTGACTGCGCTCATATTTGTTGTTTTTCTGAAACGTATCTGTGTAACTAACGGTAAGTATTGACAGTCAATTGAGACTTGTCACAATGGGGGATGTTACTCCACTGATGCATTTGTGCAAGACTCTGCCAAAACATGCACCTAAACTCAGACAGTATAGTCCAGAGTGGGTAAAGGGCACAGCAGACAAAATATTCATGCCATGGCCACAAGGGGGATTGCTGTCAAAAGTGGTTTTGCAACACATGACCACATACTTGCATGCTGCGTACACGTGGAAGAAATT
This sequence comes from Ambystoma mexicanum, assembly GCF_040938575.1. NCBI lineage: Eukaryota > Metazoa > Chordata > Amphibia > Caudata > Ambystomatidae > Ambystoma > Ambystoma mexicanum. The sequence continues at coordinate 910,454,253 of NC_090935.1, read as the reverse complement.
GGAGAAAGGGTTAGCAATTTTAGAACGCTTGTGAAAATGTACCAGGAGTAGCGGGAGTATCCACTTCTTGAGGTTTGAATGCTTAATCAGTGTAGGGAGGAAGGTGTTGAGCCTTCTGCTCCCCTTACCTCGCCTGAAGTAAATGGCGATATTACAAACGATGAAGGATTGTATCCATTAAGGGAACTAAAAGAGGCAACAGGATATAGTAATCGATATATAAACCACCTGCTTACGGCAGTGACGATAGTCCAGAAGAGACTAAAAGAAAGAAGGAGATCTTTAAGGTCTTACAGGAAAAGGAGAAGAAAAGTGAATGACCAAATATATCAGCAGATATAGAACGAGAGACTAAGAGATGGAAAGGAGAAAAAGATAAAGCTGGCGAGGTAACGCTCGTACAGAATGAATGGATGGGAGGACAGGTATTGCTCAAGCTCAATGGGAAAAGTATCGAGGAAGTTAGGCAAAGGGAAGATCAAGACGAGCAGGATAGAAAACACAGGGAACGAGAGAAAAGATTGAAAAAAGATGAGCACAAATAAAAAATAGGCAGAATTGAGAACAGATGTATCAGGAAGAACAGCAGAGAAAGGAAGAAAGGGCAGAGGAGCAAAGGAAGTATGACAACAGGCAGAGAGCAATTGAAGAACGAGATAGGCAAGAAAAGAAGAGAAGAGCAGGAAGCAAAGAAATTACTGGATAAAAGAATGCAAAGACAAAGGGAAGAAGAAGAGCGTAGAGCGAATGAAAGAAGGGAAGAGAAAAGACAAAAAGAGGAAAGGGTAAGACAGTAAGCGAGAAAGCAAAGGGAATTAGACAAAGGAATGGAGCGAAAAAGAAAACAAAGGGAATGCGATATTGATCAAATTCAGAAAGAGTTAATGGACTCGAGCCCAGTGATATCATGGAGCTCTATAGTGGAGTTCCTCCCGTCACAGGGAGTAATGTCAGGACCATCTAGGATAACCCTACAGTAGAATTCTGACATAGGCTTTATCAATTCTCTCCCCGATGCTCCCTATCAATCGTTAAGGGAAAGTAGCAAATTGGCAAGCCGAGGGAAGGGAGAACAATCCCATGTCCCTCAAGCGAGGAAAGAGGCCCATTGAGGCTCGAGCGTAGAGCCTTGTCTTTAGACAGGCTGACTTTAAATAGAGGTTATGGGGACAAAAGCCATACTATTTGGGGACTAGATATGTCAGACGAAGAGAGAGAAGCCTTCCGTGCGGAAGAGGAAGGAGGTGCATGCGGTCCCGAGGGATGTCTGCAGACAAAGGATTCCAAAGTTGGTGCACTCCTAATATAATACATTTTCAGATAAATGTCATGAAATTATAAAAAAGAAATTTTAAGGTTCGGGGGAGGAACTAAGATCCTGGCACAAGACCTCCACAAATAACAAAGGAAGAGGAGAAGATTCAAACTTTGAATCCTCCCGTCTCCTACACACTGTTCTGTGTTGGACAAACCAACTACTATAGTCTAAAGAAAAAAATCCAGAAGGTTCAAGTGCTAATAAATATTTTCAGACACAGACAGTTTTATAAGACAAAATTGTATATATATCTTTTTACAAAGTACAAATTGCATATAAAAGCAACAACAACATTTTTTACAGAAAAATGATAAATTGAGGAGATGTTGACAGTAGTCCGTTTTCAAAAGGTGACGCGTTTCGAGGAGAAAGACCTCTTCTTCATAGGCCTAAACAGACTATAAAAGAATATGCATTACAAAAGACTATCAAATTTTGTTGTACAATAGTCCATAAATGCTGAGTTCTTTGTATATCAAGTTTAAACAAACAAAGCATTAGCCTTTAAATTTATATACAGAAATGGTTTGATGATGGTTCCACCAAACTGATTTCCCAACACGTAAAACATAAAGTACAATCATATTTTCGATGGGGCAACTAAGAACATTCTATATTCAGATGTAACCAATTGTATAACGTCCAAAGGGACGTTAACTTAAATGGGTAGGAGTCCCGTGAACACTACGACAATCCAACTAGAGTTCAAACCAAACGGTCATTGGGTTTAAGAAGGTAAGGATTACCTGATGGCGCAAGAATGGAGAAGTGAAAAGCGCACACCCTCACAGACAACTTCAAAGTGAAAGCTGAAGATCAGCCGAGTTGTACCGATATTTGAATATGGGTATAGCATTAAAGGACAGCTAACTCTGAAAAAGATGGGACACTAATGTCAAGTTTATTGTAAGGTAAAGTTATTGAAATGCAAAGTTACCATGGAAGATCCATTGGTAAGCATACAACCTCTGCAATCAATTCTACAACTTCAGAATAGATATAATATTCCGAGCCAAATAAAGTACCAAGTGTCTGAAAAAAAACAGGTTGAGAGCACCAATCACCGTGCATGCAGAAGCTGGACCTAAACATGCACCCCGAATAGAAGGGAGAAAAAAGTGATCTAGTCAAATAGTTAAATAATTGAATTCCACCACATTTTGCATAGAGGTAGGGTGGTCCCAAGCGGACATAGCGTGTACAGCGCGAAAGGTAAGTATAAAGGATAGGCAACGGATTGTTACAGAAACCGCAAACCTTGAAAAAAGAAGAAGACAAGATATAGTTTGTGTCATAGAAAATCTAGATAAGGCTTACGTTGCTCAAACAGTGGGTAAGTACCCAGTAATTTACTAATGAGGTATCTCAATTTAAACATGTCGATGGGCGACAGTCAGGGTACCCCATCGTACGTTCCAAGAGTCAAGAGAGAAAAAAATCTATAAAGAAAAAACAAGGAAAGAAAAGAATAATCATCTTAATGGTGAAGTGTAGATCCAAAGGTGTGAAGGGTCAAAAGAGAGTAATTACGTACCCTGATGACGATATGTCAAAGCATAAATTCATTCATTCATGCAAGTCATAAAAACCACGGAATACCATCGGATCCGTGCTAGTTGCTGTGCCGAAAATTCCACTGTGCAGCAAAATCGAAGAAAGTTTAACTAGCGCAGAGGCTGAAATAAGTCAGAAAAACACATAATTAATCATGTTAGTACACCACTTTATAGTGGGTCCCTAGCGTAATAAAGTAAACGTGAGGGAGCCTACCTAAAACAACTGCTCTGGAGCGTGGTCAGGAGCTCACACGAAGGCATCGGCGTGAATCACCATGGTGACACCGGTCGCCATTTTAAGAAGGTAAGCGAAAAAGCACATACCACGTGGTATCCGGTGAGAATACAGGGCCTGGTGAAATGAAGAAGGGACAAAAGATGTCCTCCTTCATATTCCACAATGCGGAAAAATAAATAGCCTCCCATCCAAACGGGATGACAACTAGAGTGTCTATTAAGAAGGTCATAATTAATTAAGATATTGGTCATAGAGATAATAAAAGTCCTAAATGGAAAGAAAAAAAAACCTAGGTAAAAAGGTACCAGACCAAAAACAGATATAGAACCAAAATATGAATAAAACGTAAAACAACAAAAAACATTCTTTATAAACTAGGAATCGGAAAATTAGCATAGCTCAAAGAGACAACGTAAGGAGCGGACTCAAGTAGGATTGTCTCGGGTGTCACAGAGGTGACCTCCGTACAGGATATATCACAAGGATATATTGTTTATTAAGTGTGATAATTCAAAAGGAACAAAATCCCTAATGTTCATGATTGTTAAAAGTGAATAAAATACTCATATTTTAAATTACAATCAAGCGATATAGAAGAACCATAAGTGCAAAAAAATAACAGCCAAGCAAGAAAATATAATTCGGTAGATAAGTTCTGATATAGTACTGTCATGAGCACTGCTCCCGAGAAGCCAAGTCAAGCCCAGCATCCCCGGAAGCAGGCTCACGTCCCTCGTCCCCGGCTCCAGAAAACCCCTATTGGGGCCCTTTGGACCATGTCCTGGCGCCTCTGGTGCCGGGACTGAGGTTCCTTATGAACCTGGCGCCAGAGGCGCCGGGCTCATAATTCTTGCAAAGGTGCTTGGGTGGACCTACCTGTAGCAGACCATGCTGCATACTCACCTTTGCAAATGCTGGCAGGATGAAGTCCCCAGCCTTCTGCTGGGAGGAACTATTCCCTGAACTGGGACTACTTTCTTACCTCGGTGGGGCTGGTGCCACTCCTTAGCTCTGGAACACAGGAACTCTTTTACCTGCGCGAGGCTGAGGAAGAAGACACCCAATCACTCCAACACTATTTAAACCACACCCGATTGGGAAGCGTGCTTCGCGTTATTCTGCATCTGCAGCAGGACGCTCACCGAGTCAGCTCCAGCATTCCAGTGACATCTCCAGCTTCAGCTCAGCAACCTGTGGAAGAAAGACACGAGAACTATACTTACCATCCAGGAATCCAGACACCGGCAGAACCTGCAAGCAAAAGAAACATAAGGTTAGCAAGTTGCAACACGTTCGCAGCCGTGCTCGCTTACCTGATCCATCTGTGCTTTCACGGATTCTTCGCGGCCTTCTCTTCAGCAGCCTAACGGCACCTGTAAAGACAAAGAACATTGTTAAGTTGGAATCGGGTGAAGGCGGCCGCATTTACTCTTCTTACCTGCTTTTGTGCGCGTATTACGATCTCTTCAACCGCAGCAGCCCGGCACCTGAAAACAAGAAAAGACATTATTTAAGTGCATTAAAGACTGCAAGAAAGCCTAACACTTACGTGTTTCCCCACGTGCATCCGCGACTGGGAAAACGCCCGCAAGGTCCCGACACCTGCAAATAAGAAAAGAACATTGTTAGAGGTGCTATAATAAGGTCAGATCATTATATTCACGTACTTCGCATGTGCAACGGCAACGGACGAACAATGCCCGCAACATCTCAAGACCTGAAAACAGAAAACAAGGGACATTATTGAGGTGTCATTGAAATTCCCATACCTACGTACAACCGCACGTGTCGCGCTCTCAGTGACCACGCCCTCAGCATCCAGGCACCTGAAAAAGACAATGCAAAGACTTCATTAAAGGTGCTCATCTCTTCAAGACTATAAACTCTTTATACCTACTGGCATCCGCTCGTGCAGTAACGGCAGCATCACCTTTTGGCATCTCAGCAACTGTGCCACTTCTAAGGCCACAAAAGACTTTGAGGACCTCCAGTGACGTAACTGGAACCCACGCACCCCTGCATAAGTTGCAGGATGGAGAGCCCAGCATTTAAACGCCTAAGGTGAGAGCTCACCAGGACATTGGACTTTCGGAGAGTTGGCGATTAGTGAGGAGGAAGTCCAGCCAAACGGTCATTAAAGGATAGTTCCGGGACTTTTTTTTTATTGTCCCTACGGTTCGGCCATGTGTTTTTAAGCATAACTCGGTAGATCGTAGAAAACTTTCCTATGGACCTTACCCGACTTTTCGTCCATTAACGCACTCGAAATCAGTCGCCATTTTCTGATAATCCTATCATTTCCCCCCATCGCCCTGGCTCACCTGCTTTTGCGGCACTAAATCAAATCCTCCGCCCCTGAGCCTGACATCAGCAGACGCGTACCGCCCATTTCCCAACGCCAAAGCACGTTTCGTGTCAACAATCGCTGCGCCTCAGCTAATGAAGTGTCGCCATGGAAATGGCAGGACGCCTCTTTCCTCTATAAGTATAAACACACCGTTTCACAACACACAGCAGCAGATTTTCGATTCCATTACTCTCTCTGTGTTACTTTGAGTATTCTGTGACTCGTTTGTGTGCTCTGGTCAGCTACCTTCGCCGCTTCTAGGCCTTGTGAACACCTGTACCATCTCTGTAAATTATTTTACTTTCTTTACCACACAATGGCTACAATAATGCCGTATATGTACGAGCCCGAGTACGCCGAGGAAGAACTACTGGAAAGGCAAGCACGCGAAAACGATGGGGATTCGGACGGCAGTTGGGAGGACCAGTCAACGGATGAAGAGCCTGGACCATGTCGCATGGACGGCGTCTCCACCTGGTGCACGTGCAATCGGTGCGAGCTAATGCCAACTGAGGAGGAGAACTGCTGCTGCCGTGAAAATTCCGGGTGCTTGGCCTACATTTCGGAAGGCGAGCCAAGTCCGCAATGCATCACCGAGCTGCCAGAGTTCAGGGAAGCCTGCCTCTCACGGACCGTGTTGAGGATGATGATGGTGCTTATGCACGAACTTCGCGGCACTGTTCGTCCGCGTAATCCGAGTAACGAGTAAGTATACTCTGGTTTTGATGTCAGTGATGCCACTACTATGTCATGGTCATCTCCCACATATAAAATTACATCTACATATCATTCGAATGCATGTAAATTGGTTCCATATTGTGCATTTTCTAGACAGAATTTTTTTCAAAGCAGAATGACATTTTTTACCTGAATCGACAGAGATAAGAAAGTTTTGTCATTTTAATACAGTTTGCATCTTTCATTTTCACAGGTGGTACAGGCTGGTGGCCTATCGTTGCTCCACTTGGTGGCTTCACGGGAGGCTCGGACACCGCGTTCAGAGAGTAATACCTGCCTGTGCGGTACTTGCCATTAGACAACATTTCCCCAGCGACAGTGGAAAATACCGTGGATTTTCCCTGGATGTGCTGCAACCGGAACTTTACAATGTGTAATGTTTATTATTATGTTCAATTGAAATTAAGATCTAAAATAAAACCCAACATATATTTTAACAATGGTTGTTTTCATTTTTTAAATGAATCTAGTGTGTCTCCATTGAATAGTCTTCCTGTGCCTTGTCTTGTCACACCACATGTCTCCGGCCAGCATCCTCCCTCACGCTGGCCGCCCACCTTCAATCCACATAACCGTTGAACCCATATGCAGCAGACATACATATGTTATTTTGCGGGTTGGCATCAAGCCTCCCGGCCTTGCCTCCTCCCCCAAAAATACTTACCACACCACTTTGTTCAAGCGTTGGCAATAAAAGGAAGTCCGTTGGATTTTATTGATACAAAACATGGTTACAGGTAAATAATCCATATGGTTGATCATAATAAATCATCCTTTTGGGCACCGGGTACAGAGATGACCCCCTCTGGCCCGTGCCGCCTTGCCACCACAGGCCAGCCTGCTGCTGACTAACTGCCTAGGCATCCAGGGTCTTCAGGGTGAACTGCACCCATATATTCTCCTGGGAGGGTGAGGTATTTATAAACTCACACCCCTGCCTTCCATGTACTAGATCCTGCAGCCTGCCTCTTACATGCAGTTAGATGGCCTCTCCTTGGTGAGGCCCTGCGGCAAACGAGTCTTGTCTGCACGACCACCGCCCCAATCCACCCCCCGCCCTATCAAAGGCAGTTCGCACCGGGGTACTTGTGCTGGCAACTGGAGCTGTCAGGGAGCGATAAAGGCCAAGAGGTGCCAAAGACCATGTACACTTCAAAGTGGTCTATAGAGCATGGGTTGTTGTTCCCATGTCTACCTCCAGACCCTGTGTCTCCTGCCAAGCATCCCCCCTCACGCTGGACGGCCCCCTGCAATCCACATAAGTGTGTCTCCATTCACGAGTCTTCCTGTGTCTTGTCTGCACGACCACCGCCCCAATCCACACCCAGCCCTATCAAAGGCAGTTCGCACCGGGGTACTTGTGCTGGCAAGTGGAGCTGTCAGGGAGCGATAATGGCCTAGAGGTGCCAAAGACCATGTACACTTCAAAGTGGTCTATAGAGCATGGGTTGTTGTTCCCATGTCTACCTCCAGACCCCGTGTCTCCTGCCAAGCATCCCCCCTCACGCTGGACGGCCCCCTGCAATCCACATAAGTGTGTCTCCATTCAAGAGTCTTCCTGTGTCTTGTCTGCACGACCACCGCCCCAATCCACCCCCCGCCCTATCAAAGGCAGTTCGCACCGGGGTACTTGTGCTGGCAACTGGAGCTGTCAGGGAGCGATAAAGGCCAAGAGGTGCCAAAGACCATGTACACTTCAAAGTGGTCTATAGAGCATGGGTTGTTGTTCCCATGTCTACCTCCATACCCCGTGTCTCCTGCCAAGCATCCCCCCTCACGCTGGACGGCCCCCTGCAAACCGCATAATGCCACGACATATACACGTCATTCATTCACAAACACACCCCTGTTTCGAATTCTTTATAACCCACTTCATATTTCTAATGAGCACTTCTTTGCGCTTTGCTAGTCAACCCGTGAAGGTGCTGGTTATCTGCTCTTCGTCTCTGTGAACTTCCGTGACCACTTCGAGGAAACTCGTCAGTTTGCAACCTGTGAACTGCTCCCTGTTCTACGACAAGAAACTACTCTGATCCCTGCATCTAACTGTTTGTTCGTCAAGGTAAGGCCATGTACCATAATCATTTTGCGTCCAATTTCTTTTCGTTCAAGACAGTACATGCAAGGAACTAGTCACATGTTCTGAGTTTACATTGGTATTCATAGAGAATTGTTGATCTTTACTTTTCAGAACTTTCCACAATGCCTGCCTGTTCCATTGGCGGTTGCCCTTCGAAGACCCATAATAAATCTGAAGGTACTATAATGCAAGTTTTCCCTAAGACAATAGATCAGATAAGAGAATGGGTCCGATATTGCGGATATCCACCGTCTGAGCTTGAAAGTAGAGTCCTAGAAGTCTTTGCGGACAAGAGGGGTGATCGATACTGCATCTGCAGCAGGCACTTTACCTCTGACATGTACTCCACATCATTGCTAATAAAGAAGAACACACCGCGAGCGAGGCGAAAATTGCTCTCAACCGCTATTCCCACTCTATTCGTCCACATCCCTCCACTGGTGAGTCAAGTTTATGTATTTATCTCTCGGCCTTGCGGTAGTGTGTAGCATTAGCTAACAATAATTTCCCCATTTATGTATCCACTCAATATGAAGGCGGAAGATTCTCCATCCGTGTCGTTATTGCAGTCATCAGCCACTTCAAGCGCCTATCGGGTAATCTTACTTGGCTATTCTGCCACTGACTTGTTTTAGGCATGTAAATCAATAGTTTTAATTTATCGTGTAATTATTTTACCTAATGGTACACCCTTGTACTCGTCCTCTAGTCTTTGTTTTCAGTTATAATTATTGTTATCCAAAATAATGCAAGTACTGTCTTTCAGGGAGATGCTGAGGAGTCCAACGTATTGACGACTACCGTTGATGTCACTCAGATGCTCGAGGTACGTTTCCGGACAGTTCCATCGATGGAGATCATCAGATCTTGCATTCTTGTAGCGTGATTGTTACACACAATGTTTCTTTCGTTTTTAGCCATTGATATGTCCTTCTGTCGTCGCCCTCCTATGTGTCTTCTTTTTTCAATATTGTGTTCATTACTAATGAAAGTCCTATGTTTCAGGGAGTCGATGGAGCATTAGTCCAAGAAGAAGGGGGAGCATGCAGTTACGGGTCGGCGCAACAGCTTTCAGAAGTGTGCACCGCAGTTACATCGTCCCTTGATGTTCTCATGCATTTCGAGGTATGGCTACTGACAGTTCGATCAAGCGAAATCATATGACGTGATTACATCCGCTATACTTCCTTCTTTATTAACGCAAGTACTATGTTTCAGGGAGATGACGGAGCTTCTTCTACAAGAACATCACCCCTAGTAGTTGATGCAGATCTCTGGGTGGTTACACTTCCAACGATCGAGCAAATCAAATCATATTTACATATCCATTATTTATTTGAGACAACTGATCATTTGTGCAGGTCTATTTAGATGACCCGTTGACGCCTGCACAAAGTTTATGTTCTTTTTAACAAAATAGAAAACCATACTAATGCAATTACTGTGTTTCAGGGAGTTACTGAAGCATCATCTTCAATAATATCATCAATGGAAGTCTATGAGGAGCCCGAGGTATGGATCTTGACAGTTCCTTCTAACTAGATCAACAATGCGTGAATAATTGTCGTTTGAATGTTCTACACAAAGCGTTCATTCGTGTTTTGCTATTGAGATGTACGTGTGTATTGGTCCCCAAGTACATTTTGTGTTTTCGATATTATTATACATACTAATGAAAGTTCTATGTTTCAGGGAGTCGATGGAGCGTCAGTGCGTGATGGATGTGCTTATCATGAAAATATAGTCGTTGCAGCGCAAGAGGAAGTGGAGACATGCACACACGAGTCGGAGCAACAGCGTCCTGATGTTGAAGTTCGAGGCAAGAAAGTTTCAAAGAAAAGAAAGCAAAAGAAGGTTAGTGTCCTGGTCACTATATTATGTTGTTTTTCACTGTTAATAGTTCAATACTGTAAGTTGTGTTTAAACTGAACATCCCTTTTCCAATCTGTCCTCTAGTTGCGAGTGGGTGTACGAACTAGATCTACACAGACAGTGAAGCGAACGAGAGATGTTGCTTGTCAAACCTTTTGGCAGGGACTTGAGACTGGAGATGCATCGTGCCAATGGGAAGAATATGAAGTGATTGACAACGGAGCTATACCACCACCAGCCATTGATAGTGAATGTCCTCCTGGTAGTTCGGATGCAGTCGGAGATCAATTCACAGAATCCACACCCGCAAAAACTAAGACCGCGAGAAAGTTGAAGAAATTGTTTTATTCACCCATCGCCGGAGAAGGAACAGATGTTGCAATGGAAGAGAATGAAGTGGACGACAATGAAACACCATCAATATCACTGAACATAGCGGAAGACGATATCAGAGATTCTACCTTTCATGTGAGTGACATGTCCTCAACGTTACAGGCCGAACCAGCTGGGATGCAGAGTGACAGTATAAGGAAAGAGGCCAAATTCATTGCATTCGATAGTTGTTTGATTGATATTATTATTCGGATGAAATGTGGGCATTCGGTTGGTGGGGAAGTATGTGGGGAGCCATTGATTAATGTGACTTGTGCAATTCGAGGCACTAACCTTAAAATACATGCCACCTGTACAAAATATCATCCTTTCTCATGGTCTCCACAACCCATGCTGGGGCAACTGCCAGCAGGCAATCTACTTTGTGCAGCGGCTGCACTTTTTAGTGGTTCAAGTTTTAAAAAGTTAGAGTCTTTCTTTCAGTTTGTGGGAATCCATTTCATTGCGAAAACTCAGTTCTACAAATACCAAACCGATTATCTATTTCCAGCCATTAGCGAAGCTTGGAGAATGGAAAAAATGTCTATTGATAGTACATTCGCGGGCAAACGGTTCAGGCTAGCCGGTGATGGACAGTGCGACAGCCCAGGATTTTCAGCCAAGTACTGCACCTACCACTTTCAGGACATGGAAAGTAAGAAAATTGTGAGTTTGGTGGTCGTGCAGGTGTCACAAAGTAAATCCTCAGTGGCCATGGAGAAAGTTGGCTTTGTAGCATCATTGCAAGAACTACAATCGCGGGGAATGGTGATCGACCTGATAGCCACGGACAGACACGTTTCAATTGCCAAGACAATGAGAGAAGAGTACAAAAATATAAATCACCAATTTGACGTTTGGCATCTTGCAAAAACAATCAATAAAAAAATGTCGGCTGCAGGTAAAAAAAAAGATATGCAAGGTATTTCACAGTGGTCCAAGTCAATCAGCAACCATCTTTGGTGGAGCTCAAAAACATGTGGAGGGTCGTTGGAAATTCTACTGGAAAAATGGCGGTCAGTAATGCTACACTGTACCAACGTTCACCGTTGGAACACAAACCAACATTTCCACAATTGTGAACATGGCCATTTGTCCACAGAGGAGGCACGGAAGAAGAAGTGGTTGATTCCTTCATCAACCACTCACAAAGCCATTGAAAAGATTGTATTTGATAAAACTATAACAAGAGATTTGAGGGGACTCATGGAATTCTGCCACACAGGAGATTTGGAGGTGTTCCACAATATGTGCCTAAAGTACAGGCCAAAACGATTGCATTTTGGCATGGAGGGCATGATAAATCGGACTCTTCTAGCGGTCTTGGCACATAACCATAATGTTGGCCGTCAACAAAGTAGGACGACCGGAACTTTAGGGACGCTTCGCTACAATAAGGCCTTCACTAAAAGAAGTAAACAATGGGTGATCAAACCAGTGTTTGAGGATATGCAATATGAGTTTATTGAAAGACTTATTGTTGACGTCCTAGATAGGCACATAAATGGAGTTGTGAACGAACCTGTGCAGGGGACAACTGCATTGCCACCCAACATTGCCTGTGTTCCATGTCCACCTAAAGAAGAGCTCATTGAGAAATACACATCACGGTTTAAATGATTGTAATTTGATTGTCTGTTCTCTCGAGTCTCCTCATGTTGCAGGCCCATTGAATATGTGTATCTATGTAATGTGTAAATAAAAGTGATTGCTCAGTGTACATGCAATGTGTCTCTCCACCGTTGCCCCTCCCTTCACCGTGCAGTTGTGCGAACCACCCGGGTGTCACCTGTGACTTTGCTCTGGAGTCTCCTCATGTCGCAGGCCCATTGAATATGTGTAGCTATGTATTGTGTAAATAAAATTGATTGCTCAGTGTACATGCAATGTGTCTATCCAACCTTGTTCATTTGTGCATTAAATTAAACCAAACAGTAATATAAATCATTTTTCAAAAAATATAGAATGTCTCCGTATTTATGGTTCTCTGGGGCTGCAAATGCACGCAGACAAAATGCAAAGATGGAGTGTAAATTTCAAGTCCTGTGAGATGGCCTTACACTGAATGTAGCTAACTAGGAATGTGTGCTCGTTCAAAGTGAAGGTCAGCTGCTTTGATTTTTTGCTCGGGTGCCGGAATGGCCCACGACTCAGTATAAGGTTCTATTGTTATTTGACCTTGACAGGCCGGGACCATCCCGAAAGACTTCTTTTTGGGGGTGTGGTGCAATAACGTAAACGATAATGAATATAATTTCAGAAACGAAAGCCATTTAATGTTCGTTCATTAGAAGAAATAACGTCGGCATAGAAGGAGTGGTATTTCGGGGCTGCCCTACGCACAGACACAATGGAAAATGCAAATATAATGTAAGTAACTCTTTAGATGAGTTTATACCGCAATTTAATTACTATACAGTAGCTTTAAAGACGGGTTAAGTTGTACTTGTTCGTTCTATGTGGCATATTGTTTTGTACCGCGCACTATCTTGAGGAGAACCATCTCCTTTTACGGAAGCACCTCAAAACCTTCCTCTTTGCTTCTGCTTTCTCTCTCCCTCTCCCCTGCTACAACTGGTCCACTGTCTGCGACCTCGGTCCTGGGCCCTTCCACTCTCCACCTGCACTGCCTCCCTGTCAACCCCTGCACTGGGGGACTGTCTCAGTATCCTACAGCCCCCCCTTGACGTATAATACCCAGTTGCACTGTCCTAGCTATGAAATAATTTCCCGACCTAATATATAAAATTAATAATTTTAATAAAGATCTGATGGTGAGACTAATTTCATTTTTTATGTTTTTCAAACAGGTACATCATTCATTATTGCATGTGTCACGAGTACCAGACACCGGCGGATGGGTTTTTTAACCGCCAGTTGCTTCTCCGCGTGAACAACGTTACCACCCTGACCATTTTATGGGACGATCGCCAAGTACAAGTATGCCCTTACGCGGTACTAACGGCTAGATGCAACATACAGACCGTTGTGGTGGCCTAGTGCCTCGTTGTTGGAACAGCCATGCGATTATCAGTGCGACCGAAGAGCTTATTTTATCGTAAACCAACACCCTGTGTACTGCACACAAACATTGCTTGCCTCAAGACGAACTATTTTGGATCGAGAGCAAAGAAAAATGCAAATCGCTGAATATTCTCTAAACATTTGATGTCCAATAAATGTACTTTGCCAAATGTACAATCTTGCCGTTTGCTTTTAAACCACAGTTTCATATTCCGAATTGTGGCGCTGTATTGTGAGATGATCTAAGACCCTGTGTACAGCAAAGGAACATTGCGTGCCTCAAAACGAACTTTTTGGAACGTGAGCAAATAAAAATGAAAATCGCTGAATATTCTCTAAACATTTGATGTCCAATAAATGTACTTTGCCAAATGTACAATCTTGCCGTTTGCTTTTAAACTACAGTTTCATATTCCGAATTGTGGCGCTGTATTGTGAGATGATCTAAGACCCTGTGTACAGCAAAGGAACATTGCGTGCCTCAAAACGAACTTTTTGGAACGTGAGCAAATAAAAATGAAAATCGCTGAATATTCTCTAAACATTTGATGTCAAATAAATGTACTTTACCAAATTTACAATCTTGCGGTTTGATTTAAAAGTACAGTTTCATATTCCCAATTGTGGCGCGCTGTGTTGTGAGCTGATCTGTGTTGGTTTCCGGGTTCTGTGTGGAGTCGCGTAGAAGACGCCTGGGCGCGTTTGCCTACGCAGCTCAGTCACGTCACGGATAGAGGCGGGGAATATGAATGTTTTGATAAAGTCTGTTTCAGGGGCGGGGGATTTGATTTAGTGCCGCAAAAGCAGGTGAGCCAGGGCGATGGGGGGAAATGATAGGATTATCAGAAAATGGCGGCTGATTTCGAGTGCGTTAATGGACGAAAAGTCGGGTAAGGTCCATAGGAAAGTTTTCTACGATCTACCGAGTTATGCTTAAAAACACATGGCCGAACCGTAGGGACAATAAAAAAAAAGTCCGGGAACTATCCTTTAACCCTTTTTTCTTCCGCCTGCAGAAACCTTACCTTGCAAGCCAGACGGTCAATAAGAGGAAGCCCAGTCCAGAGAGTCATCTGAGCTCTACGCTTCTCAATTGAAGAGACTATAACAGTTCAGCCGGGACCAGCGCCTCCGTGGGAATCAGGTGAGCGTTACAAGTACATAAAGGGAGAATAGTAAATATTGATTAACTTTACATCGATAGTTTAAATATGTGGGAGTACCCAAGGTCACAAAGCACAATCAAATCAAGTGGTACATATTCAAGCCAATTATTTCAAACCATTATAGGAAGACTAGTGGTGGGATCCTATAGGAAACAATTTAATGAGTGCTCTTCGTTCAGCCCCTTGGGTTGCACAGTATCTAGGAAATTAATACAAAATAGTTCTCTCTGTAGGAGCATGGAGTGATAGTCACCTCCTCTTTGGGGTTTTTTAACGACCTCAAGAATCTGAAATCTCATCTGAACAATTGTGTGGTGTTGGGTGTTAAAGTTTCTTGCCACTGTTGAACGTTGGTTGTTACACCTTATGTTCGACTTATGTTCTGACCAACGTTCCTTCGCTGGTCTCGTTGTTTGGACTACATACAGTTTTCCGCAAGGGCATTTAATCGTGTAAATAACACCCGGTGTCAAACAGGTAGAGTAGTCATGAATTTTTATTTTCTTGCCTTTCTGAGGATGGGAAAGCATACTCCCCCTGGTGATGTTATTACAATGTGTACAAGAAACAAGACATGGATAAGTGCCCTTTTTCTGAGTAGTTAGAAACTGCTGATTCTCCTTGGATGGTCTTTCGGCTTTAATAAGATTGTCCCTAAGATTCTTTCCTCACTTGAAACACATCATTGGAGCCTTGGGGAACAATCTGAGCAGTGATGTAAAATTTCCCAATGTTTCTTGATACTTTTACTGATTTGAAAACTCTGCCGTGAGAATTTGGATATGAATAGTAAAGGGATGTCTTTCTCACGAGGTTTAGATTTCAATAAGTCAGTTCTTGTGACACTAAGGGATCTGGTCTTGGCATCATTCAGTACTACATCCGGATAACCTCTTTGTTTGAATTTTGCAATGAGTGTAGAACACTCAGTATCAAGGCCCTCAGGTTCTGAGATAATTCTTTTAAGCCTCAGAATTTGGCTAAATGGAAGACTTTGTAACATGGCTTTGGGGTGGGAACTGGAAAAGTGTAGTAAGTTGTTAGCATCTGTCGGTTTATGATAAATATTGGTTGTGATGTTGCCTTTGGCAATCCTCAAATTGACATCTAAAAAGTGAAGGGATGGGTTGCCAATTTCCATAGTAAACTTAATCCTGGAATGGACTGAGTTTATATATGTAAAAAATGATTTCAGCTCTTCATGGGTTCCACACCATATTCCAAAAATATCATCAATGAACCGTTTCCAAATCAATATGTACGATGACCATTTGGAATGATTCAGTACATAGTCACTTTCAAATTTGAACATAAAGGTGTTCGCATACATGGGTGCCATAGAGGACCCCATGGAAGTTCCAGAGATCTGTAAATAGTATTTACCCAAAAAGCGGAAATAACTATTATATAGTATGATATTCAGTACTTCAATAACAAATTGAGCCTCACCTCTGAGGTTAGTTGTGTTAAGAAGTAGCCATTCGACCGCTTCAAGGACTTCGCCATGGGGTATAGAGGTATAAAGGCTACATACATCAAGACTGAACAAAATGCAATCTGAGCTGATAGCCGTGATTTATTTCAAGCAGTTAAGGAAGTCGGTAGTATCCTTCAAATAGGTAGACGTTGCTTGAACCAGGGGTTTGAGTAACATGTCAACATACACCGAGAGGGGATCAAAAATGCTTTCAGTTCCAGCAACAATCGGTCTTAGTGGTGGGTTCAGATGATCTTTATGAATCTTTGGCAATCCATAGAATACAGGTGTGATCGGGTATTTATTAATCAAGTATTCAAATGTTTTATCACTGATCCACTGATTCAGTTTAGCTTTCTCTAAGGTCTTAATTATTAAAGATGTAATCTTGAGAATAGGATCGTTGTCTAGTTTCATGTATGTACCCTCGTCACTAAGTAAGTCAAGACATTTCAGACAGACAAGGATGTGAGATGGTCTGATCTACAGCAACCTAAGGATAGGACACCACATCCTGTAGCGTATCCAGAGCGACCTAAAGGGCGATCGCATAGTGAGAAGGGAGAGTCGCCACCATATGTGAACAGGTTGAGGTCATTGCCAGGCAGAAGGCGATCAGGAACCATTGTCCACACTATGGACAGGCAGATGGTGGGAGCCAATTGCAGATTTGGGTTCATGCAATTCCTTTTATTGGAGAAAGGAGGGGCCAGACCACAGTATATTCCCTGACCACAAATGGATAAGGAAAAATTAAGATGCAAACTTCCCAGCTTAAGAGCGGGTGTGCGGAAATTGATTTATGAGCTAGAAAAGATGACAGGAGGAAACACTCTAGCAATAGGGGACATTAAGGTTCTCCAAGCAGCCATTCCTGGGGAAACGGCTGATGACATTTGGATGGGAGCAGAATACTCGAGTGTCACAGCTCAGGACACAGCGCACGATGGAGCGTCATTTAACAATTGTAGGGCAGATGACTGGAGAGCACTCAGGGTACAGTATCCTAATACATCAGATATGGGTGCAATTACTGCACGTAAGATGAAAGATGACAAAGATCTGCTTGCTTATATTCAAAGTATTCAGGAACGGTGGACTCTTGAAATGAGGGAGCCGTGGGGGAAATTGGTGGCAGTATTTTACCACCTTCTGTGTCAGGGTGTGCCAGAACAAGTACAGAGACAGCTCAAGAAATTAGTGGGAATGGAAGTGAAGCCATGGGCAGAGATACAGTTGACCATAGCACATCACTGCTGGCTGTTACAAGAGAAAAATAAGAAGAAGGAAGATGCTAGAAAACTTGCGGAAGTCAAGTTAGTTCAGAAGAAATTGTCTAAGTGCGCCATAGAAGGGGCAGTACTGACAAGCGGCGAAGGATTGGGAATATAGCAAGCAGAGGGTGCATTTCAACTGAATAATCAAGGTCAAATGGATCAAGGAGGGAATGGGTTTATGCCCCGAGGCAGAGGAATGGGCTACAGGGGAAGGGGCGGTTTTCAGAATAACCAAGGAAGGTTTCAGAATATGCAGAATGACAATCATAATATGCAAGGAGGTTTTAATCAAGGGGGACAAATCAAAAGAGTTCCTCCCGTATGTTGGACATGTGGGATGACAGGGCACATCGCGCGAACATGTGGAAGCCAAGGGTATGTATAGAATGGGCAATTCTCAAGAGGGGGGACAGCTTATCCTCCAGCATATAGCTCACAAGCTAGGGATGGGTTTGCCCAAGACAGTGTATCAAGCACAAGCGCCGCAAATGCAACAGGCATTGCAACCACAGCAAGCACCATTGCATCTGCCGCAAGGGCAGTCACAGCACGCACCCATGCAGATACAGCAGAATGCAAACACAGGACAGTTATTGACACCTAGAGTAGGGGGTGTCACCGTGTGGGAGGAAGTCCTTTTACGGGTATGGGGATAAGCATGTACCCACAATAGGACAGCTCACAGGACAACTTGATGTGTTCAGTACTATCAGTGACACCAGACCCTCAAGAGGAACCAAGGGTTGATGTGACGATAAGAGGCAAATCTTTTTATTTTTAGTAGACACTCTGACTACTCGTTCATGTATACGAGAGGGAAAATATCCAATGTTAGGAAATGCCATGAATGCGCAAGGTTTCTCTGGAGCTACAAGCAGAGTTCCTTTTACTGATGAATTACTAGTCTCCATAGGAGAGTGTGACATATCTGTTCCATTATTGTATTCAAGGCAGACACTGGTCAACAATATAGGATGAGATTTAATGACAAAGCTTAATGTGAACATTTCTTTTACCGATGAAGGCATAGTGTGTTCTACTGCAGGGATATATTATATGAATGTGGGCAAATTTATATTGTTGTTTACAGGACAAATGGCTCTGCGAGGAATGTCATTAGAGCCAAACGTTTTTCATTATGGGGTACACATTTTGTTGGCATGGCTACTTGGCTTAGTGGGAAAGATTATGAGAATACCTGATGAGTTTTTGTTCAGGCCACAGATACCTATGCACAATGAGGGGGGACAGACTATTCCCCTAGAGTTAAATGCAGCCATAGTGCGAGGGGAACTGGCCATGCTCGAAGGAACAGATGACGAGGGCAGGCCATGGAGAACAGTGATTGCCACTGAGGAAGGTTATAGATTGACTGACGTCACTAACAAGGATATGTTTAGAGATGATTCAGCAGATGATTAAGTCATATTTGAGATGAGTATTACATATTGGATCAGAATAGAGAAAAGAGAAATCCCACAGCAAATGGTGATAGTGCGGCAATGCTCAGCACTTTTTAATGAAGATTTGGAAAAAGTGCCAAACTCTTTATGTACTACGAGCCCCTATGATGTAGGCCTACTAAAGGGGATAGGGGAGGTAAAAATTAAGCTGGAGCCAGGAGCAATTTTACCTCGAGCAAGACAGTACCCAATGTCTCCAGAGGGGGATAAGGATTTTTTTAACACTATATCAGCCCTGATGGAACAAGTTATTTTAGTGATGTCAGAGTCGCTGTGTAATACCGTGGTGTACCCTGTGAAAAAAATTGAAGGGAGGGTCGTGGAGATTCATACAAGACATGAGACAAATTAACCAGATTGTAGAGGCAGAGTTTCCTTTAGTTTCAAATCCAGCAACGATACTATGTAGTATCCCAGCAGAGGCACGATATTTCACAGGGATTGACTTGAAAAATGTGTTTTTCTCAATCCCGTTGCATAAGGACTCCCTAGACCTATGTCATTTACGTTTCACCAAACTAAGCTGAAGAGCACTCGTTTGCCCCAAGGGTACTGTGAGTCTTCATCAAGCTTTATTAGGGTCCTGCAGATGGACCTAAGCAACATTGATTTGCAAAGTGTTGTGCTGCAGTACGTGGATGATTGATATTTTGATTTGTAGCATGACATAAGATGAGTGCAGACAAGATTCGATTCAGTTAATTACTATTTTAGCAAACAAGGGATATAAAGTAGATAAGGAGAAGTTGCAATATTGTGAAGAAGAGGAGTTGTACGTAGGTCAGTTAATCTCACATGAGGGGAAGAGAGCCACACAAGAAAGAGCTGAGGCGATTATGATAACAGCAAAACTGCACACGATAAAACAAATGCAACAGTTTCTGGGATTAAGCGACCATGTTAGAGCATAGATATTTGATTATAGTTCATACACAAGACTGCTTTTGCAGGCTCTGACGAAAACACAAGTGAACAAAGAAAAAATAGCATGGACTGAGGAAATGGAGGGAGGATTTGAAGAACTGAAAAAAGCAATTTGTACAGCTCCGTTTTAGGAATTCCCAACTATGATGAAGAATTCTTTTTGTTTTCACATATGAATGGGACAGTAATGACAGCAGTGCTTACACAAAGAACTACATTGGGGTACACACCCCTGGCATATTATAGTGGGATTTTAGATCCGGTCATGAGAAGATACTTTCCTTTCGAACAATCGCTGGCAGCAGCCGTGTTTGCAATGGAGAAGTCTACTAGTATTGTGATGGGGTGTTCTATGACATTGTTTGTTGAGCATGCTTTGTTTGCCGTTTTGGAGAAACCGAAGGGTACATTGACATCTCAGAGGGATTCCACATATGAGGTAGTCATATCGAATCCAGTAATCAAAATAGTCAGGTGTAAAATAGTGAACCCTGCCACGTTTGTAGCTGAGCCTGTGGCACATGGTGAGCATGTGTATGATTGCGCTAACTACGTGGAGTTCTATGGCGACATTCCGTGCGTAAAGGAAAATGGACTAGCAGGGGGGAGATTCTCTTCATTGATGGGTCTTCAAAAATTGATCAAACTAATGGGGAAAGGTATTCCGGTTCAGCTGTGGTGAGGCATAGAGCAAATTGTGAATTTGAGGTTGTAGCGAGTGCAAGACTACCATCTCACTTTGCAGCGCAAGCAGCAGAATTGGGGGTGCCTATTGTCGCACTCGAGAAGCATGCAGTGCAGGAAGTAACGGTGCACATTGACTCCGCCTATGTGACGTCAACCGTGCACGCAGGGTTAGCATGTTGGAAAAGGAGAGGCTACCTCCGTGCGGATTGCACTGCAGTGCAACACGCAGCATTATTGGATAGGCTTATTAAGTCACTACAACTCCCAGTAGCCATTGCAATAGTTAAATGCACAGCACATATTAAGCAAAGTGACTTTATCTCTCGCGGGAACGAAGCCGCAGACGAAGAGGCCAAAAGGGTTGCATATTCACCATATAATTCTAGTTTTAATATTCCAAATGTAAAGGAAGAAATAGTCACAATTATGATTGTGAACAAAGGGTTTAATCATTTATCAAGAACACCGTTGATGAAGGTTCAAGGCGGTGCACCACAGAAAGAGCAGGAATTGTGGAAACGAAGGGGGTGTTCTTTATCCCCCTCCAAAGCATTATGATGACAGGACAGCACTGGAAAGCAGGTGATGCCTGTAGCCTTGTTAAGGATGGCGATTGAACAGCTGCACAACGCTGTGCATGTTAGGGAAAGCCTTGCAGCAGCTATTGCAGAGGACTGGTTTGTACTGAACCTGTTAGAACACGGTGCATTTTATGTAGTAAATTGCATTGTATGTCAAACATTTATCACTGGGCATACACTTCAAATGATCAGAGGTGTGATTCCTGGACCGAATGATCCTTTTCAGCATTTACATATTGACAATGTTGATATACTGCACTATGTAGTGGATACAGGTATATGATAGTGGTGGTGTGTCCCTTTTCTAGATGGATGGAAGCAGGTCTATGCACACACCCTGATGCCACTTGCGCAGCAAGGTTTTTAGTCCGAGAAGTCTTTCCCAGATGGGCAGTATGTGAGGTGCTGAGATCTGATAATGGCCCCATTTTGTTAATTAAGTATTTGAACAGATTAGCCTATTGCTTAGTATAAAGCATACATTTTCTTCTGCTTATCACCTGCAAGCAAACGGCATATGTGAGGGACTCAACGGTCTTCTTAAAGAGATAATTGCAAAACTGAAATTGGCACTGAAAAGGTGACGGCTGTACTGCCTCCCCCTTGCATTATATGCATTAAGGACCCAACCTGGGTCGGACCACCACCTCACACCCCACAAACTAGTGACAGGGAGGCGAATGAGAAATACTTTGTCTCCTCCATTGAGGAGAAGAAGTGATGCCCAGAAGACTGCATAAATGTTAGGAAATAAGTTAAGTGCTTATTTAACATGTATGACCGCTAGTATCTCTGTAATTTCAGATCAACTCAAGCACAAGGGGTGGGGGTCGGACTCAGGAAACAGATGAAGACAATTCAGCAACCAGACTTTAAGAACTACTTCATGTCCCTAAATTATTTGTCAGAGATACTGTCCTAGTGTATTAGTTTACAAGGAAGTGGCAAGAGCCCCGTTTTAGAGGTCCCTATATTGTTGGGAACATTATTCCCTCAGCAGTAAAAGTCCAAGAAAGACGTGCATGGATACACTTGGGCAACGTAAAACCTTACGCTGGTGAGACCGATGCACCCCCAACCGTTGATTCAGAAGCAAGACAGGAAGAAGAAATTCAGCATGTGCAGACTTGATCGATGACGAGGAAGAAGGATGCTAAGATTGCTGATTAAATAAATGCATGTGTGCATTTGGACTGTGGCTCACCCCAGGCCCTCTTTATAGATATTATAGCAGGAGTGCAAAGCAAAGTTCTCGAGCCACAGGAATCTTTGAATTGGACCTTTCGTGTTGATGTACTAAATATGCCAAATCTGGAGTTTGAGTTCGATGACTGGAAATGTGAGTTTCTCTTTGCTTAAATTTCAATGGTCCTATCAGAGGCACATGCCCATAGACTAGTTCTCGCTGTCTTTGCATACATACTCTGAGCCTATCCTGCTCTTATTGGGCGTAGTACTAATATACGTCTTTTTCTGCAAGATCCTAAAAATGGCCCTGCAATTAGGAGGCTACTTGTGGCGATAGTTGACAGATCCTGCAGCTTCCAGATCATTTAACAAGGTTGCCTGATTAAAAAGTTTTTTTTCCTTCCTTAAAGTAGAACACAGGCACAATGTGGACTGTCTAGAGTGGTACAGTTCTGAAAAGTGAGCAAACTCAACGACGTGTGGGAAATCATAAATGGTGGGGACTAATGTACTGGTGCATAATTTATGCGTGCTCAACATTTATTATTGTTTTCTTGAGTCTGTTAATCCATACTGTTTATGTCATTGGTCCGAGCAAGGTAGAAGTCCTTTCGATTCTTCCCACTCCAGTGAATCTCACAGAATTGTCTATTACTAAAAGACCAAGGCCATATGTGATCATCTCAATACCAGTGACATGTGTAAGGTCACCCATTTCTTTGACAAGTGTTCCTATGATTCCCCCTGTAGGAAGGACCCTTGTTGATATACTTCACAAGCATTATGCATGTGCCCTCCTTGCAAGGGGTACACATAAGAGAAGCACAAGAGAAGATGATTATGAGTTAAATAACTATCTAGACAGTACAGCACATTTGGGCTATAACATGTTGTATCAACACATGAAAGAGGTGGGGAAAAGGACATCCAAAGAGAGTTGCTATGTTTGTGCTCCCCTACTTTATGCTATGTGGAATTCCAAGATATTGATAGCTATAGAAGTAGCAGTCCAGAAAGCTCACTGCCTGACCCACCTTGCACTCTGCCATGCGAGAGGTCAGTTCCAGGGTCGAACAGAATTCTTGCTATGGGTGAACGAGAAGACGGCTCCAGAAGATGATTATGTGCAAGTTTAAAGACAAGAGAGAGAGACCACGCACCAGAGATCATGTTGTAAGATATGAACAGCCTGGAATGAAGGGAGCAGGAATCCGATGGAAAATAAACAAAAAGCTTGATTGTCAAGGAAAAAATTATGAAGAAATACTGAGATGCAAGGAGAGAGGCGAGTTGTAAATCAAGGGAACAGTACTTTCTCCAGATGGTTGGGAGGAAGGCCTGGTTGTGTGTAGCGCAGAGGCAGTAACAGGAAATTACGAGCCATGGGTTGCTGACATGGGTTGATGACAAAGGAGTCCCGTTGCAGATAGTGCCTCTGGCTAGTGCAGAGCTATGTTTCAGAAACAATGGCAAAAGAAAGGTTGGAATCAATCAGCAGTGCGATCGAATTGTATATGTACCAGGAATGAAGGATGGAACAGTAGTGATATGGACCACTACTGGGCCTGCGGATCCAGAACATACATGAGGTTGCCCAAGGACTGGGGAGGGCTGTGTTCTATAGTGATTGTCCATTTTCCAGCATTGGTGATTCCAAAAAATGACCTGAACATTGGAGAGTTCCCAAAAGCAGATGCTCACCCGAGAAAGAGGAGATCAGTTGAATTTCTCAATCGAACAAAGAGGGAGAACTACTTTTCAGCTAAATCCATAGAGGTTTTCAATGCTATTCCATATGAACACAGGTTGTTCAGTCAGACTTTGGCAGTATTCGCAACAATCTTCATGTCCGGGATCCAGACGATGGCAAATGCCAAATGGTTACAGATTACCAAATGGGAGCTCCTGCAGATGATCAACACTACCATAAAGGGATTCAACACTATCAAAGAAGAACTGAGAGCAATAAGACTGATGTCTCTTCAGAATAGATATGTCCTGGACATGATTACAGCCATGGGTGGAGCTATTTGTGCCAAAATCGGAGAATCATGTTGCACATGCATACCTTCTCACGATGACGAGATTGGGACCTTGACAGAGGCCATAACAATGCTGACGAACTTGCGCATAAAGATGGAAGACGAAACAGAAGCTGTTGCAGATGAAAGCTGGTTTGCGTCGATCTTCTCATGGGTTCCACAATGGATGGCAAACATCTTCAAGTTCCTCGGAGCATTGTTGGTGATGATCATGTTTGGATTCTGTATGATCCGAATAATATTCACACAGTGCAAGAATACAGCAAAGAAAGCAGTAGGAATGAAAATCATGATCGATGTTGAGTCAGGGTTTGACCCAAAAGAGCTGACAGATGAATACATTACATAAAGGCTAGTATTTTAGCACCTGAGGGAATAAAGTTCCTGTATCCAAGGAAACATAAGAAATATGTGGGAAGATGGATCTACTGCAGCCCAAATGAACAATGTAGTCTCATGACCTGGAGTGTTGATGACCATGTCAAATCAGCAGGATCTTTGAAAGGAGTAATGAAGATGTGGGCTCGAAAGAAGCACTTTTTCAGACAAGGATGTCTAGATGTGAAGACTGATGGAAGAATGGTCAATGAATCAACCAGAGGGGGGAGTGCAGAGGAGGAGCCAAATGCCTCTACCGGAAGGCACGCCCCCCTTCTTCCTATATGTTGGAAACCGGAAATTGCGACATGCCAATAATGGTCCCTATACCACGAAGAATCCTCAAAACAAGGTATCCATTGAGCAAACCCTATATGATGTACCCGCAGAGAAATGACAGCCTTTTAAAGGAAGTTCTGGAAGAAGTGTGAAGATGAATAAAAGAGAAGACTGGTGACATCACATAAAGCAGAAATGATGCACCCAGAGGAGATGCCCATGAAGAGAGTATATAGACTTTATAGAATCTGATGGTGAAGTAAAGAATTGAACATTTCATGTGCGGAATGAAGATTGCACGTGCGGAGAGCGCTGAAGAAAATGCAAGCCATTTTATAATTGTACAGATGCTGAAACACAAGTAGATTAAGTCCTCAGAAGGCTGGCTATACGTAGTGAATAGACTGCAGGCGGTGCCGTCAATATTACACAGGCGGTGGTAGCGGCTGTGTAGTTATGTTTAAGTTGCTAAACCCATAGGAAGAGCACTTTTTGGGCGGCTTATAACTTCGCTTCCCCTGGATGAATCTTCAAAGTATATGGCCCACTCTGAATTTTTTTGTCGCGCCTACAGCCCAAACTGCTGGATGGATTTTCACCAAATCTGCGTCAGGAGCGGAAGCTTGGATCCAAAAGTGTGCTTTTGCCAATTTGGTGTAAATCCGTCCAGTAGTTTTTATTTAAACAACCAAAACGTAAGGCAAAAGAATTTGTGATATCTATGTCCGCTCCGCAGATACACTTCCCTGTTCGCTCCGCGGACAGGACACCAATTGGATGATTGGCTTGCGTCATGTCCGCGAACACTCAACGTGTTCTCTGATTGGCTGGGATGAGGTGTGAGGTGCGTAAAATTGTTTCAATGCGCCCGCCATATTGGATGCACGGGCATGCGCTGGAAGTGAGCATTAATCCAATTTTGGGGAGTGTATTGGTGTGTATGAGTACTTGGAGATGGTGGGGGAGTAAGAGATGGTTCAAATGCTGTATTTGTTTAGGTGGGAGAAGGCCCTGATGTGTTTGCGGTGTCCGCGGTCACAGCGGTTGTCAGCGGTCATACTAAACTCTGGGCGCACTTCTTAGAATGTTAATTGAAGTGCATAGTTTTGAGGTGGATGTATTATGTTTTTGGGTGGTGGTCATTTGGTAGGTGTTTGTTTCTATGGGTGTGTTATGCTGCGGTAGTTGTGGCCAGGGTCTAGAGTCTTGGGTGCATGGCCTACAATGCTACCAAACATTTTGGTTGTGGTATGTGGGCTGCTTAGGGGAAATAAATGCGAAGGATTTGATGAGGTCACCAGCTTATTACTCACTAGGTGATTACTAAGTGCTGGGTGATTCTGTGGTGCTTGGAGATGGGAGAGTCTGAAATAAAGTAAGGGTTGCAAGGAAGGACTTGGTGATTGTGTTGCAGACTGAAGGGAAGGGGGATGTTGTATGTCTTGCTTTACAACACTGTACATAGTTGTAGATGATGTGATAGATATGACTGCACCTGTGCATAGTTGAATGCTGCTGTGAAATCTAGAACGGAATGGGCAAACAGCTGCTTGGAGAGGGTGGGGGAGTAAGAGATGGGTCAAATGCTGTATTTGTTTAGGTGGGAGAAGGCCGTGATGTGTTCGCGGTGTCCGAGGTCACTGCGGTTGTTAGCAAACATACTAAACACTGGGCACACTACTGGCTATTTTAGTTTAGTAAATTGTTTTATTAGAATCTTAATTGAAGTGCATAGTTTTGAGGTGGGTGTATTATGTTTTTGGGTTGTGGTCATTTGGTAGGTGTTTGTTTGTATTGGTGTGTTATGCTGTGGTGGTTGTGGCCAGGGCCTAGAGTCTTGGGTGCATGGCCGAAGGCCGTAGGCCGTAGGCCATGCACTCTAGACTCTAGGCCCTGGCCACAACCACTGCAGCATAACTCTACAATGCTGCCAAACATTTTGGTTGTGGTATGTGGGCTGCTTAGGGGAAATAAATGCAAAGGATTTGATGGGGGCACCAGCTTATTACTCAGTAGGTGATTACTAAGTACTGGGTGATTGTGTGGTGCTTGGAGATGGGAGAGTCTGAAATAAAGTAAGGGTTGCAAGGAAGGACCTGGTGCTTCTGTTGCAGACTGAAGGGAAAGGGGGAGATGGTGTATGTCTTGCTTTACAGCACTGTACATAGTTGTACATGATGTCATAGATATGACTGCACTTGTGTATAGTGGAATGCTGTTGTGAAATGTATAACAGAATGGGCAACTAGCTGGAATGAGAGAGCTGTATACATTGGAAAAACAGTTGTAGAGGCAGTGGTGTTGCTTCAGATGGGAGCCTTTCAAATGATATTGGCTATCTGTGTGCATAAATGAAGATGCATGTACTCATCTTGGCTGTGTGTCATTTTATAACACACTAGAAAGCCTTTTTCCATAATTATACTGTTATTTCTCCCATCTTTTAACATGAAATGACACTTTGTTAGATAGCTGTGCGTGTTCTCTAAGATTACTATTATAATCATTCCTAAAGGAAGTTCAAATGATAGATTGTATGTAAAATATCCAGAATGTATAGAAAGGAAATTCTATGTAATCCAATGCACTATAATGCATTAATTGCTATTATGGTTCAAATGTGGATAAATAGGTGGCAGTGGTTACACAAATGACAGAATGAATGAAGAGAATAAGTTTCCACATTATAGTTAGTAATATGGGTAAACAAAATGTTGGAGAGCAGACAGTTTTGCAAGTGACACTTGATCATAACAGATGGGAGAAATGACAGTAAGCTTTTTTATAGGTTATACAGGGTAAGTGGAAGTTACCCTGTTTATATGTATTTATACAAGAGCTGTACATGTATTGTGCAGAAAATATTCATAACTGTAGTTTGTGTTCATGCATGTGGATGTGTATGAATCTGCAAACAGAAGTATTGGAGAGTTTTATAGTAGTTGTTGCTGTAGGTGCTTTACAATCACAGCACAATTGTACTCAAAGTGATCAACAGTACATCTAAAGTGCTGAACTGTGATAATGGAGTTAGATGTAGAATTCTTTGATGTGATTGGTGGATGGTTCTGTGACTGTTTAACAGTGGCCAATGAGGGAATGTTGCAGAGAGTGAAGTGGAAAGGGTAGAAGGGCTGCCGCAGTGTTAAGCGCTCCGCGGACAGCGCGGCTGTTGGCAGACAGGACATGCCACATCCGGGGCTTCTCTGCATATCTGGCATGAAAATAGGACTAGTGGAATTAGCCAATCAGGTGTTGAGGGTGTCATTCATAGGGAGAGATGGTATTCATTTTTTTCATTGCTGTATGCTGTGAAGATGGCTGTGGTTGCTGAGAAGGACAGAGTTAGAGTATGGTTAGTGGGAGATCATTATATTACTAATCTGCATGGTATACAAACATGTGTGGCATTTCAGACAATGTTGAAATGCAGGGAGTGGAGGCTACCTGGTGTGATGTGCCAGGGAAAGATGTGCAACAGATACAATCTGAAAAAAGCCTAAAAAGAAGCCTGAAAAAATCTGAAAAAATAAAATTAAAGGCTCTTTTCAGAGCCAACCTCAATGGGGAAGTGGGGCACACTATTTAAATTTTCATTCCCTACCATCAGATTTTTTGATGTGTCCGCGGACAGCGCGGTTGTCCGCAGGCAGCGTGTATTACATACAGGGATGTTGAGGTTGAGAGGGATGCAAATAAGACATAGCACAGGAAGGGATTGGTCAATAGGGTTTACTGGGTGTGTTGTGTGAGCAGAGAGTTTGTCAAAGTCTTTTTCCTGCGAAGAGAGGAGATAGCTATGGCTGTGTGTTTCAGAAAGCAGATTGTCTGGACTTTGGGAGATTTGTGGATAAATTGCTGTGGAGTGGCTGTACATCTTGGATTCCCTCATGTGGAAGTGCACTGGTATGGAGTGTGTGGAATGAAGTGGCTGGATTTGGTACCTCTCTGTGCTACTTTGGCGATACAGTGTCATTCAGACATTATCATTCAGACATTATTATTGTTCATTGTGGAGGGAACAGTTTAGGACATGTGTTTGGAATCCCTTTGCAATTTGCAATGAAAGAAGGACTTGGGAAAGTCATTGGGTCTCATTACACGTTGTGCGCTAAAAATCTCAAATTACCGGCATGGCGCTCTTAACATGTCCGCTCTCGCAAGAGGGCGCTAATAGCGTACCATTACGAGTATGCGGACACAAGCATAGCGTCATGCCGGTAATGACCCTACCGCCATGCCGCTAAAGACCCCAAAAAGTCTCTTACCGCCTTCGACGAAAGTGCAGATAGCACCTCTGCCCTCACGCTACATGCAAATACCGGTCACCGCTATTAGCGGTGATCGTTAAATTGCAGAACCGGAAATAGCGTCATCGCGCAGGAACGGGAAAGAGCACGGCGGCCATCTTTAAAAACACAATCCATTGCCATCCTCTGCCCCCTGGACCTGTTTGGAGTAGCTTGCAGTTGGAAATCATCAGGGACACCCTCAACATGCCCAAGGCATTGAAAAAACCCACCGACCGGCAGCGGAAAGAAAACTTCTCCTCAGAGGAGCTTATCATGCTGACCCAAACCCTAACTGACAATGCCGCCGTGGTCTTTGCCTGCGACATGCGGCGGGAGACTCTCATGAAAAAAATGGCAATCTGGGCTGAGGTTGCATTAAAAGTCAGTGCTGTGGGCACCACCACCCGCAATGTGCGTGAGTGCCGAAAGAGGTGGGATGACCTGAGACTCCGGATGAGAAGCATCCTTGCCGAAAACCACCAAATTGCCACAGCATGTGGATCTGGGTCGCCCATAAAACTTAAAGAATGGGAGGAGACATGTGCCAACCTCATTGGCGTGGAATGCATAGAGGGAGTCAGCACGTTCTAGCATGGCGTGGCAACCACTTCAGATGGAGGTGAGTGTACACATGAAAGCATGCAATGTGAATCTATCCCCTCAAATGTGAGCCCAGAATCACCTCATGGATGGGCAAACATCCACACATGCATCACACCCTGCCCATGTCAGTGTCAGACCCAAACACACACACATGCACACATCACCAGAGACAGGTGCCACATACAACCATGCATGGATGAGCCACTGCACTGACACGTCACCTGTATCCTTTACAATGTAGTCCAAATGCCCACAACTGCATCATTGATGTATACTGCATTAAGTACAATGAACCGTAACCAGTAACATCCCCCTTCTTGTCCCCGACAGGCTCACATACAGACAGTGAGGATGCTGGCAATGCATCACTAGCACCCCCTGCGCATAAGAAACAAAGGGCTTTGGACACAGAGGACACCCCCACAACCTCAAGTGGCAAAGGCAGAAGGGTCCAGAAGCAGAGTGCGAAACATTGAGCGCCACTTCCAAGCCACAAGTTGCCACACCACCAACAACTGCCCCACCTCCGGTGGTTAACCCACCACCACCGATCCCGGCCACAGAGGGCACACCCTCAGCTCCAGCTAGTTCAGCAGGAGAGGCGGCAGCCACTGCCCCACTATCAGATGTGGAGGACCCCACCGACTTCCACATGGAGATGCACACCCCAACCCCCCCTGAAACCCCTGAGCCATCACCTCAGCACACACCTGGGTCCAATGTCCCTGGCGATGAGAACATGGGAGCTTTTAGTAGCCCCCCGGTGGCTTCATCTGTTAACCTGGTCCCATCACAGGCCACAGCAGCCACACCACCAGGACCCAACACTGCCCTCAACCTGGTCAGCATCAGCCAGCGGCAACAAGTAATAACTGTGCTGGTTGGGCAGCATGTTGAGGAGGCTGCCCGTCTCAGGGCAGACGTCACGGAGACAGCAAGGCACTCCAGGGAGGGGATGGAGGCATGCGCAGACAGGCTGTGTGGGGAGATCATCCGAGTCAGGGAGGTCCTCACACGGATAGCGGACGCATTGGACCGCCAATTCCCACCACCGCCACCACCAGGACAGTCTGCCACATCTTCATCTGCCAGTTCGAGGCAGACAAGCCCCCTCCGCCGCTTGTCACGCACCACCAGGCGCACCTCTAGTCAGCCTCCCAATGCTGGTGTTGGCAATGGCCAATAGGGAGTGCATGGTGAAGCCTCTGCGTGCATGGCTGGAGGGAAACATTGTGCAAGACACATGTGTAACTGTTTTGGGGGGTGGGGGGAAGGGTGTTATGGGACTGTTGTGGGGGGTGGGGTGAAGGGTGTTATGGGACTGTTGTGGGGGGTGGGGGGAAGGGTGTTATGGGACTGTTGTGGGGGGAGGGAAGGGTGGTGGGATGTTTGGGGACATGCACATTTTCTTCTTTACGTTCCTTAATACACTGGTGTTTGAACAAAACACAGGCTTGTACTTCTTCATTGTGTATGTGTACTTAATTGATGCCATGGTCCATTGTGCGCTTCCAAACAGACACCAGTGCACTACTACCCATATCCATGTGACAGTACGAAACCATGTTACTCAGAATATTTGGTTGATCACATGCTGTCTCACAACACGTCCCTCCTGGCCATCCCCTCTTGCATGACCTGCATCCCCTTCACCTCCGTCCTCATCACCATCACCATCCTCATCAGGTGCTTCTATTTCAACGTCAGGGGGCAGTGGCACATTCCGTCTGATACACATATTGTGCAGCATGACACATGCCATGGTGATCTTGGCCACCTTCTCATGGCCATACAACAGAGCGCCACCAGACCTGCTAATGCACCTAAACCGTGTCTTCAAAAGGCCAAAAGTCTGCTCGATCACAATGCGGGTACGGGTAGGTGCACGATTGTATTCCTCTTCGTGCCTGTTCTGTGGGTTCCGTACAGGGGTGAGGAGCCACCTCTTCAGCCGGCATCACCTGTATGGGGGGGACGAATGGGGTCCTGTTACTGTTCAACTCAAGAGCGGCCTGTTCATATCACACAAATGGACTTTGCATTGTGATTGAAGTACACAATTAACAGCATACATACAGATGGTCTGTGTGACTGCAATGTACAAAGGTGAGCTCGACCATGCAAGTAGACATCCCCCATGAATGCCTCCAATAGTAATTGACATGTCCTGGGTGAGGCCAGGTCTCAGGTGTCTCTGGGCCCCGGCAGATTTGGTACCACACTGCTAGTGTGATGCCATTCCAACATTGATGTTCTCATTCTGAGAGGCATCACTTCAGTGGTGCTATAGGTGTGTGGTGCTATGCTATGGCTAGGGGTGATCCCTTTGCATGCTTTCAAGGGCACATTGCATTATTGTTGTTGTGCTGGACTAATTCTGTATGACTATCTTGACGGCATGTATGACATTTGTGTATTTGGTGGCGTGGAATGTTGTGCAATGTGGATGTGGATGGATGTATAAGGTTTGTAGACCTGGATTGTCATCTATGTTGTGTAGCTTATACTTGCATGTCCGTTCATCTGAAGTACGTTGCAGGCTTCCCAGATGGACATTGGCGTACATCTGTATGTGCATTCGTCCGACGGACGATAAGCTACACCCATTTCGAGTATGTATCTCTCCCCCCCATCACACCCAGTTGGAGTATGTATCTCCACCCCCCATCACACTGACATGTGCTTGTCCTGCAACTCTCCAAGTAGCCACGAACGTTGTCCGGCTTGTCGCTCTATGTAGCATGGGATAGTTGAGTTCCGCAGGACCATGGAATCATGGGTTGATCCGGGGAAACGGGCACAACAATGTGTGATTACCTTGTTGGCATCACATAGCATTTGGACACTGATGGAGTGGAACTGCTTCCTATTTCGGTAGACTACTTCATTGTGATGTGGTACAACCAATTCCCCATGGGTACAGTCGATGGCCCCGATGCAACTTGAGATGCCTGCCAGTGAATAGAAGCCAACTTTGGTGTTTGCAATCTCCTGGGCAGTCCGTGGCATGAATATGTGTTCAGGTGCATGCTTCAGGAGGGCATTGAGTACCGGGTTCAGCGTGCGTGAGAATACAGGTTGTGAGATGCCATGCATCTGGCCCACTGTATGCTGGTAGGTGCCTGTGGCCAGGAAGTGGAGCACAGTCACCACCTTGAGTAGAGGGGGGATGGCAGTTCTGATGTCTATGAGGCTCACAATGTCGTTGTGTATCATGTCCACGATGCTGGTGATGGTATCCCGGTCCAGACGGTACAGGGTGTGTATCTGCTCTGGGGTTAGATTGAATGGACTGGCTCTGATCCTGGGGATTGGTGGGTGCCTCTGTGCTATGATTAGGTGCCGTGGTGGTGCTTGCTGTGGCTGTCTTTCCCCTCCTCCTCCTCCTCCTCCTGCGTCTCCTCTGTGCTGCCTGTTGTTGTTGCTGCTGCGCTGCAATCATGTCCTCCAGCCCATGTAATGCTGCAAGTATTGGAACCATCTTGGTGTGGGAAGGGGTGTGGGAAGGGGTGTGGTGTGCTCCTTTTGGGCTGCCACAGTCTCCATTGCCTCCACCTGTGCTGATTGTGTCTACCTGTGGCAGGTGGGAACACTGCTCAGTTCTCTTAACGGGTGGTTCGCGATGGCGGTATTAGCGCCATGGCGGTAAGGGTTTTTGGGGGCTTTACCATGCCGCTATTGGCATGTCCGCTCGCCTTGTGATGCTGTGCTGTTAGCGGCATGGCGTTATTAACGGGATGGAGGATCACACGCACGCGGACTGCCCGCTATTAGTGGCACCGTACTTAGCGGTCCCGCTAATAGCAGTGAGCCGAGTCGTAATTAGCATGGGGATTTAACGTTACCGGTATTCCATTACCGGTAACGTTAAATCCCTACCGCCTACCGTGTAATGAGGCCCATTGACATGTATCCAAACTCCAGAGTAATGTTTTTCTGTATTGCGCAGAGACAAATGTGGCTGCGTTCTTCGTCATTTGGTCCACAAATGGAGAAAGCAAGGTGCAATGTTAACAAGCCTTTCTGTGCCTTTTTTGCGAGATGTTGGTATGTCCTCTTTTTCACAATGAAAACATTAATGTTTCATAGTACGCACATTTTTTGCAGAGATGGAGTACATCTTACTTATGCCAGTATTCAGATTTTTCTGCGAAATATACAAAATGCATTGCAACCTTTTTGGGAATTAGAGCAATCCATTTTGCAGTAGGTGTTGACCATGTGAAGTTTTCGAAACACAAAAAAACACCACAAAATGGCTCTTTTCAGGGCCACCACTTCCTCCCAGAGAAAAGTGAATGGTTGTGACAGGGCAGCACTGCACAGATTTTAGATGTCCGCGAACTGTCCGCGGACTTTTAAAAATGCACAGGGCCCTGCACATTACTTTGACACTTCTCCTTTTGTACTGTGAAAGGTGGCTCTGAAAAGAGCCTTTTTTTGGTTTTTGTTGTTGGTTTCTTAAACACGACACACATGGAAAGGAAGGGAAAGGAGGGTAAGGAAGGGACACCAACCACATAGATAAGAAAGGGCAGGTGGATAGAGGAAGATGTAGGGTGGGCCTTATTCAGGTTGGTAGCAGTTCTTCTGATGCTCCTTGACCACAGTCTCGAAAGCACTTCGAAGGTTCTCCCCCCTGCAGAGTACTGCATCACAGTAAATGCACAATACTGCGACCTTCGAAAGGTAAGGATCAACAGCATCATGTATAGCCTACGAAGCAGCTGGAGGGATGCGCTGTCCCACAGGAGTGTCTCTTGTGGTGGCAGGAGCGGAAATGGAGGATGTTGTAGGGGAACTGAACCTACAATGTTTATCCAAGGTACAACCTTACGAATAGCCCCACCGTGGAACAATTTTAGGTGTTGCTTCATTGAGGTAGTACCATAGCTGTACAAACCCGGTTTCCCACGACTCAGCACCATCTTGCACTGATTGCAGGTCACCTTGTGTGCACGTGCTTTTGGTACTCCATCAACAGTGGTAAATAACCTCCACACCCAAGATTCACAGTGAGAACTAGTAGTAGGGACTTCCACTACCTCATCCTCTTCATCACTCTCCTCTGTATCCTGATGCCTGTTCTCCTCTGCAGGCCCTCGGGGAGGGGTTGGTGGTGGAGGGGACGGAGGTGCTGCTGAGACAGCAGTAGCACCAGCACCAGCCATGGATGCCATCAGGACAGCTGTTTCAAAGAGCAAGAGCAATCCAATGCAACAAGGAGCATTCTCTGTCCTGGAAGCCCAAAAACAGAATAAGGAGCAGCTCTGGGGTGTGGCCTTTTATAGGGGTACTGGAGCACGCTTAGTGGACACCCACACTGTCTCCCAGGACACTACGAACACCAAGAAAGGGCTAAAAAAATTCCAATAAGTATGCAGATCTCCAGGGACATAGTGTGGGAGATGTGCAAGGGTGAACTTTCCCAGGAAAATACCTTGGATTGCTGAAAAAGACACTTTTTAGGTGTCCAGGGCCCGGACAGTGTTCGTTACGCTTAGCGCGGGTGCGGTCACATGATGACGTCGAGGACACGTTGGCGAATGGGACAGCTGTCCGTAGGACACCAAATGCGCTGGGTTGGGTCTATGCCTGCGTGCAGGTGTTCTACGGACAGTGTTCCAGTCCCCGAAGTAATTAAAAGTGCAACACACATGCAGAGGACAGTTTCAGACAGGCACGATATTCGTAGGGGCAAGGGTGTGCTACGCATGCGCGCGGGTGCTCTACGGACAGTGTTCAGGTTCCCGACCAAAATAAATGTGCGTTACAACTTTGCGGACAGGCGGACAGGCTATGTGTTCTACGACATATTCATTCTGGTTACGGACAATGCGAACAGGGCGAATGTTCTTAGGACACTTTATTTTGCATAGTTACGAACATACGGACGTCTTTAGTGTTCCACGGACACCCCCCATTTTGACTGCGGCCTATTCGAACAGGTATAGTGTCCTTAGGACACCCCCATTTTGGTTAATTACAGACAGGCAGACATCTTGTGTGTCCCTTCCATCTTGATTGAGGACAGTGCGAACAGGTATAGTGTCCTTATGACACCACTATTTTGGTGAATTGAGGACATCCCGGACAGCCGCGCTGTCTGCGGACACCCTAACTGCCTTTTTAAAAAAAATAAGACACAGAGGAATATACTACCAACACACGTAACATTTTTATTATTGTACAAAAGTATAAAAATTACGAAAGAGAGGGTGAACCAGAAACTGTAACAAATACAGGGGAAATGGGGGTTTGGACATCATGGATGGTAGGGGAGAAGGGACTGAACTCTCATGGTTACGTTTTTCTTGCTGGGGAGGTTTTGGGGATAGTTGGCTGGGACATGGAGAGGGGGAACAGGTACATGTGGGACAGTGATATTTTATGTTTTCTTTTATATGGTCCTCCACAAAGTGTTTTAAAAGAATTACATTTTTCATTAACTGATCCATGTTTAGCTCCATTCGCTGCAGAGGATTTTCTAACGTCTCTCTTGGTATATTATTTTTCATTTCTGTATGGTCTGTTAAAAACAAAAAGTATACATAAAGTAATGGTTATTAATTGGCTTATATAGAGAAGTGTAGTGTCTACCTTTAGTATCACTGTCTTCACTCATTTCATCCAGAGGAAAGTTTTCTTCCAGCCATTCCAAAGTACTAGACATTTATGTGTAAAAATAAAATATTAGTTTTAGTGTACCTAATACAGAACGTTTGTAAATATATACAATAAATTTAGTGTACTCACTAGTTTCTTACTAAGTTTTGCTATTACTGCTGAGTAGGTGTCCTGTTGATTTGTGCTGTGGAATTTCTGTGAGGTAATTCTGTTGGAAGCATATTTATTGTGTTTTGGTACATTCCACTATGTTGAATATGCTATGTAATTGGACTGTTACTGTTTTATATACAGAGTTTCAGTTCTTATTTATTATTGAATGTAATTTATTGATGTGCTGCTTTCTGAACATGTTTAGTGTTTGTTTTGGATGATATAACAATCTAAGACACCCCCTGAGTTTTTGGATAGTGTTGATGTTGTCCAAGTTCGTCCCGGAACAGGTGCATGGTCCCCGGACATCAGACCCACTAGCGCAGGTGGGTGATGACATTTGTGATGTCATCTTTGATGACCTGGGTGTTAGTCTTAGCAGTGCACGGTGGTGGCGTGGGTTATGGTTGCTTAGCTTACCATAACTGGCAAATTTCTGGGGTTTTTCGGTTTTACTTGGAACCATAACGTCCCTTTAACAATGTTTTTCAGTGAATTTCATAGCTTTTTAGTAGCGCAACTTAACCATAACATCCCTTTAGCAAAGTTTTTCTCTGAATATATATATGTGTATATAAAATCTGGATGTTCCACGATGCATTTTAGAAAACTAGGACCCCATGAACAGAAGGGCTGAGAGTGTGGCACAGTAGAAGAAAACAGCTGATGAAGGAAGATTCAAGAAAGGTTGTCTGGCCCAGTGTCAAGGGTTGGGACAGCTAAGAAACTGGTTATTTATTCGAGAAGGTACAATGAACGTCAGAAGCGAGGTGAGCTCCTGTTGAGGTGTAATGGAAAAACACTAGAAGTGCCAGGTTTTATTCATTTAATAGTGTTGAATACGAATGAAAGAGTTCAAACAAGGTCTCCTGTCACATGGTCAAGATGAAAATAGACTTTGGGCGTGCTACACTGAAACTTGAAGATAAGACCATGCTCACACTCCCTTCTATTCTCAGGCGCGGTGATACTATGCAAGGCTGAGTTCAAAGACTAATTCGAATGGCAGACAGTAGGAGTGGTGATGGATGTTGGGCTAATTGGGTGGGAGGTATGGTCAAGTCCAACCCTCCAGCACCTGGGGTACCAGCTTGCGTGCTGCTAGCGAGTGGAATATTCCAGAAGGGTACAAGCGTGCCAACCAATTGTAGAGGGCCACACAGTGAAGAGCCCTATAGTTTGAAAGCCAATGAAACGTGTATTTTATGACAGCGAAGATGACTTGCACTAGGGGTGGGCATAGCTGTCCTCCTGACCTTAGAGACGCAATCACAATCCTATCCCCCATACAAAATATACCTAGATGTTCCCCTTAATCCTATCACAACCCCAAGTAGGTTTTCTTATTTTTCCACGTAGTATGACATCAATGATGGCACATTTTTGTTATAAATACGTGTTTTTTCATGTGAAACATTGAGAATGCTTGTGCGGTGTCTGTTGATGCCTATTGTACACCCTGTTTTAGAACATTGCAATTAAAACAGCTACGTTTTTCTGATTATGTGTTTAAGAGTACAATCTACATCCCCATCCATTCCAGATAGTGCTACCTCGCTTAAAGGGCCTACGGATTTGGGTTTTTATTTTTTGCCACATGATCCTGATGTACATCGAGGTATAAAGCCTTTTGCCTAATTGAAATGCGTTGAGAGTGTGTGAACTACAATCTGTTTGTCAGGTTTCCCTACTATATTGCACTAATAATAAAGTAGTATTTTGCCATATTCTTTGAGTCTGTCCGGTTATTTGGGCATGCAATCATTTATTTCGTAATCCCATTCGGCAATTGGAACGCTCCAGGTGCTACTGAACAGCTTTTACAATTCATGGCTCCCTGCTCTAGGCGCAGTTGTCAGACCACACAGTCCACCGATTACAGGCCATGCAATCAGGAATCCTAGGCTCTTGAGCCTACAAAGGTTCTTCTGTATTTGCCCGTGTGTCCAAATTCACATCCACTTAGCTTCTCTTGGTCGGCCTCTTGGTTTATGTGTAGGTTCACACTCTCCTGGCTTCTCCTGGTTAGCCTCTTGGCTTCGCCATTGTGTCGCACATCGTATGCCGTCTTTGGCCTTGCCACACTGTATCCATTCATAAAGTTCCTTTTTTAGGTGGTCTTGTATATTCTCCACTTTTCTGTCGCACTCTTTCACACTTGCGCTCTTTTCCGTAAGTTGCTTTTAAATGTGATCTTTCCCTTTTTGCTTTCATCAACTATTCGCATAAAGTTTGATTCTGTTCGATATTCAACATATGTAATTTTGTTTGTTTCAATTTTTCATTCAGTTGGGTATTCAATGAGCATGATTTTACTTTGCTTTAAGTTTTCATTCAGTTCGGGATTCAATGTGTGTCTCACGGCACTTTGGAACTCATGCACAGCCCGTAGGAGCACCCCTGGTTTTGAGTGACTTCTCCATCCACTCACCGGTCCTATGCGGCTTCTATTCTGCTTCACAGGGGAGCGGGTCAGTCTCTGCGAGCCCTGTTTGCACTCTGGGTGCTTCCGTGCATACGCCTGATGCTCCGCTCTCCTCCACGAATGTGGCAGCGTCCTCTCCTCCTTTTTCCTTGCTCGATAGCTCCAGCTGCTTTCTCCAGACAACATAAGATCCCACACCTGTTGTAGCCTAACGGACCGACTCGACCCGGGCTGCACAGGTCTTCTGGGATAACGACCGGCATCCTGGATTCCTCTCAGGTCCCACCATGGCTACCTCCTCACATTATGGGTCCCCTGCTGGTAGCTCCCACACAGGCCTCCCTGTTGCACTCTTTGCTGCGCCTTTGTTCTCCCTTTATACACCTGGAACCACTTGAGAGGTTGCAGGTGTAGACTTTCAATTTAGCTTGCCTGACTATAATTAAAGGGACATGCCTGACCTTCAAAGTACTCTAGTAGGCATCTTCCTCGTCCCAGTACTAGAGTGGTGAAATGAGGTCTTAGTGTTCATTCCTCTCAATCGCCTCTTCCCCGTCCCAGTACTGACAGAAGTCAAATGTTTGGAATAGAGGGGAGAGGTTTTACAGTGGCCTATAAAGGCTGTGGGAGGGTTAGGCTGGTCTTCAATAAGGAAAGGGGGATACCATGTCTCACCTACCTCACCCTTAACCCATCTCTTCTTTACCCTCTTCCTGGTGTTTCCAGATTGGTAGTGAGACAGGGATAGCAGTATCTCATAACTACCTCTGTGATAGAGGATTGTTCCTGAAATGGTAAGGTGAAATACCACATCTCGCCTGAGGACATCTCATCTCCATTCCCCAAGGACCCTCCACCCAGGTGATCCTCCCCCGCTTCTCTGCCCCCAGAGTCAGGATCCAAAAGTGATGGCCTTTCCCTGGCCACCTGAGAAGAGAGCCCAAAGGGAGTGGACGCCCTCAGGTTTCTCACATTGCTAATTTGCCACTAGTTCCCAAAATTATTCCTTTGGGATAGCGGGAAAGGGGCACCATAAAAGTACATTTGCCCGCCAAACAAATTCTCTCAAGGTAGCTTCTCCTTTACCTTTTGGTGTGTGAGCCCCTCTGATTCAAAGTCTGCGTCCCTGGTGAAAAATGAAGAATGAAGGGAAGTGATACAGAAAGTGACAAAACCAGCCATGAGGCTAAGAAGAAAACCAGTGAAGTGAGTGGGATGAATAGCAAGCGATGTTAGTAGGGGACAGGGATGGTCAGAGGCTTCCGGGGGAGAGCTTGCTCCCCAACAATGGAGTGCTCATGCGGCCGTCATATAGGAGGTATCCCAGGTGGCCTCGGGAGGATCAAATTATTTTCTTCCCCGGTGCAAATGGGGTGCATGTCCAGAGTAGAATCCTGAAACTGTGAAGTAATTTGACAGATCACCTGTAAGATAACTCCTGCCTAATTAAGCATGCTTCGGGCATTTTCCTGTCACTGACCATGTTATCACCTTACTTCTGGGCATTCAGGCCGGGAGGGCAAGGTAGGTTGGTGGGAGTTGGCCTGGGTAGGTTGTGGTTGGGAGGTGCCGAGTGCTGCGGGTGTTTTGCCACTAAAGTATTGACATGCAAAAATGACATCAATTCATAAAAATGCTATGGGTAGCGGAAGTGACATCATATACCTGATGACATCACTGGGAGTGATGTCACATGACCTTTTATCCGGGTGGCATTAGTTCCTCTTTTACCCTGGTGGCATCACCGGAAGTGGCATGCAGGCGCACATTTTTCAACCGTACAATTTTTTAAATACCAAATAGGTACTAAAGCAGAGAAGCATATTTTAGATACCAACCACATTTGAACAAGGGCGCTGCCTTCTTATGCCATGGATGGGGTCATGGTGTGACAGGGTTAAACCCAAAAGAATCAACATAGGCCGAGGAACTGCCTTAGAAATGCCACTTCAGCAGTGTATGGCCAGTTACTTCCATATTATGCAAATTATAGTTGCATGTCAGGTATTGTCATTATCTGAAAAGTAGAGCCCCTACATTGCAAATTGCTGGGATAACATAGTATCCAAAAATACAATGGAAGCATGTCACCAACAGTGCACAGGAGAATTAATGATTTAATTAATGATAATGATGTGTTATTCATATAGCGCTTTCAGTAAAGCGCTCTGCATAGCACATATTCACATACAATGATCATCCCAACCCAAGTTGGTACTCATATATCAACCTCAGAAGAATGAAAGGCTGAGTTGGCTTTGCCAGGATTCAAACCTGCGACCTGCAGATCACACATAAATCGCAGCAGTGAGCGTTCAACCCGCTTAGCTATCTTACTGCTCTGCTATTAAAAATGCAATGCCACCATAAGAAAAAATATCAAAACTGGCTGCACAATGTAGGTAAGAGGTGTAATAACATGTATCATGTTTTCTGTAGTCTGGAAGATGTACAGTAAAAAATGCCAGGCCACAGTAATACATACCTAGACTGGCAGCACCAAAATGCCAATCTAAACATGTAAAAACACGTATGATGCTTAAATTATCATAGATGCCCAGAAAAATACACAATGCCGCAGTAAGGACTGGCTGGCCCAAATGCCAGTTTAGCCAGGTAATTACACTTATCACGATTGCTTTATCAGAGATGCCCAGTACAAGATGTCAAGCCACAGTAAGAAATTGCTAGACTAGCTGCACCAAAATGTTAGTCTAGACAAGTGATAACACATAGGATGCTTACTTCATTATAGATGAAGTGAACGCCTCATGAAGCAAGCCACAGACAACAGATTCAAATGTGTACTCAAAAGTTTTATTTAACTTAAAGATCAAGGTGGAGTAAGGCCTAACTTGCCCTATGCTAAGGTGGGAGTTCCCTACCTAAAGAAAACTAAGGATAGTCTGTGTCAGGATGTCCAAAGCAAGTAACTGTATGTGTCCAAACCTATGCTTTCCCCCACAACTAACTGTATACAATGTTTATGGATGTCAGCTTCAAAATGAATAGTATTCAAAAGTTCTACAGGAAGTGTAGAGCCTCTTTCGGCTCTTGACTTATGCTCAGCTCCCCCTTCCCCAACTTCAAAACAGTTCACAAAAGACTAGCGTTCTCTTCCCCAAGAGTTCAGGTTTTCCAGCTTTGCAAAAAAATACAGTTCCTTGGGACACTTCCCAATTCTCTGGTCAGTAGAACTCTTCACTGGTTCACAAACCAAGTGTGTTTCTTAAATTCAAAATCATAAAAGCGAGCTGTTGCACAAAACAAACTTCTGTAGGAATACTTTCATTACCTTTCTTCAGAAAGAGCCCTCTGTCCAGGCACAGTTGTCAGACCACACGGTCCTTCATTGCAGGTCACGCATCCGGTAACCCTTTGTATATTTTTTCCATTCACAATTGTGCATTGCTCTCCTTAAACAGTTAAATGTGTTCCTTTCATCAATGTTACTTTCCAACACTTTGCTGTGGTCTGCAATGAAGGACAACACTTGGCTTCTCCTTTTGTACCCTTCTTGGGTTTTCCTTGGCTTTTGCCCACACTTGTGTTTTTAACAATTCACTCCATGGTATCTCTCCCTTGAACCGCCTTGTTTCCATTCCACTCTTAAATACTCATAACTTCTTTTCGTTTTCTGCAAGCCTTCACAATGGTTCATAATTTCTTTCAATTTGTTCTGTTTTCAAAATACTTGGCTTTTGCTTCAGGTGACATTCAAAATTGCTTCTTATCACTTTCAGTTTGTTCACTTTTCCAACTTCCAAAAGTGTTTATAACAATTTCCCATTCATTCGGTAACTAAGAGTGCGTATGTCAAGCTCCCGGAGTGCCGTGGTATGAGTGTTTCCCTTAGCCAAATGAGTTTGTACCAAAGACCTAACTATTTTCATGTGTTCTTTAAGTCGTAGGCAGTTTGGGAGAGTGGTATTGGGGCTTCTTTCCTTTCTTCCCAGGTTTCTCTCAACATATCTAGGATATCTTGAGGCTCCCCTCACTATTACCAAGATGTACTTGTTCCCTACATTTTATGTTTCCAAAGGGCCTGCAATGTCCATAGGAATGTCAATGATTGGCAGTGGTTGTAAGGTAACTGGTGGTGGTACACGGGTACTGGTCTTTTGACAAATTGCACAGGACTGAACAAAGTTCTTAATGTCAGCATGAATTCCCAGCCAATAAAACGTATTGATAATCTGGGCCTGCGTTTTCGTTTTCCCTAGATGGCCTCCTGCCATATGGGAATGAGCTATCTCCAGGACTACTATTTATGACTTTTTGGGACAACTAGTTGGGTTTTTACTAGGCCATCAGAAGTAGTGTCTCCCTGGTACATTAACCCATGTCTCAAAAAGAAAAAAGGCACTCCTCTTTCACGACCCTCTTGCTCAGGTGTAATTTGTAAAATGCTATAACCAACAATGGTCAACTCATTTGAGCAAAGCTAGGTCAGGAAGAGTTTCTGTTTCTTCCTCTCTGACCTTTCTGGGTTTGGGATCTTGAGGGCCGTCAGCTGTATCATCCACCTCTCCAAAGCCGTGAGTACCTCGATCTGTTACCTCCTTCCCGTCCTCTTGCTTTAACCTAGGGAACACTGCTCTTCTGAGTACCCCTTGTACAATCTTATCTCCCTGATGGATTTGGAAGGGCTTCTTTCCATGATTCTGTAATAAAACGTTGATGTCACCTCTGAAGTCTGTATCTATAACCACAGCCAATACATCACAATTGTGTTTTCAACAATTAACTCAATGGTATCTCTCACTTCCACCCCCTTGTTTCCATTCCACTCTTAAATACTCATAACTTGTTTTCACATTCTGCAGCATTCAAAATGGTTCATAATGTCTTTCAGTTTGTTCAGTATTCAAAATACTTGGCTTTTGCTTCATGCGACATTCAAAATTGCTTCTTATCACTTTCAGTTTCTTCACTTTTCCAAAAGCACTTGTTTGAGACTTCCAAAAGTGCCTACAACAATTTCCCATTCAATCGGTAACTAAGAGTGCGTACATCAAGCTCCGGAGTGCCCTGGTATGAGTGTTTCCCTTGTATCATTCACTGGTTCCATTCGGCTGCTTCCTTTGGCTTCTCGTCTGCTCCTCGCACTGCTGTTTGGCTTTTAGGCTCCCCGCTCTTTTCCCGCAGAGATCAGAGGGAGCACTGCTTGCTCTCTGGGCGTTCTGTGGCTGCTGCAGTGTTCTGGCACCCACAGCTCCGTTTGTGTGCACCCAACGAGGAGGGGTGGTAGGCTGTCCAGACCCTCTGCCCAGCACTGCTTTCTGCTCCCGCTCCTCCTGCTCTCCAGTCAGTCACCCGCTTGTGTCCACATCCTGCCTCTGGGTTCCTTCCTGTGTCTCCTTTCCAGCGTGCAGTCAGGCTTCTTATACCTAGTGGGACTGTGAAAGGCCCACAGGTATGGGTAAATTAGTGCAATTGCCTGGCCTTGAGGAAACCCATTAGCTGGACATGCCTGGCTATTCCAACAGTGTACTTCCATACCCTTATTCTTTGTCTCAGTACCA
Organism: Ambystoma mexicanum; assembly: GCF_040938575.1. Taxonomy (NCBI): domain Eukaryota; kingdom Metazoa; phylum Chordata; class Amphibia; order Caudata; family Ambystomatidae; genus Ambystoma; species Ambystoma mexicanum. Next base: position 910,409,621 of record NC_090935.1, on the reverse strand, counting down.
AAGTAGTGTTTGGGGCGGTTTGAAAGGGAAGTGTACATTAGTCTTGGTACTTGAGTGATTTGTGTCTAAATTAACAACATTGGGGTTTTGGGAGACATTTTCAGAAGGAAGAAAATGGAAAGGGCTGCCAGTAGCTTATGAAGGATTGGGGGAGTTATTTTCAGAAAGGGAATGGGGATTCCATGTCTCACCTAAGGACGTTCTCTCCCCACTCCCCAAATTCCCTTTACCCAGGTGATCCTCCCTCGCATATCCACCCCCAGGGTCGGGATCCAAAAGCGATGACCTTTCCCTGGCCATGTGAAAGGAGGATTCTGGGGAAAGGAAGTGAGGATGCCCTCGGGTTCTTCACATACTCCAGAAAAATATGCCATGACACAGTAAGAAATGTCTAGACTGGATGTACCCAAATGCCAATCTAGACAGGTAATAACACTTATCATGCTTACCTTATCATAAATGCCCAGTCAAAATGTCATGCCACAGTAAGAAATAACTAGACTTGCAGTACCAAAATGCCAGTCTAGCCACTAATAACACATATCATGCCTGCTTTATCATGAATGCTCATTACGATTTAATGCATCCCCTCCTAGCCCACCCATTCCCTCTGCCACCCACTCTCCTCCCCATCCCACAAAATCAGCTGGCAGGCCCATCATTACTGCCACATCCCTCTCCTTCACCCAAGTACGTACGTATTATGCAAGATACTTCATAGGCAACTACTGCGACGAGTAAGAGTAGGAGTAATTAAGGTTACTGGTTATTGTTATTGTTATTTTGCATTTATATAGCGCCTTATATACCATTGGTATGATCTGAAGGCGCTGGTAGGTTGAACGCCTTTGGGAACCGAAGTTCATATCAGTAGAGAGAGTAGAGATAGTCAAAAAAAATGGTGCGAGTGAGCACCGGGTATGTGAACTATTTGATAGCTGCTTTCTAGCGATAGGTGTGCCGGTAGAGAGGTCAGGAATATGTGTTCGTTCAGGCAGGATTTATCCAGATCGGATGTGGCTGCGTTAGGCCTGAGGAGAACGCCTGGCTGGGGGGTGTGTAACCAGCAGTGATTACTTAGAATGATGTGGAGTGAGCGGCGAGTGTTGGTATGAGAACAGTTATACCGAATGGTGTCATAGTATCTCCGTGTTCTAGTTGAGGGGTGATGTAAGGAGAGAGTAAGTGTGGTGGTGAGATAAGATGAGTTATATGCCCTTTCAGACATTCTCTGCATTCTAAGTTATACTATATTTGTCACATGCTCTTCTACGCACACTCCCCCTCTAAGCATTCCCTAGTTTTACGCACTCACCCGCTTTCCGCTCTCACCCCCTCTACGCACTCACCCCCTCTAGGCACTCACCCCCTCTAGGCACTCACCCCCTCTATGCACTCACCCCCACGACGCACTCACCCCCACGACGCACTCACCCCCACGACGCACTTACCCCTGCGACGCACTCACTCCTCTATGCACTCACTCCCTCTACGCACTCGTCCTCTCTACGCACTTGTCCCCTCTACGCACTCATCCCTTCTATGTACTCGTCCCTTCTACGCACTCGTCCCCACTACGCACTCGTCCCCACTACGCACTCGTCCCCACTACGCACTCGTCCCCACTACGCACTCGTCCCCACTACGCACTCATCTCCACTACACACTCATCCCCCCTACGCACTCATCCCCCCCTACGCACTCATCCCATTATCCTGTCCTATATATTCACCTCTACACTCATCTGTTCTATACCATCATCTGTTCAGTACACTCATTCACTCTGTATTCTTATCCACTCATATGCTCTATCTACTCATACGCTTCTCTCATCCGTTCTATCCTCTCATCCACTCTATCCACTCAATCCACTCTATCCACTCATCCGCCCTATCCACCCATCATCTCAACCGTTCCATCCTCTTATCCACTCTATCCACTCATCCACTCTATCCATATCTACTCATCCACCCTATCTGTTCATCCTCTCATCCGCCCGATCCACTCATCCGCCCTATCTACTCAACTTCTCATCCACCCTATCTGCTCATCCTCTCATCCTCTCAACTGTTCCATCCTCTCATCCACACTATCCACTCATCCTCTCATCCGCCATATCTACTCGTCCTCTCATCCACCCTATCTACTCATCCTCTCATCCGCCCTATCCACTCATCCTCTCAACTGTTCCATCCTCTCATCCACACTATCCACTCATTCACTTATCCTCTCATCCGCCATATCTACTCGTCCTCTCATGCGCCCTATCTACTCGTCTTTTCATCCGCCCTATCCACTCATCCTCTCGACCGTTCCATCCTCTTATCCACTCTATCCATATCTACTCATCCGCCCTATCTGTTCATCCTTTCATCCGCCCGATCCACTCATCCGCCCTATCTACTCAACTTCTCATCCACCCTATCTACTCATCCTCTCATCCGCCCTATCCACTCATCCTCTCAACCGTTCTATCCTCTCATCGACTCATCCGCCATATCCACCCATCCTCTCAACTGTTCCATCCTCTCATCCACACTATCCACTCATCCCCTCATCCGCCCTATCCACTCATCCTCTCGACCGTTCTATCCCCTCATCCTCTCAAGTAAGTAATCCCTGCATTGAACAAAGCACACACATTAACACACTCGTTTACAGATGCACCCATTCACTCACACACGCACACCCAGCCACCCATACATCAGGCACTCACTCATTCACACACATTACATAATACACACACACCATTGCATGCCTGCACGCACATTTACAAAAAATACATTTTCGTACCTTTCCATGAAACCTTTGTAGCTCCGAGGAACTCCTCTGCAGGTAGGCCTCTCTTGCTCCCATGCTCCACTCACGCAAGGAACCAGCTCTGGTTCCTGTCATGTGCAGAGCAGCCGGAAGTGCCCATATCCTGTGGGGGAGGGTGGGCAGGGGAAGGGGCCTCAGACTTAATTTAATTTTAAAGTCATTGAATTCAAAAATAAATAAGTTCTGTTACGGAAAACCTTAAAGAAAATAATTTCTTTTGATGTCACAGTAACTTCAAAGAGTAATTAATAAAAAGAGGGCTCTCGTCTCAGCCCTCTTTACTTTCGGTCTCTGTAACCCTTAACCAGGAGTCGCAGAAGAGTTGCCAGGGGTCGCAGTTGCAACCCTCAAATGACGTCCCTGCATGTAAAACAAGCGAGGTAAAACCTTAATGAGATCATGAGAGAACAGTTTAAACTTCAATTGCAAATTTTGCACACTAGGCCTGCAATATTGGATATTATGTGAAACAACGTTTACAACAAGCTTGTGATAGCCCTTCCCAAAGACGTCTATGGAAGGTAATGGCTTATGGTTCATAAGGATAGTAGAGGATGGGATTCAAAGCAACTAGTCAGGAGAAGCTGAGCCCACTACAGTCTTCATTTCAAAATGTGACATTACTTTTTCTCCATACTGTACATTTGAAAGTGCATTCAGCATCAAAGACAACTAGACAGAGCTTCAACAGCTTAGGTTGTTCCCGAATATCACCTGATAAGTGAATATGATGTACTGTATTTTTTAACTATTTGATATCTGTCTATGTTTATTTGCATGCGTGTAGAGAAGTCGCGAGAGCCCCGCTCTCGCGAGATCTCGCCGAATCCGGAAGTCCCGCCCCCGCGCGCTCCGCGCGCATTACGAGCCGGGCCGAGGACGCAGAGAGGAGCGCCCTGCCGGCTCCTCTGAGAACGGGGCCCGCGGCTCAATTAAGAACGTGAGCTGCACCCAGCACCTCCCAGTCGCTTCAGGTCCGTTGGCCTCAGTTCATAGAGACACGCAGTTTGCGTGTATTTGGGCCGGCTGGGAATTCATAAATAAAGCCCTTCCAGCAAACCAGCAAGTCTCCTGTCTTCCATTAATGCAGTATACTACATAAATTGGCGACGAGGATCACCACAACCCACGAAGAAGCATGCAAGGAGCAACGCCACCGCCACCCTTCCTCCAAACTCCAGGTAGGCCTGCCATTCTGTGGCCACAATGGCAGCCCCTATTCATGACCTACGTGGAAGCACTGGGTGGAGCAGGGTTCTCGGCGGCAAGGCGCAGGGCCATGTTACTCAATGCCCTGGGGGTAGAGGGACAAAGAATTTTCGAAAGTCTGACCCCGATCCCGGTTGCTGGCGACAACGACGACGTGTTCAAGGAGGCGGTGAGGAGAATCATTAAGAGGTTTGCCAGCAAAGAGAACACAGTGCTTCACAAAATACGGTTCTACGGTCGGAAGCAGGAAATGTCGGAACCAGTGGATGATTACGTCACTAAGCTGAGGGAACTAGCGGCGTTATGTAGATTTGGCAACAATGCGGAAAACCTCATTTGTGACATGTTGACCGTTCACACGAACAGCAGGAAAGTCCAAGATAAATTTATCATTGAAAAGGAACTGCAGTTGGAGAAAGCAATCAAAATTGCCAGAGCAGTCGAAGAAACGGCGGGAAGATGGAAGGAGCTCACAGGAGCCCAGAGCTCCGCTGAAATACAGGCAGTGGGCTTCCATGCAAAAAAAGAAAAGCCGACATCAGACATGAGAGATGTGAAAGGAAACAGGAAAGAACCCCTCAAATGCCACAGGTGCACTAGCACGAAGCACCTAGCGTTTGACAGAGAGTGCCCAGCCAGAGATAAGGAGTGCTCCGTCTGTAAACGCATTGGTCACTTCTCAATCGTGTGTCGATGGAGAAACAAGAAAGTCACCAGTCTCAACGCAGAGTGCATCATGGAGAGAGAATCATCCTCAGAAGATGAAGGTAGGCCCACAGTTATAATGGTGAACAGCACAAGAGCCAGGAGAGAGAAGCCCCATTGCACGATTAAAATAGACGGCAAGGAAACTAGGGTCATGGCAGACTCAGGTTCGGATCTAACCATCATTCCCCTGAGGACTTACAAAGAAATGGTGGGAAAAGAAAAAGTACAAGTGCTGACTACGCGGCACAAGCCCACAGTTTTTGGGGGGGCGTTGGTTGAACTCTTGGGGTACATCAAGGGTAAAGTCGAATTCAAAGGGAGAGTGACAACCACTAGAGTTTACTTCAGCCATGAAGGTCCAGCAGTGTTAGGTTGGGACGACCAAGACAAACTGAAAATTAGACTGGATCCCAGCACAGAGGACCAGGTACTGTCAGTCAGTGCAAAGGACGGACCTGTGGTCAAAAACGATTATCCAACACTATTCTCAGAGGAGCCGGGGCACATTAAGGGTTTTCTCCACAAAATTGTGCTCAAAAGAAATGCCGTCCCAGTCAAGCACCGGGTGAGGCCGGTACCTGCCACAGCCAGAGATACCCTCAGAGGACAGTTAGACAAGATGAAGAGGGAGGGGGTCATAGAAGAAATCGAAGCATCCGAGTGGTTGAGCCCGGTGGTTCTCATAAAGAAGCCCCAATCACAGGAATTGAGGGTGTGCATAGACCTGCGCAGCTTAAACTTGGAAGTCATCACGGACAATTACCCTCTTCCAAGCATCAACGAACTCATTCTACTAATGAAAGAGGCCAAGATATTTTCAAAACTCGACATGAGAAATGCATACCACCAAATACAGATCCATGAAGAGTCAAAACCCCTCACGGCATTCATCACTCCGTTTGGGACATACCAATTCACCAAAATGCCTTTTGGGTTGTCATCAGCAGCATCAGCCTTCCAAAGGATGATGGATGTCCTGCTACGCAATGTTAAAAACGTAGTATATTTCCAGGACGACATCCTGGTGTATGCAGGGGATGAGCAGACCCACGACTCCACGTTGAGAAAAGTCCTCAACAAGCTACAAGAAGCAGGCATACGCTTACGCCATGAAAAATGCTTGTTCAAGGTGAAAGAGGTCGAATACTTAGGGTACCTGATCTCGGAAAAAGGCATCAGTCCAAAACGGAACCTCATGCAGGCCATCAGTAAAGCTCCGGAACCCACCTGCAAAGAAGAAGTGAGGTCATTTCTTGGACTCGCTGAGTACTATGCCAAATTCATACCAAAGTTTTCAGAAACCACGGCACCCCTCCACGACTTACTCAAAAAAGGGTCGGAGTTTACGTGGCAAGAACCGCAAAAGATTGCGATGGGAAGCATAAAACAACACATCATGGATGCCCCATGTCTTCAACCATTTAATCCAACTTGGGAGACAGTCATCACCACAGACGCCAGTGCGTATGGACTGGGAGCAGTATTAACTCAAAAGAAAGGTGACACGGAACATGTGGTAGCCTTTGCGTCGAAGGCGTTATCGGAAGCGGAACAGAATTACTCCACCATTGAAAAGGAAATGCTGGCGTGTGCATGGGCAGTGGAACATTTCAGAACATACGTGTGGGGCACAAAGTTCAAGCTGCTAACGGACCATAAACCGCTCATCCACATGCTCAGCCCTGGAGGGACCAAAACATCCACACCCAGATTAGCACGCATTGCAGCCAAACTGCAGGAGTACACTTTCGAAGTCCAGCACATTTCAGGTTGGAAAAATACGCAGGCCGACTGCATGTCGCGGCTGCCGGAAGATAAGGATAAAGCAACCACATTCCTACATGGGGAATGCATCGTGGCATCCGTCACGGACTTAAGAGCACCCGACTACCTAGAACTCAGTGAAAGGCACTGGGAGGAAGAGGATGGGAAAGACCCCACCATGACCAGGATTCGAGAATGCATCAAAGAAGGTTGGCCCAGTGAAAAAGCGCTGCCCGAAGGCATGAGACCATATTGGAAAGTGTCGGATGAGCTGTCCGAAATCGAAGGGATCGTCATGAAAACTGATCAAATCATTCCCCCAATAGGTATGAGAAAAACCATTCTCTCCAGGGCTCACGCGGGACACCTCGGCAACACGATGACTCGCCGCAGAGTGAGAGAGGCCTACTGGTGGCCGTCCATGGACCAAGAAATTCGCACCATGATAGAACGGTGTCATGAATGCTTAAACAGCGACAAAAGACTTAAGGTCTGCCAGGCACCCCTGATACCCACAGAAATACCCGAAGCAGTATGGTCCAAAATAGGCATCGACTTCATAGGACCCCTGGAGGCTACGTCGCCTGAACATAGGTATGGCATAGTGCTGGTGGACTACTTATCGAAATGGGTGGAGGCAGAGTTTGTCCCGAATATAACCACCAAGACGGTCATAGAAGTACTCACAGAAATTTTTCAAAGGGAAGGCCTCCCCAAAGAGGTGGTTACGGACAATGGGGTGCAACTGGTCTCTAAAGACATGGAAGATTTTCTAAAAAGAAATCATATCAAACAAAAGAAAGCTGCCCTGTATCACCCTCAGGCCAATGGGCTTGTAGAAAGGGCAAACAGGTTCATAAAGGGCGCCATCCAATTGGCAACAGCTTCAGGAATGGACCCGCTCAAAACCACCAAAGAGGCCTTAGCGGCCCACAGACTCACTCCAAATGGCATCACGCAGGTTTCCCCGTTCAAAATGTTGAGAGGGAGGAGTGTGGCGTCCACGCTGAGTCCACCATGGCTATCGAAAGTACGAGAAGATGAGGCTGTGGACATGTCAGAAGTAGTGTGGCGAATCCAAAGCAGCAAGGCACGTATGAAGTCATGGAGTGATGAGAGAAGGAGGGCCAAACAAGCGCCAGACATAAGAAAGGGAGACCTGGTTAAGATCAGACTACCAAAGAAAGATCAAATCACAGGGTCCCGATACAGTCGACCTTGCCAGGTAATTCACAAAGGAACAAACTACATTCGCACGGAAGACGGGCGCACATGGAACGTTGAAAGAGTAGCACTGTACCAGAGGAGGCAAGAAAGAGAGAGGTCTCCGGAGAGATCATTAGTAGAGACTGAGAAGAACTATGGGAGAAGCGAGGAACGTGAACATGAAGGAGACGACAGAGAAAGGTTAGAACCCGAGATCGAACCGGAAGAACCCGATGCAGACCCGGAACCAGAGCAGCAAGAAGAGTGCGCTGGAACCAGGGAGCGGCCCAGAAGAGAGCACAGAAGACCGGTGAGATACAATGACTATGTTGTACAGTGACCCGATCATCCGTTGGAAAAAGGGAGGTGTGTAGAGAAGTCGCGAGAGCCCTGCTCTCGCGAGATCTCGCCGAAACCGGAAGTCCCGCCCCTGCGCGCTCTGCGCGCATTACGAGCCGGGCCGAGGACGCAGAGAGGAGCGCCCTGCCGGCTCCTCTGAGAACTGGGCCCGCGGCTCAATTAAGAACGTGAGCTGCACCCAGCACCTCCCAGCCGCTTCAGGTCCGTTGGCCTCAGTTCATAGAGACACGCAGTTTGCGTGTATTTGGGCCGGCTGGGAATTCATAAATAAAGCCCTTCCAGCAAACCAGCAAGTCTCCTGTTTTCCATTAATGCAGTATACTACAATGCAATTGTATTCCATTCACTGTGCATGTGTTCTGCATGTAATGTATTGCAGAGCCCACAACAGCAGACGGTTGCTCCTGGGGTGGATTTACTGATTTCTATTAGCTCCCTTTCCATCTTTTAATTGTGCGCCCCCTACAATACGGCTGCCACTCTAAAAAAAATCAAGTCCAGCTGTTGCATAGACACTGATATTATAAACCACGCGTTGGCCGACCCAGCCTTCTCTCCATGGCTTTAATTCACTAGTCATCTCTGCTAATAATTCAACTGTTGCATAAATGACATCGACCATTTGCATTCTATGTGATGCTCCACTGTTAATGTCAGTTCAGACTACCGTCTGCAAAAGGCCCATTGAACCTACAGCGCTTTTTTGTTAAGCCATAACACATGGCAGTAGGCGCTATACAAATACCATATGCATGATAAAGCACAACATGCGGAAGGCTGGTCGCTGCTACGCGCCACATTTGTATTTGTAAAACGCAACTTAAACTAAAACACGTCAACACACTACATTTTTTTTTAAATAACCTGCCTGTTTTCAAGCTTCTGTTTCCTATGTTGAGAAAAAGTTAATTATGTGCACCGTGCAGCTGTAGAACAAGACATTTAAAAGGCAAGTGAGAGCAAGTGCAGTACTCGCCTCACCCAGCCATGGGCTCCGCGGCTGCTCTGCAGTGAATGATGGGAGGATGCGCGCCAAACAGAGACAAGTTTTGGGAAGAAAAAGGGTGCTGTTTCAGATGACGCCAAGAAGGGGGGGGGAATGTATATTTTGCGATCAGGTTATGCATTGGAAAAGTGGGGCAAACGTGCTCGTGGGCAGCAGTACTAATCCAGTGAAATACAAGGAACCTCCCGCCCCTCCTCCAAGGGCAGTTGGTACATCCCACAGTAACTTTGCGAAGATAAATAGTGAAGTTGGCCGCGAGTTGGCGGAGCTGCTGCGTGAAAGTGTGAGCGGCGGTCATCGAGCACAGCAGCCGATTCCATTGCGCTGAACTACTGAGGGGGAGAGTGCACGATGGAAACAGAAGTTGTAAAGCCTGGGACGCTGGAAGAACTGATTCGCATACTTCATGACATTTTCTCCAGTGACAAAGTGAACGTGGAAGAGGTGCAGGCGATCATGGAATCCTATGAGAGCAACCCCCAGGACTGGATGCAGTATGCTACGTTTGACCCCTACAGGTAACTAGCGTGGCGACTCCTATAGCGTACATGTTACAATTCAAGAAATGGTCCACATAGCCCCGGTAAAGTAGTTCGGTTACATGGCTAATCGATAAAAAAAAAGTTGTTGGTGCATTTAATGGCATTAATACAAAATCACAAACCAGTGGCCTGACAGAATTCAAAACATAACCCCCTCCCCAAAAAAAAATACACTGACGTCATGCAATAGCAGGATTTAGTTCAAATACATAAATAATTGTATTTGTTTGTGCAGCGTTATTCGAAGCGACTGTCGCCTCGAATAACATATTTGAGAGTTACTCGTTTTGGGTAGAAACGATGCTTTTTCTGTTCACGCACAAATAGGTAGTTCAGCTAGTCCGTGTAGCGCGGCTTGAAGTGTGCCATGAACGTGGGAGAAACATGTGTGAAAGGGGGTGCAGGGGGGTTGGAAGGGCGGGAGCGGGGCTGCTCGGGGACCTCGGCACTACAGGCTGGAAACTGGGCTATTGAACCCGTCCGTCGTTGCCCCGAGGTGAACAAAAGGGTGTCCCACGCCACGGTGCCTGCTCACAATGTTCTTTAAAACGCACACTGACACTTAATTAAATGCAAAATAGGCAGTTATGTGTTCTCTTTATTTAAGGGCCGCTCATATAATTGCTTTAACAGATACAATATAGCTTTGCAGCCCTGCCTTTGCTACACGCTCTGTTTTCTTGTCATTCTGGGGCGTGTAGTGTTTGACTCATTATAAATCCTTGACAAAGTCCCAGGAAAATCGGGGGAAGGAGGAGGGGTTAGTGCTGCATGAGCAGTCCCATGGTGACATGGGGCTGCACTGTGTGTGCTCGAGGTGCAGACACAGTGGGCTGTGTAAGAGCATGATTTCCATGTACAAGACTCCGGTTGGAGCCAGTTTAAATGCTGATTCGACCGGGGCATGGTAGTAAACCGGCTGAAATGAAGGCGCCAGGAGAGGTGATGCGGTGTGATCCTCTGCAAACCACTTTGCTCCTTTTTGTTTGACTTCCTATGGTGCCACCGTAATGGCCAAAACTCGCATTGCAGTTGCCCATAAGTGTCTCTCAGAACGTTACCCGCCCATTCGCTGGAAAGCCCAGAAAAACACATTGGGGCAATTAATTAACCTTGCTACACGTAGAGACTAACTGCCATGTGTAGCGGTGGAGTTCATAAAGCAGTTCATCTTAGTTTGATGTTAAGAGCTGTCCTGTTCACGTGTACCCTTCAATTCCTGGTTTGGAGCAGAGCATAACCGGACTATCGGGTGAGATGTGAAGTAGAGGCGCTCTTGTCTGCATAGTCTATCCCAATGGGCGTCACTTCGCGCGGGGTCTTATGCCCTGTCACTGAAATGGCAGCGGCGAACTAGGGCTCATATGAAATGACGCAGCGAAGGTGTGTCAGTGACGGGCCGCCCTAGCACCAGGCCGTCCAAATTTAGAAGGCCGGCTTGAGTACCACAACTGCCCCTGGGGTAGCAATGCGTCCACAGCCATGCCGCAGTGCGCCCTCCTTTGCGGAGAGTCGTCTTGGTTGACAGCCAGGTTTAAAGTCGTGACTGGCCTCAGTATCTTTGCGTTGAATGGAGGACGTAAGACGCCACCTATTTATAATGTAAAAAAGTAACATTGCATGCGCCTCCCCAGCCTGAAATCCGGGGAAACTGTCCAGTTGTAACAACGCACTTCTTTACGTATTAGTGGCCACACGTGCATACTGTATGCCACGCACGTGGTTGTTCGGTGATAAGGCCGTTTCACAGTAACCTCAGACTCCCACACGCAGAAAAAAAGGGCCCCGCCTGCGTGGGACAGGCTCTGCGGGTCCCGGCCTGAAGCGCCACGCAGCTTCCCTCGGGCTGTGGTTGTTGCGCAGCAGCCAGACTAGTTGTGGGAGGGCCGAGGCAGCCAATCCGCTGGCACTTCAGGCTTGCCAACCGCTGGGGGCGCGGGGAGGGAGGGGCTCCGAGAGCCAATTGGGTGCGCCGCGGAGCGGGGATGTGGACGCCTCCGGCGGAATTCTCTCCTTTCTCAGAGGCCAGGTGCTGCTGGGCCTGGCCCTCGCATCTCAATATCCGGATTGGACCTGTTCCGAAGAGCCTTCTCAGAGCACAAATAGGACTTGCTTTTCTGAGGGCGGGACCGGGGCCACCTGCTGTGATTTATAGTCTGCGGTTTCTAACCCGAAACATACAGACGAGCTCCCCTTACTTGTGATCTATTCATAGACGCGTTCTGAATCATGTCATTGGGGGCGGCTCTCAAAAATAAAAGTGGGAGGGTGTACATAAAATACCGACGAAAAGTGTTTTTTTTTTTTTACCGAAAACCATGCGTTTTCAAAATAGCTGTGGGGCCGTAGTTCACCTTGGCGGTGCTGCCAATCACGGATGAGAAGGGGAGGGGGGAGGGGGGGGGGGGTAATGGATGTAAATTTAGTCTAGTTCAATCTGGACTCAACCTGGTCCTGCACACGAAGACCGGTGTTTCAAATTGCATTGTGTCCTTTTGAATTTTGCCACGTGTAAACTTGCATTTCCCGTGTACACGAAAAGAAAGTCTCGCTGCTAGCCTCACTTTACAGCTTAAGTTTGCCGCCTCTGTGTAGCTATCTTTACCACTTTAAAAGCAACCCTTTATTTAAAGATAATTGCCATTCTAACCCCACTCTTCATCACAGTCCTTAAATGCGAGTCCTAGTCTACTTCTAGCTAGTGGGGGGCAAATGATTTCCAATGGTGGTACTATTGAATGATAAAGCATCAAGCTAATGTTGGCAATGATGTTTTTTTTAAATGTAATTGGTTATTTAATATCGTGCTTAATACACAGAGGTTTCTAAACCCAGACCTGGGGATTGAACCTGTGTAGTTCCACATCGTTTTACTTACAAGGCGAGCGCGTTGCCCCTGAACGAGGCAGCATCAGATAACATGGGCTCTGAGAAGGGACATTACAGGAGGTGATATCCTGGGATAATTTCCTACAGCATGCAGAACCATTTTGTGCATGTCCCCAGTGTGAAGCCGCCTTATAGCGTCTAGAACGTTGTAGTTAATTGATTTTATCAGCCTTCTTGCGCAAATTGTTGAAATCCATTTTTAGAAATGGCATCTTTTAAATTGTGTTAGATTTAATCCCATTTTAAACTGGGTTGCAGACAAAACTGCCTAGATTGGATCAGTGCAGGCAAGATTTGTATATTTCCACTGTGTGTGTGCTGTTGCCGCATCTGAAGGCAAGTCGAGCAAGACAGCACCTGTTGAATAGGGGGTGGGGGAACTACAATTCCCAGGACCCTTGAAGTTTCCTCCTCCTTTTCTTGTTCAGCAGGCGCGACATCGCCGGTGCGACTGCAGCAAGCTGGTCCTTGTCGGACGCGTCGGCGGTATCGACACAGTAAGGACTACAATCTAAATAGTACTCCGGTTAAGGCAGTGTCCTCCCCGACGGTCTCTTGCAGGATTACCATGAGCAATACGGCTACATTGGGGGAGAGCCCCGCAAAGCCTCGGGGACATTAGAGGTGAGCAAGCATCTGCTCCTTTATTCTGCACAGGTAGTTCTAATAACATGCTTAAAGTACTTTTACTAAATACTAGATCTCTGGTCAAACACGCATTGGAAGTGGCCGAGTATATCTCTGACCATGATGTGGCCATCTGTGCCCTCACTGAAACGTGGCTTCATGAGGCAGCAGGACCCTCTTTTTACTTGCCGCTCCCAACGAATAATCTATATTAGAGGTTAATAGGGAGGACCAAGGGGGAGGAGGGGTGGCGATTTTTTTTTTAAAAAATAGGCTTGACAACGGGAAATCGGAGGTGGATGGTCCTATAGGGTGCAAAACACTATATTTTAAGGTAAGGACATACGCCTCCATAATGCTGATTTGCCGTCCCCCCCACCACCATGCCAGACTTTGTCCCACACCTGAATAGTCTGTTCTTAGCACAGCTTAAAAGCTCCTCCAAATGGATTATAATGGGTGATTTTAATCTGTGGCAAGCAGACACTAATGACGCAGCAGTGATGGAATTAGAAAGGTTTATGGCAAGTATGGGTTACATACAACATATGAGGAACCCACTCAAGTTAATGGCAATATGCTGGATTGGGTTGCCTCATATAACGTGATTTTGAGCAAACACAACATTTCCCTGTGTCCCTGGTCGGACCACTTCTTTATCGAGTTTGATATCTCACAGCAGTCAAAAATAGGGCAATTAAACAAAATTGGTGTGCCTTGAGAAATTTGAAGAGGCTCAACCCCAGGTCAGTCAAGGAGTGGATGCCGCCCCCTACAAGGAATAACTCTCTTGCACACTGCAGAAGATATGGTGGATACTCTCCTGGATGCTCTAGAAAATGCGATTAACACCTTGACACCACCGCTAAAATGCTGGAAGGTGAACAGTCGCACTCAAAATGCCTGGTTCTCAGAAGAACTTAAAGTCTTAAGAGTATGCAAAAGGAAAGATTCCTACCGTTGGAAATCTTCCAGGGCCAAATAAGATAAAGTTAGTTAAATCATCTCAGCTAAAAAGTACAAAGAGGCTGTCATCAAATCTAAGAAAGATTCCTATGACCTACGGATTGCTGAGGCACAGGATGAGTTCAAAGAAATCTTTAAAATTCCAGGAACTAGAGAAACTGTCGATTCATCTTCAGAAAAAATATCTGTAAAGATTTCAGATGGTGTTCCGGCATCCAGGAGGCCAGGTTGGATAAAGTGAAAAAATAAAAACCACCATTCGGGAAGTAAAAGCCCGGGAATCCGTCTACTAGCTCCAATGACGGAGAAGACCAGATTAAAGATCACCTTGGAGTCCCATTCTTTAATTTTAGGAGCATCGCAGAGGATGAATTAAGAATCATCCTGCTCAAACTTAAACCATCATCGTGTAAAGGTGATGTCTTCCCAGCTACAGCTATTAAGGCATGTTCGGAATTACTGATCAGCACCATCACCTGAAGGAAGGCCTTGTTCCTACACGATTGAAGGGAGCTTGGATAACCCCCTTGCTAAAAAAGCAGGGTCTTGATCCACGATCCCCACCAATTATAGGCCCATAACCAACTCCACATTCCAGCAAAACATATTGGATAGGGTAGCGTATGAACAAGTACTGAAACACTATTCTTAATAACTGGCAGTTCGGCTTTCGACCAGGTTTCAGTACTGAATAAGCATTATCGTATTTAAAGTCCAATATGCTGACAAAGATAAACTAAGGCCAAACTTTAATCCTGATGGCTTTGGATCGGTCGGCCGCATTTGATTTAGTAGATCTTCTGTTACTTTTAAATTGATAGCAAGAAGTGGCCAATTTTGGTGATCAAGCCATGTCCTGGATGCACTTGTTTCTGGGAAACGGAACCATGAAGGTATGCAGTAACACAGCAGAGGCACAGCCAGCCCCTCTGAGATTTGGAGTCCAGCAGGGTGCGTGTTCATCGCCAGTTTGATATAATATCTTTACTACACCATTAATCCTGATGCTTGAGGAAAGAAATATCTGCTTCTTAAATTACGCGGATGTCACCCAACGCCTCGTCCCTTTGACGGGCAACTATGAGGAAGATGCCAAATTGGTTAAAGAAATCCATGACCTCATTCAGGATTGGATGTGTATGAGCAGGATGGCTCTCAACCATGATAAAAGTGAATTGATGATCATGGGCTCCAGGCCTAGATTGAATAAGTTGAGTGGAGAATACAAAAGTTTCCAAATTACAGATCATGAAATTCCCACGAAAGATAAGATAAAAACACTTGAAGTCTGCATGAAAGCTCAAGTGAATAGTCTGATTTTGTCCTTGACATATTATATCAGACTGCTCTCACATATCTGCCCATTTTTGTCCCAAAAGAGTGGGGAGGCAGTATTTCGAGTAATTATTACATGTAAAATTGATTATTGTAATCGGCTCCTGATGGGTATTGGAACAGAAGAAGTGGCTAAATTACAGGTAATACAAAATAGCACCATCAGAGCCACAAGGCTAGGGGGTGAGCACATTCGAGAATGTATCCAACACTCGGAGATGCCTCCATTGGCTCCCCATAGAGGCTAGGATTGAGTTTCGGTTACTTGCCATAACTTACAAATGTTTGGCAGGGCAATGCCAACCCTACATGGCACTTAGACTTAAAAAAAAAAAGGGAAACTAGAACTCTCTGATCGGTCAAGAGGGTAGCAGCACCCAGAAACTGAAATGCCATGCCTTCTGAGCTCAGAAGTTGCACGTCCCTGGACAGCTTTAAGAAAACACTTGAAACACACCTATTTAAATAACTATACCTGATGTAATACCAACTCTCTTCAGGTAAATGCTCTTGTTTGTTTTTTGTCTATCATCACCTCATAGGGACCCCATTTCCTGGCACCCGTATGCCTCTGGGCCACTTTGGCGGCGCCTTACAAATAAACATGTTCTTACCCAGCACACTTGAAATATCATTGGACATCACAGGCATAAAGGAGTTAACCCTTTAATCTAAAGAAATACCAGGGATTAACTTTTTTTTGTGGGTGCTGCTTGTGGCACTTGAAAGACCCCACCACCTCCATATCGCCCCCAACTCCACAGGGCCCTGCTGCAGGGAAGAGAATGGATAGTGAGGGAGAAAAGTAGAGAAGGAGCAGGTAATCCAAACACTGAAGGGACTGGAACGTGGGGAAAGAAGCAGGGCAGAAGCCTAAGGGCGAGATTTGGAGTGAGGAAAGGCAAGAGATGAGGTGATGTGAGGGTGAATGGGTACAGAGTGAACAAGGGTAAGAGAATTACTAATAATTATTAATGAGGAAAAAGAGTGAGTGGAAATGCAGGGAAAAGCGGATGAAGGAGAGGCGGAAATAGAGAGCATTGGGGTTGGGAGTGTAAGGGGTATGGTTATAATGTTGGTCTAAAGAGTCGGGGAGAAATGAAGAATGAAGGAGTACAGGAGAAGGGGAGCGAAGGGAGGCTAGTAAGAGGAGTGGAGGAGCAGCAATATAAAGGCAAATGCTGTGTGACGTGGGTAAATGAGGTAGGGAAAACATTGAGTGAAGGAAGGCAGGTTAGTTTGCAAATAGCAGCAAAATGATGAAGATAGCGGGATCTTCATAACAAAAACTTTGGCCGAAATTGAGAAAGAGAAAGGCAGCAGGATTAAAGGAATGAGGCAAGAACATGGGACGACATAGTGTTTAAAGAGCGGGAAAAAAGGGGGGGGCAAAAAAATGCTCTATGGGAGAAAAAGGGAGCATGAGGTAAGAGGGGAGCATATTTGTGATGCGAGGTGGGCAGGTGTTTGCCCTAGCTGCCCACCTATACACGGTCATAGCTGCACTAGAAATATGAACAGGGAAACAATACAAATGCAGCCACTTAGAAAGGTTGTATTGAATGGGCCAAAAAGATCCACATGGTTGACAAAAGTCCCCTTTGAGTGAGTTCTCCGTGTTCACCTATAACAAGTTGGCAGCTAAACTGGCCCAGATCAAATCCAAGTCAAGGAACGGGGCTGGCTGTGTCTGTTGGGTGGCCAACTATCTCGCTTTTTGCAGGACTGTCCCAATTTCATGGGCCCTGCCCTGTGTCTTGTTCATGGCCAGCTCGGGCACGCTCTGACACACTCTGACATTTCTTCGCTGAAGCACAATCAGCTGTCCAAAGTCTTCCCATCTCGCACTTTTCATGTGACCATTAAAAGCGGAGGGAAGGATGTTGCTTTTGCTACTGCTCCTCCAGCACCCCGAGGTTCAGCTTTCGTTCAACCTCCTTTCAATAAACTGATTGGAGGTTGATGACCCAGAAATAGAGATTCCTGTGTAAGGACTGTTGTCCCTTTAAAAGATGAGATTGGTGGGTGATAATAAATAGAAGGTATAGTGATCTATTTGTGGGCCATCCTTTAAAATAGGGATTTCATTCCTTCCTCATTCAAAAGCGGCACAGAGAAAAATACTAATAATGTAATTCAATCTAGCACTGTCTATGACTCAGAGCCACGTAGACCCCACCACCCCCGTAAAACTCCCCGTGCCACATATAAGACGAGAACCAGGCTGGTGTACAGAAAGAATAGATGCTTATTAAATAATAGAAACATTAGTATAGATCACGCCTCCTCACTCCGTGGCCCAAATGCTATTCTTTTTTTTTTAATACAAATTGAACACACTAGTCGGTTCAGGTTAGTACAGATCACCAACTCTTTAACCCCACAATATACACAGCCAAAACACTCTGCTTAGAGTTCACCTTTAATAGCACGTAGCATTTTTAAACATGACAAGATTACAAATAGGGCATACTTACAGAAATGTTTATTTGAATAATATGCACACTTTTACTGAAGGCAAACAATTTCACACATGCAGGGCTCAGCCTTTTTTAATCTCTGTGCGCACTGACATACTAGCAGTTTTGTTTAACTTGATGACATGTAAAATTAGACTGGCGCTGCGATCTTAGCAATGCTGTTAATCTTCTAGCACAACAAATACTTCAGAATACACACTTTTAATTTATCTTTGAAACCCTTTCCCTTCCACCACTTTGCAAGGAAAAATCTCTATTCTTTCAGGAGCCACTTCCTCACTTTCAGTAGAAGGTGCCCTTTAAATCAGGGACTTCATGCTGTTTAATTTTGGGGAAATCGCTGTTCTGTCTCAGCACACACAAACCCAGGTATTCAGTTGATCATTTGGATCCCTCTACTTTAAGGCGGGTTTCAAGGGAATGGGGACACTAGGGAATTTTGTTTTCAATGTACCACTCCCTTTAGGGACTTTTGGGGTTGTCAAAATAAACATAAGTACCTCATTCACACTGGAACAATGTTGATTTCAGCAAAATCACCCTGCCTAATTTGGCTATATGGGAATTAATTACGTTTTTGCTTAATAAAATGGTAAGCATTTATTATTACCTGCCTACCCAATCAAAATTACATCACCTCAATCCTCACAAGACTTTGTTTGGGTTGGACAAGTTACTTACATAGAAGAACAGGTTAGTTACCCATGGTAACGTTCTTTCGACTGGATGTTCGTCCCACATATTCCTTCTCTTTGGTATTTCCTATTATGAGGGCGCTGTGCGTTGATACCGGTCGATGTCCCTTGGAGGCCTCTGTACCGATGTCAGCATTATCACAGGTATAAGTAGTGCGCGCAGCGTCTGTTGCTCAGTTCCGTTTTGAAGCGAAGCATTGTCCTGAGTTAGACAGTTACTACCCTTGAGGAAGCGCATATGGTAACCACAAGAGAAGTTTTACTGCTGGCCAGGATGGGAGGGGCAATAAGGAATACGTGGGAGGAACATCTAGTCGAAAGAACGTTACCATGGGTAAGTAACTTGTTCTTCAAATGGATTGTGTCCTCCCACATATTCCTTATCTTTGATACTCTCCCAAAGCAGTAATGTAATCAAGAGGATGGAGTAAAATTTGAGTCATTAAGTAAACAGAGTGTAGTACTGCCTTTCCAAATTTAGATTCTTGGCTAGTGGAGGAAGCCAGACTATAGTATCTTGTAAAGGTGTGTGCAGATGACCATGTGGCAGCCGCACAAATATCCTTTATTGGAACTCCTCTTTGAAGAGCTGGCGAAGCTGCGATACCCCTGGTTGAATGAGCCCTTGTATGTTCTGGAGGGTCTTTACTGGCCAGATCGTAACATTCTGCAATGGTTAAAATAATCCAGCTAGAGATGTTTTGTTTTGTGATGGTTGGGCTTAATTTATGACCTGTGTAACCCACAAAGAATTGGTCAGTTTGTCTCAATTTAGCAAGTGTGCTAATGTAAACCCAAAGCATACTTTGGATCGAGTCTGTGCAGCCTTTCTTCCTCTTTCCCCAGATGTGGAGAAGGGTAAAAAGATGGCAAGGTTATTTTCTAAGTGATGTGAAATTCAGATGCCACCCTGGGGCGGAATTTAGGCTTCATCTTTTAATACCACTCTGTCCTTGTGAAAGACAGTGTGAGGAGGCTTGCAAGACAAAGCCTGTAGCTCACTCACCCTTCGGGCAGATGTTGTTATTGCCACTAAAAAGACTGTTATGAGGGTAAGAAGTCTTAATGGGCACGAATGAAGACGTTCAGAGGGAATACCCATTAAAAAGTACTAAATTTAGATCCCACAGGGGGACTTGAAAAGGAGTTGGGGGGGGGGGGGGGATAAACATTAGTTAGCCCTTTCAAAAATTGTATTACCAGAGGTGTTTTAAAGTAGGAGACTGAGGAAATGTGCTCAAAAAGTGCTGCTAAGTAACCTTTGATCGTACCAATCTGGAGTCCCAGATTTGGTAAATGGAACAGAAAAGATAAAAAGGGTCAACACTCTTATCTCTACACCAGCTGCAGAACTTATTCCGCCGGCAGCGATATAAAGATTTGGTTGCTGGCCTTCTGGCCGAAAAGCAAAACCTCCATTACGTTGTCTCAATCTTTGTATCTCGGCCTCTCAGAAACCATGCGTGAAGGCTGAGAGTCCTGATATCCGGATGGAGAACCAGACCTTGTTCTCGTGAGAGAAGATCCTCTTTGTGGAAGACGACTCGGAGGACAGATGGACATGTCCAGAAGGTCCGGGTACCACGTTCACCTGGCCCAATCCGGGGCAATTAGGATCCTGGTTCTCCTGAACCTTCTCAACCTCCTTATTACGCGAGGAATGACAGCAACTGGAGGAAACGCGTAGAGGAGTGGAAATTCCCATTCACCCACAAATGCGTCTCCTAGAGCTCCTCGCAGGGAAATTCCCTGGAGCAGTACAGTTTGCACTTCTGGTTGGTATTGGTCGCGAACAGATCCATTTGATGGGTTCCCCAAAGGGTGAAGATCTCTTGAAGGACTTCCTAAGCTAGTTCCCACTCTCGAGACTGTGCTCTGCCTGCTCAGAGCGTCCACCGTCATGTTCTTCTCTCCGGCCAGATGAACTGCTGATAGAGATTCCTTCTTGTATCCCCCTGAACCAGAGCTGCATTGCCTCTCTGCACAGTGGTAGTGACCCTATACCTCCTCTTTTGTTGAGGTAGTACATGGCAACTGTGTTGTCCGTCATTATCAGGACATTCTTTCCCCATACAGATGACAGAAAGGCCTTCAGCGCTAGTCTGATTGCCCTCAGCTCTAAAATATTGAAATGTAGTTTGGACTCCAATGGAGACCAACGAACGCTGATGGTCAAATCGTAGGTATGGGCTCCCCAACCTACGAGTGAGGCGTCCGTCACTACTGTTATCTCTGGCCATGTTTTCCCGACAGACCCACCACTGAAGGTCCAGTGAGACTGTTCAGGATTTGTAGATCTGACATCCTTCCTGAGAACTGTGACCACTTCATCCTGAGAGCCCATTGGAGAGATTTCATTCTCAGGCGAGCTTCTGGCACCAGAAAAAGGCAGGATGCCAGGGGACAGAGCAACCACAAAAAATCATAGGCTGGAAGATGTTGGGCATTTTGGAATTTTGTCACCATCTGTAGAATGTCTTGAGCCCTCACCTCTGATGGCGAAGCTTTTCCTGGGGATGCATCCAGGACTGCTCTGATAAATTGGAGTCTTTGTGATGGTATCAAAGTTGAGGGAGAAGCCCAGTCTGTGGAGGGAGTGTCAAGCGTAATGTAGATGATCTAGGTCTTGTTCCGGGGAATTGGCCCTGATCAACCAATCTTCTAGGTAGGGGTAGATGTGAATTCCCCCTCTCCTGAGACTCGCTGCCACAACAGCCATTACCTTGGTGAAAACCCTCGGGCGGGGGTTAGCCCAAATGGTAGAAGCCAAAACTGATAGTGAGAGTTGCCAATGGCGAACGTCGGGTACTTTCTGTGCTTGTGTTGGATTGGCACATAAAGGTAAGCATCCTGAAGATCCAGTGATGAATCTGGAGGGCCTGAAGGCTCTGAGAAATGGTTACCATCTTGAACTTGTCCTTCCTGAGGAACTTATTCAAGTCTCTTAAGTCCAAGATGGGTCTCAATCCTCCGTCTTTTTTCGGAATTGGAAAATACAGGTAGTACCAACCCATGTTCCTCTCCGCTACAGGTACTGGTTCTATAACCTTCAAAGAGTTGTTCCCCGGTGGATGACTCTGAGGTATGTGCAGCAAGGGCAGGCAGTAACCTTGGACAATTGTCTCCAATGCCCAAGCATCTGAAGTAATAGCCTAACATACTGTCAGATGTTGTGTTAATCTGCCTCCTCCTGCTGTCTCGTGATGTAAGACCTCAGAGGTTTTGGGGCAGCTGACGCAGATGCCGAGGGTAAAGTAGCACCCGTTGTTGCAGTATTAGTACCTCTATCCCGTCCATCACGGGGGAATCGTCTTTGTCCTCTTTGAGCTGGCTGTCCTCTGCCTCTTCCGAATGCGGAATAATAGCAAAAGGACCTACCCCTCCAGGGCACGCCTGTGGGGCAGTTTGGATTTTGCCTTATCGCAGCTCCAAGGGATGTGGCTGCCACCTTGGAAGTTTGCAGCTTCTCCAAACTTTCATCCGCTTTACTCCCAAATAAATGTATCCTGTCAAAGGTCATGTTGAGAAGTCTGGACTGTACGGGGCAAATCCTTTCCTTCCGCAACCACGCAAATCTGCAGATAACTGTACTAGCTGCCATGGCTCTGCTGATGCTGTCAACAGAGTCGAGACCGGCCTGGAGGGATTAGCACATGGCGTCCTTTCCATCCTTGATAAGGTTCAAGAAACCATTGCTTTCCTCCCCATTCGGGGATATGGTCAGCCGCCATCGAAACACAATCCCAGAGGGTATGTGTAAACCTTGCTAGCGTGCATGTGGCATTAGCAAATTTTAACACTATTCTACCGGCCGAGAACCTTCTTGGCCATGGCATCATACCTCCTTGTCATCACAATCTTGCGGGATTGTGGAATAAGCATTTTGTTTGCCAGAAGAAGTTGCAGCCTGTACTACCAGGATTTCTGGTGATGGGTGCTTCGAAAGATAGAGGGTCCAAAGTCGATTCTCTAGTTAGCTATTTAATCTTTTATTAACTGCAGGGAAAACCTCCGGTGTTTCCCAGTTGGATGATACACTCCTATGTAGAGCATTGTGAAATGGGACAATGGGGTATTTCTGTGGTCCTTTGTCGAGTATATCAGTTAGGTCATCCTGCTCAAACAAGTGTGGGTCCAGACCACCCCATGTACTCCATCACCCTAGTCATAACCAGTCTATAATTCCCATCAGCATGATCTCCTGGATCAGCTCTTCCGAATTCAACTTCAGGGGAAGTGTAAATGCCACTTGCCTCATGTAGAGAGTCCTGCAGATGTTTCATTCAGGATTCTTCTGACACAAGTTCTTCTGGAACGGAAGGATTCCCATATTCAAGACCAAAAGGTCTTTCCTCTTCAGATGATTCTCCATCCTCCTATATTGAGGAGTGAGTTTTAAAATATTCTTAATGAGGTTGTGGAGTGTATATTTTCTCAAAGGTGGAAGAAGGCGCTATAGCTTTCATAATTGGAGCTGAAATAGTTGATGGCATCAGCAGCTTCAACGAAATTGTCTAATGCTTCGACTTCTCTGAAGTAGTTGATGGGATCGACACCAATGTGGATGTCTTCGACGAAAGTATCAAAGGTATTGTCTTGTACGGCGTCAATTACTTCTCCTTCGATGAGGGTGTCGAAGATGCACTCTTCAGCTTTGCCGTATGGGTTGATAGTGATGACCTCTTGTGCGTCACAGAGGCTTTCTCTCGACTCAAAGGTTTTCATGCTCATGGAGTTTCCACAGCCAAGTTCGAGGAGTCAATGCTCCTGTGCTTTCCAGGTGTTTCGCCTGGGGTATCGCCTCTAGGTGTCTTCGAGGGGGACAAGGCCACATTCTCGAACACCTTTTAAAATACTTTTTCAGAATTCCTCCCACTTTGCCGGGCTACTGTGTTTCAAGGGACAAATTACCCTCTCTGGTGAACTAGACGAGGACGGCGACCTATGTCGCCTTTTCTTGCCATGTCTCGAAGAGGAAGAATGATGCGATCCACTTTGAGAACGTGATCGGGAGTATTCTTTTTTTTTTTTTTTATGATGAGTAGACGAAGGCCTCGACTTGTTGGAAGATTTGCGTTTGGAAGGGCCAATGGATTTCTGAGGCTTATCTCTCTCCAACTTCCCTCTGCGCTCCCTCAAGGCCTTGGCCGTCATTGACATGGACGCGTCGCATTCGGAAAAAACGGATGCTCTGCCCCAAGGCACTACAGACAGA
Organism: Ambystoma mexicanum; assembly: GCF_040938575.1. Lineage (NCBI taxonomy): Eukaryota > Metazoa > Chordata > Amphibia > Caudata > Ambystomatidae > Ambystoma > Ambystoma mexicanum. The sequence continues at coordinate 910,385,799 of NC_090935.1, read as the reverse complement.
CCTGTGTGGATCCGTCATGGACATCTTAGCCCGGCAGGTGCAGCGTTTTTTGAAACCGGACTGAGGCCTAGATGGAGCTGATGAGGCCATCTCGTCAAAGACAAGTAAAAATGTTTACAGGAAATTTGAAGGAAATCGAATTACACGGAACCGAGCAACGGATGCTGCACGCACTACTTGTACCTGAGATGACATCAGTACGGAGGCCTCCGAGGGACATCGACTCGACAGGTATCGATGCACAGTGCCCTCTACTGAAATTTCTTTTTCCGAGGCAGTAAGTTGGATATTAGGAAATATCAAAGATAAGGAATACGTGGGAGGACACAATCCATTTGAATGTCTCTTCTTTTGGTGCTCAAGAAAGGCATAATTTCTGAACCATCTCTTTGGTAAAATGGGGATCTGGCCAGGCACTCCAGTCATGGATAGCCACCAGTATTCATCCTTCTGTTTGTCTCTCCTTGCAAGGACCCCAGCCTCTGTCTCATTCCTGGTCAATTTTAATTATGCAGCAATTTTCAGTAATTCCACCCAGGTAGTTTCAGGTAGTTGTCCCAGGCAATGTTAATTTACATCCATATTTCAATAGTTGCACCCAGAGGACTTTTAGTCAGCTCTTTTTCTCCCATTGTGCGACACCTTTTAACTTCAAAACCACACCTCCAAAATATTAAAATGAGGAGGTGCTAGCTTATTGACAATTAATTTTGAGTGACCCCCTACAGACCTCTCCATGCCCGAGGCCCAACCTCTCGCTGGGGATATCCTCCCGGAGTTATGAAACTTAAACTATGGGAGGGATGAATCCACCCACTGGCTTTTCATTTTTCCACATGTCAATTTTTCACTGGCAAAGTTCTGATCGGGATGTGGGGAGACTTTTTTATTTTAGAACTAAACATAATATGTTTTTAGATTAGTCTCATCATGCCTCATGCCACACTATGTTCCATTTTGGCATTAGGTTGTATGTTCAAATAGCAATTGTTCACAATGTACTGTAATCAAGCAAAAATGTTCTAGGCTGATATCTAATTTAATAGGCTACCACCTCCCAGACTTCCAGCCTTGCAACATTTTATGGGGAGCTACGAACGCATTTTAGGTTGTAGCTTGAGTTCCGAAGGTCGAATGCGATAAACTTTAAAATGATAGTTAAGATATTTTTCTGTGACGTACGGATCTAAAAATAATTGTCAAAATATGCTTTTCCGTGTAAATATATATCAACATAATTACATGCATATGATTCTGCCCATCAAAACGCACATTGTTTAGTTTCACCCCAAAAAATTAAATCTGGGCTCTCCCCCATTGTTCACTTTAGCCTAGTGTTAAGTCATTAATCAGTCCTGCAAAGTCAGAAGTCGGCAGGAGGGGTCTTATCGTTAGGTAGTTCCGCAACATGTCATCTGTCATTCAAGGCCACACCACAAATCAAATTGAAATCCTTAGTTTTTAAAAATATTTTCCTTCCATTAGTGGGTCTTCTGTTTATCTCTGGGGTAATCTGCTACCTCATAAATAGCCTGGCCCAATCTCCACACACTAATCTTAGCTCTATGAGCTTCAAAAAGATCTTTAGGGAGATGGATGTTTGGGGTGGTGTGTGGGGGGGGGGCGGGGAGGGACCAGCTCTGGGCCAGTGAATCTCACGAGAAAGGTCTATATGGGCTAAACACATTTTTCTCCCCCCATAAACAGAAAGATGATGTTTTCAAACCTTGCTATTGCATTTTCACATGAGGCCTTTTCATAACTCTCATCATGACATCCATGTCCACTTCACTTTATGATCTACATTTGAGTGGTTTAGGCCAGTGAGTTTCACTGGTAACGGTTCCTTTCCTTCCAAACTGTAGAATGGCCACATTGCAAGGCTTCCTGTGTTGAAAGGTAGGCCTCTAGTTTTGGTGTTTTGACAATTGCAATATAAGGCCCATTTTGTACTCTTTATTTTCAATTGTAAAACAGCATCTTGATGTGGCAGTGGAGAAAGAAATACTGCCTTTTTGTCAGTCCACTATGTGTTTTTGAATTAAAAAACGATTTCTACACTTTTAGGCCAAACGTATCCAAATCCAGGTTCCCTTTGTCTTGGGCTGAAAATACCCAACAGAGGGGAGTATGACAGGGCATGCTGTGAAAAATAATGGCTCAAGCAGATTGCCATACATTGAATTCTGTCACTGTAAATACCTTTTTTAAAACCAAATGATATTGTTTTTAGGTCCACATTCCTTTGCATGCTGCTGCTGCAGCAATCAGGATGGGGAAAGTAAAGCTAAACGTGTCTTTTTGCTTGACCTATTTCTATAACCATGTATACGAGGCAGGTTCTTTTCTTTTATGATGTCTGTACTTTTCAAGGCATTGATAGAAAAATGAATAATTTAGTTTTTGGAAATCCAAACCTTCACTGGGAAGATATGTAATCAAGTGCTTAAATCTCAACCTGTGTCCAACTACTGATTTCACCTCTTTAATGAAATGTGTGATCCCGGGCAAATCATTTAACCTCGCTGTGCCTGATCTGCTGACATTGGGTGTTGCTAGAAGTGTTTTAGTTTGCAATTTTTCCTATGAAGGAAAAACCCTCATGTTATACTAAACTATTGGGATGTTGCATATTAATAATAGTGACTATTTTATATATCACACCTTATTCTCTTGGTTTACACGTGAAATCTTCTTTTAGTGTCTTTACTAATGTGTCTTAGAGTACTGAAGTCTGATGTCCCCTCTTGAAATGTTATTTACTGTGAGGCTGCTTCTGACCATGTGAATCCATATTGGGCAAATTAGGTTTCCGAATATCTTTAGCTTGACAGGTCCAGAAGATAAGTTGGTATCAGTGCCTTGTATGCCTAACAGTCCCACAGTGCTGTGATTTTTGCGCTCTGTGGTGGGGGGGAAATTGGGGGGCCCCTATTTTGGCAGTCTTACTGCACAGCAACATTTCTTTCTTTCAAGGCATTACATGTGCACTTTCCCATTGTGTGCATGCTACAGGCTGGTTGCGGTCACCTTAACTGAAGTCTTTAAATGTATGCTTTACAATGTATGCATCCATCAGTGTTATCACCTCCTCCTTTTTATACTTTGCTCTGTCAGCAGGGTGCTAACGCAGATTAAACTAATTAGTAACTTTTCAGTGGTAGTTTTGAGGGGTCAGAAATGCGAGACGGACACTAAGTTGTAGTTTTCTCAATGCTCGCCATTCATGAAAATAAAGAGGGGTAAGATAAATGCTCATCTTTCCCTATCCTAACGAGAATGTTCCTATATAACAAACTAAAGAAGATTGTCCAAAAGTATCTGACCCTCACACTAATACATACAAGGTACATGTGTTTTGTCTTCAGATCAACAAAACAGTGCAAACGTTAATTTCCTAGTTCTTAGAAATTACTCCTTGTGACCAGGGTTGGACTCCTTTCCCCTGGAACAATTCAGAAATACCCTTGGCAAAGTTCTGTTCAGTTAAACGCATGTCTTTTCCATCAAATGCGTCCTTCCGCTTGGTAAAGCAAATGTCTCTTCCACAAAACACCTGTTCAAAACCCAAAGCAATTGTTTTCCTCCACACCATATCATTCTCAGGATGTAAAGCAAATGCTAGAATATCACAACACTTCTACCTTTTGTCAGGATAGCTAAGCAACTTTCTTGTAATGCAACAGTTTGTCAAGATGATAAAAGTATAAATACATAATTTCTACAGTAAATAATTGGTTGTCCTTATATTGAATTGGCGGCATTACAATAAGGGTTTTGATAGGGTTGCTTCCTGCTAACCAACCTTTGACAGTTGATAGGTCGTCGGGATATGCGCCAGGCTGATAGAAGTGGGAGAGAGGCCCATAGATTGCCATTTGTTCCATTAAAGAAGTTACCATCCCTCATTCTGAGGCAATGAGACAGGGAAATCTCTTTCTACTTGACCCTGTAGGGGAGCTCATGTCTGTGTGTGCTTTTAGGGGAAATTGCAGATGTTCTCTTTATGTTGGCGTCGTCTAATGAATAGTCAGTATTCCCCAATTATAGGTCACATGCTAAAGACCATGTATGAAATGAATTGCCTTCTATTTGTTGAGATTTTAGCTAATGTTAACGTGTTTTCTGTTTCCACCAGGAACGCGCTTGAGTTATTCTACATGGAGTCTTTCGGCTTACTGTGTTACTGCACATGCCTGAAAGACTGGTTGTATTCTTATAGAACTTTAATGAATCTGGGAATATCCTGCTTGCGTGTTGAACTGCAATCTCGTGTCTTTGTTTTGCCGTTCCCATCCTCCCTTATTTCACTTTAACCATGACACTAACTGTCGGCTACCGTCTGAGCTTGGCACAGATCTGTATTTCTGTGGATTCAGCTCTTTGAGTTTTAAAAAGATGGCTGCCCAATTAGTTTCTATGTTAGTGAGCTATATCCGTGTGTCGTTCATGTTGCATTCAACTTCTACATTGATCATGTTAGTACTGTTCATGTCTTATGTTTGCTATATTTATATTCATGTATAAATGCATATATTACCTAGTCTGTTGTGAGGAACTAATGGTGGCAACAAGTAAGACAGACCAAAGTGATCACAGTTCAAGAGTGTTTATTGAACCATGAAGTGCAGGTTGGAAAAATGTCTAATCTAAGATGGGAACAAGCGTCAACCCATCAAATGAAAAATAAGGCAGTCCTAGTGGCGTCATGTCAAAACAAAAGGACCTCTTCTAAGAAACCTATTACCAAGCCTCACAACTAATACAAAAAGAGGTGTGGGATAGTTTTCAAGAAAAGAAAGAAGGGTTCTCAAATATGTCAGGATGCGGTAGCCTGGGTCTCCCTTCCCCACGTTTTGGACACAAAGTAAGATGGGAGCTTGGAGCACAGTACAGTCTCGGGCTTCTCCAGCACGAGACGACAGTTCCAGTGGCAGTTCACAGGACCGTCCACGGCCAGGTCTTGGTTCCTTTGAAAGTCTCTTTCCTTAGTGGTATGACGTATTCGAATAAGAAAAACAAAAGTTCCTTTGAAAGTTCTTGTAGGGTGATAATGGTTCACCCCTTGATCCCCTCCCCTCTTCTGGGCACTGACCCTTCTCAATTGTATTCCACAGTTCAGATGGGGTGATGGTTTCACCCCTGGTTCCCCCTCTTCTGAGTGTTGATATCAGTTCTTTTCTTACTCGAAGTTTGGATGATCGCTTCACCCTTGGATTCCCTGTGCTGGGCTCCGACCACTCTCAATTCCTAGCCTCCCTTCACCGGGTTTACTATGGCTCTCGATCAGGGTGATAATGGCTCACCCCTGTGTCACCCTCTTCCGGGCACTGACCCCTCTTTACTTTCAATGTTCTCCGTTTTACACAGTTCAATGTTTGTGGGATTCACCTCCCTTTCTTTCACACTGCCTGTGGATCAAAGTCTTTCAATTGTACAGGGATTTTTCTTGACCCTCCGTTTGACCACTTTGACCTATTTCACTGGCCCTCCTACGGCCTTCTGGTAATTGTAGTTTTGTTCAGATAGGGATTGACCAGAATCTCTTGAGTTTAGCACCCACGTTGTGCCGGTTTACCTCTGTTTCTGGTCCTCCTTTTTCACTCTTTACAGTGCTTTCATAGTTCATCAAATTTGGTTTTAAAACTCGCCACTTTGCGATTCTCGCTCAACACAGCCCGGTTGTTTTTGGTTCTCCCTTGACTCAATGGCTGTGATGAACTGCGTGGCTTTTGGCTTCTCTGGAGTCAAGGCCGATACTACGGGCGCGGGAACTTCCCTCTCTCCTGCTTATCGGCGTAAGCGTGTACCGTTGACATCTGCTGCAAAAGACTTGTGTTATTATTTGCTGTCTTAGGCTTTCTTCCTCGAAGGTTCTGCAGGTGTGGTACGAAAAGGGCAAGGTCACTTCTCTCCTCGCCACTCTCTCGACTCCTGCCGCCATTTCTACTTCTCTTGAACTTCCACGCCTGCTTAGCCGTCTCGTTGTGCTGTCTGCCATGCTTTCCTTGCTCATATTGTGCTCTTCTGCTCTTCTGATACACCTTTCTATCCCTCGGCGGAAAAGGAAGGGCCATGTATGGGATTTAAGTTAATTGCCTGACTTGGCCTGACCCTTGTGTTGGGACATGTCAGGTAAGATGTTCATGTCGGAAAGGGCGGAGTTAAAGAATTCTAATATCCTATGGGATATGATGGGGAAGGTTTGAGAAATGGATGAGAATGATCAGGATGAAGAACAGAACATAGGGGGATTGTGGGAACAGTAGTATTCTGTCATAGTAAATTGGGATTTTGGAAGAAGACAATCAGAGGGACGGATTGGTAGGGTTTGTGGGGTAAGTGGGAATAGCTGGGGTCGTGACATGATCAAAGGGGATTGTGGGAATTGTAGTGTTTTTGTCTGATCAGGTTGGGAGTGTGGAAATAATAATCAGAGGGACGGGAAAAGAAGGATGGGGAGTATTCGAATGGCGACCGGTGAAACAAGGGAGTTGTGCTTTTTTGGGTGTGTATGGGAGAATTTTCATTTTAGTGCTTAATTCCTACCACCTGAGAGACCACAAGCTCTTTTTCTGGACTGGGGAATATTTAATTTTAACCTTGGAGTGTGTGAGACCTTTTTCTCACTCTTGTGTTTTTACCTGTTCTGGATTTCTGACAAACTCCATAGGCCTCTTCTTTTTGTATGGTGACCCACAGCACCTTGAGTGCAGTGTCACATAAATCCTTTTAGATTTCTCATAAGGTTTAAATACCTTTTTCTTGTGTGAACCACAGAGCCCAAGAATAGTAAAGTAAAATTGACTTTACTTACCTTTTCTCTTTCTAGGTCCAGCACACTCCATTTTATGTGGAGTGCTGGGGGGTTACCTAGTAGCTCCTTAACCTACATTCTAAGGTAACATTTTTATGTTGCCCTCACTACTTTACTGGCTGGTGGCAGTGTTTTTTTTCCTAACATTGTGCTTTTCTACCGCAGGCTGAACCCTCAGCTGCAGTACAGCACCCACGGGTGACCATTTTGTCAAAATGGCCCATGTCTTCTTTTTCACCAGTTTCTGTTTGTGAGGTCTTTCTTGGGTTTTACTCTGTGTGTTGAGACAGGTTTGAGCCTTTTGTTTGTCTTGCCTTTGGCGGGCTTCAGCCCTGAAGCCCGCCTCTGGCTCCAGTGTGTCTGGAAGGACAGGATGTGAGGGAGGGTCCCGAAACTCCCCTGTCCTTTGTCTCTTAGGAATGCCTGAATCCAACTAGTACTGATTGGCTGCCTGTCCTTTCAGGACAGCCCCCCCTCACCCCGCTGCGTGATTGACAACCTAGGCTGTGCATGAATTAAAGAAATGTGATTAAAAGGTGAGGGTTTTAGGACTACAGGCAGTCTACCACTGGGAAAAACACCCGACAAAGAAACCGTGAACGAAGCTTGCTGCACAACTCCTGGACCTTTTGAATTGCCCGGTAAAGCCCTGCTGCTGTGCTGAACTCCTTCGCCTCGACAGAGAAGCTCCGGATGGAACGACTTCTCCCCTTGGGTTAGTGAGACCAACTAACTTTGAGACTAACTCCACGCTACCCCGCCTTGGTGTGCCTCTCCGTTGCTTCAGAAGCTCCATGCATGGGGTCCAGTGTCCATAGTTGAGTGAAACGTCTGAAGTAACTAATCCGGCTAAAAGCTCCAGGAGTCTCCTTAGGACCCTGCAGAAGCAGGACGTCCTGAATCCGAGTCCCCTCACCAGAGTGCAGGACGCAAGGAGTGAAGGAATCCAGGCCAGTATCCGAGATCCGCGACGGTGCTGTTTGCTAAGCGCTGAAACTGCAAAGTTCAGCTGAATTGAAAAGAGCCTGTAGCTGCCGACGACCTCCCAAGTACTGCCGCAGGAGCCCTCCAGACGTCCTCCCTCTTGTCTCCACAACTGAGGCTCAGTAACAAGGGTCTGAACCGCTGTAGCAAGACAGAATCCAGCTGGACCACTCTTCAAACCAGAGGTACTGTTTAGGTTTGGGCTACTTACCTCATTGGGCCTCAATACGTGTCCAGCGGTAATCCTGCCGGTGCTACCGGCGGGTTGCCGCCGGACCTGTAAAAGAAATGACCAGCGCCTGACTTCCGGTGCCACCGGGCTATTCCAAGTCCGGCGGCTGGGAAGTCGGGCACCTGCAATTTCGTTAGTTCCCCCATTCCCATAGGAATCTATGGGGATACGGGAGCACCGACACCGTTGCTAACGGTGCTGGTGCACCTGTGAAAACTCTGCAGGTGCTGTCCCGCCTGGCAGGTCTGACCTAGCAGGAAGGCACCTGCCCGCAGAGTTGTAGTGTGCCGGTCCTGAAACAATGGTACCGGTAAGCTTACTGGCACTATTGTTCCTGGACACTTATGAGGCCCATTGTCTTTTAGCCTCGCTCTTCTCAGTTGGGAATTGCATTGGCATACCTTGTAGCGTTGATTTCAACTCTCTTCTCACAGGCTTTACAGCTTGTGACCTTACAGGTTAATTTTCTACAAACTCTCTAACTTTGTGAAAAACTTTGATTTAAGAAGCGCATCAGAACCATACACTGTGTTGCAATTGACTTTGACTGTCCTGGCACCCTGACAGCTTTTCTAGTCCATTGACTTCGATACTGTTTGTCCCTCATAGGTGGTACCTTGTTGTAGACTGTTACTGCTGGGAAAGGCTTATCTAGATTTCATTGGAAGATTTAGTTATCCTCACATATACTGAGAAACTGTTCCCTAACCTTTCCTTTCTACAACCTCAGAATCTGCAAAGTAGAACTAGTGTGATCTATGAATGCCATTGAAGTCACTTGAGGGTGTAGGAATTGTGTACAAAGCATATCCAAAGATCATCCACTGACTTATTTTTACTCTGGAAAGTAATGTTAAAATATATTTACATTGTTACATGAATTGCCTTTTTAAAGAACGCTTATTTAGAAATTGATGTTAATTAAATAACTTTTATAACTGAAACCTTCAGTGTATTATCACTGAAATCTTGAGTGTAAGTGTTACTTGGCTACTTGTATTTACGGATGTCATTTGTACAACTCTACAGCTCACATTTACCCCTCTTGAGATAGGCCTGGCTGCTCTGTCACACTACCAATTGTGTAGTACAGACCTATACCAAAAGGTGGGTTACCTAATACCAAACAGATAAGTGTTGTCTCTCACATATACTTGTAGCCATTCCAAATTTGGAGCACATACAAATAGTCGATATGCAAATGCTGAAATGGTCCCGTAGGATGCGGTGTTGCTACTCTCACAGTTCTCAGTGTATGTCCAGCAGTACATTTCTGACAAAACAAACACATTCAGGTTAGAGACTAAGCATTCATCCAAAATCAGTACTGCAATGCATTCTTTTGTTGTGTTCTAGGTAGTGTATCCATTGCAATGCTACTGTAAGTATACTCTAGGGGCTGTCCTGCTGCCAGAGTGCATCTTTGGGGGACAATAAGCACCCTCTTGTCTTCCATAATTCCTGCTCCTCTGGTGGCACCCTCCCCTTTTACTTGCTAATTTGCACTATGCGTAGCATTTTTACAGCCCTCCTACAACACCATGTTGCATGCATGTGAATACTTGTTTGGCGCAGTTGCAATGCCAGTTACTTCTGGGAAATATGCTGCTCTTTTTGCTTCAAAATAGGCACCCTAATTGCTGCAAGAAATCAAGTCCACACCTCTGGCATGTGCTGCACACTTCACCTCAGCGAAAGCCGATGGGACTTGCAGTGAGTCTATGAGCCTGTCTAGTAAAGTTGAATACTGTACTGGCATGCTATCTGTGCACCAGATGCCCCCCCCTTTTCCAACGTGACAGTCTTGCATGTACTGTTGACATCACGTAGGTGGAGTCAGAATACAATGTTACCACCTCATCCCCATCTGCTTTAAGTCCCAAGATCAATGCTACCAACTCTGCCGCTTGTGCTGTAAAACGCGCTAGCAATCATGTGCTTGTCACTATCTCAAAGCTGTAATTCTCTCTTCCTTTCACCACTGCTGTTCCACTATGCCATTCACACGTGCTCTGGCCTATCAACAATGAAGAGAATTATACAACCTCCTAGGGCATTTTCCTTAACATGGGGTACCTCCTGATAATACATTGTAGTTGGTGCAATCCTGCACACAATCTCCTTCTTTCACTGGTTCTGCTGTGAATCTGGCTGGGTTTACCACTTAGCACCTGACCATTTTGATCGATGGCTTCAATATAATCCCCTCATAACCTAGTACTCTGTGTGGTCAATGTACTTTTGGGTTTTTCAATGATGGGGTGGGGGGGGGGAAGAGCATGTCCAACATACAATGTAACTGAACAGCCCCTAGTTATGCAGCCAGATTTCGCCATTGCAAAGCTGCTGCAGCCAATGCTTGCTTACATGGGTAATGGCCTCTCATTACTGGATCTAAGATCCCACTGTAGAATGCTAATGGTTTGTGTCCCATGGTGGTTTTCTGTGTGAGGACAGCTGTCATCACTTCTCCATTTGAATGGGAAAACAGAAAAAAACATTCATTGTAATCCCTAACAATGGAGCTGTGCTTATTGCAAGCTTCAACTCCTCAAAGGCGTCTATCATCTCACCTGTCCAAGCTATGTCACTTTTGTCTTTCTGTGCTTCCTTCCGTCCTTTTTAAAAGTGTTCAGACATATGTGCTGTAGTCAAAGGCCCTTGTGGGGGACCAGAAGGTGTCACACCCACTAGTCCCCGGGATCTGTCATCCAGGTGGCCAGGACACAGCTATCGCTTTTGGATCCAGTTCCAGGGGGTGGACCAGTGTGGAAGGATCACCTGGGTGAGGGGTCTTCAGGGAGTGGGACACCGGATCGTGAGACGTGGTAGCCCCTTACCTACGATGCCTTTACCCCATCCTACCAATTAGGATATTTAGGAACTCTACCCCCTCCACTTTTACAACACAACCACTTTCAGACTACACACAAACAACCTTCCATTAGGCTTACCAACATGGATAAAAGGCAGAGCACGGCAGCTGAACGAGAGAAGAAAGGTGGCAAAACAGAAGGGGATCGCAAGGAGGGTCTTTGTGAACTTTTTGACAAAGTTATGCCTGAAACCTCGAGAATAGAAAGCGTAAGACCTGGAAACCAGGCTGAAGAATCCTGCATTGTGTGTCGGAGATACCCGGTGCCCTCCTGCGCTAATAATGAAGGCGGGGAGAAGCAATATCTGCGGTGGTACCATCCTTGGCTCCAAGAACAAAGCAGTGTCAGTGAAATCAACACGACCGGTGAGTTGGGGTGAGCAACACAAGACCGGTCTGTGTTGAAGCCAAGGATGCAGGCAGCAACATTGCATGGGTAGCGCTGGAAAGAACATTGTTAAAATGCGTGTGATAAGAGGGGCAAGTGAAGTTGAACTGCTGATGAGTGATTGAACTTAAATCAAAGGTCTTTGTAAGGTATCCGGCTAAGGAGTAGAAAGTAAGAAAAAGGTTGTATGAAAACTAATGAGTAATTGTGAATCGAAGTGGTCCTGCGATGGGTCGGGCAAAATCGTGCACAGTCGAGTCTTTTATTTTGATGAAGTAGATACATTTTGGAAAAGTAGATACATTTGGTCCGAGGACGGCAGAGGGAGACCAATTGAAGGTTTTGTGTTAAAGTGGATCTGAGCCCGGCAGAGGGGGGACACAAAGTGAACAGTAGATCACCTGAGAAGTTGTAAATGTGAAATCCTAAGAAGCAAGGAAAATTTGTCGTGTTGCATCAGGCACTCTGAAATAAGAGACTTTGAATGGCAAAGAGACTTTGGCACAGAAGGCCCAGATGTTGAGGTTTTGAACTGCGTCCTCGTGCTAGAGAAGCCTGAGAGTGTGCTAAGCTAAAGTGTGCCATCTTGTCCCGTGCTGAAAATGTGGGGAAAGGAAGCCAACGGCTTGAATATCCTGACCTATCATTTCTTTAACGTTTCTTTTGCATAACATGACATAAAACTAAAACATCAACAAAACAAAAAAACATGGTTTCCCACACAATTTGTATTTAGAAGTAAGGATTGGCAATATGTTTATTAGTATAGGACCTTTTATTTTGACAAGACCCCACTAGGACTGCATTATTATTTGATGATCTTAGCTTGCTCCCAGCTTTAGATTTAGGATTAGATGGGTGTTTTTAAAACCCAAGTGAAATTCAATAGACACCCTTGAACTGTGATCATTTTTGTCTCTCTTACTGTTTGATACCATGCCTTCTTTACATCCTACGGTAATTGCAAAGGCCTAAAAAAAAAAAAAAAAAAAATGTAATTCTTTCACTGTCTCTGGCCTACATGGTTTTATGATTGTTTGATCTTTCAGGTGTCACCTTCCTCCCTTCCTTTGATATTGGCTGAGTTATGTATAGAACCTCCTCCTGGCAATACTGTAATTTCTTAATCAACATTATATGCTTTGTCTGCCAATACTGTCATTAGTTTCACTAAGTCTCTCCTGCACTCTTCCTCTGTGGTGCGTTACACCAATGTTATCCACATATTGGATGACTGCGTGTCAAGTTGTACATTTCCTAAATCCATTTGCAACACTCGGTTGAAGACCAAGGGTGATTCACCGTAACCCTGGCACAAACGGATATGTTGCAGTTGAATCCCGCCATAAGTGAACACGGTCAAGTATTATGAATTTGGATGAAAGGGAATTGAAAAGAAGGCATTCTTTAAATCAATCAGTGTTCAATATTTGGCTTGGGACGGGATGTTGTATAACATCGTGGCTGGATTTGGCACTAATGCAAATTTTGCATCCACAATATTATTCAGGGGCGTAGATCCTGTATGAACCTCCCCAACCCACCCGTCTCCTTTTTAATGGGGTACACAGCCATTTTGCATGTGGACTTTGAAGGCACTAATATCCCATGTCGCACTAAGGCAGCAATAGTTTCATAGATAGCCTTGTCCGCTACCCTTGAGATGTGATTTACTTGCGGTTAAATGTTTGTCTGCCCCTACTACATTTCAATAGTCTCACTTCATATGGACTGCTGGTGTGTGCGCAAAATCTTGAAGAAAAGATGGTACTTTCCTCAATTATATTCTCTGGAGACGTATCATGGGTAGTATAGCTCAGTGGCAATGCGCTCGTCTTGGAAACAAGACAACGCAGAGCAACACAGGTTCGGATCCCGGGTCCGTGCTTAGAAACCTTCAGTATTCAGCACGTTATAAAAAAAACAATTATAATGAAAACCATTATATTCTCCCTGTCCTCAATTTGTTTGATATGTGAGACTGATGCTAAACATCACTTAATCGTCTGAGTCCTCATCTATAAACCAGTATCCATCCATCCATCTATCAGGTCAGTCTATGTATCCTGTCAAGCGCTATTAATGTGTGCCAATTAACCCCTTAGTCATCTATCCCATGTAAAGTTACTCTGTCCTCTTATTATTGCTGTTTCTAGCTCAGTCCTGATTATCTTCCCTTCTGCCAAATCTGTGGGTACTTCTGGATGAAATAAACTCTTGAGGGTAACCTCAATATTTTGTCCTGTATTCTTGGAAGCCATGCTAGCAATAGGCGTATTCCATAAAGGAAGACTTCCTGGTTTGGTTTAGTGGCACCCCTGTCTGTGCTGTCCTGATGAATTCTTGCACATTCACATAGTGAATCCATAGTGTGGAACATAGTAGCCCCTTGTCAGTAAATTATATTGTCATGTTTAATTTACTCTTCAAGTCTCTCTCTCAGACTGGTGTCTGGTAGAAATATAACAACGGCATAGCCATGTTATGTTCTCCTACGATAATGGGTAAGTTGGTTGTTAAAGGTACCGGTGTCATTGCCCCAGAAAATCTGTGCACGTCCATGGAAATACCCAACATTGGGAATTTTCCCTCTAACACAGGATTGGGTAGCTCCTGTATGTGCTAAATGTTTTGTCATCTATGGTCACTCCGACACTTGGTTCCTCTTGTGGGTACAGTGTAATTGATAGGATGGGACACATCAAGTCTTTATGTGGGCTGTCCTATTGTAGATACATATTCCGTCATCTGCCTGTGAAATCTGCCCTCTCACTACTGTCACACCCCATATTCTAGGTGTAGGTGTCTGTTGCAATATGTATGTGTTCCTTGGTGTGACTGTGTTCTGGTGCCTGAGCCTGCATTGGTGCTTGCTGTGCTTGCATTGGTGCTTGCTCTGCGTGTGCCTGGGTTAGCATCCCTTGTTGCATCTGCAGTATTTGTGGCACTTGTGCCTGATACTGCATGTGATCTTGGGCATAATATGCTGGTGGTTCTGCACTATATGGTGTGGGGTATGCTTGCCCACTCCTCTTTTGTCTCCTGGGTGCCAATTCTGTTGTATCCCTCCCCTACTTCTGCATACATGTGAAAGTAGCCCCATTTTGCCACATGTCCAACACTGTTACGGTCGTCCTCAAACCGTGGTTGCCTGCCAATATTCCCTCCTCCCTGTGGATCTTGGAATATGAACCCTCTTCCACTGGGTGCAAACCCTGATCCCAGGGGTAATAATTATTTGGCCCTGGCTGCACCTCCGGTGCTTCCTGCACAGCATTGTTTTCCCCCGCACATGTACATGTGACTTCTTCCATTGTCATTTTCGATTAAAAAATGTTTTCACTAACTTTGCTTCCTCTATCTTTCTTTCTGTCCTTCTCTTGTTTAAATCTACAATGAACAATTTTCAATTGTACCTCGGGCAATGGTTTTGCCTCGATCGCACAATTTTCTTTAATTGCCTCTTCAGGGAGTCCCTGGTTTAAGATGTGATATTTGTATCCCACAGTACCATACTCTCCATTTCTATTGAATGTCCTGTATGTATGCAGTGGGGTATCTGGGTATTGTATCCTAAGGACCCTCCAAACTTCTGCAATTAGTAAAGGGTGCCCTGACATATTTTGGCGTTTGGGCTGTCACCCTGGGATACCCTGCCTGTTTCCAACTGTCCATTATGGCAGCAAACCAGCTTTTTATGTCACCCACTGCCAACGTCATACCCACTCTGTAACTCATAAATACACTTCCCTGTACCCACTGTAAGCAATGGTAGTTTATTAATCTTGTTGTTTTTATCTGTCTGTGGCCATGGTATATATTGTGCTAGTCCTCCCCCTTTCTATACTAAGGGGAATTGTGCTGCCCCAATGCCCCTTCCAACCGTGGCCAAACCTCTTGTCTTTGTCACTGCATCTGTCATGCTAACCTTCTTCCTCCCTGGTAAATTTCTCAGTCTGTTCACATAGGGGGGTCCTCCCTTCCAAGCTCTTTGCAATTACCTTCGAGCGTCTTGGTTATTCAACAGGTTTTGGCCTCACTGCCAGTTCATCTAAGTCTGACCAAGCTACCTCTCTTCCCTGCACACATGCCTGCAGACTGTGCTTGTGTAGCCTCCTCTTTCCCACTCTCTTCATCTTCCTCTTCTATCAGCTTGTCATCTTCTGATCCTCTCTATCCTCAACCTAGTCTCCTAAAAGGATCTGTCCTGTTTGTCCCACTAATCATTTCTTCCATTAAGTCCCTGCCTTCCTCATACTGGTCTATTCTCCAACTTCCTCTTCCAAGAATACCATACCTTATGTTCATGTCCAGACTGTAACTTCTTCGCACAATGCCTTCTTCCCCTTTATTTTGGCATTGCATATCTGCTCATGTCATCAACTTCCTTGCAATGCATTTCTGAGCTCTTCTCTCGCTCCTTTTCCTCAATTTCATTTCCTCTCTTATCCCTGCCCTTTCCTTCTATTCTCATTTCTTTAGTCTTTTTCCTCTGTCCTCTTTTGCCTTCTCATCCCTTTGTCTCTCCCTCTCTTTTCCCTTCTTCACTCTTTCTCCCTCTCCTTGTCCACTCTTTTCTCGTCTTCTTTCTGCAACTTCCCTTGCCTTCTCTTTAGAATCACCAATGCCCTTTCCATCCAGTCTGAGCATTATCTGCTGTGAAGGGTCAGAAATGAGACTACACAAAGGTGTAGGGTTCTCAATATTCGCCATGTTTATTAAACAAAAAGGGTGGGATAAAGGCCTATCTGTCCCTATCCTAATGAGAACGTTCCTACCTATGACACTGAAACTAAGCAAATTGACTTTGTGTCCCAATTGTATCTGACCCTCACAAAAATGTGCAAGATAATTGTCTCTGACCCCAACCCAACAAATGATGTGAAAGTTAAAAATAGGTCATTCCAATAAAGGTAATAGTTGTATTCAGAAGATTGCTCCCTTCCCAAGAAACAATTCAGGAAGCCTGTTGAAATATGTAGTTCTAATAATGTTCTTGTCAAATGAACAAAACATTTCTTTTCCAGACAAAACGTCATCCATAAAATACTGGTCAGAATAGCAAAATACTGAGCTTCTCCACAATGTTGTAGAATGGCAAAACCAAATGTCTCTTACATAGAACACCCTTCTCAGTATGGCAAAAACAAATGTTTTTCATAGAACAATGTTTCTCCTTTGCACAATTGTTCCTTTCCTGGTATACTCTCTGCCAGGAATTTCTCAACTTCTTTAACTGAAAGACCCTTGATATCCTGGTTTACTCTCCTGCCAGGAATTTCTCAACTTCTTTAACAGAAAGACCCTTGATATCCTGGTTTACTCTCCTGCCAGGAATTTCTCCTTTTGACTCGTATAGATCCTCCGGAATACTCTCCTGCCAGGTTCACTTTCCAAAAAGAATCAATACCTGATACTCCTACGTCTTTCTGCAATCGTCCTTCCACATTAGATATCACATAATCATACTTCTTTAATGACTCACTTTTTTGCACCAATTTCACCCATACCGACATTTCACATATGAGGGTTTGTTCAAGCTTTGTCTGTCAACCTTCCCTTAAATCGCTCTTGGCAATACTTGTCCCAATTTTCTCCCAGCTGACATCTCATTTCAGGAGAATTCTCTTTATAAATTCATTTGGTCGATATTCAAAAGCACATTTAATGTTATTTATGTCTCCATGTCCCAGGAAGCCCTTTTCTCACCGGTAAACAGTACCATTGCTGCAAGAATCTTTTGTGGGGCTGCTTTCACACAGAGGTCCAGTTCTTGCATTGATGTTGACTGCCTTCTTCGCCAGAAGCACCACAGCTCTGCAGGGCCTCTCTGCCTCGGGGCCCTGCTGCGCGTTGTTCTCCCTCTCCTCACCGTAGCTTCTTCTGTCCGGCTCAGAACACTGCAACCTTGCCATAGACAGCTGCTCTCCTTGCGGATCTTCTCCTGGAAGCTACCTTTGTAACTGGTCTTGCTTCCCACTCCACATACTCTGCAGCGTTTCTCCACTTCCCTGATTACACAGCCGCAGGTCATCTTTGGCTTTAAATGTCCTGCCTAGCTGATTCCATCTTGAACAACTACAATGCACTTCGACTTAATGTCACATTTCCTCTCCATTGACTCTTTGCTCTTTTTCTTCGTCCCAGTACCCCAGTTATTGTGGGAGTTGGAGTCCCTATCGTTTTTAAATGTTTCATGGGGATATTGCTTTAAACACTTGTTGAAATAGAGATGGTCAGAACCAGGGAAGGTTATGTAAAATGTTGTATGGTTCTGTTTTGCTAAGTACTCCTATATAGGTCAAAAGATGGGGGGAATTTATATCATGCATTCACGAGGGGGGTAAATGTTGTTCTGTTTTGGAAGGTTTTTAATACACAGTGGTTTGGATTTTAACATGGAAAGGATTTGTCAAATGACAACATGTCATGAAGGATTATGGACTTTTCCTTTTCATACAAAGAAGAATACTGCATCCCTCTTACAGAAGTAATCGCATCGCTCCTCCTCCCATGTGATGCTGCCTCATAATCCCACCCCCAGGTACAGGATCAGGTAGTGACTGCCTTTCCCTGGCCACGTGAGAGGAGACTTTAGGCTGGAGTGTCAGTGAAGACTCTGCAGGATTCATCACCCTGCCCTCCTAGTCCTTCATTAATTCCTTTCTTGCACTCTTTGGCGCATTCTCTCTCCTTTAACCTTGCTTGCAAGTAGCGACGCTCGTCATATTCTAACACTGGTCTCTGTTTACTTATTTTCTCTACACGGACAATGTCTCCACTGCTATATGTGAGAGATGCTTGTATGAGGGTTAGTATATCCCACACCTGCTTTTAATACTTGTAATGTGTATACTCCCTGTACAGTCGAGGATCGCTCCTCACTCTGGGGAGGAGAAGCTGTGGGTGTCATATACCCTTTGCCATGCTAATTAAGCATCCATTCCTTCATATCTGGCTCCACTGTCTCTTCTCCGAACATTTTCCATTGTTCCAATATCGCTAATCTGTTCCGTAACTCTTACCTTCTATGCGGCATGTAAATAGGTGCACTTGTGTTGCAGTTCTGTCTTCGAATGAGTGCCTTCTTGTGGCCAGCGCATGAACATCTTGCCCGCTGTATCTGTAACCCCATTTTGTCCTTATATCGGGGCAATGACTTAGACAAATGAATGGTCAGAGTGTCCCCCATTGTAACAATTAACAATGCTACTTACCAACTCTATTGCAATCAACGCCCCTCCACTTTTCCCTCCTTTTCACACCCCTCCGCAACAATACTTTGCAGCAAATCAATACTTCTCGGTCTCTCCCTAAAACCACACCAACTGCGTTCCCCCAATCCTTTTGGGTGGCCCCACAGCATGCTGCTCACGCTCTGAGCAGCCCCACCTCACTGCTCCCCCCCCCCGCCCCAATCCTGCTTAATGGCACCACAAAAGACAACTCGCCCTCGGAACAGCCTCACCTCACTGCTCCCACACCAGAATACACTCCTCAGTCCACAAAACCACTTTACGTCCCACACAAAAATCCACTTCTATAAAGCCTAGGTTATCTTGCAACATGAGGCTGAAAAAAATTTGGGTCCACTGTTTACTCTTGGCTCTGTTCAGTTTGCGGGCACAGCCCTGCAAGAACCATCAATTCACCCCTCACGACATTGTGACGGGCGTTGCATGCATATGCCACTTTCACCTGTGCATAGTGCTTCTGATACTCACAGGGCTCAGTCCATTCGTCCAAAACCTCCACTTCCTCTGCAGGGGCCTGCGTTTGCCCCCCCCCCCACCCCTCGTCCCCTCCTGCCGGGGTCATCCCTGATACTGTGGCTGATACCCACCATTTCCACCTCCCCATGTAGGGGCTGCCCGCACCTCACCCAAGATCACCCTCTGTTTTGTCTGTCCTTCCTGGTACACGGTTACTACCGACCCCCCCCCCCCCCCCTCCACTGACAACTTCACTCATTTCTTTTGCACTAGCCTTGCTTCATCTGTCTGTACCCTCTGCGCTATCTCCTTTTCTTTCTCTTGCAACCGCTTGCAATGGTGCACAATTATAGACTGTATCTCCACCCACCCCTTCGCTTCAATCCCCACTATTTTGTATTTATTCAATTTTTGTATAGCGCTTTACGCCAAAGCGCTTTACAAGCGGAACAAGAAAATTACAATAAGCATTACATAACAATTGAATCATGAACCAGAAAACAGTATAAGGAACAATTTACATTAGTGGTTACGCATGAGTGGAAAAGGTCCACAGTGAGAGAGGGAGTAGGATGTGTGGATCGTGGAAGAGACCGAAGTGAGAGAGGAAGCAAAAAGGTGTTAGGCAGGTGAATGGAAGAGAAGATTTTAGAGAAGTGCGGAATGCAGAGTAGGAGGGAATAGAGCAGATGGGGAGAGGGAGGCGGTTCCAGTGGAAAGGAGCTAGTAGTTGGAAAGAGCTAGGGGCACAGGGTGGAGGAGGAGTTAGTAGGAAATGGTCAGCAGAGCGGAGTGAGCGAGTAGGAGTCTAGGAAGTGAGGAGGGAGGTTAGGTAAGCAGGGGCAAGATCATAGAGGGGATTTGAAGATGAGACAGATGAAATTAAATTTGAGGAGGGAGTCAAAGGAGAGCCAACCTAGTGAGGTAAGGGAATAGGAGATGGAGTCGTGAGGTGAGAGAAGGCAGAGAGAGCGGATGGCAGAGGGGTAGACAGATTAGAGGGGGGGGTTAGTGGAGCAGTAGAAAAGTCTGGAGAAGATGAGGGAGGTGATTAAGAGTTTAGTAGCATGAAAGGTTAGGATGGGTCGAATTTTACGGATGTTATAAAGGTGAAAGCGGCAAGATCTGGCAGTAAGAGAAATGTGGTGAGAGATGTCAGTCAATGTGAAGACCAAGGTTACGGGCATTAGGAGAGAAGGGGAGTTTGGAGGAGGGGAAAAGAGAATGAAAGGAGGGGAGGGAGCAGGAAATGTGGTGGCAGGAAAGAATAGGACTTCGGTTTTGTCTGTATTTAGAGTGAGGAAGTGAGAGGACAGCCAGGATTTAATAGCGGAGAGGCAAGAAGAAAGCTTATGGTGGATGTCAGAGAAAGAAGTGAAGGAGAGGAAGAGCTGGATATCGTCTGCATAGAAATGGTGTGAGACCCCAAAGGAGGAGATGATGGGAGCTAAGAAGAAAGTGTAAAAGTGAGAAGAGAAATGGGACAATGACAGAACTTTGGGGGACGCCGTGGTTGAGAGGATAGGTAGGGGAGGTGCAGCCACCCCAGGAAACTGCAGAGATGTGGTCGGAAAGATAGGAGGAGAACCAGTTGAGAACAGAGTCTTTGAAGCCAAAAGATGAGGGAGAATTGAGAAGAAGCGGGTGGTCGACATTATCAAAGGAAGCTGAGAGGTCAAGGAGGATAAGAATGGAGGAGTGCTTGGAGTAGCGGGCAGAAAGGAGAGAGTTGAGAACAGAGATGAGAGCAGTTTCAGTGGAATGGTGAGGGCGGAAACAGGATTGGGTAGGGCGGAGGAGAGAATGGTTTCAGATGAAGGTTGAGAGTTCAGAATAGACAATATGTTCAAGAAGTTTAGAAAGGAAGGGTAGGAGGGAGATGGGGCAATAGTTGGATGCAAGGTGGGGATTATTTTAAGGTTTTTTGAGAATGGGGATTATTGTTGCATGCTTAAGAGGAGGAAAGGTGGATGTAGTTAGACAAGTGTTGAAAAAGGAGGTAAGATAGGGTATGAGGAGGGGGTAGGTTTTAGGAATAAGGGAGGTAGGAATGGGGTCAGAGGGAGAAGCAGTAGGATACGTTTTAGATAGGAGGGCAACTTCAGAGCACCGCCTGCACTTCTTTAGGGAGTCGCTTCTTGACCACAAAATGGAAAAATACAATTGACCGAGCCCATGGCTCACCCGTTTCTGCCCTCACATCTCTTGTATTTGTAAAATGTACTGAGCTGGCTCCTCATCCAACACAGCGCTGTTCACACCTGGGCCCTGATGCTATTGAAATGGGCACTGTCATGAACATAATTTCCCCCGGAATACCCTGCTTTAGCCCAAATGGCATCCGCCTGATCTCCCAAAATTGCGACGAACAGCCAAGATAATGCCTGCAGTCTGCTTTTCAAATATGTTTAGATACTTTTCCACCTCAGCTGTGAGGGACGGTAGTGTTTTTATTAAATTATTCCTCTCCATGTGTGGCCATAGTACATACTTCGCTCTTCCTGGTCCTTTGTGTAACAATGGAAACTGTGCCCCTGCCATATTTCGTCAGGAAACTGCCCCTGCTGTATTTCGCCATTTTCTCCCCCCCCACCCCCACCCCTGCTTTCCCTTCATAACTGCTACGCGCCCAAAGCGGTACCTCAACCTAGGGGCCCACAAGCTCTCCACCCATGTCGCTTTCACAGGGTGGGTCCTCCACCCGTGTCGATTTCACAGGGTGCCCCCCACTCATCGTTTGTGTCCCTCTCCTCTCCTTCTCCCCCCTCATCGGCTGAACTCACAAACTTAGTCCAAACTCTCTGGGCAAGACCTCTCCTCACCTTCCTTCTCAATATGCACATCCTTCCTTAATCGCTGTACTATCAATTCTGAACCGAATATCTCCTGATCTCCACTCGTCTGTCCCCGCAATTGCTAGCCTCCCATCCGTGTTAACTGATCTCAATCTTGTGAACTCTCTCTTCCATACTTCACGCTTCTAACTCTTTCTGTTCATTCCGCTTTGTATTATTTTGCTCTTCAGCTCGAGCGGCTGCAGGCGCTATAGGGTTTGGAAGACTGCGGTACTGGGAAGATGGTGATGATTGATGAGGAGTTGCGGTGGGTGCAATGAGATATAAACAGGATTTGTGTACCCTGATGCTGCACATGTGGGATAGCACCCCAATGGGGGAGGCTGTGCTGCCTGTGTTGTATCTGAAGGAGCGGGAGGTTCCAGAACAGTTGGAGCACTGTGCGTAGCTGGGATCAGAGTGCATGAAAGGGGTGGTCTGCCCGCAGTCTTCTTGGGGCCGACGGGGGGCATCTTGTGAATTCTCTACCATCCTCCATAACTCCAACAATTCCATTCTGTTCTTTGATTTCTTCCCCTTATATTTTACAGCTAAACATGTATACATATGACCCAGGATGTCTATTATTCGGTCCCTGTTCGCCATTCTTTAAACATGCCACCTTTCATCTCTACCACCCATTCCCTATACTTTCTAATCTTCTCCCCATACAATGGGCGAGTCCTACACATGTACTCCAATCGGGTCTGCGGCTCTCTTTTTAGACACCCCTACTCAAATGTTATGCATTACTTTACTTACTCAAGCTCAGATCCAGCGGTACCTTGTCCTGTTACCCCACCTTTCCCGTTCGTCAACCTCTCCACACACACATACCTCACTCTAATCTCCATACCACTTCATCCCATACTTTCTCGCACATCATCCACGCCACTTCAAGGTGTACACACAACAAAACCAGACCCCTCCTTGGTCTATGCCACCACAACAAAAACACAAAAATAAAACTTTAATTTCCACGCCACCTTTATATCAGGCGGAGAGATCCCAGGCCCATGCAGAGCCTCTACTGTGACTACGTTTTCCTTCTCATCCCCAGCCCCCTTTATATCGGGCAGAGATCTGAGGCCCACTCAATACACTGAGCTTCTACCTCTTTATTCCTCTTAAATAACACAGTGCTGTCTTCTTCCCCCAACTGGGAAGGATCCCGTTCCACTTTACTCCATATAGTAAAAAAGAAAATACTTCACAATCAAACCACTGTCCCCATGCCAGCATTCCTCACACTCCAGCCACTTTGAAAAAGTTATTCATCAGAGAAAATCGTGTGAAAAAATGGATTTGCAACCCAGTGTGAGGCTTGCTTGGGGAGGGAGGGCAACTTCCTGCTCCCTGCAGGGCATTAATGACTGATCCCGTAGTAGAAGCACCAGCTATGGGAAAGGTCTGGAGCTTGAGTGGTAGAGGGGCTGCCCCCACTTCCTCAGTTATCCGGCCTGGGACACCACTGTACCCTGCTTTTTAAGGTGAGCATTGACAATGCCAACAGGTTGGGCTTTTGTGTAGGTATGGGAAAGGCACTTGCCTTGCACAGCCGTAGTGGTATTAACTGGTCATTGATGGTATCGGGTGCAAAATGGTGTGAGTACCTGGGCATCTAATAGCAGTGCCTGGCGAATCCCTAATACTTTTATGCAAGCCAAAACTGTTGGTTTTGCCAATGCTTATTTTTAAGGATTCGGTGAAGTAAACGTGTATAGTGCTTATAAATCGAGTGGATGAAGGCAGATCTGGTTCAGACATGTTTTGGTTTACAACTCCAATTAAGGCATTAACTCTGAGGAGGCTAGTTTAAAAAAAGAAAACCGGCAGGCAGTTTGAAAGTTTGATGGGAAGGCGAGCTGAAAGAGTGCCCATGGGGTGTTTTGGGCGGCGAGGGGCAGGCACTGGGTGGGAATGGCCATAGGGATTAGCATGGGTGGGAAAATATACACACCTCTACTACCTGTGTCCCTCCTCACATGACATTTCTCGCTGTCTGTAACCCTTACCTAATGCAATAGTTTCGGTTTGGCCCAAACAAAAAACGGATTCTCAATCGGATGAATTGCTAGGTTTTTGGGAGGGGCGGGTGAATGTCAATCCCGTCGCGTCCACTGCGTACTGCGGGGAAGAATTAAGTGAATTGTTATCGTCCCTAAAACACCGAAATGTTCTGGCTCAGTTTGTATGTTTTTCTCATCCGAAAGTCTACGCATTTTGTGCTAATGAAATGAAGAGGACTGCTGTTTGCGGGTGCAAATTAAATCTCTGCAGCTTTGAAACGGGAGGAGTGCAATTCCGTGTTCCAGGATATTAAAATGGAAGAATGCGGACCTCCGGATAATGCTCGGGAACAGTAAGCCTTTGTTTCTCATAATCGCCTTTCTTTTAGTCCGACGTGGGGCGCTTCTCTGTCGGTGGCGCACCACAGTAGTTCAGGTTCAGAATGCAATAGCCTGCCGCTTCTCTCCTTGCCTATTGGGGTGTCGCCCTGGGCGTTAGTTAATCGCGCCTCAGGGGGGCGCCGCCCTTGGCGATTTAAGTGCTGCTTGAAACATACACACTCGCGGTGCCAGGTGTTTTGTGTGTCCCGGAGGTTTGTTGACTTTAAAAAAAAAAAAAAAAAAAAAAAAAAAAAGGAAAAAATAATCCCTAGTACAGTCTTTTCTTTCCGTCTTAACTTGCTTTAAAATGTGTTTGCAAATTGTATGCGGTTTAATAATCGGTACATTAAACACTTTTATGGTAATGCAAGCCATATCGTTCTATTTATTTATTGGACATCTGTGTTTCCAGGCGTCACAAGGCATACAATGGGGGTGGAGCCAATAGCAAAAAGAGAAACAGTAATGACGGCTATATTGGCCTTGTAACAATCCTACTGTGGACAGAGGTGATGAGTGCAGGGTAGAAGTTGGGGTCCCTAGGTGAGGCGGGTGTGGGTTGCAAGTGCTGTGCGGGGGGTGGCAAGTGACAGGGGCAAGAAAAGAAGGGGGTGGGGGCTAACCTGGGAAAGGGTGCCCGAAGGCAAGTGCTATCAAGGGATGCTGGTGGGGCCTGGCCCAGGGTGCTGTGGCCCCTGTATGACTCAGAAGGGACCAGGCCCCAGTCCCAGTCGCACCGGCAAAGGAAAGGTAGCACGGGAGGGGAAGAGGTAAGTCGGCTCAAGTCTGAGGGTGGCAGGGAGGCCATTGCAGAGGGAGGAACCTGCAGAGGAAAGGGATCTACTGTCAAGGATGGCACTCTATAAGAGTGGCACAGGACACCCAGGAAGGGTTTGTGTGGTTGTGCCAAAGTAAAGTGGACAGATAAGTACACACACAGCGGAAAGAAAGGAGAACGAAGAGTAGGCAAGAGTAGCAAGGAAAAAGGTACAGGATGAATTCCCTCTTGGGGTGTATGCAGATATAGGAAAAGAGTATTCCACGAACCTTAGGAAATACTCTAGCCTTTTGCACAGTTTGCTATAACAGAGGCCCACGCTGTTTGCTCGTGGCTTGGAAAAACAGCTATGGGTGTCTGTAACGTAGAAACTAGACAAGGGAAGGGGCATAGGTTGCCTGACGGAAACAACAGACAAGCTCTGTACAAGGGGTCTACAAACAGTACAAGAGAAGACACTAACAGATAAATCCAGGGAAAAGGAAGTCGAATAGCAAACTAGCAGAAGGAAAATGAAGGGAAAGCCGTATAACAGGATTGGATAGGAAGAAAGTACTGAGGGTTGAAAACAAGGAAGAAAGCAAGGGAGTAGCAGTCAGGAAACAGAGGAACTGTAATAACTGAAAGTAAATAATGAATGTAAACTGATGTGGATAGCAGGGAACAGTAGGGTACAAGGTAGAAACTCAGAAAAGCAGGGAAAACAATGGGCAAGCCCAAAAGGAGCAGGGCTGTAAGGAAGGAAGCCCCGAGGGATAGGTTTTAGGGCAGCGGAGTGAAACAGGCTGTACGGCAAGGAGCCCAGAAAGATACGAAGCTCGAAGCAAAAAGGTGCAGGAAGGACTCTTAATGCAAGAGACTGAGCCCCTGCAGGCAGCAGCTTTTATACGGCCTAGCCCAGCACAGAGGCAGGCTAATTGGTAGCACCTGGCTAAGCACACCTGCTGACAATCGGCCACCTCCCTCTCTGTTCCTGAGCTGGTGGAAGCAGAGCAAATCCCTAAGGCTTCTGGGGATTGTAGTTCCGAAGTTGACGAATAGGAAGGGCCAGGAATAGATGGTTGTAGTCAAGTGCATTGTGGTAAGTATAGGTTCGCAAATGGGGAAATAAAGTCCAAGAAGTGAATATCAGTTTTCCACAGATAAATGAATACCAATTTGTCCATTTTGATCGCCAATGTAGGCGCCCATGGCGCAGGCATGACATCTACCTCCGCTCTCTGCCTGGAGAAACATCTGACTTGCAGAGGGTTGGAGCTAGAGGACTGGAGAACTCTAGCAGGGAGGTATTTAGGGAGAGAAAGCTGGATGTATCATTCGCTTAGACCTAATACGAGCCCATTTGCCCATTGTTGGAACATGGATGGATTATAGGTCGAGTTATATGCAGAACTCACTTTATTTGCACTGACCAGTCCTCAGTAAATGAACCATGGACAGAATAAACAAGCCTTTTACTCTGCATGCATTCATTACTGGATATGGGAGAGCCAGGGCACTGTGTGATTGTAGGGGTGAGGGAAAAGAGGATGGCGCTGCAGAGGGGCAGTAAACCAAGATTTACTGTTTAATAGATGCTTTGACATCCAGAAAGATACCTAGATGTCTTACTACTGGGGATGGAGATAAGAGGAGAAGAGAACATTGGTGCTACTGCCAATTACACGAGTAGAGGATCCACAAGCACTTTGGCCATACTGGAGCTAGAAAAATGACCTCTCAAATTGAATCCATGATCTTAAAAATAACCCTGGGAATCGTAGGGAGTGGTGGGAGTGCGGAGCATCTCTAGTCATTTATTTATTTTATTTGTATTGCGCCGAGCTGCTCGCAAGCATCGGGGCGCACACGTGAAGACACGGACAGACCATGAAGGACAAAACAGTACACGGGACAATTCAGCGCATAGAGGGATTAAGCCAGCAGAGGACGGAGAATCTTATCTAGGATTACTTAAAAAGTATGGTTAAGTTTTTTGCGGAAAGAGTATAGATTAGTTTCCAGTCTGAGACGTGTCGGTAGTTTGTTCCAGAAAGCTGCCGCACGGGTGGGGAAGGCTCTTCCTAGACCTAGTTTTTTATTTATTTATTTTTTTAATTTAGGAGTTGTTATCAAGCCCTTGGCTAGTTTGGTTTTAAGGTAGGCAGGGCATTTCCATAAAGGCATTTATGGGTTAGACACAAGGACTTGAATTGTACGCGGTCTTCCATTTTCAACCAATGTAAGTCGCGTCAGGCTTCGCTAATATGATCGCTCCTTGATTTTTGTTTGATAACTCTTATCGCCTGATTTTGAATCAGTTGGTACTTGTGTAAGGTTTGCTTGCTGGCGCCAACAAGGAGTGCATTACCATAGTCCAAACGCGATAAAATGGTGGCTCTGGCAATAGTGGCGCAATTGTTTTCATTGAGAAGGGGTATAATTGCTTTGAGGAGTTTAATGTAGTAGTTGCAGTTTTTGCTGACATGCATGGCTTGAGCATCTGCATTGAGAGTGGCTTCCAGAGTCATGCCAAGTGTTTTAACCCTACGAACTACTTCAATGCAAGATTCCTTGATTTGAAAAGCCTTGTAGTCAGATGTCAGTTTAGCACGCGCCTGGGTGGATCCAAATACCATTAACTCGGTCTTGTTGCTGTTAAGGCACATCCAATTATTGTTCATCCACTCTTCGATATTCTTGTAGAGGGTGTTCAGTTTAATACTGTCCTTAGCATAATCACCGCTCAATTCAATAACTAGCTGGGTGTCGTCAGCGTAGTTAATAAAAAATACTTGAAGTTGTTCTAGTAATTCACACAGGAGGCGTATGTAGATATTAAAGAGCAGTGGTGACAGGCTAGCTCCTTGCAGAACTCCACACGAAATGTTATGTTCGGTTGACAATTTGTCTCCCCAATGGACACATGAAATTCGGTTCTCAAGGAAGGAGGTGAGCCAGCTTATTGCTTCATTGGAGCAATTTGCATTTTTGGCTAGCACTTGTTGTAAAAGCTGGTGGTCTAACAGGTCAAACGCGGCACTTGGGTCTAAAGGCACTAGTAAGCCGGTTTTGCCCTTGGCCATGATTTCCATCATTTTCATTTGTAGATCTAGCATTGCTGTCTCTGTGATGATATGTACGGCTCTAAAGCCGGATTGTTGTGGATGTAATAGCTTGTTTTTATCTACGTATTCCTGTAGTTGAGCTGGAGCAATTTTGTCCATGACCTCATTGTACTGCCATAGCATCCACCCCCCTTATTACCCACCTCCTGGTATGGGAAGCCTAAGCAGAACCAGATGAGTTGGGAGTCCTGCACAAAGGCCAACAGATCCATTATGGAGCTGCTGAATTATGCAAATATTCTGGAATATCTCCAGTCTCATTTTGCATTCTGATGAAGGCAACACCCTGCTCAGGCAGTCTGCCATCACATTGTCATTTCCCTGGTGTGAACTGCCTTGAGAGACAGAATGAGTTCTGTCCACAATCCCCATTTCATATGCAAATTGCTCCAGGGGTCTGGACTGCGTCCTCCGAGCCTGTTGATTCACATATGCCATTGCTGATGTGTTGTCTGTCCTTAACACAGCCTCGCCATGGAGCCTGGTTGCAAAGAAATGAAGTGCCCCCTGAAATGGCCTCCAGCTACCTCCAATTGGTGGTTCGATTTTCTTCTAGCCCAGCACATTTCTCCCTGTGTTGCCAGTTTTCTAGCATTGCTCCCAATCCCAAACCATTGGTATTGGTAGTCATTATGGTAGGGAAGTGTTACTGCACAGCAAACCCTCTCAGGAGACTGGCCACCCATCACTTCTCTTTTGATTCTCCGATATCAGAACCAAAGGTTTTGAAACCTGGACAATCCAATTTGCAGTGCCTCTGAAGACCAGACATTTGTGGGTACATGTGCAAGCTTGCCCAAGAGACAACAAAGGCACTGGCTGCCATGTGCCGCTGGACTTGTAAGATCTCCCTGGCTAATGCTGATCAGATGCCAGAAGCTTCCTTAACCTGTCATTGAGTCTCTGTCTTCTGGCAGCAGCACCAGACTCCTGGCCATCCAGAATCAAGCCCCTATGAACTGGAGATCCTGGGAAGAAGGCAGCAGTTATTTCTCACAGTTCATTGAAGGCCCAATTAACTCCAGGCCCTGGATGTCATCCCCATGGGCTTCTCCAGCTATACCTACATTGAAGCCCTGATCAACCAGACGTGCAGATATGGGAATGTCTGCACACCCTTCTTGTGTGAAGAAATGCCATTGATGGACCCAGTACCTTTGTGGATATTCTGAGAGCTGTATGGTAGGGCCCCTGAGTTGTAAAAAATCCCACATTTAAGCACCTCTAAAATTTACAAGTAAGCGTTCTGTAAATACAGGGATGATAAAGTCTACTTCTCTGATCAGCGGAATTAGTCTCTGCAAAATTTGCATTTTGAAAAGCTGTGTTGGGATGTGCACAGATGGCAATTTCAAGACCAACATGGGTCTGAATGTTCCTTTTCAGTCAGTAAAAGTCTGTGGTAGCTTACACGCTGTATATTTTGAATGTTGTGAGGTCATGGTGGAATGTGGAACGCAGGGAAGGGGTTGTCAGTTGGCGTTGGAAAGAGAGATGCTGCTGCTGTTGGCTGGGAGGGAACACAAGTGCTGGCAGGGGCTTTTGATTGTTCTTATAGATCATTTTTCAAGGTGGCTGGAGGTAAAGTGGGTAAAAAGAATTTCCAATGGTGAGATAATGAAGTTCCTGGAACAAGTGTTCAGAGAAGGTTTTCCAGTTGAAATGTGGCGTGACAATGGTACCCAAAAGTGCGGAGATAGCAGATTATGTTAGTAAGAGGGGCTTCAAACGGTATAGTTGAGCGGTTTAACAGGGTGTTGGATGGAGTGATTGAACAGGCAGTGAGGAATGGAATGGAATGGGTGAAAGAGGCGGTTTGGGTTCTTGTGGAATGTGAGAGTATCTTCCAAATGGGGTTACTCGGGTGTCCCTGATTAGGATTATGAGAGGTAGAGAGGCCAACACAGGTCTTAATCCTGCCTGGGTGAACAAGATGAATAAAGGTGGTGATGTGGCAGGGAGTGCCCAGGAAAGTGTAGAGTTTGATATTGGGTTGACGGAAAGGATGAGGGAAGCTAAATGGAGAAATATGGAGTACTATGATGCCAAGTTGGGGCGCAAGACCAAGGCAAGGGTTGTGGTGATGGTTGGATCATGGGTGCATGAGAAAAAGGGTGTGGAAACAGCCAAAGGTAGGTCGAAGTTCTCAGAGCCCAGGAATGCTCTTGAATGTTTAGGTAATGTTGTTAGAGTGGATGATGGGTCCGTTTTCAATATGGATAGAGTGGTAGCAGTGGACGTGGGAGTTGTGGTCACAGAGAGGCATGTGTGGTTGGATGATGGGTTTCGAAGATGATTGTGGAACAGGAGTTGGAGGCAAAGGCGCTGGAGTGGGTTCAGTTGACGTTAACGGAAATGTAATGGGTTCGGTTGTGGTTGGTGGTGGCAGTGATTGTGTCTGTGGTAGTGGGATGAGGAGAAGAAGGCCACTGTGGGTGAAGTATTAGGTGATTCTGGTTATGTGTCTGGAGGTTCGATGTGAATGCGGTTTTCTTTTTGTTTGTTTTCCTATAATGTACTTTGGGTATCTTCCTGGGTATCTTCCTATGACATATGGTTATTTAGGCTGGCATGAATTTCTTGTTACTCTGCAGATTCACTGTTATTTTTCATGCATGTGTTCTCATCCCTTTGTTGGGTTTGGGGGGGATGTGTGGTGTGTTTCATTCGTAGTAGTATGTTTTATTGTCATGCAGTGTCTACATTATGTGTTTTATACTTCCTATTCATATTAGGATGCAACTTTATGTTCTGTAGCTTATCTTTGTTTCTTCCGGTATATGGGAGGTGGCATGTTTTGGCAGATGAGGTCTTGCCTATCCTTTCATTTGTCTTCCTCTTGTCTGGGTCTGGTGGAATCCCTTATGACTTTGACTCTGTTGATTCCATCTCTGTGTTGGACGCCTCTTACACATTTCTCCCCAATTCTATGATCCTGTCAATGTCTATGGCTTGTTCCAGTGTGGGATTCTTGGCCTGCTACCATACTTCCTGGATTGTTGGGCCCAATGTGTGGATATCAATTGGTCTCTTAGGTATTCAAATTCGAGTGAATTTTCAGGTGATTGAGGCCTCATAGTGTGGCACTGACCTCACCATGTGTTGCCGCCTCACAAAAAGTATTTATCCAGAAGTATGTTGGTTTTATTTCCAAAATGCTGTAATGCTTTGCAAGGCAATGTCATTTATTTTGCATCCCTCGTCCTACTCGTTGTCAGTTGTGGTGGCTTCTTAGAAATTTCAGCACTTCAGTGCTGATGCAGTTTTGACGGGTGGTTCCTTTCAAGCCATCATAAAACTTGTTCCCATTTATGGCCCTAAGGCAGATTTGGAATCCATAGAATTACTGTTCTCATGGAAAGGTTTTTGCCACTGTTGGGAGGAATGGCAGTCGTGCGGAGCCATTCTGCATGGTTGCTAGGTGGTACTGGGGCCGCAAACCCGGAGACACTTTTTCGCTGAGTAGTGGCTTGCTGGTGGTGGTATGGGCATATGCTGCCTGGAGTGGTGTCCTAGTGTGTATTGTTCAGACTGTGCAGGTTTTTCACTGTCAGTGAAAAATCCCCTTGGTAGCACACTCTTTGGCTGCAGATGTTCAGTGGAGGCACTGTCAATAGATGGTCTGACAATGCGAATTGTTTTATGCCAAGTGCCTTTTGTTATGTCCCAATGTGCTGCTTTGTTCCACTGTTATACTAAGTAAACCCATGAGCAATTGTATGCTTACCATCAACCTGCTTGCTGTCTTTATTGTTGATATGTCTGGGAACGGATCTATGTGATAAATACAACCCCCTCCCTTATCCCCCTGCCCCCCAGAATTCCGACAGCCAAAATGCAGATTTTTTTAAAACCCCTTTACACCACATACATACGTGGGGAAGACACCCCCATACTAGTATTATATCCCATTTCCCCCCCCCCCACATATATATGTGGTGTAAGGGGGGGGTTTGGAATGTCGGGACTCCGAAATCTGAGGGCGACATTTCGGGCCATTACCCCTGGAACTACATTTCCCACAGGAGTCACTGGTTTCGTCAGAATTTAGTGATCCAGAAGGATGGGCCCATAAAATGGGTCTTTTTGGTCTTGAGGGCAACTAGTTTTCTTATTCATAGAAAACGGGCAACCTATAAGAGAACATCTGTGAATAATGTGGGCGCGTCCCTAGGACAATGGCTAGTCTTAAAACGATATACACTCGTTAGATAGCAGAATACATCATTAGAATCTCCCTCTAAATGATTTTAAAAGGTTTTTATGTTTTGTGTTTTTTAGTTTCTCTTGGTCACTGTTGACCAATACAGGTTAATTGTCTGGTAGGACTCTCTTGTAGAATCTCTTTTACAACGCTTGCAAAATATACAAGCCCACCTGCCTTGGTGAGGAAACGGCATAGGTATTTTGTAGAATGGTGAGGGCAAGGAGTCGCACGAGGACTACATTCTGCATCAATGCTCTTAATACAAACAACCTATATACTTGCAAACACAGAGCTCCAGGTACTTCTGATCTGCACAGCAGTTTTACACTTCCCCCTCCCATCCTGACTAACCAACACCCACCAACTCTTTTTAAGAGCAGCCAGAGTGCATGGGGACAGACAGTAAATCTCAAAAGATATTTTTTCCATCTTAAAAGCTTGGAGTGCCTATTCCCCCCCCCCCCCCCTCACCCCCTCCTACCTAACCCCCCCTTATTTTATTTTTATTTTTTGGGTGGCCTTTCTTCACCAAGTCATGGTTGCTAATGCTTTTGTTTGCTTAAGGTTGGACTCTGGGTGCTCCCTATGAGGAATTCAACCATCCTCCTGGTGGGCGTCGGCTTTTTTGAATTTTTTTAAAGTAAATGGATGATGGTAGACCAGCCTCAGGAAAATGTGTGGGGCTAATCCACACACATTTTCCTATGCTCACACCACAACTCATAGACCTGTATACTCCGGCATCGATACAGTCCACCCCTGTCTTATTTAGTTGGAATATAACAGGAGATGAGGGCGCAATGTCATTGCAAGTAGGGGGGAAGGCCCCCCTCTCTACTCCCTCCCTCCCCCCCCCCCCACCACCCGCCATGGACAGCTTGATTAACCGACGGGTGCTCCATGGAACCGCCCTGCCATTTTGTTAGCCCTGCAGCAGGTCCAGCTATTAACATATAACGATAGAGGCCACTTCAAACAAGCCCCCATGGGGTGGGGCTGCAGAGAATGACAAAGGAAACAGGAAACCCAACACACCTTTCTTATGGAACTGTCAACCTGAAGCCAGCTCCCTCCCCTCAGTATCAATTACAGTGAACTGAATGTCAATCTATTTTTGCACTGGACAACCCCCTGCTGGGGGGGTGGGGGGCCCATTCATAAGCTACAAGAATGTGGTTTGAAGAAGCCAGAGAGTCTGGTCTCTCAGCATATTCAAGGGAGAGCTGACACTAAAAGGTGAGCACCATTGATATTATAGTTTATTTATATAGCGCCTATACACAACGTGTTTCAAAGCGAGGGAGGGAACAAGGTAAAATACAATGCCATTCTTACAGGCCATGAACAGTAAGGATGTGAAATTAACTATCGTACTCGGCCTGACGACATTTCAGATAGTGCAAGAGCTAAGACATGGATAAGGAAGGGAGGGGGAGAGTGGGAAGGAAATGGAAACAGACAGGCGACTACCATACTAGGCCTGACGACCTTTCTGGTAGAGCCAGAGAAAAACCAGAGGGGAGGTAGAGGGGTGCAGAAAGGTAGGGGAGGAACAAGACAAGCGACTATCATACTAGGCCTGACATTTCAGATGGTGCTGAAGGGGGGAGGGAGGGGGGATACAAGGAAAAAACAGTAAGGGGAGGAGAGGGGGGGGACAGACCATGTTGCTATCATACTAGGTCCAGGGACAATTCTGAAAGTGTAAGTGCAAAGAAGAAAGTAAGGGGAGGACATAGGAAAAGGGAGAAGGGAAAGCAGGAGAGAACAGAGTGGAGAAGCAGGAGGGGAGAGTGAATACCATTGCAGAAGTCAGTAGTAACACATAATGTTGCAAACCAGGATACAAGATGAAGATGGGAATAGCATGATTCAGGGCCACCATGAGTACAAGATGCAAAGGAAGTCCAGCATGAGAGTCAAGAAAGGGTGACGCACCGTGAAGGAATGAAGTCCATAAAAGTCAAATCCAGCATTGGCCACAAGACGGTGATGGTGAAACCAGAATTTTTCAGGACAGACTCCTGCAGAAGTAGGCTTGAGGGGGAAGCAGGGTAGAAGCATCAAGCAAAACGGGCAACACCTGTGTGTGAGAATGGGGCACAAGGGAACATCACAGGGGGACCAGAGGGTGTGGGGATGGCCTGTAGGGACAGAGGGAGTAACACATGTTGGTGCATGCTTACCTGCTGTCTGAGCAGGTGGTTGGGCCCTGTGTCCTCCTGGTCCGAACAGGAATTGCCCTTTTCTTCATATGCCCTTCGCTTAGGATGCCTGGGCGAGAGATGCCCTTGATCTAATAGTTAAGATCAGGAAGGAAGAGGCAGGGCTAAGAAGGTGGGTGGTGCTTAGGCCAGGTGACCTAGATCCACTTGCACCTGCTCCCCATCTGCATACGAAAAGAGGCTGGAGGGCTCCTTAAGTAGGGAAAAAGAGCGGCAAGCAGGAAGGCACCAGGTGGGCGGGGCTTGCTAAGTGGTGAGACACTCTTTGATCACAGGAGATCAGGTGGGTAGCACCTAGTATCACTGGGAAGTGAGCCCAGAACTCTTTCTGTTGAGAGAAGGGTTCAGCCATATTGATTCTGGGACACCCCTTGTTCTTTTAGGACCCCCTTATCATTTCCTGTTTCAAAGCACTCAGGTTATGACCTCACGCATAAATACCATTGTTGGTAGGGGCCCCAGTATCGGTTTATTGAGTTAGGCTCCGCCTACACAAATCACTCTGGCCCACCTGGCTTTAGGAGACGGCTGGAGCCCCTCTTTTCAGGCCGATCCTCTGGAAATTTCACTTGAAGCACAAAGAACTCATCCTCCTTGGACCCTGGTGGAAGGTACAGTCTGCTTTACGGTTTATAGTCATAATGTCGAAAAAAAAATGTTGACAGACAAAAATGAACGACAGAAAAAAAAATGTCGAAAATAATAATGTCGACATCCTATACTTATAATGTAAAAAGTCATTTTTTCGAAAAAAAAATGTCGACATTTTTTTTTTGACATTATGACTATAAACCCTTAAAACTATCAACACCTCACCCAACACCCTCCTGCAACCCCCCCACACCCCCCACCACCACCCTCCCACCCCTCATATGCAACACATTCTATTTATATATATTGATTTATTCAATAAATAAATAACCAAAAAAAGGATCATTTACTATGGGGGGGGTCCCCCCCAACCCCCCCTCACCCAACACCCCCCTGCCACCCCCCCACACCCCCAACCACCCTTTCACCCCTCATACTCAACACATAACAATTATATATTTATTTATTTATTTAGTCAATAATTAAATAAATAAAAATAGTATAATTTACTATGGGGGGGTCCCCCCCCCAACCCCCCCTCACCCAACCTCGATCTGCAACTCTGACCACTGCCAAGCCTCGAGCTACTGCCGTAAAACCGCAGCCACTGAATTACCCTGAGACGTCTAGTTGAAAACTTTAGAACCACTGATCAGCACTGAGACACCATCCCTGACTAGGAGTCGCCGGGATGGCCAACATGCAACCGTTTGCCAAGCTTTGCTCACCGAACCGTCTTGCTGCCTAATACCCGCTGCTGACTCCCATCTTGAACTATGTTGCAGAAGCCTGAAAAGCGTCATGAAGCCGACTCGACACGGTCGAGCACCAAGAACTATAGCAAGAGGTACATTGTGGTTCTGCCCCCCTGGTCCTTCCCAGAATGTCCCTACAGACATTTGAAGACCCTTTTTACTCAAGCCAAGAATCTTTTGTGGTTATTAACCATACCAACTACCCTCCTGTCAGTATCTAAAGTGCATCCCTTTTCCTTCTTAGAAACTGTCTGTTCTCTGCATTTCTATTAGAAGGTGGGGTCGTCTGTTGCGATAATAAAGTAGATATGTTTGTACAACCTTGACTGGATATTGCTTTTGTCATTGGGTAATAATATTTCGCTATGTTGCAAATAACCAACCATCCACGACCTTTAGAGGAGATGCCGCCGTTCCATCCACATTACCAAAATTGGACAAGGTTTATAATCCCAATCTGTTCGGATCCCTTCTGGTGTACAAGAGGTGTGGGGCTGATGCATGATTCTGAAACCGATATTCACAGCTGGGCCACTGGTACTCCAGAATTTGATTCGTCACACTCCCAGTAATGTTTCTCAGTAAACTTCAGAGGGTTCAGAATCCTGCTGCCAGGGTTTTGTTGAAACTCTGCAAATTCCAATAAACATGAATATGTCCTCGTTCATTGGCTGCAGATTAGACGCCTGGCCACTTTTAAGGCTTTGTGTTGGACCCCTAAGGCTTTACATGCTAGCCAATCTTCATTACTTGCCCATTCGTTGTACCGGTACATTTCTGACAGAAAACTGCTCTGGCTGGAAAAGCTTCCTCTGTGCTGGCTCTCACAATCTGGAACTCTCTTCTTCCCCATCTCTTGAAATCAGACAAGCATTTAGCGTTTAAACATCTCCTACAACGTGGCTGTTTAGCTTCATTCTTCAGTTGTGTCTGCTTTTAGTGGTCTTCATTTCCCAGTGGCTGGCTGAACACTTGCGACATGTTCATCATGTATGATATTGCCATGATGCCCATCTGGCTAAATAGCCACGCTTTACAAAACCCTAACCTAGACATTGGAAACCTTTTTCACAATAGTGTGGAAAGAAGTCATGTCATTCCATTCTGTGATCTATCCCACTGTTCAGGTAGTACCTGGAAGAGGGATTCTGACAGGGGGTTGGCTGTGTCCCCTTTGTAAATGCCCGAATAGCCACCAAATCAGGGCAGAAGTGTCGCTTGTTTGGTTATTCGGGTTTCTAGTCTGAAAGCCCCTTGTTTTTAGAGAGTCCTTTCAAGTCTATAGAGTGACTCGATATAAAACTACTGTATTTTTGGTTGCCATCACTTTAGCATACAGGTTTGTTGGAAATTGGGGCACCGCTGTGCTCGGCGCCCATGCTCCAGGTTCAAGCCGATGCCATGGGGTTTAGGAGTAACACTACTGTTTTGTCGAGTGTTATCCAAGTTTCATGGTGCTGAAGACATTTGGGGCCAAATTGGAAAACCTTTGCACGATGGCAAGTGAAAGTTGGCATGGCATAAGCATTAGGCAAAAAACATATACGTGCAGTGCATTTCTGCAACAGGGCAAATGTGCCCTAGTGCTAATATTTGCCTGGTGAAAAAAATGCGTCATTGAAAGGATAGAGTATCCCCACCCCGGAAACCTTTGTCCTAGTGTCAATACCAGGCAAGCTTGCACGTATCATGGTGCAAAGTTTTTATTAAGAAGTCGCAATGTTTTTGGCACTAGGGCAAACTTTTCCCTAGTGCTAATACCATGCAGCTTTGCACTTGCACTGCTGTAACGTTTCTGTAATGTGTCCAAACTATGCTGTTTAACAGTACTCCGTGTATCAACCTCCAAAGGATGAGGTCGGTGCACCCAACACATATCCTGCAGTTTGAACAGAGAGTCCTGGAGCAAGTGGCAGTAGCTTAAGGGAAAGGGCATGCATTTATGCTGCGCCAAATCACTAGCATAACCATTTTAAGTGCCTGCCTTGCCTGGCCCAGGATATGCCAACATTACTCTGTGAAGAGTAAAAAGGCAGAGAGGTCACGATAGATGGTAAAGAGGGTGAAAAACAAAGCGACGTCTAGAGGAGGGGGCAGCCAAGTGCAGCAGTGATGGTATTACTGGGGATCTTTTTGCGTGGATCATAGGTCGGCCATGAAGAATGGTCTACTTTTTGAAGGCCTCCTCTTCTCCATGTGAGGGTGAGTCAGAGTAGCGGAAATATATTGTTCTCGTTGCGGTCTTTGCATGTGTGATGGGCTCAAGAAGTGCTGGAACTACCTAGTGCAATTGGTAGAGGCCTGCAGCAAGTGCTTAACCCACTGATCTATCTGGCCTGCCGCATAACCAGGAAAATGGATCACTGCAATAGAATGACAGCATGTGAGACTTCTTAGAGCCTGATGCCACTCCTATAAAAGGACACTGCGAGTCCTGAATCGTATTGAAGCAGCCATGCACTTAATCCACTTTGAAAACCTCTTTCCGTTTGGTTCAACTTGTCCACTGAGACAGATCTAATGGTGTGCAATCCTGCACAGCAGAGTGGCACCCTTTGATGGCGTCTGAGGAGGGATGCTGTTCTTTGGTTTGTTCATCTTGCCCCTGTTCTTTTAATTACTTGTTCCAACACATTGGTTCACTGTCATTGCCCCCCCCCCCCTCCAAGCGGCTGCAGCTCTCTATCTGTTGTCCCCTTATTTTTTTGTGATGATTGTATATCAGTTGGTGAATAGGAATGCTTATTGCCTTATTTTCTTTCCCTTTGATAAATGCATTCCTGAGTTGCTCTGCTTGCCAGCAAAAGTATTTTATTACCTATTTATTAACGTTTTGCATCCTTTATTATTAACATGCAACGTACATACCCAAGCACACCCATGCACATGGGCCAAAGTGCAGGTTTGAATTGACACAGTAGGACCACTACAAACCCTAAGCCTACAGCTTCCTCTAGCGTAGTATTCTGTGCGTTCGAGCAGCCTCTACTGTGCATGACGGCATCGGACAAACATACACCTGGCCTTTTATTATATAGTACGATTGAGAACATGATTACACATGCCCGCGTATGCCTATTCTCCTTTTTAGCACACAGGTTGTTTTATCAATTTAATTGCAATCTTTATTTTGTATGACTGCTGGAAATGCATGTTAAACAATTGCAATCTTTGCTTTTACTTTTCTTTTGAGAATTCTTACGTATAGCAACGTGGGCTGGCTTATTACAAGCTTTTTTTTAATGAAACTTATTTAAGGAGATGATTACCGTTTGTCTTTATATCTTGCAGTCTGCGTTTCACAAAACAAGTACACGCGGGTAATATGTAATGTCTCCAAGACTCCTTCAGTGGCAGAGATCATGTAAACTAGAAAGGTGGGCCATGCAAGTGCCATCTGTAGAAACCCTTCTACAGGATCCATTCGCTGGCACCTGGGATTCTGTACTCCTGAAATGTATGGAGATGCCAAAAGCTGTCTTCTGCTGGGCATAGGGGTGACTTGGGAGGATCTCCATACCCCCTCACTCCCGGTAATATAACTAGGCTTCCGTAATACCAGCACACCAACATTTAGACTGAGGCAGATTATATATCAGGAATACGCAAAATGCGGGCAGGAGCACTCTCCCGCCTACTCGCGTTCGGCCTTGAGGATGCAGCCATGCCATCCGTGGGCACTCTACTTGGCTCACAGGAGCCGCAAGTATGGGAAACTAAGGTGGTGACCGAGGGTCTTCATACCAATCTGCAGGTCTGTGAGCAAAGGTCCCACCATATCGCCCTCAGCTGGGTAACCTGCAGTGTTAAACACAGTTAACCAATCCAGAACATTCCGCGTGAAACTCACAGGTGAAATGCATGGAGACATTACAACCCCGATTACGGCCCGCCCAAAGTATAAAAGGGGCTGGATTAGATCTATTAATGCGGGTGTTTGAAGAAGGATGTAGTGGAGTTTGAGAGATGGTTGGTGAAGGAGCCAGAGTAGGAGGCGGGAGATTTGCGGAGTGGTAGAAAGATACTAGAGGAAGAATCTAGTTGGTGAACCTTAAGTCTAAAAAGAGGGAGCCTGCTGTGGGTGGAGGAATGAGCATTTGGCAACACTTTGAGGAGGTGCAGGCAAAAGGCAGTTGATGGGGTGAAGGAGAACAAGGGAATAGACGAAATCCCTTTAGGAACGTTCTCAGGGCAGAATGACAAGGAGAGTAAAATTGGATTGGCGCACTGAAAAACTAGAACCCAGGAGAAGGGGGTGGTTAGGAGCCCAAGGACAGGGCATTGTGACCTCTGAGTGCTCCCGGGTGGCCTCCGCTATGTCTGTTCCCTTCTAACAGACCTCTTCCAAAGCGACCTTTTGGCATGGACCAGTGAGCCCCAGTCACGGGTTGACTTTGACCCAAAAGTGGTCCCATTTTATACTGTATGAGCATACCCAACCTCTCCAAGTAGGTTTTTTTTTTGTTGTATTTTTTTTTTTTTCGGCAAGTATGTGTTCACAAGAACATGTAAAAAAAAAAAAAATCCCAATAGTAAGTTTCAAAGCACATTTGTTTCTATATAGGTATTAGCAGTGAAACACAACAAAGTGATGGGAGGGGGGGGGGTGAGGAGAGATGGAAGGAAGGGGATTGGGTGCATGGGAGAGTAGGTAAGAGGAACAGAAAACTAGGGTACCCACACGAGGGCCATGGTGCAGAGGCCCACCCGGAAATCTCCAGACCTCCCTACAGGCCAGTCCACTACTGGCCCCCAGTCTGGACCGCAGGGACTAGGGGAAGTGGTCCCAACCGTACCCAAGCCATCTACCAAGACAGCAAAGAAAGCAGGAATACCCAGAAAGACCTCAGCAATTAAAGACTGTGATGGGGGAAGACCCAAAGAAAGCCTAATGGTGGGGGGGGGGGCGAGAGTCCTTCTGATTGAAGTTATTTTCCCTTTTTGTTTTGAATTCTCAGATGGGCCTGGCTCTATAATTGCCCCAAATTGTGTTAAACAACACGTTTTCTGCTGTGCTTTTGAGTTAAAACCACTTGGCCTCATGGCAGGATGTATTTAATAAATGTGTGTGTGATCTCTCACAATCCAAAAGCCCTTGAGATATCCAACCTTTGCTGGAAGCACTCTGCTAGACCATGGACCATGTTTATCACCTGAAGGTACCCTTCCATGGCATGCCCTCTAGTTCATTATTTCCAGTAGATGCTACTGGTGACAGTTTCATTTTTTGTATACACCTCCAGAATGTGTATCATCAGCGATCCAGGGGGGGATTTCATTTTGAATATGACATTAAAGGCACAACTGACCCTAGATGCAAGTATTTGAATACGCAGAACTCTTGCATGAGGCCAATGAGCTATGATGGTGGCTTTATGTTCTGCATCGCACCCTTTCCCTGCAATGGCCATCATATCCGCAATTAAACTGGGTGGAAGCAGGATGCCAGTGATGCCACGGCATCCAATGGTGGCCTTCCATCCTGCAGCCCCATCACCCATGCATGGTGATGCAGTGAGTGTGTTTGCCGGCATTGTGTGGGTGTACTGGAGACACAGCATTATTCTTTTGAACTTCAGCAGGACACGAGTGTATGGTGGTTGCTGAACAAAAATGTCTGCACAAATAGATCCATCACAACATGCATGAACCCACTCTGCTAAGATAATGGTGATTTTTCTGACATGCATATTGAACCTATCTGCAACCAGTGTTCAAAGCACTCATCTACATTGTTGGAAATAAGCCTGGAAGCTGCAGGTGACTCTCCAATTTCTGCAGCACAGGTGCGTTTTTCCAAGCAAATCCCATGCATGCCCTCACTTACTGCCTCTTTCTCTCGCATACCCTCATTGCTTGTATGTTTTGTTACTTGGCATTTATATAGCGCTTTATGTATCATTGGTATGATCTCAAAGCGCTGGTAGGTTGAACACCCTCTGGAACCGTATTCAAGTCAGTAGAGAGAGAGCAGTCCAATCTGGCTTTGCTAGTATTGATTTTGTGTCTCTTTTTGTGAAGTACACATACGGGCTGTACTTTAAAAAGCAATTTGTATTTAGTGAGAAATACATGTTTGTGCTCTGGAGCTGGGGAAAACCCCCTTAACCCATGGGAAAATAAAGTTTCCCAGGCAGACCAGGCCCCAGAAATGTTCATCTGGGAAAGGACAGAGCCTTCAAAGTTTATGGGCACACAGAGAAGGGCTAAAGAGCACCGCATCTATGAAAGCACAGCGAGCATCCAGGAGCCAGGAGAGGAGGGTGTGCGCGAACGAAAACCTTGAAGTGGAGGCGTCGAACAGGCCTCGGTCACGTGACTTTCCAAAGGAATGTCTCGCTCCACAAAGCGGCCTTTATTACCAGGCAGCGCTGCTACACCACCCCCCCCCCCCCCACCTCTCCTTTGTTGTTGGAGAGCAAAGAAGCGAACAAGAGGGTTTCCACTAAATCACGTGATTTCAAAGTCGAACTAACGTTCCCCACCGTAGCACAAGGAGGTGACACGAAATGCGGACATTCCTCAATGTATTGTCCCAAGTGGACAAAGTAACAAATCCCCAATGCAACACATGTAACAAATTAAGCACAAGGCTGAAAAAATGCTACCAAAATACTTTTCC
Source organism: Ambystoma mexicanum (assembly GCF_040938575.1). Classification (NCBI taxonomy): domain Eukaryota; kingdom Metazoa; phylum Chordata; class Amphibia; order Caudata; family Ambystomatidae; genus Ambystoma; species Ambystoma mexicanum. The sequence continues at coordinate 910,343,282 of NC_090935.1, read as the reverse complement.
TGACGGGCAATATATTTCGCATGTCTTTTTACATTTGGTTTCTTTCATGTCGCCAGATTGGGAGGAGGCCTTGATCAAGAAAGGTATCTGATAGCTTGTCCGCTGTAAAAACGGCCATTCACAAAGCCAATCGTTTTGGCGCTCGTATAAAGATTGCACATGCAGTTGGTCCAGCAATCCATCATATACTTGGACGCTGACTTAATTTGCTGGATCAGGCCATGATCTGCTCTGGCATTCACGTGATAAGGTAGGGTTTGCCATCACACGCCAAGATACATGCAACACTGTCATCCAGTTGCCATAAACATATGCCCAGTTAGCACAGCAGGGACACATTCCATAATTCCTGGTTCTGTTGTGACAGCAATGCAAGATTGCATTATTCTGAGTTACCATGGTAAATCTGGAGTCCATTATGGCTTCTTACTAGAGTAAGGTGGGAGGACTCCGCTTGTGATCCTATAGTTTTCACTCAGTGACCAAGGGCGAATGGTGGAATATAGTTTATTGTTCCAAAAAGAAAGGCCGCTGGACTAGCCCAACCATCTACGGGAGCTTTTTTACGATGGATTTCTGAACTCGGAGGTTCCAAAGGCCAGCCTAGTTTCTTGGAACAGGGTAACCTTCTGAACAAGCCAGACAAATCAAGGTTGCTATGGTGGCGGTCAAGACTAGGTCTCCGGAGGGGTGACAGTGACTGAAAGACCTCAGTGAGCACACAGAGTAAAAGGACACTTACAAATCACCCCCAGTCAGGTGTAGATATATCAAAAATAGAAATACATTTATTCCAACGCCTTTGCAATTCAACACACAGTAAGAAAATCACAGCAATACTATTACACAATCACATCTATACACATATATACAAGACCAATGGGGTCCAAAGGATGAATGCACCAAGTGGGTCCACACCTAAACCGGGAAGGAGGCAGGCAGTGCAAATAGTCTTTAGGCCCTTCTGTATCAAACACAATCCTGACTGAAACGCAATCCAATCCCTAAAATGAGGGGAGTTTAATGCTCAAATGTACTTGCGAAGCTGGCGCATGCGGTAGTTCAAATGGGCAAAGCAGGGTCTTTTGTAGGGGCTTTAGCAGCTCAGGAAGGTAGGTGAGGTGATGCAGAATAGGTTCCTACTATTCGAGGAGGGAGCAGCTCAGGAAGGTAGGTGAGGTGATGCAGAATAGGTTCCTACTATTCGAAGAGGGAGCAGCTCAGGAAGGTAGGTGAGGTGATTCAGAATAGGTTCCTACTATTCGAGGAGGGCCTCCACTTGAGGGCAGAGTTGATTCCAAGAGTTGGGAATAGTTCACACTAGCAGTGGAAAGGAGAGGGGCCCTCAGGGGCCACTTGTGCGTAAAAATGGATGGATGCGCTAGGGGCCACCGGTTAGGGTTGCAATTACTCATGACCTCCGACACACTCTGGACCAAACTTCGGCAGTCGAGTCCACTTCAGTTGCAGGTTCAAATGCAGCAATCTTGCAGCTCTGTGGATTTCAACGATGAAGATAGTGTTGATTCCCCTACGGACAGTGGTGATTTCTCCGCTCCCGGTGGATGGATCAGGCCTGTTCCGCTGTAGCAGGCTTCAGGGCACAGGGCACAGAGCACCACCGCTGCAGTGAACTTGCAAAGTGCGTCACCAGGGCTGGGTGCCACGGCAACTGTGTAAACTCCGGTTTGGGCGCACTCCCTTTACTCCAGACCTGGGAACGCCAAGTGTATGACATTCGGTGTGAGTGCCATGAACACAGAGCTTGCGATGTGCCAAGTTTCAAGGGCCTTCTTGAAACGATGGCAGTATCAGGGCAAAACATCTGCGCAAGCTGGTCAGTCCACTGGTTGGCCCAGGGACACTTTGAAAAGGCTTACTTGCAGGTTAAGATGAAGGTGCCGAGAATAGTTGGTCCCACTATGCTAATGGGTCGAAGCGTCTTTGCAGACCTTCTAGGATGACCAGATGCAGAGGGGTCCAGTGGGACGACAGCGGGCTCAGGGTGCCAAATCTTCCAGCGGGTCCTTGACTCTGCTTCTTAGTTTCAAGATCCTTGGTTCCTATCCTTCGTTCAGTGAGAACTCCAGAGATCGACTTGGTATGGATGTTTGGGGCCTTCTCTTATCCAGAATCTCCTTTGTGCAAAAATGAAGAGGACCCAATGGGAGATCTGCTCACATACAGGCATACCATACGTGGACCAATCGTGGACCACGGTGGTCCCAGGCATTCACAGCACTCCAGACTCTCTGGCACCCAGGATGTGTATTGGAACCAGACGTTCCAGCCTACATCCTGAGGGCGCGCACACTATGCATGCAGAAGCCTGCGAAAGCTTGTCGCTTCACGAGAAAATGCATGCACAAATAAGGACTGACCTGGGGAAGGTGAAGGGGCAAGATGGCCAAAAGACAGGACAAAGAACCACGTGGCATGGCCATTTTGGAGCCAGGCCACCTAACCGTGCCAAATGCAGTAATCATGGTTTACCTGGCAAGAAAGGGTTAAAACTATGCGAAATGATAAGCTGTCCAAGCACTTCTCCTAAAAAAATCCTTCCAGAGTATCTAGGGCCTTTGGAAATGACTAGACCCAAGTGCACTGTACTGTCAGTTACACGTTGCAGAAAAGCTGCAACATGGAGGACAAGGGGAAACAAAGTCTCCCAGTACTGATTGTCTTAAGGGCATGTCAGTTTCCCCATAAAATGTGAGCAAAAAGCCCAGAGGAGTGAAGCAGAAGGCTGGGATCCTCTGGTAAAGTCAGACTATGGTGTTTAAACAAAGCAAAAAGTTGAGGGGTACACAACTGGAGGGAAAATTGCACATGAAATGGAAAACCTTCCTAACAAGCTTCAGCCCAGATCCAACCTGGGATGAATATATAACATTTAACTTTCAAAGGATCTGTGGTAACCTGTATTGTGTTGCAACAAGAGGCTAAAACACCATTAGTACATCAAACATCTTTGTTCATAAAAATGTTCAATAGATACATTGACATTCTCCTATTTTCATACAGTTTATATTCTCTAATGGATAAAACACAATATGTCCACCATTGCACATGTGAACAACTTCACCATCGAAACAATTCAAACTAGCCACAAACCAGTGACACTTCATGCACATATTAGAACATTTAGAACAATAGTGATAACTCCTCGATGTCACAGGATCCTCAGGAAAATTGGAGCCGGAGCCTTGACCGAAGCCAATTGAGGAAAAATACTGAAACACCCACTCACTGTATCATACACATGTTGCTAATACATGTCTGACACGCCCGTGACAGACATGTACTAGCAACATGTTTTACTTTGGCATCTCTACACACATTTATGTGAATATTTCTCTCCTTCTGCACACTTCATATTGAAACTTTTCTGTTCGATTTTTTTATGATCGATCAATTTAACAATGTTCTGTTATTCATATAGCATGTATGCCTTGCGCTGTACATAGAACATATTTACATACAGTTGTCATCCTTACCGAAGTTGGTACTCATTTATTGACCTCGGGACGGATGAAAGGCTGGGTTGGCCATGTTGGGGTTCGAACCTGCAGATCGCACATAAATCACAGCAGTGAGCACTCAACCTGATGAGCTATCTTTACATCAATTTAGGCGCCCAATTATGTGTTTAAAACCATCTAGTTCTTTTCCAAAAAATTACACATTCCTTTTTCTATCACAATATGCATCTTTACTGTAAGAGGATTCAATTCAACACTACAGCTAAGTCAATGCCTAGTCTGGGATACTGAATGGAAACCCTTATTAATATATCTTTATGTCCAGTTCATGCGTTCTGGATGACTACCCCTATATAACACCCCTCTCCTTGAATAACCCTGACCCCACTGAGCCAAGAAGTAGTTCTGTTTTGCAAGTTAAAAGTTTTAATTGATAGTTTAAACAATAGATATATATATATCACACTTTAGAATAAATTAATAATTGAATAGCACACTTAATCTGATATGATAAAGATTAACAACGGAGAATCTGGCACTAGCACACTTCTTTATAATCAATGATGAGTGGTTATAGGATGGATAAGATAGCAACAATACTTTTATGGTTTCAATGGATGCAATGTGGAATGAAATGCAGTACAGAAAATAACTTGATAGGATTTCAGCAAAAGACAATGTAATCACTTTCTTGGACAATTCACCCCCCCTTTTTATGCAATGCAAGGAAATGGAAGAAAGGCACACAGTTCTCAGAAATGCAATCAAATGTGATTCAGTTCAATCCCCCCCAAGCACGCTTAAAGAAAACCGATAGGAGTTTTGAAAACACAGGCCCAAATGCTTTTATATGTGCTAGCAATGGATGAGAAATATGCTGGAAATGCTTTTAATTCCCTTTCAGAGTTTCAGGGTGAGTGATATCTAGTTAATATTAGCTCAGGCTCACTCTTGCAATGATTCAGGGATAGTTTTTATGAGGCAAACGATTTTCTGGCAAATGGAAGGCAAGCAGCAGCTGATTTTTACACGTGAAGAAATTTGCAAATCGCGGTAAAATTCGCGAATGCGCCGAGCGCTATTACAGAGGAACTACTATCGTTTTGGGGTCCTAAGAAAGCCTAGGATGTCAGCTTCCAGATGAAAGTTACTGCAAGTCTCTAGCACAAACGGTTACGGAGATATGAGCGATTAAATAAAGGTCGTTTTTCGGATTTGGAATGTTAAAGTTCAAAAAGACAAGTGCAGCTTGCAACTAGAAAATGACAAGTGACAGCTTTACAAATGACAGGTGACAGGAGGCAGTTCTACTTAGATTAAAATAGGATTGAATTATATTATTTTAACTAAGAGATTGGTTCTGCACAGTTTTCTAGGTACTCACACTATATTCTTGAATGAAATGGGCCACGCCACGGATCTGGTCAGGTTTTAGACTCGCCTCTGGTCTCTGCACTTCACAGTGATCTGGGTCAGCTCTCTCTGGTTCTGCTAACAGTGATCTGGGTCAGCTCTCTCTGCTGGTCTGGTCTGGGTCTCTAGTTCTGGATAGATTGAAGTCTCTAGTTTGGCTTTCTGGAGGTTTGATGGAGGCAAGGTATGGATTTTCCCGGCAGAGCTTCCAGCTGCAAATGGATGTGAAGGTCTCTACCTAAGTTTCAGTGGTCCATTTATATGTTCTGCAAGTGGGTGTGTGTTGGTCATAACTAAACCTGCCCCTCTCACTTGTCATTGGTCCAGCTTTCATTTCTCCCCTGATTGGGGGAGCTAAGTTGTGTCAGAGTGATGTCATTTTATGGCTTGCAGAGAGGACACTCCCCTGTCAAATGGCACACAATATATTTGATAAAAAAAAAACATATTTGCACAGGTAAACATTGGTTTAAAATTACGTGCATCCACCCCATTTCACACGAGGTATACCCTGTCCAAACTCTGCTCTTCCTGGGGGCTTGCATTCAGAAATGGCACATATTTCACTTTTTAACTGACTTTGCAATTTCTGACATTAACCCAATTTTACACACATGTGCGCAAGGAGTATGGACATTAACTGATGAAGTTTCAGATTTTTAACATGCACACATTTAGAGTAATATCCACTTTTCCGCTAACACCCCCCTGAACATACCACCGGGTCCTACCATGTCTTAAAACGTGAGCAGAAAAATCACAAGAATTATGGTATCATTTATAAAATTTTCACATGTCCGCTCTATGAATGATCCATCTTTTTAGATTTATGTTCTGGCCCCAAAGGGGTGTGGTTTACCCTCAGCACAAGGTTGAATTTCTGGTTTTTCCAGTTCTGCCAAGCCAGCTTGCTCTCACAGGCAGTGCTCCTCCCCTTTCCTTCAGGAGGAAGCCACTTTTTACGACCAGTTACGACTCCCGTCATAAACCATCTGCCTGGGTGAAGGGGGTTACATTGTTCAGAGCTCCTGTATTCTGTGGGGCTCCCCTTAATTCAATTATCAGAGAGATGGCATATCCTTAGTGTGGCCAGCAAAAGGCAGATAGGCCTGGGAACACAGTTGTGACTCAAGTTTCACTCCTGATGGGGGTAGCTGTCAAGCAAAATCAAGTTCCTTAAGCCAGACTTTCAGCTAACTGTCACGTTTTTTGTTGCTTTTTAAATTAACTTGCAATTTTACACATGCAGCTAGAATGCTGATTCTAAGTGCAAAACTATGACATTTCAACAGTTACAAAGGCATGTGACACCAAACTTAGGTCACTCATTTAATCTAAACATTTTCGATTTTAGTGTCTTTAAATCCAGTGCAACTTAAACTGCTGACTCCATAGCAGTTTTGTTATAAGCATTGTTTTGGGCTCTTCATTTCCCAGATTTTGTAGGCACACAACACTCCATTCTACCAAATGTCTGCTGGTGTCCAGTGAGTTTTTAGATGTGTTGCAATGTTTAAAATAGACATTTTGAGCCTGCCTTCAGAGAAACACAGGGTGGTTTTAAAGCGCTTTGAAGCTAACCGGCGCTACTGTTTTTCCTTTGGCAACCCATTTCCCTCATGGCAACCCGGCCTATCATTCTCGCACTGGTGGGTGGCAAGTGAGGCAACCATTTTGGTGTGCGCACAAACTGCGCAGCTTTCCTGGATTTCGGCGCACATGTGGGTTTTCCGCCATCTTGAATTTTCTAAGCCCACAGCACCAAATGTTGTAGCATGATAGCTTAAACGTGGGTCAGGACACCCAACAAGCCCCCCCACGCGACTGCACTTTGAATTTGAGTCGATGGGGAGTCGGGTGCACAAGGGTTTTGACCCACGCACCGGTCTGTCCGCATAATCTTCTTCCAATTCTGCAAATGGCACAGCTCAGCATCTTCTTCTCCATCCGGTACTGATCGATCGGTTCTCCTCGCCGGTCCTGATGGGAGTATTGGGCGGTACACAGGGCCCATCGCGTCTCTGCTCCCGGTCTCCGGATCGTCCTCCTTGGCCCGTCTCCAGGTTTTCTTTCTCCTAGGACGACAAAGGAAGAGCGGCAATACCTACTCATAGACGTTTTTCCACCACTGTTGAGATAGTGGGGCAGCATATGCATTTCATCATCACGAAACATTACATTCTTATTTTGAAAAAAAAACAGTATAACTAAGAGACAGTTTCATGCAAATCACAATATTTTAGAGACTAGATGTGGTATGTTTTATGATTGGAACTGAATTAGTCTGAGACAGTACCCGCTAGGATTCCAGAGGATTCCTCCAGTTGTTGCAGAGTGTGCCTGGGATGGCAACATTTCAACTGGTTTATGTGGACCCACTTGTCTTCCCCCGCTGCCAAAGGACCTAGGGGATGTGGATTTTGTAGGCCACAGGGGAGATCTTGTCGATGATCTCAAAGGGTCCTTTCCATGTAGGCAAAAATTTGCGCTTCTTGGCCTGGTTCCTTTGGAAGTTGTATAGATAGACCCGGTCCCCCACCTGATATTCCTTCCTGGAAGTGTTCAGGTCATAGTGGGTCTTCATGCTATCAGCTGATCTTTCTAGATTCCGCTGAGCATAAGCAAAAGCATGTTGGAGGTGTTTCCTTAAATTCTCCACATACTCATGAGTAGTGGAGGTATTTATCAGTGTCTGCTCTTGGGTCCTGTAGAGCAAATGCTGAGGAAGCACCATCTTGCGCCCAGTCATCAACTCAAATGGTGACATTTTGGTTGCAGATGAAGGGGTAGATCTGATAGCCATTAGGACCAGAGGTAATCGGATATCCCAACTTGGCCCAGAATCTGCCACAAACTTCTTTAATGTGCTCACAATTGTCCGGTTATATCTCTCTACTGCCCCAGAAGAAGCTGGTCTATAAGCAATATGCAGCTTTCTCTTGACCCCCAGTATCTCCCACATCTTTGTCATTACTTCACTGGTGAAGTGGCTACCTCTGTCTGACTCAATCCTTTGAGGTAGACCAAAACGGGAAAAGATGTGGTTAATCAAGGCAGCTGCAGTTTCTGCCTTGCAATTTGGGGCTGGGAGACATTCCACCCACTAACAAGCATGTCACAGTCAACATGTACTTATTCCCCCTAGCCGAGCGAATCACAGGGCCTACAAAGTCGATTTGTAAATCTGACCATGGGAGGGTCATCCCCCTCTTTTGTAAAGGCGCCCGGTGTGTGAGGGATGTCGGCTGAAATTGTGCACACACAAGACAACCCTTCAAATATTGGTCGAGGTCCTGCCCCATGTGTGGCCAGTATGCAACCTCTCTTAAGATTTCCAATGTTGTGTGAAACCCCCTGTGACCGGCAGTGGCCGCATCATGGGCGTGACTTAACATCAGGCTGCGGAATGAGGTAGGAACCACCCACTGATCGTGGCCAGCTTTGGATTTCCTTACCAACAACCCGTCTTGGATCCGGAACATTTTTGGACATTTCATCAACACTCTTAGGTCCTCTTTCCCAATGTAATCGGTATCCGTCAGGGGAAAGTTCTCAAGGTGCTGGTAAAATTTACCAATTATTGGATCCCCCTTCTGAGCAGTAATCAAATCAGCATCAGGGGTCTCCTTACTCCACTGTGCAATTGAGAGGTCGTTGTGAGCATTTGTCTGGGACCTAGTGATAGCAGTGACCTGGATTTCCCCCAACAGGGACTCAATCTCAATTAGATCCCCTTGGATGGCCCCGGTTTTGGCCAGCTGATCAGCTAAGTCATTTCCAGTTTTGTCTGGTCCCTCTACTTTGGAATGACCCTTGATCTTTTTCCAATAGATGGTCATCTCATTCGAGGTGACCAGATCATCAATGTTTTGGATCAACTTCCCATGTTTCAAGGGTTTGTTGTTAGCACATAACATGCCTCTGGTTTTCCAATTAACCAGGTGCTCCACGAACCCATTCCGTACATAATCCGAATCTGTGATTATGACCAGTTCGTGGAGTTGATGCTGGACCGCAGTGAGGATGGCTTGATGCACAGCCATCAATTCTGCCACCTGACTACTTCGGGGACCAATTTTGTATCCAGCAGAGGGTTCTGGGGACTCATTCGCCCATGCATTCCCTACGCCGGCCACCAGTTCTTTCTCCCCGTCGTTGTCAACATGGTAAGAGCATCCATCCACATAGACAGTGGGCATTCCCTCACACTTGTCTTCTTCAAAGACTTTGTGTGGGGAATTAAGGTATGCCTCCATGTTGTCCTTTATTTTTAGACTTTCGTCCTCGAGACAGTTTTCTCTGGCACAATCATGCAAGTCAGCCAGACCTTGCGCGAGGGGCTCTTCTTGTTTTGGCCATATCTGACCTCCACAGGAAAGCCTTGCATTGACAGAATCCAGGAAGTAATTCGGGAATTACTCACATTTCCGGCCCGGATTCTGTCACTTTGGAGATATTGCAGAGGCTGGTGTGGAGTCTCCACTATGATGTGTTCCCCATGGATAAACGGGCGGTAATTCTTCAATGCCCACACCGTTGCCAGGAGTGCCTTCTCACAATCGTTGAATTTTTCCTCCACAGAGGATAAAGTTTTGCTCGCATAGGAGATTACTTTATTGACCTTGTCATGCTTTTGGTATAATACTGCCGTCAAGCACGTATTAGAGAACCCCGTCTCCAGGAAGAACTCCTTGTTTCTGACAGGGTAAGCTAGGCAAGGCGCTTGTGAGAGGCTTCTTTTGAGTCGTTTTACTGCCTCGGATTGTTCTGGACCCCATTCCCACTTGACCCCCCCCCCCCCCTTCAGGAGATGAATTAGGGGTCTGGTGATCTCTGCGTAGCCCTCAATGAACTTTCTGCTGTAATTAGTCAGTCCAAGGAGGCTCCTTAGTTCCCGCAGAGTTGTGGGGTCTTTCAGTTTCTGAAGTGCTTCCACTTTCTTTTCCTGGGGACAGAGGCCCTGAGCAGTAATCTCATGCCCCAAGAAATTAACACGGGTTCTACACCACTGTGCTTTCTGAAAGGAAAGTTTTGCTCCGGCGGCCCTCAACTGCGTCAGAACATAACGGATCTCCGCTATGTGTTCCTCCACAGATTAACTTTTGATGAGGACATCATCTACATAAGCCAGGTTACCCCTCGCAACCAAGTCCGGCATGGCCTTATGTAGGAAAATGTTGAATTCATTGCCGGAGTTGAGGTATCCGAAAGGAGTCCGGGTCCATGTGTACTGCTGGCCCCCAAAGGTAAAAGCCAGTTTGTATTGGTCCTCCCTACTGACAGGCACGGTCCAGTATCCATTGGTCAGGTCTATTGCTGTGAATACCTGTGACCCCTGGATCTGGGCCAGCCCTTGGTCAATGTAGGGCAGAGGCCATCGGGAAGTATGGACCCGTTTGTTGAGCTCCCTGAGGTCAGCACAGAGTCTCCACTGGCCGTTCGGCTTCAATATTCCCAGCACCGGATTATTGAAGGTGCTGTGGACTGGACGGATTATTCCCCGGGACTCAAGGTTCTTAATTATTTCAGTAAGGGACTCCATGGATGCGAGAGGCAAGCGATATTGCTTCACAAACACGGGTCATGCCAGGGTCCGTGGGGATTGTTGTTGTGTGGATGTCAGTGCGACCACAGTCATATGAGTCTACCGCAAAGAGATCTTGGAAATCCAAGAAAACTTGTTTCAACTTTTGCTTTTGTTCCAGAGTCACACAGGCATCAGCTAGGTTGACTCTCTCTTCCACCATCTGCCTGAAGCCTGGAAAGACTTCTGGTCTGGCTATCTCCGCGGCCTCCTCCAGCTGGGTGGAGAAGTCCCTGGTCAGAGTACTGATTTGGACCGGAGGCTTCAGGTGGGAAAGGCAGCCCTCATGGACCTGGAAAATCACCTCATCCCTCCTGAAGTCACAAGTCACATCTTCCTTACCATAAGGGCAAGAAGTGTACACCAGGAAGTTCCCCCATGCCGGGTAAAAATCCTGTCTGGTGTTGTATTGTCCTCACTGTCACTGTCAAAACAGTCCTTGGGGATTGGTCCTAACAGTTCATTACCTAAATCAATGGAAAGATGTCGGTCATCAACCGCCATTCCAATAATGGTGCCTGCGGCTAGAGTAATACTCTTTAAGTCGCTGTTATCCACCTCTATTGGAATGGTGTCATGTTCTATGTTGACTAATGGAGTTGGGTTTACCCCCAACCCTTGCTGTTGGAGAGAAGCATTTAGATGTATGTAAGCATCAGGGTTTTTCAACTCTTGTCCCCTTTTAACTTTCACTTCCAGGGAGAATTGTCGGGTCCTTTCTGGGATGGTGACTTCCTCTTTAACCTGAATTTCAACTGCATAAGGGAGCAATTGAGCTGACCTAAATGCTTTTTCTGGATCATCAAAGCCCAAGGGATTATCCGCTAATCGGGACCAAGCTTTGAAGTTTATTAGGTCCAAACTAATGGCAAAGCGATTGAGAATGTCACTGCCTAAGTAAAAGGCGGCAGGGACGTCTCGCAAGACCCAACAATTGTGGACTATGCTCTTGTTGCCAATGGAGATTTTGAGCATACACCTGCTTGGCAGGAGATGTTTGGAATCAGGTGCTTCCAGGTCCATTTCCCATTTGTCTATCAGTTTGAAGGTGGGAATGGCTGGATCTTTTGGGAGTTGGCGAAACATGGCTTCGCTGATGAAGCTCTTACCGTTGTTCACACACACTCGAGCGAGAACAGAGTCCTTCCCATCATTTAACTGAACAGGGATGAACAACTGCTCTCCAATTTGCTGAATTCAGCCAGGCTCTGAGCTGATTTCACATCTTTCTGGACTATAGGAGTGGGAGTTTCTGATTGTGGATTAGTATAGAATTTCAGAGTGTTTCCTTCCAGCGTGGAATACCACTTTAGACTGGAAGGAAGGTTGATTTTCAGAAATAGAGAGGACCCCCCATCACCAGTCTGTTGTCCTACTGCTATTACTGTCACGTCTGGAATTTGGTTGTTCTGGAAGTGGAATTCTACTTGGTCAGATTTTTGTTCAACCATGTGGCAGGTGCCGTTTAAACTAACATGGTTGACACTCTGTTTTAATTTTATGGGTCGGCTAGTCTGGGTCCAGAGGACCTTGTTTACGCAATCTATTAGGGGTGACAACCTTCTCAGGAGGTCATTCCCTAGTAAACAAGGGGTGCCCTCTGGGGTCACAACTATGACCGGGTGTTTCAACTTATGTCGCCCAATTTTAATGTCCAAATCTGCCGTCCCCTCGACGGGAATTTCCTTCCCGTCAAAGTTCTGCAGTTGTCCAGGAAGAGAGGTGAGAGGAATTTGGTAATTCTCTCCCCTTCCTGCATTTAGTTCGTCAAAGGCCCTTCTGGACAGAAGGGTAGCTTGAGATCCAGTGTCCACCAGTGCCAAAATTGTACCCTGTACTTGTACCGGGGCATAGTATCTTCCCTCCTTCTCCTCAAGGGGGCACAGATAATGTACATTTTTGGACAACTGGTGGGCTAATTTTCTGGTTTTGGACATGGCGAGAGAAGAGATTTGGGCAGAATTCTGTGGAGAGCCTTGGGAATCTGAAAGAAAAATTTGGCAACTGGAGATCAGAGCCATTGTGGGTTCCCCTGGCTCCGGTTCTGGGCCGCCCCCCCCCTTTTTGGAGGCAGTCACCAGGATGGGTTTGAACCAGGGGATTTTCTAGCTGTTGGTTCTGGGATGAGATGGTGGGCGGCGGTAGCTCAGTCTCCACATCTCCCCAGTCTGGATTTGCATCCCTAGGGACCCATTTTTCTTTGGGAGGAGTTCCCCCCCCCTCCCTGAAGGAGAAGATCCTTTTCCCAGGATCCTCTGAGGATCCCTCTCCCTCAAATTGGAAGATCTGTACCTCCTCCTCAAACTGAGTCTGTTTGGGTCTTTTGTTTCTCTTACCCCCCCTCTGCTCCTTAGGAGACAGACTTTCAGGGGCAAGAGATTTTGTTTCCGGTTCCTGGGTTTCCAGGGGCTGTTTACAAGTGAGGAAGGACGCTTCCTCCAAGGCTTTACCCCCCCCTTCCCTTCGTGCCTCCTCCCTGGGAACCGGTGAGTTATCGGGGTGCTGCCCCCGTCATTGTTCTGGAGCACCAGGTCCAGAGTTGGGTGCGTTCTGCGCCGGCATGCTGATCTGGACCTGGCGCTCTAACTGGGAAACCCGCTCAGGCTGATACGGGGCCCTGTTTTCTCCCCTGGGCTGATCCCGGGAAGGGTAGCTATCCCTTCTTTGGTAGTACCCCTGGTTGGGAAGATTTGGGTACCCCTCCACCCTTGGCCTCCCCTCTCCCGGGTTCAGTGGTCTGGGCTCAGGGAATTGGGGAAAGAAGGATGGATGGTTTTGGGCCTGAAAGTCGGGTGGATATCTGGGGAAAAAGTTCTGCCCAGGGTTTGGTAAATTTCTGCCCTCCTGTGGGAAGTTTGGAGGGAAGTTCCCTGGGTTTGGTGCTTGGCTGGATCCCCCCCCTTGGGCTGGAGGAGTCCACACATAACCCAGGATGGGTCGATTTCCCTTGTAACGGGGACTTACATAATCAGGAGAGCGAGGGACCCCATTTGTGGGGCTGCCTCATTGGCTCCCTGTCTGTGACTGACCCGAGGACCTCCTGGGCCTAGCATTATTAGGTGCAGGTAGGTTTTTAGGCCCCCCCATCTCCAAATCCAAAACGGGGGTGACCTTTACCTCTGCCACCTTGGCAGCAGCAGGGGTGCTGTTGGCTTTGGGGTTTTTCTGGGCATTACTTTTGCTATCTACCGGTTTCTGCACCTCATAGATCCGGGTAGCCTGTTCAATGACCCAGTCTAAAGATATTTTCTCGTGAAAATCTCTCACGAGCTGGGTCATGATATATTTGGGCAAGGCATGGAAAAACGTATTAATAAATTCTCTGCTATCCGTGCGCACCCTTCTTGTGGTCTGTGCAAAAGCACGCTTTAACTCCTGCACAAATTCTTGTGGGGCCTGATCCTCCCCACATTGCAAATTGTAGGCTGCCTTGCGAGCCTCTTGAGGATTTCTGTGAACAGAAAAATGTTTCAAGATGGCCGCCCTATAGGTGGATCATCTTAAATGATTTTGGTTCTCCAGCCCCGCAAAGAAACTGGAGTATTCCGGGGAGAAGGTCCACTTTACATATTGAATGCAGCTTTGGCCGTCCTTCAAATGGAAAGTCTCCATCATTTGCTCAAACAGCTCTAAGTGCTCCCAAACAGAATACTTAGCGTTCTTATGGTAAGGCGTGATGACGCTCCTGATTGCCTTAATCTGTTTTAAGGGGTCCTTAAGCAAGGCCCTTTTTGCCTTATTGGCCTTTTTGGTTCGGGTAACCCTTGTCCATTCGTCCTCGGACTCAGAGGCACTGCTTACAGAGGTTCCCGTCTGTTCCAGGTTTTCCCGGATTCTGCGAGCCTGGGAATGGCTGGCAGAATGTGGGGACCTGGTCTCCTGTGTCCTGCACCGTTCAGAGGAGTCTTCAGATTCCTCCTTGCTGCCAGGATTTGCTGGGTACCCCCCCCCACTGACCTAACTGGGCAGAGTTTTTCAGGATGCCCTTAATGGGCCTATTCTCCCGGGGTTCCCCACTGAATTGCACCATGCTTGGGTGCCCATGCCCAGATGCCCGCCCATCCATTCCTGGGAGGTACTGGCCTATGAGCCCCATGCTTCTGGCTGGATAGTAATCTGCCATCCCTGTGGCCCGGTGCTCATGTGCGCCAGGGGACATGGGGGTGGCAGAGTCCAGGGACTGAGAAAGATAAAGGCCTCTGGTATTAGGGCTCCTGAGGTTATGCTCCTGAGTTTCCCTTTCCCAGCGAACCTGGTCTCTATCCACCTCTGCTCCCTGTTGCAATGCAAGAGCCTGCATTTGTGCCTTCAGTTCCTCAGTTAAGGCCTTACTAGACTCTATCAGTCTCTCCTGCATCGCTACCTGTTGTTGGAGTCTATCATTGCGCTGGCAGAGAGCCTCATTCTCTCTCTGTGTTTCCTGATGGTCCTGGAGCACTGGGCCAGTCTTTGCTGCAGGAGGGTTACCTCCTGAGCTGTGTCCCTATTGGCCTGCTCCTTTCTTGCTAGAGCATCCTCCACCCTCCTGGTGTGCTCTAACAAGTTCTGGTGTTCTTTTTGGAGGTCACCCAGTCCCTGGTGGGCCAGGTGATTTTCTTCCATTTTCCTTTTTAAATGGCAGACTTCCTGGCCTAAGGCGTCTCTTTCCTGACTAAGAGCCTGCATTTGTGCCGCCAGGTCGTCCCTCTGCCTTTGACAGGCACCAGCTTTCTGGCGTTCTTCATCAAACTCTGCCTGGGTATCCAGGTCTTTCAAAATCAGCTTGTTGCTCTCTACCTTCACTCTATCTAGATGACTTTGCAGGGTGGCTACCTGCTCCGTGCATGCCCTGTTAAAGTCTAATTGGTGCTCCAGCTTTTTCTGGCTCTGCAGTAAGGAGTCCAAACTGTCTTGGTGCTCCTTCTGCAGGGCCAGAAATCTAGTATCCTGGTCAGCCTTTTCCTGTTGCAGTATATCCATATCCTCCTTTATTTTAGTGATGTACCGTCTGCTGTCATTTTCTGACTCCTGGCTCCTCTGCAGCCTCTGCTCAGAAGAGTCCAGATCAGATTGGGCCTTCTGTAATGCCATCTGTTGCCTATTTGCCAGATTTTGGCTTTCAGCACATCTATCCTGCATGTCTCCCATGTATAGGTACAGGTATGCTGCTATCCTGGCAATCTTATTGTGTTCCTCTTTGGCTTTAGGAGCCATATATAGTTCACTCAGGGCCACATGTAAGGGGCCCTGATCTCTATATATATCTGACCCTGTTTCAGTGACCTGTTGTGTGATGGCCTGCAACCACGCATCCTGGCCCTGTTCGGTCCCTTCACCTCTCACAAATAGCTTATGCAAGAGGTGCTCTCTGGCTATTTTCATGTCTACTAAGGTCGTCATTCTAGAGATTGGTCTCTGTCCTGACTTACAGAAGTTTGTATTTTATTTTTGCAGAACAGAACTTTTCTTGGAGTGTCCCTTTTGAGGAGTGCTTTACAGCGTAACACAGCGTGGTGATCCGACCGGATATGTGTATTTGGTCAGCTGGCACGCTGTATTAATCTGCACAAATGGTAAATCTAACCCAAACGTCCGGCCCGAGCCCCCAATTTGTAAGAGGATTCAATTCAACACTACAGCTAAGTCAATGCCTAGTCTGGGATACTGAATGGAAACCCTTATTAATATATCTTTATGTCCAGTTCATGCGTTCTGGATGACTACCCCTATATAACACCCCTCTCCTTGAATAACCCTGACCCCACTGAGCCAAGAAGTAGTTCTGTTTTGCAAGTTAAAAGTTTTAATTGATAGTTTAAACAATAGATATATATATCACACTTTAGAATAAATTAATAATTGAATAGCACACTTAATCTGATATGATAAAGATTAACAACGGAGAATCTGGCACTAGCACACTTCTTTATAATCAATGATGAGTGGTTATAGGATGGATAAGATAGCAACAATACTTTTATGGTTTCAATGGATGCAATGTGGAATGAAATGCAGTACAGAAAATAACTTGATAGGATTTCAGCAAAAGACAATGTAATCACTTTCTTGGACAATTCACCCCCCCTTTTTATGCAATGCAAGGAAATGGAAGGAAGGCACACAGTTCTCAGAAATGCAATCAAATGTGATTCAGTTCAATCCCCCCCAAGCACGCTTAAAGAAAACAGATAGGAGTTTTGAAAACACAGGCCCAAATGCTTTTATATGTGCTAGCAATGGATGAGAAATAGGCTGGAAATGCTTTTAATTCCCTTTCAGAGGTTCAGGGTGAGTGATATCTAGTTAATATTAGCTCAGGCTCACTCTTGCAATGATTCAGGGATAGTTTTTATGAGGCAAACGATTTTCTGGCAAATGGAAGGCAAGCAGCAGCTGATTTTTACACGTGAAGAAATTTGCAAATCGCGGTAAAATTCGCGAATGCGCCGAGCGCTATTACAGAGGAACTACAAGGACTATCACTATCGTTTTGGGGTCCTAAGAAAGCCTAGGATCTCAGCTTCCAGATGAAAGTTACTGCAAGTCTCTAGCACAAACGGTTACGGAGATATGAGCGATTAAATAAAGGTCGTTTTTCGGATTTGGAATGTTAAAGTTCAAAAAGACAAGTGCAGCTTGCAACCAGAAAATGACAAGTGACAGCTTTACAAATGACAGGTGACAGTTAGGAGGCAGTTCTACTTAGATGAAAATAGGATTGAATTATATTATTTTAACTAAGAGATTGGTTCTGCACAGTTTTCTAGGTACTCACACTATATTCTTGAATGAAATGGGCCACGCCACGGATCTGGTCAGGTTTTAGACTCGCCTCTGGTCTCTGCACTTCACAGTGATCTGGGTCAGCTCTCTCTGGTTCTGCTAACAGTGATCTGGGTCAGCTCTCTCTGCTGGTCTGGTCTGGGTCTCTAGTTCTGGATAGATTGAAGTCTCTAGTTTGGCTTTCTGGAGGTTTGATGGAGGCAAGGTATGGATTTTCCCGGCAGAGCTTCCAGCTGCAAATGGATTTGAAGGTCTCTACCTAAGTTTCAGTGGTCCATTTATATGTTCTGCAAGTGGGTGTGTGTGTTGGTCATAACTAAACCTGCCCCTCTCACTTGTCATTGGTCCAGCTTTCATTTCTCCCCTGATTGGGGGAGCTAAGTTGTGTCAGAGTGATGTCATTTTATGGCTTGCAGAGAGGACACTCCCCTGTCAAATGGCACACAATATATATTTGAGAAAAAAAGGCATATTTGCACAGGTAAACATTGGTTTAAAATTACGTGCATCCACCCCATTTCACACGAGGTATACCCTGTCCAAACTCTGCTCTTCCTGGGGGCTTGCATTCAGAAATGGCACATATTTCACTTTTTAACTGACTTTGCAATTTCTGACATTAACCCAATTTTACACACATGTGCGCAAGGAGTATGGGCATTAACTGATGAAGTTTCAGATTTTTAACATGCACACATTTAGAGTAATATCCACTTTTCCGCTAACACCCCCCTGAACATACCACCGGGTCCTACCATGTCTTAAAACGTGAGCAGAAAAATCACAAGAATTATGGTATCATTTATAAAATTTTCACATGTCCGCTCTATGAATGATCCATCTTTTTAGATTTATGTTCTGGCCCCAAAGGGGTGTGGTTTACCCTCGGCACAAGGTTGAATTTCTGTTTTTTCCAGTTCTGCCAAGCCAGCTTGCTCTCACAGGCAGTGCTCCTCCCCTTTCCTTAAGGAGGAAGCCACTTTTTACGACCAGTTACGACTCCCGTCATAAACCATCTGCCCGGGTGAAGGGGGTTACATTGTTCAGAGCTCCTGTATTCTGTGGGGCTCCCCTTAATTCAATTATCAGAGAGATGGCATATCCTTAGTGTGGCCAGCAAAAGGCAGATAGGCCTGGGAACACAGTTGTGACTCAAGTTTCACTCCTGATGGGGGTAGCTGTCAAGCAAAATCAAGTTCCTTAAGCCAGACTTTCAGCTAACTGTCATGTTTTTTGTTGTTTTTTAAATTAACTTGCAATTTTACACATGCAGCTAGAATGCTGATTCTAAGTGCAAAACTATGACATTTCAACAGTTACAAAGGCATGTGACACCAAACATAGGTCACTCATTTAATCTAAACATTTTCGATTTTAGTGTCTTTAAATCCAGTGCAACTTAAACTGCTGACTCCATAGCAGTTTTGTTATAAGCATTGTTTTGGGCTCTTCATTTCCCAGATTTTGTAGGCACACAACACTCCATTCTACCAAATGTCTGCTGGTGTCCAGTGAGTTTTTAGATGTGTTGCAATGTTTAAAATAGACATTTTGAGCCTGCCTTCAGAGAAACACAGGGTGGTTTTAAAGCGCTTTGAAGCTAACCGGCGCTACTGTTTTTCCTTTGGCAACCCATTTCCCTCATGGCAACCCGGCCTATCATTCTCGCACTGGTGGGTGGCAAGTGAGGCAACCATTTTGGTGTGCGCACAAACTGCGCAGCTTTCCTGGATTTCGGCGCACATGTGGGTTTTCCGCCATCTTGAATTTTCTAAGCCCACAGCACCAAATGTTGTAGCATGATAGCTTAAACGTGGGTCAGGACACCCAACATTACCGAAGCACACATGGCACCAGTAAATAAAATGATCTACCTCAAAATGGATGATTTGGTGATGATTTCAGCAACCTGTTCTCCAGACAAAGAAAGCCCAAGTGGTGGCTTCATTAAATGCACAGTAACTGACAAACCTAAAGACGGCTGACCCAGTTCATATATGTGCCCACCCACCCCCACAATAATGTGAAAGTACCTCTAGTGCACAGCAGGGCTGCAAAGGGGCAGAGCTGAAACTACCAGAATCCATGGAATTCAAAAGTCAGGGCGGGGGGTGCTCCCTACAATCGGAGCTCCACCGGAGGGGTATGATAAAAGCAGGATTACTGAGGGACACCGACACTCCAAGGCATCTTGAGGTTTTAGAAGGTGCCTTGAGCCTGAGGGTGTCACAGAGAAGCCTGGCAAAACACCTAGACACTAAAAGGGGCATTGAGAAGGTTTAGAAATCGCCTAGAGTGTGGAAGGGGTGTTAACAAGCTTACAAGATGTCCTGAGCCAGAGGGGGGACATGGTAAAAGAGCCCCTAGAGCAGTGGTGCACAACATACAGCGCATGGGCCAGAAGTGGCTCTTCAGGACATTATTTATGCCCCTCCAGGGCACATGAAGTTTATAATGAAGTGTGGCCTGCACTGAAGGCAGTCTTTCCATTTCTCTGTCATTTCAGGTGTGGAACCTCTGTGGTCCACTTTGTGTCTTTGCATTATGAAACATTAGGGTTTACTTCTATTTAAAAACATTCATTCCCATAATACAAATACATCAAAGGGGCCATCAAGCTAAACTAGTTGAGTACTCCTGCCACAGAGTGAGGGCGAAGGGGTAAGAAACTTGAAATTACATGAACCTTGGACTGAGAATTTGTGAAGGACAAAGCTATTGAGAAGTCAACTGTGGACAGGCAATATCGAGAAAGGATTAAGTAGTTGGAAGGACAAAGTCTTAGACACTGAGTAATCCAGACAGATCGAGGAGAAGCATAACTTTATATAAGAACATTTGTTTTATGAAATAATATAGAACAACACTTTGAGGCAAAGTCATGATGTCGGTGGGTGGGGGGAACAGGGAAGAAGACAACAATAGCATTCCTACTAGGTCATGAGACAATTTGGAGCGTGCAAGTGCAGTAACAGAAATGAGGGGAGAGCGGGAGAAGTGCAGGACGAGAAGGAAAGGGTAATGCTCAGGGTGGTTGGAGGAGAAGGGTGCATGAGTGCAAGGAGAAGAGGGTGCACAATGGAGTGCTAGAGAAGAATCGGAAAGGAGCCAGGACAAGGCTGGAGCAACAGAGGCAATGTTGTCCTTCAAAGTTCTGGAGGAGCAGGGGGAACACCTGATTGCATGAGAAAAGGGAGAAAGCTAGGTTTTAACATACAGCAGAGAAAGCAAAAACACCTAGATACGAGTACCTGGATAGGGCCTAAGTGCCCGAATGGACAACATACAATTGTCGGCGATGTGCAGTAGATTAAAGCAATGGTAAAAGGAGTAATAAGTGAGGTGTGCCAGTTTAATAGGGAACAGTAATGGCTGTTCCACCTGACCGCACCTTTCTTAAATTGTCCGTTGCTACTGCTCGACGGCTGCCCTGTATGCTCCACCGGCGAACACAGACAAACCCAGTCTGGAGCTGCTACTGCAGGAGCTACCCTTTGCCTAGGTCCTACATTTCCATATACTTTCATCTTGGAAATGGGACTCTTCGTCTTCCACCACTAATACCCCATGACACTTTCCTGGGCCTCTAGCGACTTCCCGCTTCCGGCTCCGTTGTGCCCGTCAGCCCCTGTGCTAACTCGTGTGCGTCGCAGGGGCTGACAGTTCGTTTTAGAAATCTCACTCAGAATGGACATTCTAAATCGCTTTTAAAAAAGCGATTTTCTGAAATTACCGATTACTTCACTTAGGACCAGAATGATGATTCAAAATACTTTAATGCAATAGTGAAAAGCGAGGTAAACTGATTTCATCTGTAATTCCAAAGCATTTTGGACGTGGGTCCGTCATCTGGGTTGAATCTACATGAACAAACAGTAAAAACAAAAGCAGTAAGAAAATAATAAAGAAAAACAAAACCTTAATGACTGTTCATTTTAAACGCTCCTACTACACAAACATAGCCACCATAACCAATAGCATGCGTGTATTCCCTTTCACGAAGTGAAAATAATCGTGCAATAAAACCAGGATAATCACTCTTTCGTTGAAATAGCAAAGAAAAAGAGAGGGGCGCGGGGGAAAGAAAAATGAGCGAAGTTCAAAGCGAAGGCATATTCTAAGGTACCTAAAACAGGTCTAAATGGAAATCCTGTATCTGTTTGCAGCCCAAAGGTGGCATCTGGACATGAAGCCAAACTGGATAAACAGAAAAATATCAAAAATAAATATTAACGTTAAAACAAGCCCAATGACCAAAGATGCTTTAAACTAATAAGGGGCATGATTCCAGAGCCGGCAGACGAAGCCAGTGGTGCCCTCTTAAGGGCCACTCTCTAGGCCCTCACCTGCCTGGCCACAGAGGGCCCCATACCCTTACCACTGACAAGGTACGTGCACCAGTACCAGATATTGTGCAGCTGTACACCTTTTTTTTTTTTTTTTGCCTGCACTCACTCCCACGCACAATGCCACCTCACAAAAAAATACCTTGGACGCCACCACTCCCATTTCACTGGCGCACTCCAGCATCCGAATCCTGCACGCCAACCACCACTCCTTGACCCACTCCATCTTTAACGTTCGCCTCAGTTGGCATATCCATGCTGCAAATTCAAAAAATGCAATTTCTGCCTGCATTAACACAAGAGTTGCCCCTCGCATGCACAAAAAACCCACAAATGCTGGACAAAAGCCCGTCCGCAACGAAAAACAAGCCCACCATCCCATTCCCGCTCCTATAACCGACCCACCCCCATTACTACTATGACACCAGGTTCTCTGACCACTTCTGCGCACAGCGGCTCCACTGCAGCGCTGGCAGGCCTGGCCCTGACCACTGCCCACACGAGCTGCACTGCCATGCCTGACCATGACCACTGCCCACAGTTATCTCGTCCAACAACCTAGACCTGCTAGCAGTTACAGAAACTTGGCTCAAAGCCACCTCAGGCCCCTCCCTCTCAATCTACATCCCCTCAGGCTACTCCATTGCACGCTGCGATAGGCTAGACGCCAGAGGCAGAGGAGTCATGCTGATAATCGGACACCCTTGCCATCAGGAAACCTAACGTGGCACAACCACAAAATTGCGACATCCTGCCCATCAAACTTCCAATCTCCCACACTGACACCATAACATCATTTTTCACCCCCGGCCCACTTCTCTCATTTGAAAAATACCTCATACACTTGATATCCACAAACATCAAACCCACCTCCAGAATCCTCCTGCTACGAGACCTTAACCTAGGCCTACACGACCCAAATGACACAAACGAAACCTCCTTTGCAGATGCCATCACCATCCTGGCTTTCCACCAGCGAATCCCACCACCCACACGCTCCAAAGGCTGCACACTGGACTGGCTAGCTGACCTAAACTGCCAAGTCTCAAAACCCTCCAATGGTTATATATGATCTTACTGGCAAAAAATTCAGAGTGGTACATTGCATTGTGACAAAAATACAGAAAAATACAGTTTAAAAAAACAAATTGTTTATTTGGGCCCCTCCCATCTCCCTGTTTTTATATCCTTATGCCACTGCAACCCAATGCCCCCCAATTTTAACCCCTTACCCCACTACCCTATATAGATTCATTTAATACTTTCAGTATTTTTCGGCATCATGGTTTTTGGTGAAATGTACCACTCTGAATTATTTTCAGTAAATTGACTCGGTACCCTCTCCAACCTGCCTTGCCCATTTAATCGCCTTCTCAATCCCTTTCAGAAGGCCACCCGCCTACCCCAAACCCCCTTGCACGAGCTCAACCTTCTGTAACAAAACACCCCTTGCACACTGACGCCGAATCACTGGCCAACCTCTACGGCAAAATGCTGCGACTGGCAGTTAACACAATTTCGCCCCGCAAAGCTAAACCATCTTTGCACAGGAACTCATGGTTTACTACAGACTTTCTGGCTCGCTGCACCACAAAACGATCTGCTGAGGGATCCTGGAGAAAGAAACTGTGCCCCACCCTCAAAGCCGAATTCACCACTGCAGTTTAGCCATACAAACAAGCGATCCTTCAAGCCATATCCACCACATACAACACCAGAATTGTCAATGCCAACT
This sequence comes from Ambystoma mexicanum, assembly GCF_040938575.1. Lineage (NCBI taxonomy): Eukaryota > Metazoa > Chordata > Amphibia > Caudata > Ambystomatidae > Ambystoma > Ambystoma mexicanum. The sequence goes on along the minus strand of NC_090935.1, from coordinate 910,319,960 downwards.
CCTAACCTAGAGGGATCTTCACCATCCTGTGTGAGCTTGAAATCCCCTTTGCTCCCGACTTCACCAAAGACGAATCATGTGCATTGAGATCCAAAATGCCCTCCTTGGAAAATAGCCACTCTCCACTCAAAAATACAGCACAAACAAATCGCCACCAGCTCCATCAACCTACCCGCTCATACCTCCCGCCAACCCACCTCCTTCCTTTTTTGTCTTCAAGATGGTCACTGAAGAATAGGTCAGCACCATACTATAGGGCCTAAATCCCACCAAATGTATGGGTGATGCCTGCCCAGCCACACTTATCAAGGATTGTGCCAATGGATTCCTTTCGTGACCACCTTCACCAACTCTGGCTTCTCATCATGTATGGTCCCATCCAGCCTCAAGGAGACATGGATTCTTCCATTTAAGAAGCCCTCGTTGGAACCGCAGCTCCCTCCAACTACGACCCATCACAACAGTCCATTCCTCCTCAAAATCCTTGATGCGACAGCCTGTATCCAAATCCAGCAATATCTCGAAAGCAGCCACATCTTGGGCATCCGCCAGTCTGTCTTCCACCCGGGTCACGCCACGGAATTAGCCCTGTTGGACTTGAAAAACAGCTTAGATGAAATCAAGGCTTTTACAAAAAGATTCAGTCTTAACAGTTTTGGCACTCCTCCAAATTGTTTGTCGTTGATGTTGTTTATTCTTAGTTGCTGCAGATAGCTGTACCCTACTTCCTGAGACTGTTCAGGATTATGCCAAAAGTAAATTATGCATCCAGGATCAACTTTTCTGCGCACACAGTATCTGACAATTCCTCTAGAAAGAACAAATGATATGTAACACAATTGTTGTTGTCCTCAGCAAAACTTTATTTGTTCATCATAAATCAGTTGCTGTGAGTTGAATTTTCTGCATTCTCCTCAAGGTGATATACCTGATAATTAAATTCAAAGAAATGTGTGTCCTTTGCCTAGGGGGTTTTTCTAAATAGAAGTTTCACTTGTATTCCTATTTCTTGTTATCCCATTATTTTTATCCTGACACGTGTTTCTCCATCTGTGTGGAGACGGTTCTTCATAGGATATATAGTATGTTTTTGTATCCTCAAATAGTTGGGTCTAATTCACTAGCTTTGACCTGAAAGAGTATATACATGTGGGTAAATGTACATTCAAAAGGAATCCCATATTTCTGGTTATACTTATCAGTGCTTCAGAAAGACAAGTTGAGTACTTACTCTCTAAGAATTTGATCGGAATCTGGATTGTTCAACCTTTAATAAGAGAGACGGTCTTGTTGTAGTTGCTTTGTATAAAGCTGTGCCTTCAATATTGTTGCCTGCAAAAATATAGTTAAACTGGTCTGGTATATGGCGGAATTAATCTAGGTTCATTACAAATCATTGTATGCATCACATTAGTTTGCATATGGTATTGTCGTATGAAATGTGTATGATCTTAAGAGGTGTACATTCTCTGCTTTTATGTTGCAGACCTTGCATTGCATTAGCTTCCATATGTTGTGATCATGCAAGATATGTACGGTCATTAGGACTGTCATTTCTATACTCTTACTACATTTTCACGAAACCCTTGTTTGACCTCCTTGACTCCATCGGCATAACTTACGCCAACGACCCCCCCAGATCCTCTCTATCTGGCAACTACACCCTAGACCCTGAGAAGCTCAAGTCTGCTTACCAGATCATCCAAGTGTGGATGGCAACAAACTCCCTGTGTCTAAACGACAACACCAAGCTACGAATAGTGGACTACTCGGTTCTAAAAAAAAAAAGATGACAACCAATAAGTCTTCTTCTCAATAGACTGCATTACCATCCCAGTCTCCCAATCTGTAAAAGCGCTAGGAGTCTACCTAGATGCCTCTCTATCGCTCACACGCCACATGTCAACGCGATCTCCTCTGCCACCCTCACTGTCAAACTGATTAGTGCCTGCAGCCCCTTCCTCTCCATCGACAGCCAGCTCACCATTGCCCGTGCATTCATAGGAGCAATGCTAGACTACTGCAATGCCTTGCTGGCTGGCACCTCCCAGCGCAATATTCACAAACTACAAATGATCCAAAACAACGCCCACCACTCAGCCCTGACCATTCCTAAACTGAAGCACATCTCATCCACAAGTATCAAGAACGGATCAAATTCAAAACACTGACCATCACCCACAAATGTCTCTCCAAGACAGTCCCCCATTACTCGTCCAAATGTTCTCCAGAGCCTAAGCATCCATGCCGACCAGAACCGCCTCCACAAACCGACTGACTCTACCTATATTCAGACTGTCCAAAGCTAGGGGCTCTAGCTTCCTGGTCACTACAGCTGAACTATGGAACACCCTACCCCACCAACCTTAGAGTGGATCAATTGTATTGGTCTTTCTGCAAAAGTACGAAAACATGTCTTTTTACCTAGAGCATGTATGTCTATTTTATGCATTACTATGTTCATGCAAGTTTTTCCCAGCTGATGTACAGCGCCTTGATGCCCCTGAGTTTAGTGTGCTTTATAAATGAAAAAATAAAATAATGTACCTGGATTTCTGTCAAGGCATAAGCGGCAAAAGAATCCGGCTATAAAAACAGATCAAAACTGAATGCATTTATGTACCGAATGGTCATCAGCTCGTAATTGCGAGCAGGCCGCACAGCAACGTCACGATGGGCCTCATGACCTCGCCATCCGCGCAGCAATAGATATCACAATATAAAAAAATTACATTATAACATATACACAGATTTTGACCCATATCATGCGGCAAAGTTTATAACTGTATAATAAATCCATACGGCCATGTTCCGATGAAAGCAAGCTCGACCACTTGGCATGAGGACGTGACGCAATCGTCACAACGCCATGAGCCGCACAGCACTAAGCGGAACACGGGCAAATAAAGTACAAAGAAGAAGAAACAAAGAGATGAAGAAAGTATGAATGAAAACCTAAATATAAAATATAAAAATTGAAACCAAAATAAGTAAATAAACAAAGATTTTAGCTCTATAGGCAACAATCTGAAACCATAGATAACAGAAAACAAAAAAACAATGTCAAACATTTTCTGTAACAGAATATCTTCCAACTTGATTTATTTAATAATGTGAGACAGTTTATATTTAAACTTTACACATATATACAATAGAATGAGAGAGAAGGATAAAAGAAAATATTAAACAAGCAATAAAAAAGAATACAATTCGGAAGAAATTCAAAAAACAAAATCAAAAACAATCAGACTAGGTTGGGAAGCTCTTAAAAGCTTGCAGTTCTTAATATGTGATTTCCAAAAAGTAGTAGATTATCCAAAAGGAAAAAACAGAACAAAAGAAAGCATTAGGAGACCTTGGTAATCCTATACGATCACATACATGCAATTCAATGTGTTTATTCCCTCTGGGATATGAGTCCTTCCCTTCCCCAAATCAAAATGTCCGCAGATAAATTGTTGTTTTCATAGGTTCAGTATCATGCCCAAAAGCCCTAAAGGATGATAATGAACTCTTAAGATCATAGGAAGGAGGGCATAATCTGCTAACCCAGTGTTCTGTGAGAAGATAGAGGTGTTGGATACGCTAGATGGTAATAGCAAGAGACCTCTCAATATTCAGCCATATGCTATATATAGCTACGTGGGTTTTTATGGAAGTCGAGTTCAGGCTGTGATACCAGAACCATGGTTCTTTTATGTGCTCCAAATTATGGACCACTTCCCCATAGCATAGTTCATAGGTTTTAAGCATGGCCGGGCAAGCTGTTAAGAGGTGTATAGCTGTTTCATTAATGGAGGCGTTCTTGCAGATTTGACAGTGTCTTTCCTGCGAGGGTAGATGACTGTCTATCCATTTATTTGCCAGTACCAGTAAGCAACCGAGACACAGCAGAAGAAGGAAGCGTCTTAATTTACCAGAGGGACTCAGATTGAAGTACAGCTGTGGTTTCAGATAGATGTAAAGTCTGTATTGTATAAATTGATACTTCGTAAATTTGCTCAGATGGTCATAGTTCTCGAGCCAGTCCCATAGATCTATTCATTTGGAAAGAGCCTTATTCGATGTGTCACTTACAGCCTCCTTTTACAGGTTTTCCATACGGGTTTTCAGCTGATAGTGAGTCGCCTCCCTAGAGATTTCTTGTAGCAGTGATCTTAGTAAGAGGTTCGATGGTTGATTAGTCATCTTAGAATAGATCTCAGCTCTTCTTTTAAGTACGGTAGCTTTAAGGGAGGTTAGCCCCAGTTCCAGTCTCAGTATCGCCATAGGGATGCATTGGGAGAGACCCAGTATCCGCCTCCAAAATTTACCCTCAATGACTTGGAGCCAACTTAAGTTGGTTTATAGTAGTGCCTCCAATCCATATGTGACCATAGGGACCAAAATCTGCAGATGGAGTTGACGCACGCCCCACATAGTATTGCCACAATTTTTTGTTGCAAAACGATGGATTAATGCAGTTAATTGTGCAGCTTTGGTGATTCGAGCTTGTATGCACTTAGTATATTCTCCTGTGACATCTACCTCCACACCCAGATATTTATGAGGGGGTGTATTTTACCACAGTCCCCTGGATGACTAGCTTAGGTATGGCGAATTGTTTTGCCGAGAATACCGTTAATTGGGTTTTTTCTTTGTTAATAACCAAACCATTTTTAAGTGCGTATTCCCAGAGCACATTGGCCGATCTAGAGAGGCCGCTGAATGTATGGTCCATAATGATCAGATCGTCTGCATAGGCGAGCACAGGACAGTGCTCGGATCCAATCCGAGGAGGGCAATTATGTACTACAGATATCGCTGGAGGAAGATCGTATATGAACACGTTATACAGGAAAGGAGCAGTGACACAGCCTTGTTTCACCCCACAGTTCTGTGGAACTGGAGCGGTCAGATGGCCTTGTGCATCTAGCTTGCATTTAGCCGTGGTATTTCGGTGTAATGATCTCAGATAGTAGAGGAGTTCTTCGGGACAACCCAGTAGTTTCAGTTTCGACCAGAGTTTATCTCGAGGAACTGTGTCAAAAGCTGAACAAAAATCTATAAAGAGGGCGTATAAGGGAGGTTTCCCACAGGTCTTAGCTCCAGTCCTCAGGAGATCAAGGATCATCAGGTTCATGGAGGTTGTATAGCCTTTTCTGAAACCACTTTGTAATTGGTTGAATATACCAGTTCTGTCTGCCCACGTCTGCAGTTTGTCAAGAAGCATCGATGCAAAAAGCTTTCCTGTACAATCGAGCATGGACAGTAGTCTGTAGTTTGCCGGTTCAAGTCTGTTTCCTCTCTTAAATACTGCAATCAGTATGGAAGTTTGCCGTGAGGATGGTATATTGCTAATTTCCAGTATATGGTCAAATTGGATCTTGATCAGGCTGTCCCAAAAATTGGGATTGCTTTTCAATACAGCATTGGCAAGGCCATTTGGTCCAGGCGCTCTAGAAGATTTTAATGATTTGATTTTAATAAGGAGTTGATCGTTGGTCACTAAGAAACGTTTCTCAGGGGGGACCAATACACAGCTGCCGTGTCGGATTAACCATGGAATGCTGGGTAGGGCCCCTCATTTCGTTTAATACATCCCAAATGTTTCTTGTATTTTTGGAGCACACTACTTGCACCATTTGTTGCCAACGATTTAATTTCTCTGCTATTCTTGGTCTTGATCCAGGCACGATATTTGTTCTTCAAAGTTCTACACTGGGTTACACAGGATTCAAGTGTAGCTGTGGTAGTTGTTACTTTTCGTCTGGAAGCCCTTAGTGCTCGTTTGGCATCGCGGATGGTTATGTCAAAGGGTATGGTCTTTCTTCCATCTTGGATCATCGTGCTAGAAGTAGTAGTGGCATGTGATGAAGAAAAGGCCGCAATCCATGATTCAATATCATTAGCAGTGAGTTCGGTGAAGGCTTGGATATCGTAAAGCAGGAGAGCCTGCGTCGAACAAGCGGCATTTTCGAGATTTTTTTTGGGTGCCAGCGTATCGAGGCGCCTGCTTGATTAATCGCCAGTTTACCCATAGAACAGGGTCTCGGGCTTGACCACTCAGCTGTAAACGTCAAAGTTCGAAGGCTATGATCGCTCCAATTGTTCGCGGTGATCTTCATATCTTTAGTTCTAGCGGCTATGTTTGGGCTGACAAATATGTAATCTAAGGTACTGTTTGCAAAGGCATTACGCCAAGTATGGTTACCAGGATAGTCGCTATGCGTTCTACCATTGATAAGTTCGAGGTCCCAATCAGAAAAAGTGTAGCCAATTTGCACCTTCAGAATCTTCTACGTTGTGAAGCATACACCCCTTGGGTTGTAGTAAGGGGTTATGTGTAGTGCCTTTTGAGCCCTTTATGTGGCAGTTAAAGTCGCCTGCGAATATAACTGAATTGTTCCCCGATATCATAGTCCATTCGCTAAATAGTTCATGGGCAGCCTCTTGTAGTAATTCTCTACGCACAGCTCCTGGAGGATTGTATAAGGTTACAAGTAGAATTCTTTCAGATACATCTTCATGGAGGACAGCAATTTCTACCGCTAAAATGTTGTTGGGTTGGTTGGTGTTGATACGGCGAGATTGGACAGAGTGTCTGACACCCACAATCAACCCTCCGTATGGTCTCCCCTAGGGCCTTTATTGGCAAAAGACTGATATAAAGTATAGCCATTAAGGATCACCGGAGAGACCAACCATGTTTCCTGTAAGCAAATGCACAAGTGGTCTGCTGATCCTTGCGAAGATAGTAAGTGGTTAAAACCTCTACAATTCAATGAGATAATGGAGTGGTCTCATTGCTTATTTATGATTAGAGGGAGGGATTCGGCCAGCCAGCCTAGGACTTTCTGTACGTCCGCTATCTGAACTTTATCCGCTTTTGGTAGATCAGTGGTCGGGAGGGATTTTTCCGGCAAAGAAACCATCTCACAGGGGCAGCTTAGATCTTCAATTTCTGGGTCGGCATCAATCTCAATGTCTACATCCAGCAGATGTTGTTTGAAGCTTCGCATCAATTGAGCTGTAGATAAAAATTTGCAATGGACTGCAGAAACATTTGGGTTGGTAACATGGAGAGGTTCCACGTATTCAAAGTCTGCAGAGCAGAGAACACGTAGTTGGGGCACTGAATGGAGCCTTGTCATAAGGGCCGATCTAGTAAGCCAGTTTCGTTCGTGTTGCTGATATAGATTTTTAATGATACAGATTCGATTGTTAGAACAGTCAGTTGGTAGAGGCTCATTGAAGGTAGGTGGATTAGAGATATTTGATGTCAGAAGAGCCCTGGTTGGGCTTTTATTCGGGGTGGAGGAGATCTTCTCCAAATCGTTGTTCAATTGAGATGATTCAATATCGAGTAGATTTTCTTCTGTGCAGATGGACTCATTCGCAATGTCTGGGATTAGCCAGCTTGTTAGAGAGCCAGGGCCCTTAGCTTTACGTTTCGACGCCCTGGTTGCTCTCTTTTTGGCCTTTTTTGACTGTTTCCCCGGCGGAGCGGTCGCAGGCAGGGGGGAGACTATTATACACGGCTTTTTTTTTCCATGGCTGCTCTTTTAGCCAGCCTTCTTTGTTTACGAGAGAAATATACTTCTGACTCCTGAATGTTCAGATGCAGGTATTAGGTCAGCAGAAGGCCGTACAGGGTCGCTATCCATAGGTCTGGGGGCCAGATTTTCTTCTACTCCAAGGAACTCTTTATCTCCTTCTCTTACTGCGATAGTGAGGGTAGTCTCTAAAATACGCCCACATAGTTTCAAAAGGATTTTTAGGGCGAATTGCAATGATGCCACTGAGGATTGCAGTTCAGCCAAGGCCGGGGTGTTCGTGGTAGAGACTCTGCTGGATTCGATACCGATACAGAGGGCACTTGAAATGGAGCCAAGTTGGGAGATGTAGGTAGTCTTTCAGAATGATCCCTCTGTGAAGATGGAGCACTTGATTGGGGATTCTGTGAGATATTTCCCAACTGACGCGGATGTGCTGGAGTCATTGCCCGCTGCATCGATAGGCAGAGGTCAAGAAGTGAATTGTTATCTATATCGTCATAATTAGTGACTTCATGAGGTACCACAGTGGGATTGTTCTCTGGTTCCTCTACTTCTGTAACAATGGGGTTTTCTTCCGGAAGGACGTTAGCAAGGAAAAGTTTGTGATAGCCCTTTTCAGTGGGTTCTTTCCTTTTTGGTTTCCCTTTTGTCATTGTACTGTTGCTTCCGGCGTCAGCGAAGTTACAATTGCGTTTCCGAAGGTTATAGTTGGATTGCGGTCATTGCCTATAGAACGGCATATACCTTACTCAAATGAGTCAAAATGATCGATTTGTTGTTTCAAAATTCCTTGTCCTTACCGTAAGAACGTAATATACGGGGTCCCTAACTTTAGGCCTCTAAAAGCCGCTGACAATAGGCTGAGCAGTTGCGAATTTGACTTCAGAGGTGCAGCCGCGATCAAAGGGATAAACCCTGCAGTCTCACGGCTAGTGTTTATGCTCAACAACGTCTCTCGGGCTGTGATACTTTACAAAAAAAACACAATATTTAGATAAGAGAGCTGACTGACAAAATTCACAATCTCTCCCAGGGGTCCACATGTGTTTGTAATTCCTGCACTAAATTAATGGTGCAGTGTCACTCAGGGCTCAAAGGTAGTCTACCAACAGTCACCCTAGGACACAATGCACATTATATATTCAGTTGTTCAATTGTTGTTGTTCAGGTATTCAATTATTTTTAGGGCAGCCTGGAGCAAAAGCTAAACTGACGGTAATCTGCAATATCTCCCCAGAATAATTAGGGAAGCTTACAGCCAGCTAGCAAGCGAGTTCAGCAGTCAGGTGAATGTGCTAAACGGGACCTGTGCATTCCTTAACGCATATCGTTAGCGTTCAGTTACACCGGTGCCCAGCCGTAGCAGCCCGCTTTATTAGCGCGGCTCCTGCGGCAAATTGCTCCCGTGGCAAATTGCAGTCGTCAGTCAGTCGCCGGGGCTCCCAAAAAAAAAAAAAAGGTTGTGGAAAAGGACGCAGGGCGCCCGTAGTGTTACTGCTGCTACTACGGCACTGCGCTGCTCAACTGCTTTGCAATAATTTGTCCGCCCTGACTCAAGCCGCACCCCCAGAAGGAAATCAGTCCGGAGATCTTAACGATGCCGGATCAACAAGGGGCCGCTTCCGAGTCAAAAAGTATTTTCCATCATTGACACCTTGAGGTTATCTTCCATCTAGGCCTCAGTCTCTGGCCCTCACTCATCCACCAGCTCTAGAAAAACATTGGCAAAGCCAATCGTTCTTGCGTTATCTTGAATGGAGGGAAGGAATGAGAAATGACATCACCGGAGTAAGCAATGACAGCATGGAAGGTAAGGAAGGGCAGCACCACGGGGTGAGCAAAGCACTATTGGGGGGGGCGGGGGAATAAGAAATAAAAGTCAACACGAGTAACCATGCAAGAATCCAATTTAAGAAAGCTAGGCGAGCAACAGGACACAGGAGCATTGTAGAACACTTAATGGAAGGAATCACAGTGCAAATTGGGGGGGAGGAGTAACAGCACAAGAGGGGGGGATCAACAGCGCAAATGTGGGTGGAGCAATAGTGCTACAGGGGGGGGGCAGGAGGGATGGACCAGGGGATGGGGCAGGAGGGAGGGACCAGGGGCTGGGGAAGGGGTACAGCTGAGTGGTAGGCAGGGCAGCACAAGTGGGCATGAAGGACAGCGCAGGGGAAGGAGAATGGACAGTGCAAGGGTGGGTGATCGCGGGCACAAATTTGGGCACAGCGACAGCACTAGAGTTGGCAGGAGTAACGGCAAAGGGGGCAGCAGCAGGGCAATGGAAGAACAATGGGGAGGAGCGACAGTGCAAGGGGGAAACGAGAGACAGCGCAAGGGGGGAGGAGCAACAGCACAAGGGGGGGAGCGACAGCACAAGGGTGAAGGATAAGAAATGGCAGCACGAGGGAGAATACAAAAATCCAGTATAAGAAAGCTAGGCCAGCATCAATACACATTAGCACTGCATAACATTTGAAGGAAGGAATGACCGAGCAAATTAGGGGGAGGAGTGACCGCACAAGGGGGTGGGGGCAGAGCAAAAGTGCAAAGGTGGGTGGAGCGACAGTGCTAGAGGGGGCAGGAGGGACACCTCAAGGGGGCAGAAGGAACAGTGTAAGATCTATTACCCCACTCTTTCTCCGGTTAATATTTGTTAGTGCACCAGATTGTTTCATCACCAGTTAGGTGGATAGATACTACAGGTTTCCTCCACACAATTATCGTTAAAATATATTTTATTCATAGTTCTACAATTCAACCAATAGAAAAACAATTGAGATTTTGGGCATTGAGTCTGGCCCAGGAGCGTGCTGGGCTTTCAACTTCAATCATTGACTCATGAAAGTGACTAAAAGCGGAAGGTCTAATAGTTTTGAAAAGCTCTCTGATCGGAGACCATTCCTCCACATCCCGAGTCAGAAACATTGGAATTTGTTGTGGAAGGGGTGCCTGTGCTTCTTTTATTACCATTTCGATCATCCATATAAATGTCAAATCACTGAGCACTGTTAACCATATTCAATAATATGGTCATCCTGTGTTTGGGACAACTGGAATACACATTTCTGTAGATTCGTAGAGCTTTCAAAATATTCAGCTAACTGCGGATTTCAAACAAACATTGTTTTACACGCTGGCCTTGTACCAACAATGCTGCTCTTCCTAATCCAAAATGGCTTCCTTCTTCTTTTGACAATAGTTTTAAGGATCCTAAATTACATTAACAAATCAGAGCTGGATAGACGCATGCCTATTTCATTCTGCGTGTTGCAGTTGAGGCGTTGCCCTATACATGTGTAGTTAATGCTTAGGTGTATTTCCCCAAAACTATTATCACAGGAGTACAAATGGGAGGGAGATGTGATGTGAGGAGGCACACACATTCCTTGTGTGTGAGGCTTTTCGCTCTCCTTTAACCACGCATGGCTATGCTAAGCCAGATAACCTTTCCCAGCCCTAAACACAGCCTAGCGGGATGTCTTTGGCTGACTTCTTTCATGCATTAACATCAAACTATGGTCTTTTACGGGGGCTGCCATTGCGATCTCTAAACCGTCTTCTGAAAAGTAATGGCTTAATTGCAATTGCAAATCGGCTCATAGCATGACAAAAGAATGTCTTACTCAAGCATGCCTTCAGTCACTTGATTTTTAAGCAATATGTGTCCTTGCATCTGTTCCTTGCGTTACATTTCTGTTAAACAAGCACTAACACTGCCAACGTTTTGGGCACTTTTGTAGGCATTAGATTGCCATTTTAGTATGCAGTGCCATCATATGCCCAGGTACTTACAGCATTTGCCTTAAGCTAATACTAAAGGATCTGTCCGAATGTCTGTCAAAATCAAAGTCCACCATCCTGTGTGACAACCTACTTCTAACCCTTATACTACAACTAAAGACTAATATAATTCAGCAAAGTTTCTTCCCCCGGGAGAATGACTCCCTTCTCCAGGTATTTGAGTGGTGTTGAAAAGAATGTTCTCTTGCAAAAAGGTTGCCGGGGGATTGACTCCCTTGCCCTGGCTTGCGGGTTCCGCACAATCTTTGCACAACTCCACGTTCTGGACCAGGAGAATGACTCCCTTGCCCTGGCATCTTTTTTAATATGTCCAAAGGGTTCTGTGTCATCCCTAGGAGAATGACTGCCTTCTAGTATTTGAAAAGGTATTTTGTTGTGTCTTTCAACTTGCTGTATGTTTTGCCACTCTCTCTCTCGGTACCAGCAAAGTCCCAGTCTTCCTTGCTGGTCAATGGACTTATCTTTGCCAATCCACCAAGAAAGTTCTCCTTGGGTTCTCCGATCCTTTGTATTGGGGTCACAGACCCTTCTCTGGTGGTCAGTGGATTATGGTTGCCACTGCACCGCGGAAGCTCTCCTTGGATGCTTGCTTCACTGGTGTTAGGGTATCTGTCCCTTCTCTGGTGGTCAGTGGGCAACTTGCTGCCACTGCAAGGAGGAAGCTCTCCTCGGATGCTTGCTTAACTGTTATGGTCCTAGAGCCTTCTCTGGTGGTCAGTGGACATATTACTGCCACTGCAACAAGGACGTTCTCGAATGCTTGCTTCACTGTTGTTGGGGTCTCAGACACATCTCTAGTGGTCATTGGGGTTATTGCTGCTACTACAACGAGCTTCTCCTGCAATGTTTTGTTCACTCTTCCACTGTCCAATAGCTATTTTGTTACTATTGGGACGAGGGTGATCCTCCCTGGTGCACCCTACCCCGTTCTGTTCCCCAATAGCCCTACTGCTGCCACTGGGGTGAGGAACATTACATTGTGTTCCTCTCTTTGCCTCCCCCCGTATCCCTACCAGGTCTCCCGTGCCTCCTTTTACCTTCTCGTGGGATGCGGCACATCACCGGTCCTGCCTGGGATGGAGTTCCTTGACAGCGGCTTACTCTACTCTTATCTACTTCGACGGTCTGCGGTCCTCCGCTCCTTATGGTCTTGGCTTCACTCTGGGACCTGGTCTCCCTCAGACCCACAACGGACTCTCGCAGCCTGCCGTCAGTGTCCCTTGCACAGCCCTTCTTCAACCCTCCCTCAGAGTTTGCAACTCCCGGGCTCCAGTGGGCTCCGGGCTTCCCCGTGATCGGACACTCCTTAGCCCCTCTTCTCTCTCCTTTTTATCTCAAGGACTCTGCCCCGGCGCAGTGTCAACATCTGCAGATAATGTCCCTTTGGCATAAAATACATTCCTCATGCCTCCGGTGAGCCACCTTGTGGCAGTACTTAAGAGTTGGTTGCGCTTCATGGTTGCTGTGTTCTTGCTCGTCTCAGTATGTTCTGTTCTGGCAATGTCCCATCTGCTACAAACATGCGTCGGCTTCCTCTTGATGAAATGTCTCAATGGAAGGGGGCGGGCTATGGAATGTTGGGGAGTGACGTGGCTCAAGTGGCTGTACCCTAGGTAATCATCCTTGTCCCTAGAGTGGGAGTCCCTCCCGCATTAAACCACCCCTACGGGCACCATTGGGTGGCAGCTGCACCTCCCAAGCCTCATGGAGAAAGGACTCTCCCCTGGAGGAGAAGTGTCAAGAGAAGGTGAATCATCGGTGTCTTTTCTGATGACGGATGACACATTCAAGTGGGTTTGGATTGTTGCCTGTGTCTGCAATTAAAGTAGATTACTGAGAATTACATTGCTATTAGAATTGTTATTAATTGGAATGTTCTTCGTGTATTTTTACTTGTTTCTGTAAATCCGCTTAGTGGCCTTGCCACTTGGGTTCATCCATCATGTAATCAGCTTTATGGGGCCAACATATGCTTTTTTTCTTGCTCACCACGCACCAGGGGGCTTCTGGTGTGTTGCTAGTATGGGAAGTACTTTTGAGAATTCTGTTGTAGTTCTATTTAGAAGGTGATGCCTGCTCTGTTCAATTGTGATTTCATTGCCATCTCAGTGTTCGGATGGCATATGCAAACCACTCTGGCCTCAGCCTCCCAATCCATCCCCTTTGTCGTTATTTTACCGTATTCACCTGTCTGTCTCTAACCATCTCACTCTCCTATTAGAATCTGACCTGTCGTTGGTTCCACAATTTTGGAAAGGTAGGCAGCTATCCCTGAAAAAATCCTTTTGGCAAATTCTACCCTTTCTTCCGCAGCCAGTAGAAGGGTCTGCCATTTTATCTGCCACTTAGGCTTTCAGAATGTTCTTATCTAGTGCTTTTGGAAAACTCCCCACAGAAACTAAAGTTTATTTAAAAATGTGGTACCCTTGATGCAGCGTTCTGATCCTTGTTGCTCTCCCATCACCTCTTTGCCCCGCAAATGTCATTGACTTCCAGTGATGCAAAGGATGATCAAATGTAAGGCCCTCTGTCTGGTACACTACACAATTAACAGTGTTGGTCACCTTTCTCCATGATAAGTATCCTTGACCTGTCCTGCTCACATTTTGAGTTAATTGTCTGTTCCGAACTGTGCCTTGCTGCCAGTACCCACTCAAGCGGGGTGAGGGGGCGTTTCTTTTTGTTTCTGGCATCTCGTTTGTGGAATGTACTTGCTGCCTAACTAAACCCCCACACTGCCTTGGTACCTGTGCATCAGAGCCAACATGCCTACACACACATGCTCGGACGGTCCAATAAGGCATTGCCGTAAGTGCAGGCCCAAAATGGGCCACTTTGAGTTACTTCACTGATTAACATTAATGAACAAATATTCCTTAAAATACACATTTGAAACAGATTTAACCCCAAAACTCACTTGTGGGTACCACGCAGTCGGCCACAAAAAGAACGATTGCCCTTTGCGTCAGTGGCTCACTTTCTCATTGGTGTCCGTGCCTTTTTCGGCTCCATTCGGACCCTGCACAAATAAACGCAAACCAGCAAACATTTTGAAAAAACTTTGCAGAAATGAAACTCCTTTTTTCTTGCTTTGAATATTTTGTAAATCTTGCTTTGAATATTTTGTAAATCTCTGTCCTAATTGTCCACTTCTCTTCCAGGTACACAAGACACCTCGTGGATGAAGGCAATGGGAAATTCAATTTGATGATCTTGTGCTGGGGGGAAGGGCACGGCAGGTAACAGTTTTTAGAATTTTGAATTTTTCGTGTGGTTTAGTTCAAGCAAGTAAAGTAACTGAATGTTGGGCCGCAAGCACTCTAAAATGTAATCCATATTTGGAAATTATACCCGCTTAGCAATATTAGAGTGAGGCAGAGGTTAATGTTTTGTCCTGTTAACCATGGGCCCAGCGACACGCGTGGCAAAATATTCCTATTAGTCACATATGTTCTCACCACTCGGTAGCACATTACTGGAATGCAAAACTACAGAACTCTTTAGTTCCTGAACAAAGTCTTAAAAAGTAGGGTAAGGGTCACTTGTTACAGCAACAGGGATTGGACCCCTTACCACAGGCTTGCTTTAGTCCAGTCCCCAGGGACAATTTGCCTTTAAGGAAGAGGTCTCACATGTATGTGATTCACCTGGGGTATTCAAGAAAAGAAGAATTCACTAAACCTCTGGAATTTCAGTCAATTCCAAAGTCCTCCAACAGTGAAGTGACTAAAGAAGGATTCCAAGGCAGAGGCAAACTGTGTCCCTTAACCATCCCTTGGCAACAGGGGGGGTTAACTGCTGTCACGAGGGTTTGCCACTCTTCTAGCTGCACTGGAACCAGGCTCCTCGCTGGAGGTGAAGGAACCCCTGTAGAGGCCAGCCAAACGCCCTACACTGGGAATGGAGAGCAAGAAAGACTTACCTTATCCTAGAGTTCCTATATTGGGACGCCTAACAATCAGATAGCCTAAGAGAAGATGAAATCCTGGTCGCACAGGTTCAAACCACATTTGAACCCCATTCAACACCCTTCATTCTGACACTTGAACTGTGGTGCTGCTTTTGGCACTTCATGACTTCGGACCAGCCCAATGCCACTTTGCACCAGTAGCTCATTGCTGCCTCTGCTTAAAACGGCAGCTCACTGTTGTGAAAGACTCCGACTCCCTGTATTTTCGAGCACTCCATCAAGCCAATACAGCCCGCTTCAACCAGACTCAAACACTGACTCGAACCCCTGGAACCTCTCATGGTCCGTTATGACCCAACCCAGTTGTAACATCGCCTCAAACCTTCTTGACTGCCAATCCAAACTTGGCATCGCCTCGCACACCAACTCGTACTGCAGAGAGCTCTGCCTCTAAGCCGACTTGCCACTGGATCAATGGGACTTGCTGCATCTCCAGCTCGATTTGACCGCTGAGTGCAGAGAAGTCCAGTTCGAAGCTGTGAAACTATCTAAGTATAAGGTACTGTCAAGAGGCCCTGAGCCACGTTTGGGACCATAGGGATTTACAAGCACCCTTTTCTATCCTTTTTGAGACATATCCTTTGAGCAGTGACATTGCTTGCCTGCTCACCCCTGCACAAGTACCCATAGCCTTATTCTATACCAGTTCTGTCTTTTCAGTGTTCTCACCACAGGGGTGGTGTTTTGTTAGTGTATTTAGTTACTTGATCGTTTACTTAAATTATGTATATTTTTTTAATGGAATTTAGATTGGACGTTTTATTTTTGTTTTGGAGTGTTAGAACTATCGTTGTTTAGGCTGCTACTGCACAACACACCTGTTCTGCACTATACTGCACTGATGATTCCTAATAAGGGTGAAACCAGGTATGTGATTCTTCTGGCAGCCTTGCAAATGTCTGTCTTGGGTTGATTAAGCTATGTATAAAATGGAACTGTCCTCTTAGACAAAGACAATTTCCTGGAGAAAAAGGTTTGCATTTGAGCTAATTTGCATACCCACAATGTCTTGCTGTTGTGGTTCAGAACTGGAGGTGAACTTCAGCGATGGCTACTAGGTGGCGTTGTGGGGTGTGTGACTTGGCTCAAATGGACTTGCCTACTTATGTTTTCTCACAAAAGACAAAGGAGGTATACCTGTCGGGCTGTATCTGGTTTACATTGCTGATTCGCATCCCTGCTGGTTTAGTAGTATTTGGGGGCTGAGTATGTGGTTTAGCTACTATTCCTCTCTGTACTCCTGCAGAGCAGTAGTTATTTCATCACACCCTTATTATCCAGAACAAAACATAGGCCCCCTCCAAGCTCATCCTTTGTTCTTTTAAATCCATCAACTTCAGGGTCGAACCAGAGTCCTTCAACGCTGCTGTTGTAAATCAAATGGATTTGAGGACAAACAAGGCCTGCCTTTGTCATCAAAAATGCTACCATGCAACTTGCCTATGGAAGAAGGAATCTTATCTCCTTGATCAAATTCCCTCTGTGCCAAATCCCTCTACTGAGCTGTTCTAAATTAAGGAGTTCAGAGCTCCCTCAAAATACCCTCCCACCCATTGGTAACCTCGGAACATTTGCTGACTCTTGCCGCCACTTCATCTTTGTTAATAATGAGTCTACACAGTGCCTTGGGTCTACCTATTCCTGACCTGATTACCATTGCTCCTATCTGCCCTTAACTCCCATTGGCCAATCTGAACTTGTGCTGATAGCTATCCGCATGAAAGCATCATCCAATCAGATAATTCATTAGCAGAGTGTGTACTCTCTCTTGCACCAGCCTTAACTACTCAGGTGAACTGCTCCCTTCAAAGGGACATCGTCCATCAAGCTTTGAATAAAACGTGTATATAACATCTCCTGAAGCCAATCCCAATTGAACACTGTCCGATTGCTCACACAACTTTTATTGGCAAGATCTAAGAAAAGCTGGCCACTAATCAACTGCTTCATTCCTCTGATTGATTCACATGTCCTCTTACACAACCACCAGTTGGTCACCAGGCCAGCAAGAAGTACTGCATTCAGCACTGATCTTCATGAGGGACAAGCTACTAATGTCACTTGATGCTAACTCCCCTACTAGTCTCATTATTCTCAACCTATCTGCAGCATTTGAGTGTGGACCATGAAACACTGTTCAGTGCCTCAAAACATACTTGGGCCTCTCTGGTTCTGCCCTGATTTAATCTTTCATGGCAGGCAGGGAAATTCCATAAAGTCAGGACCTTTCCCCTTAAAGACCACCACTCAATCCTGTGGAGTTTTACAAGGCTCCATCTTGACCTCATGGTTCTGAAACCTCTTCCGGACCTCCCCATGCTCGCTGCCATCTTCCAAACATATGTGGACAATATGCATATCGCCTTCCCTCTTTGGGGTCTTGCATTGGGTCTCCAACACATTTCAGAATGCCTACAACAGGTTCATGACCGGTTCATGGAAAACTCCCTTTGCCTAAATGCCGTGTAGAGGGAGATCATCTCCTTTGCCAACTTGGTTCCCTTAATGCTCCCTTTCCCATGGTATGCCTTCTTGGGGGCCCAGCCTACCCTTGTCTCATGTGCTTAAAGCCTTTACGTCCTATTCAACAGTCTTTTGTCTTTGACTCACAGATACAGGAACTTGCAAAGCCCCACTTTCAATTCCATATTCTAAGAGTCCTCCCTCGACTCCTTGACATGTGACAGAGTTCAGGTAACTTCATTGATGGTTCTCTCACAACTGAAGTATTGCAATAGTTTCCTGTAGGTGTTCAACCGCGTGATTTTCACAAGTTGAGCCGTTCCATAAGAAACAATGGGAAGAAAGTTAATGGGGTCCTCCATTCAATGCAGGTAATCTAATTCTACCCCATAGGGGTGAATTATGCAGCAATCAAAACTCAGGGGAGGCCAGAAGAGACCCCAATGAAGAGATTCCAAAGGCAATGGACAAACCGGGGACCCCAGACGAAGATGCAGCAGAGAAGGAGGTCCCCTTAATAGATGTCTATTGGAAATACGACAGACTTGCCTTCAAAGAATCTCAATGAGTGTCCTGAATTATCACCCACCCCAGGACATAAAGGTATATACTCGTGTCATCAGTTTCTGTGAAAATGGTTCCTGCACAGCAAAACATGTTACGTACAGGGCTTCTTTTCCAGGTGTGGTCAGAAGCTTGCACCCTGAGCCTGCAATAACCCAGAAAGGAAACCAAGGACTTTCCCACGGCATTCCCTTTTAAGCCTGCAGCAAGGAAATTGCTGGAAAGGCGGGTGAACCAACAAAGATGTCTCCCAGTGTTCTCAGTAAACAAAGGATGAAGGCAGCACAGCAGCAAACAATCCCAGGATGGAGATAACGGCTGGAGGCATCCTCAGACATCCTAAGCTGATGATTTGGTGGGGTGTTGATGTCTCATCACCTGTCTGGAGAATAGCAGCGATGAACAGCCAAATGGAACATCTTTTCTTGACTTGGCTGCCCTTGGCCAATAGGGTTTGCAGTCCCAGAATTACTAATCTGGAGACTGTCTCGTGCGAGAAATTGAATGAACCCCAGGCAATGATGGCCGACATGCTTCAAGGGGTCATTTGTTCACATCTTGAATCCATCACGCAGCCATATGCTACAGTTATTAATATTCTGTATTAAATCTGCTCTCAGGTGAATTGTACACACACCTTTAAACTTGCCCCTTAACACCCTGCACTAGTTTCACATTCCAGGCTTAATGGAGCATCATGCACACACACTCACAAACATTGCCCTTCTCTATTTTCACCTACTAGTTTGTCTTTCCCTCGTCGTCCTTGATTTGTTGCCTTCCTCTTCCTCACCGTTTTGCTTTCATCGCAGCATACAGTCTGGAAAAGCCTGGGGGACCACAATCAATGCGCCACTGTTCAGAGACGCCGCTGTGACTCCTACGACTGACTTAGCACAGTGTACACAACTTTTTAACTTAACCTAACATTAACATGCAGGTTTTTCGATTCTTATTTAGGCTCTGGGATCAGGAACAGGAGAAGCTGGAACCCTCCTGTTAGCTTCCTGCTCCAATCCGAGCCCAAGTGAAGGCCGCCCTTCCCTACATTGGGCCCAATATTCATGTCTCACCACTTCGGTGGGGTTGGGTGCACATTTAGGAACCAAACCTCCCCACCCCCCAAAGTGGTCAGCATGCCCTCGCTTCACTCCACTATATGTGACCAGCTGGCCCACTTAATTTGGCCAGAGACTAAGCAGTGGAACCATCCAGCAGGACCCTTCATCTTCTCACCGGCCTCCCACTACAGGTTACCATCCATTTCTAAGCATCCGCCCACCAGAAACCTAGCGCCTTGGCACAAACGGGGGGATTATGGGTGCATTCCTGTTAATATAAGGAAATGTCAAGTTGTCTTCTATTCAGATGCGCAATGAAGTGCTCCATAGTATCAAGTAAACGGTTCGTTTTATTGTTCTAAAGTGTGCCTTCTGTCGCTCAGCATGCAGCGGTGCGGGCGACGCCATGTTGGAATGAAGGGTATTGCTGAGAGCCTGTCTCTTTCGTCCCCTGCAGCAGTATCCATGACCACGCTGACTCGCACTGCTTCATGAAGATGCTCCAGGGAAACCTGAAAGAAACCCTCTTCGATTGGCCAGACAAAAAAACCAAGGGAGAAATGTCGAAAAAATCAGAACGCATTTTAAAGGACAATCAGTGTGCTTACATCAGCGGTGAGTTCAGTGGCAAAGTAATCGATTTTACGACCTCTGGAAGGAAGGCACTAGAAGGGCAACACACTCTGGCGAGGTTTCTAGTGCTTTATGTATGGGATAGCAATATCCTCATGCTCAGTGTATGATTTTCTCTATTTGACATTTTCCGTTGTGTGCCAGAAATGGCATAATTTTTAGGTGATGTTGAAGTTTGAGCTTGTTTAATTCTGCTTTTAACCCCATTACTTGACATAATGATAAATCAACATCTTTGCTTTGGTTAATGGTAGCGCTCATACAAGATGGTGTCCTACACCTTTTATTAGACTGATCAGCATCCTGGGGCTGCTCTGTAAAACATGGCATCGTGCCAATGACTTTCCAAATTTATTGTAACCTACAATGGCCAATGGGTGTCATTTACCTGGACAGACTATGTAAGGTCATGACTTCTGTGATGGTTTTAATGCACGAAACATGGAAAGCTAAGGCTGGGCAGCTGAATCTGATATTTAGTTATTAGATCACACACATGTATATAAAGCTGTACTCCATTTCCGATATACTTTAAATTCCCACTTAGTTGGGTTCTTATGTTGCGTTTCATGCTGGAGCCCAGCCTCTAGGGGCAGGGAACCCCATGCTGCCTGGCATTGTCTTGCTTCTGAGACAAGCACGTTTCCCTTGAGTTATTTTCCCAGCCCTGAAATAGATGCCATTGGCTCATTAAGCTATGATGTGGAAATCGTAACCAATTGGGACTAGAGGAAGGAGTGCTCATCAAATTCAGCTGGGTCTGGCTTTATAGCAGTCAGAACTTTAGACTCAATACAATCAGGGTTGCAAGAATGGGGAATATTATAACATGATAGAAGTGGCAATGAAAAACATATGGTCATCTTGGATAAATTGGCAGACCCTAATCCACTGGAAGCCGCCCATTTTACAACCTAGGGCGGAGAATAACTCCTGACCTGGAAATACACATTTAAAACTAATGTTTATTAGATACGCATACCCACAAGTGCCAATATGGGTATGATATGGTTTGTCTGCAAGAGGTTTGCCTGGCGGATCCACCGGAATTCAATGGGGTCCATACCTTTTTGAAAAAAGGCCAAAAAGCCAGAAGGGGTCGTTCAAGGGGAGGTTGGCACACTTTGATTAAAACAAATCTACGAGTTGAGCGGCACGAGATTGCAAGGGAGTGTGGATTTCTTGGCACGTTGTTTGACACGAAAGCAAACAAATTTTAATAGGAAATGGCTAATTAACTTGGATAGCCTCCCTGGGATTATACATACAGAACACTGTAGAATACATCTTTTAAAGATATTAGAATATTGGCTTGGATATGATGCCTCCAAATTCGTATTTTTAGTAGCCAATTTTAATTAATTGTGAACTAGTTCAATTTACCTATTGAAAGAGAATGAGGGGGCAAATGCCTGGATTTTCCCAGTTACTATGTCCTCACAAAAAACGATATACAGGTTAACACATGGACATTTTTCTTTGTTTGGAGGCTAATAATGATAAACGGAAGAGAAAACGGTGACAAACCAAATATTGGGTGTGGAGGTCTTTCATGTTCGTTAGCTTGCATATTTCTTGCTAGATCAGTATTCAATGTGAGTTGGAACCTTAAGGTTAAGGAAACCTATTTTAGTGACCATGCAAATGGGAGTACAAGCTGTGACTTGCATGCATATCAACCATCTGCATCAGTTAATGGATACTGGTGATAGTCTGGGAAATGGGGGAAGAAACAAAATTATTTGTTAAAGAAGGAATATTAAATGCATAAATACAAGGGCGTTGCTACAGTTAAATAGGTTAAAAGTAAAAGATTTGGGTTTGAGGGCCTTGACCAAAATCTATTACATTTTCTCCCAAAAATGAAGTCTTGGACCACTGATTCCAAGAAAAGGATATTTGAAACTAATAAAAGAATGGTGCCCGTGGCAATATTATGCTGTAATAGTTTTCACAAAAAGCACTATGCATAAAGAATGTAGAATCTTATTCAATAGAGCTGATATCGCTTGGAACAGATCTGGAATTTAAGAAGGTCATAAGAAAACATTTTATTACTCGTATTACTTAGAAGTGGCAATATATGTGAAGAGTTCTGTATAATAAGAATACACAAAGGAGCTGGACTTTATTAACTGGAGCAGATGTGCGCAGTGCTTTTGTTATATAGGTAGAGATTTAACACATTTTTTTATGGCAACATACTGCAGAAGGGTAGATTCCTTTTTAACTTAGTTCAAATCTTTTACAGTGCGGATTTACATAGATATGTAATATAGATCAGAAGACCCAAGAAATTATTGATTGATCGCACTGCTAGATATCACAGGAAAGATTTTTGCCTCATTATTAAAGGATTTGCAGAAATGGATTGATAAAATTAATCTCCTACCCATTATGCAGACAGGCTTCAGGAGGGGGGAGTAGGCATAACCCATAATGGTTGTGTGCTCAGTGTTCTTAAACCTTGGGCACAAAAAGAATGATTCAATATATGTAGTTTTTGTAGATTACTTGTCTGCGTTTGATCGAGACCTTGGCAAAACCAAGTAAGCTGGGGGAATTCCAGAGGGCCTATTAATGGAAGGTAAGTGATACTAATAGAGGTTTGAAACACTAGTGCACTTTGCTCCCCCATGCCCCCCACCCGTTCTATACAGTGTGCATGAAGTCATTCCAGTTCTTTGAAATGTGAATAATGTCCCCCCTAAACTTGGAGGCGTGAAACTAAGATGGCTAGCATATGCAGGGGATGTATTGGTCTTAGATAACACCCCTATCACTATTCGATGGCCCGACTATGGGCGATGCAGTGTTTGTAACCCTAACAGAATGTCCACTCTATGTGCTAAATTGGAAACTAATTACCAATGACTCTTATCTATCATATACCTGATCCCATTCCCTCTTCGCCTACTTCTTCTCCCTATCAAGCTCTTCATGCCACTGGGATTATCACAGCACTATTAACTCTTTTGATGCCATTATCCATTGGAATAATCCTGTAGGACCCCTTCTAATGTCGCTGGGTTACCCCTCAATTTGCAGCAATAAGTAAAGTTTAGCCACCAGAAAACCTTCTACTATGACTTTGGCACACAACCCAAAATAAATGATCTGTGCAGTTAATGCATATGAACGTGTTATTTTTCTAGCCAAAACTTTGCATGCCAGATTTCCTGCCTTTAGCAACTTTAAAGAGATGTGTATGGTTCTTAACGAGCTACCAGCTGCTCCATCAACCTCAGTTACTGCTCCTGCCCCTCAAACTTCATGCAATTCTGTGTCTACGTTCTTTAAGGACAAGATCTGTACTCTTAGAACTGAACAACGCTTTTGAATCCGAATCTGTTTAAACATTTTATAATGAAGTGATTCCCTTATCGCCACCCTCTCTCCCTACCCCCAGGCGGGCATTTCAGCATTTCATCTGCAGTAACCGCTTCTGGAAGAAATGATACTTCCTAACGGTGGAACCTATGGTGGAGCTCATAGGCCCCAATAGGGGCACAAACAACTTTGCACTGCCATACTGCACTCCCTCCCAGGGACGCCATGTGGGATCGCCAGGGGTTGCACCTGCGCCCCCTGAGGTCGCCCTTGATACCCCTAAAAAAAAAAAAAAAAAAAAATTAAAAAAAACTAATCTTTTTTTAAGAATGTTAGCACCTGGGCTGTGGTGAGTGTGGCTCTTTGTTTCTGGAGTGTCTGGCTTTCTTGCTCAGGCCTCTTGTAAAAACACGGGGTTCCAAAAGTGTAACACTTTGAGCAGTGACACTAAATAAGAAATAATAGGAATAACAATGTGTCTTTCTGGAATTCTATACAATATTTGCTAGACTCATTAAAGGTTTGTTTCAGGCACACTTCAGCAGGTGATTCACTGATTTAGTCTGTTCTTAAACACCTCAACTCAGCCTTTCATCCTTCTGAGGTCGCTAAATGAGTACCAACACAGGTTGGGTGATACTGTATGTATATTTGTTCTATATAAAGCACTTAAGCGTAAGAGCTATATAATAACACATCATTATAATTTGGCCTTGGACGTCTGCTTGCATTCACGGTAATTTGGAAACTTGGGGCTATACACACACTGATATTAACGATACACATGGTGATTCATGCTTTTATGAAATGTATATCACATTATAGTGACATCATAACCGTATTTTTTGTAGTTTACATTGGAACAATGCTATGTGATGCCACTTCCTTTCACCCCTTGACAAAACAGGTTGTGTTACATCGCTTCCTGTGATGTCAGTTCGGGGTTGGGTCAAATGACATGTCATCAGAGGTCATGAGTCGTGTGATGTCACTTCCGATACCCTCTGGCATTTTGGTGAAATGACGTCCCTGCTCCGTCCCACCTTTTTCATCCTGCAGTGGTAGTTTTAACATGTATGGCAGCACCTGCACATTAAACCTGTTCTAGACACTAATACCTTGCTGACCCTCCCCAGACTCCCTTTATAACTACTACAGGGTTGCCACAACCTTGAGATAAATCCCAGTGTACTAGTAGGCCCTGTGCACCGTCCCAATGCATACCCTTCAACAGTGCAATCTATTGACATGGAATCCGTGGCCATGTAAGAGTACACACAGGCAGCTGTGCTGTACTGTGTTCCCATTTGTCAAATCTTTGAGGCCTTGACTTGAGATACCACAGTGTTCTAGCGGGGTGACCAGGGGGCTGTTTGGTTCTGCACCCCCTAGAACCTGTGCACTCCATAAAGTCACTGCAAACCTAAGCAGGGATTTACATAAAGTGTCCAAGAGAGCAACGTTTATACAAACGACACCACAGCTAAGACTCCTGACACCATGGCTGCTGAAAGAGACTATCAACCGTCAAATATCTGAGGACTCCCTTAGTTCCCGAAAAATGTTAAGGCAATCACACAGACCAAAGTGCGGGCTCTCAGAGAGAGGCCTTTACTGATAACAGGAAGGGAATAGATTTGTTGGACACCTGCTGAAATGACCTTCTATGAGAACATCCAATGCTGATCCTGAAAGACAGACAGACAGACATCAGTTTTCTTCAAGAGGAGACAACGCTTGTCCAGGAAAAGTGTGAAGATCTTGAAAATAGACCGCAAAGAGAGAGCAAACACATCAGTTACCTGAAGGGCGGGGGAGTGTAGGGGCAAACCATCTTTAAGTGCTTCGGAGGAATCCTCTCTTTGAGCTTAAAGATGTCAGCACAGCTGATGTCTGAATTAACAGGATCCATATCCTAGGCTGCCCAAATAAGGGCCTGAAAAGCTCTCCTTGCAACATCCTGGTCAAATGCTATGATTTCACTACAAAAGAAGAGCGAATGTCAGCAGCTAGGGTGCAGAAGCAGGTAGAATGCTATGGTTGTCATTCAGCTTTTCCAAGATGTATTTCCCACCACCCTGGCACAACAGCGAGAAATGAGCCAAGTAAGAGATCCTGAACGCCAAGAAGCTCTCTTACAGGTGAACATTTTCCTACTGCCTAAAATGTTGGCTTAACTACTGAGAAGTAACCGTCTCTAGGCAGGAGTAAGGGTCCCAATGACAGAATCTCAGGTCAAATAGCCAACTGGATGCCTGTGACAGGTCGCCAAGGTCGGATCCTACAGAATCTGAAGCAAGGAGGGACAACGATTGGCAACTGTGTAAGCGCCGGCGATATCAGATCCCAGCTCATCTGCTCCTTTACGAAAGGGTGGAGGGTGTCACTTACGTTTCATTCATTTTTAACTCTTTTTCCTGCTGTATAGATGGCAGATGAGGCCCGGCCCATGTACATGCTCTGTCATATATTGATGGTTGGTTTGTGAGTTCTTAAATCCTAGCTCTTCAGCTCATCCGTCATGAGGAACTCCAAAGCGTCATTGACAGTACACACAGTTACGTTTTTGTTCTGTTCTAAAGATGGCAACTGAAACTGATGGCAAATGAAGATGAAGACTTTCCTATCACTTTGCATAGTTAGTTAACCTATGCCTGCTATCTCTCAGGGCAACCATTATGGATGACCGAAAAAGATTTCTCTGTCAGAGGAAAGATCACACTGATTATTGATTGTTTAAGGCTGGGCTTATCTCATTTTTCAGCATAAGGGTTTCAATGTTTAACCTATTGCTTTGAATGTTTATTTCTGCTGGGAAGGGTTGTGGCCAGAGGTTGAGCAACTGGGGTTGGCGAATGAATGGCTGTGTCTGGCTTGCCAGAGCGAGGAAATGCCGGCTTTAAATTACACGGGGTGTAGAGTTGGGTGGGATAGCAGACCACGTTGGTTATTATATCATGTTCCATATATCACAATGACGGCACACCCTTACGTCCAGGGAGCAGCCTGGGTGAATTGGAAATGCCGTGGGCATGAGGCGAAACACCTAGAGATTTGTGCATGGCCGGACCACGCCAACTACGAGGGGCAGACTTTATTGGGAACTTGGGGGAACCCATCCAAGTTTGGGGTTTACAAGTTGCACACTTTTTCAAGGTAGACCAGCACAAGCAACATTTGAAAATGTACATTTCCAATCTAAGGCTCCCACTAAGAGGCAAAGTAGATATTTTATTTCATGGGGACTTCTACTTCTCTCCAGCAAATGCACACTGATACAGAGCACATAATTGCCTTTGGCAAAGGGAGGGTGGCAAGCTCCCACATTACAGTAGCATCCATTTATGTTACCAACACAACAAAAAACATGCATTTTTATTACACGTCTTAGGGCTCATAGATGATTGGGCAGAGGGGTGAATCAGCTTGGCAGGTAATTTTAACCTTGTTATGGACCCTAGGCTGGACCGCGCAAGGTGATGCTTGTCAGTATGGGTGGTGTCAGCCAAGGTCAGAGCGAAGTTCCCAGAAATGGGATTGATGCAGAGAACGCCCCCGGATATGGTAGACTAACTCCTCTTTTTCTCACGTACATATTACTCTAGAATCTGCATGATCCGTCATTGGATCTCCTTGCTTCTTTGCGGGATGCTGACATTGGGCGAGCCACATTCTCGAAGCATGCACCACTTTCCATTAAAGTGTGGGTGGGGGCATGGGTGAGACTCACTACATAATGGAGGCTCGAGGATTATATCCGGTGGAACCCCACTCATAATCGGAGTGGGTGGACACAATATGCAATGTCTGTAATACATCTCAGGCCCTTCCCTTAGCAACAGATGAGATGCAATGAAGGCAAATTCATGGCCATCAAAGTTTAAAAAGTTATTTGCACTGAGAGGCCAACTAACAGCAAGCAACACTTCTTAAAAGTAAATAAAAAATGTGCAGTGCATATAATAACGTTAAAAAATAGTTAAAATTAGCACTAATATGTGAGCTGTAACACCACAATAAGGCTTAAAAAAAATCATTTTGCAGAAAAGTGGGGACAATATTTACACAAATGTAGGCGAGCCCTCCCTCTTTGGCCCCAAGATCCTTCCAGTCTCCGGACAGAATGGACTCCTTCACTCGTTGGAGGCAGGGATCTTGGCTTGTTTAACTGGTGATTTCCTCTAGTCTCATCTGTTTTGGGCGGGCACACGCGACAGACCTGCTCGTCTTTCTTGTGTGTCATCTAGCTCTGCTGGCGTTGCTAGTCGTGGGTGCCGGGACAGATAGTCTGCTGGATTGTCCCCTCCAGCATGGTACATCACTTCAATGTCAAACAGCTAGAGCTGAAGCATCCACCACTTGAGACTTGCTGGTGGATGCAGAGCAGACCCCTTGAAAATGGGCACAAGAGGCTTGTGATCTGTGTATATCATCACGTGATGCCGTAGCAGATAAAATTGAAAGTGTCGGCAGCCCGAGAGGATGGCTAGGGCTTCCCACTCAATGTGGGCATAGTTCTGTACAGTGCTGGTCAATGCTTGGCTGGCGAATGCAATAGCGTGCGTGTTTCCCTCTTCGTCAACTTAGGGGAGGACAGCTCCCAGCCCTACAGTGCTGGCGTCCGCCAGCAACTTTTGTGTTTTGAGTGGTATTAAAGATCACCATGGTGTCGTTTATCGCGAGGGATTCCTTTTATTCCACCTTCATGCATCCTCTTGTTATGGCCCCCACGTCCATGGAGTGTCTTTCTTGGTTAGTTGCTGGAGTGGGTCCGTGACACTGGCCAGGTTTGGTATGAAGCGGCTGCTTCGCACCTCCAACATGCTAGTTGGTGGATGGCCGTTGTGGACATTTGCGACCTTCTCTGGGTCAGGGGAATACTCCTTTCGATTTGAAGATGTAGCTACAAATAGGACAGTTCTGTTTTGCTGAATTCACATTCACATTTTTTGGCATGAAGAGTCAGGCCTTATTCCTCTAGTCGCATCAATACAGCGGCTAGGTGGGCGTTATGTTCCTCCTTGAATGTGCCGTACACCAGGATGTCGTCGGTGACGATTCGTGGCTCCAGGTAGACCTTGCAGCACCTTGCGGATCTCCTTCTAAAAGACTTTGGCCGAAGTTGACCCTCAAGTGCGAGGAGAAAGTTGTTATATATCTGGACTCTTTCGCTAGCCGGATTTGGTGATAGCTGGAGCGAAGGTCCAGCTTGCTGAACATTGTGGTGCCTGTTAGGTCTACAATGAATTAATCAATGGTCTGAGTGATGTCGTGCACGTCTGATTGCCTGGTTTGGGAGCTTCATGTCGATACATATTCTCACTGCATTCAGTTTTTTTTTTTTCTTTTCATAACCACCATTGGGGATAACCAAGGAGTGGGTCCCAATGTTTTCTCGATGCAGAGGTCTTCTAGCTTCTTCAGCTCCTCCCCCACAGCGGCCTGCACATGAAAGGGGACTCTCCTATGCCATGCTGAGTTTGGTTCAATGGTGCGGTCAATATGGAGTCTTACTGTCCAATTCTTTAGGCATCCAATGCCTTTGAAAAGTTTTGGATGTTTGACTATGATTCTGTCCACCTTTGGCTGTTGCACCTGGCGTGCAAAATGAATGATCTTCATGAATGAAGTTCTGCAGCTTAGTAGAGTCTCAATGCCAGCATCAGCAACATAAGATCTGGTCCTGCAAGCTTCATCGTTGGCCACGACATTGGCTTTGAACGGTCCCTTCACGGGGAGGGGTGCTTTGCTCCCATATACCTAGAGTCGGATGGCTTTGCATTGAATCACAGGCTTGGTGGCCATTGTTTTTATTTTGTTGAGTGGTAAAACATTCACCGTCACTCCTGTGTCAATGACTACTTTGGTTGGTGCGCTGTCCATGAGCACTGTGCAGGTTGGTTGGGATTTATGTATTTTCTTGGCTCTTGTACGACCCTACTGCAGAGATGAGGTGCAGCCACTTGTCCTGTCTCTCCTGGTGTTTGGTGTGTGGTTCTGGGGGTGACTCTTCCTCTGAATCTTTGCTTGTTTCACTCACTGCTGCTTGCGCGCTCTCCCTGTCCTACTGTTTGGGCTTTTCCTCTGTGATTTGCCTGCCGTCCGCTTTTTGGTCTGGGTTGTTCATTTGGGTGTGTCCTTGAGGTGCCTCGCCGCTGGCCAGTACTGAGACACACTGAGGAGAAGTGGTTGAGGTTCCCACATTTTCTGGATGTGGCTCCAATGGCTGGGCACGGTTCATCGTGGTACCAGCCTACTCCGCACCACTTGCAGGCTCTTTGAGTTTGCGGTGGCCATGTCAGCAGGACGAGGACCTTACTTTGTGACCGCCCTCTGGTGTTGACCACAGCGATGTGGCTGCAGGTTGTTCGGCATCAACTGTCAGGCGGCTGATCGATGCTTCCCTGGTGGCCACTTCGGTGTCCGTTTTTTCCCTCTGGCGCCCCATTTCCAGAATATAATCTAGGGCAATGTTTCTCTCTGACAGAATGTCCCTCCTCTCGGATGATATCCCATGAATGACTTGCTGTTTTATGGAGAACTCCTTGTTGGGGAAACTCACAGCCAATGGATAACTCCTGGATCCTTGAGTGATGGATTCTGGTGGCCGCTCTCTCACTAAACTCAGTTGAAAGTGCTCGTAATCCGGATTAAGTTGGGGGTCAGAATTTCCTGTTGGGCGCGGTCCTCGCTGTCTGGTAATCATCTTTGTGACCTCTGTTTGGTAGTGTGTTGAAGAGTTGCAATGCGCTTTTCTTCATCTACAGTGACTTTCTTTGACTTCAGGTGGAGCTCAAATTGCTACAGCCAGAGCTCCCACAGGAGGGAAGCCCCTTCTGCATACGGGTCAAAGGGTTTCATGAACGCACCCTCTAGCGTGCTCCCCTGGAGATCTGGGGCCTCTGTGGCTGGTGTGCGGGGTCAGCTGACCGTCCGACATTGTGCTTGGGCCCAGGTGACTTGCTCACTGTTATTGGCCAGAGTTCGATGGCCTGGGCGCAGCCCATTGTGGGACTGGCGCCAACCCTCTTCCTTGCTTTGTGGGGTGCTGTCCTTGTGCTTCCGGCATGGCTGTGCCTGCTGTGGTGCCTGGCCTCTGATGTGATATGAAGGCTGAAGCTGTGCGGGCTGACCGCCCTGACTTATTGTCTGGCGTGGTGGTGCCGGTGTGGAGCCTGTTCCGCATCTGGGGATAGCTGTCGCATGCTGTGCGCGTCAGGTGGTGTGAGCACTCATGCCATCTGGCTGGCTTTCACTGTCAAGGGCTCTGGGTCCTCTGCTGGTTGGGTCGGCACTGCATTGAACGTTTGTGTGACCGGCGCGCTGCATGCCATTTTCCTAGTGCACACCTGTTGGGCACCATGGGCTGTTCCTGTACATCGTCGCCAGTGTGATAAATTGCGCCGGGCCGCTGGCGGGTAGAAGCCAGGCTTGGCTGAGAGACCACACAAATAACGACATGCACACTGTACTTATGGTTGTACTCGACTGTCCTGTTTTGGAGGGCAGTCAGTACTTTTACTCTATTCTTTGTGTCCTGATGTCACACCGTCAGGACACCCTTTTGGCCTTTTCTCTGTGTACCACAACCTGGAGGTTGAAACTGTGAAGGGAAATTAGGTGTTCATGTGGCAAACTGTGGCTAGCATTTTGCAATTTGAAATGTTTACATTTGGACTGTACACTCCCAGGAAAGTGTTGCACATTCTAATCACACATTGTTGTCTTCAGAATCTGGATTGCCATTGATGTTAAATGGAAGGAAGTAGTTGTCAATTGCATATGACTAGACCTGCAGTGATATAATTATGTGTTGGCTATTTGCGTCCTAACATTTCACTATGTGGGCTGGACTGATATGCTGTAGCTACCTGTGTGCAAATGGATTCAACTCTTCCTCGCAAGGCTTAATATTTCATATGACTATGATCAGATTCGTACATGCTGCACCTGGCTGTCCCATCTCATACATGTATTGGTTGGCTGCTCTCACATCGTACACTGAGGTGTCGGTAGGTGGGTGGGGGGAGCTTTGGGGCGGGGGGGCTATAGCCCCGGGTCATTTGGTTGTATCCCCGGATAGAAGCTCAGGGGCTATAACCAAAACGCTAGCTAGCCCCAAGTCCCAACAGTCTCGACATTAGCTTAGCCCCAGATTTTTTACAAAACTAGCAACACCCCTGCTCGTGCATGTATTGGTCATCTGCTCTATAAGCACAACTATGAGTTGAATGTGTAATGCTAAACAAAAAGCGTTGCTCCAGTGCGAGAAAAGCGAGGTGATGGAATTGTCTCAACACCCAAGCATGTGTACTAAAATAGAATGTGTCTTGTTGAACAGATATTGAGGACGTGTGGGGGAGAGGAGTCATTGACCTTCATACGCACATTAACTGCACAGGATGCATGAAGGAAATTGTTTTTTCACTCCATGGCTGAGCAAGAACAGTTCATCTTACCGTCAATGTTCATTTTATTATTCTTTTTCAAAGTTGGAGGAGCTCAGCTCACATAAGTGCTTGATGTGTTTTTTCTTATCGCAACTTTCAGACAGAGGTCACTTAAAAGTGGGTAGAAAAATCTGGGCCCTCTCTTGTATTTGACCAATTGAATGGCTGTATTCTGCTTTGAAATAACAGGGGTCGTCTACACATTTATACTCCAAATGTTAGGCGATAGGCTGAGGGTGCCTGAAGTCGTTCACCATATACAATGGCCTTTTTTCTCTAGTTATCCCAATTCTCCTGCACGGTGGCCTTCAGCATGTCGAATAGTGTGTTTTTCTTTTTTTTTTTAGTTTTTTTTTTTTTAGTAGCTTACTCGTTCAATTGGTTTACTGCTTGCCAGTGTGAATTGTATGGCTGTGAACTGCTTACATGCTTTTTTCACTCTTATTCGTCCAGCCATTCCAATTCCTTTAACCTTTCGTCCTTGGCTTTCATTTGCTCAGACTCCATCGGTCTCCATCGTGTGGAGAATTCCAGTCACACAGAGTCTGCTGTCAGCCTCCATTTGTACAGCCCGCCCTTCGACAGTTGCCAAACATTTGATCAAAGAACAGGCCACAAAAGCAAAGTCAAGATGACGTTTTGGAGTGCTTATGGAAAAAGGACGCCTTTCGTAAGTTGAATGAAACATGGTTTTAATTTAGCAATACTTCACATGCATCCACTGATGGGAACATTGGGGTCACAGGTTTGAACAATGTTGCGTTTTACGCCTGCCAGTAACAGTATAGCGGGTCTCATGGCTGATGGAACTCTTTGCGAGAGTGGAAGCACACCACCATTCGCTTCAGTACCTTGGTTAAGCATTTCTACTGAATCTTGTCTGAAATGTAAATTTGAAATCCCCTAGCTTCAGGGATAAGAGTAAAATGTGCATTCTTATTTACCTTTCACGTGCTTTACTTTCCATAGGAAGCACAGTATTGGAGATCCTTGTTACAAATTTGATCAATGTATTACATTGAAGCAGCCGTTAGGATTCAAAGTTTGTTGGCAATTTAGTAATCCTGCGGAAATCTTTAATACCAACTGGGACAGAAGCTAATACCTTTCTTAACTTTCAGCACAATCTACAAGGCTTATACTAGTACAGCTCCACTCATACATCACTTTGTAGATGTATATAAATAGTCGTAACAATTTCTGCAACGAGAAATAGTGTTTAATGTTATTGGGTCCTGTACCGCGCACTCTTGCCACCTGTGTGGTCTCTTGGTGCTCTAGTGGATCTGCAATGACGGAGGATTGAGGGGGGGGGTTGTTCGTGATAATAGAGGGAGAAGAGCATGAGAGCTTTGATGTGCTGTTGGCAGCTTCGGTTTGGAGAAACCAGTCACTGAGCGGAAGTGCGTTTTCGGTTAGTAGCCATCAAGTGGTGTTGAAGCATGGTTGTGCATGGTTTGGTTTTATGTTGGGCGTTGTGAAGTGCGTGTGGTTTATGTTGCCGTCGAGGCATGGTTGTGTTTAGTTTAGAGTTTGAGGGAGAGTATGCAGAATGGTGAGTTTTTAGTACAGTTAGGAGCAACACATTTCCTACTTCCAATAATCCAGTTAAGTTTAGCACATTACCCACCCTCAACGGTCCATCTAAGTGCAATAGATTTCCTGCCCCAACAATCCATCTCGGGGAGCAGAGCCCAACACAATACGGATGTTGCGCAGCAGGGAGCATATGGATAACCGATGCAAGCAGACTGGATGGACGGTATTGATAACCTACAAAGTTTGGCCAAATGCAAAAAAGGCCAACCCACGCCAATAGACCAGCAGGTAGCTGTGTGATATTAGGCAATAAGAGTGGTGGGGGGCTTTACTGGAGTACAATAATGGCTGTGCTCCCCACCCACACCACACGTACCTTTTTTGTCACTGTAGGTAGTCGGTGTCCATGGGCTAACAGGGAAACCAGGGAATGGAGTGGCCCTTAAGAGAGCTGCCCTTTGTCTCTGGCCCTTACTGCATACTAAGTGAGCCTAGACAAAACATGGGACTGTGGACCCCGCCGGTTCCTTTGACGACTGTGAACATACCAACAGGAAGGCTCCCTTAAGGCTGATATACAACATATACTCAGGTGGAGCATATCTGATGTGAGCACTTAAGTCAATCAACATATCTTGTGACGTTTTATCATTAAAACTACAGATTCTGATTCGGGCATCTAGCATTTTATCGGTTGCAATTCCAGAATTCTGTAGGTGTTGTTTAGCGCGGCTCGCGCCCAAGTTATTCCTAGTGCGCAAGAATCTGTATCTCGTGTTTCACAATGTGTAAACAAAATGCTTTGCCAACCAAAGCGCTGAGCAGATCCAATGACTGGAGGTACATGGACAGTGTGGACATTTCTGTATTGCATCACAATGGCCAAAGGCACCATGCCAGTTCCTTCTGCTCCAGTGCTCCTTATGCAAGGAGCCATGACCGGCTGGGTTGTGAACCTCCTCTGTGCTTGATCAAGTCATTTGGCAGCCATCCTGGCCACTGGCACCCTCATCCAGACAGTAATGACGGCACGGAGTACTGCGGAAACCTACTTTGCTTTCTTCCAGTAGAATCTGATGGAAAGCGAAGTTTGTAGGGGGAGTTTGTATTCTGCTTTTGCATCTTAGATGAGTCTGGGTAGGGGACTGCTCCGGGCAAACTGCAACATTCCTTCTAATGGTGGATCGCTACGCCTTAGGCACAAGCATTCCTATTGGTATTTCCTGAACTATTGGTTTTGTTTCAGTAGAGAGAGATGCTTTGCATCTACGGTTAGTGGTTCTATGTGAAACTGGCCTAGAAATAATGTCGAGTTTAAAAGGTCTTCCTACACTGGGAATCATTTTGGAGTCCTCCAGAGCGTAAGGGAGGGGCTAAAGACAGGTGTAACACACGCCTGTCTTCACGCCTCCCTTCACGCTCAGGGAGTATGGGGGGGGGGAGAGAGGGAGGATTTATATTGTTTCTGAAGGCGGAGGACAGGGGCAGAACGGGAATTGCGTTCAGCCTCTCGTTTGCCCTTAGCCTTAAAAAACGAATTGGTGTGAAGTTGAAATTCGCAGCCTTAAAGCAACCTTGGGCAATTCCTTATTTTAAATGGGTTTGTAATAATGATTGAATGTGGAAAGCTGGAAAAAGGCAGCAAAAGTGGATTCCTACTACTTGGCTGCCCAATAGAAACGAACTGAAATATTAAGAGAGACTTGAATCCGAAGTATGCTTCAACATTGCGATATATTTATGTTAAAGTTCAATGCTGAAAAAATGGTTGTGCTCCTTTAGCAATTATTGTTCAAACAATTTCACTTTTGTGATCATCAAAGATTGCACAGTGCTACTGATAATTTTATAACCGTACTTGAGTTCAAACAACACTTAGGAAACCTCAAACTGAAATTTCCTTAATTATACTTAAACATCATTGTAGCGGTAGACCCCTTTTTGGCGCTGCCGAAGAGGCGCGCGCTGGTTTGGCGCAACCGCTTGGGCGCGGCGGGCAGTTCGGCGTGCCCATTTTGGTTCAGAAGACTTTCTGGCATTGCCGATTTGGCGCCAGGGACATTGCAGCCACGTCTAAAGTTACTCCCTCACGCCAAATATAAAAGCATAATTCTTTTCAAATGCAGCACGTTGACGGGTACTCTGCCTGTCCGCGTGTTGCATTAGAAAATAATGGTGCCTTCTTCACCCCTCGCTTTAGAATATGCTTAAAACCAAAGGCACATACATGTACGTTGGTTTGCAGCACAGTAGGCGGTAGCGCCGTGAACGCACAGACGAGGCGCTACTAGAATTCTAGCATGTAGTTTTGCAAATATCTCTGGAGATCTGTCTAGATGCATAGCTGCCGGCCCGGGATGCACCAGAGACAAATTGGTGAATGATTGCATGTAGATTACTCTTGTGCACCAGAAGTGAAAAAAACAGAGCTCACTGTGAGCAACCCAAAGCCCACCCAAGTAAAAAACATGGATATGCCATTGTACACTTTTCTCACCAAAGATCACTACTTTATCCCTTTCTTTTATGTGGAAAATAAGCGGAAACAGAGCTCTGAAATCATTGGCTGTAAGCCCTGGGATGTCACTTTGCACTCCTGCTCACATTATAGTTGCTGCACTACAAGCACCCCAGTGCAACATGGTCCAAGCCTAAAAGCTAGGAATGGTTGAAATCGCCCATTTGCCGCACCCAGTACCCCACCGTGATGTTTAGACTCGGATCTTTTGGCACGATGGGAGGGAGTGTCATTTATTTATTAAACAAAATTGCATTACAGAGTTTTATCAGTTGGCCTAGCGGTTATGCCAGCTGTTGCAGAGTCTCATAGGGCAGGGTTCGTGGTTGAGCAAAAGCTCACGTTTTTTTTTAATTTGATTTTAGACGGTATTGCATTGCAGAGTGGAAATATGTAACGTGTGCATGGTCAGGTAATACTAGTAGTTTGGCCTAGAGAGGGGGGCGGTGCAGGGGAGTTATTATCATTGTTAGTAATTGAAAATCAAGGTCTACGGCATCAAGTTTTAATCCGACACACACAGCACTGGTGCGCCAAGTGACTCACAGGACACGGATAATATGCGTTATAGCATGCATAATGGCGGCATATATTAAATACATGCATTGTAGATGATGAATTATAAATCTACAAAGGACATAAATACTGTACACACACTGCCTGTTCATTGGATGGGTGGGGCTAAACGGCGTAACTGCCCCCATTGTTCTCGAGCAATAGGGGGACCATCGCTTTGCCTCCGTGCAGATCATGAAAGTTTCTGTGGGAAATTCTGCCCACACGCCATAGTGACTTGAAACATGCTATGTTGACGCTGTATGGGGGACTTTTCATCCCAGCTGCTACCTGGCTCGCATGAGGGCTCTGCGATTGTTCAGAAGTGTCCTGGTTGCTGTAACTCCTTATTTTTTCCCCCAGTCTTTTGTTTCTGGTGGTGTTCTGCAAGAGGTCAGCAGTATAATTCAATAGTGCATTCCCAGGGGGCTCTTTCCCCTCAAATGCTTTGGCTCTGGTAAGTGTTAACGCAGATTGCATGTTATGCACGTTCAGTGTCTTACAAGCAGGTGGGTGTACCAGAAAGGCGTTTCTGGTGAGTGTCTAGGTTTTGAACTTTGTAAAACCTTCCGGACAGTCTATGGTGATGTTGCGTTTCTCAATAGCGACTGTACACTTTCAACCATTCCTTGCTTTTAGGCTTGGACCAGCAACTATGTGAACAGGAGTGCAAAGTGACATCCCAGGGCTTACAAATGATTTCAGAGCTCTGTTTCCGCTTATTTTCACATAAAAGAATATGTGGTGCTTTAATTATATAATAATTAATATTATAATGCCATCATTTTTTTTTTTTAAAAAGAGAACATTTGGCACCTTTGCTCAGCCACAACCGCTAGGCCAACCAATGGTATTGCCTGAGCATGCAGAAGTTACATATTTCAACTTTGTAATGCAATTTAAAAAAAAATTAAAAGACTCTATCCCTCCTTCGCGCCAAAAGATTCCTGCGTCTAAACGTCCCAGCGTCAAACTGGGCGCACCAAATTGTCCTGATCCGCACTGTAGCATCCTCTTTGGATCAAACAGCACTTTGGCGCCCTCAGCACGTGTTTCCCCGCATTACGTCATGCGGTTCATCAGGAGGAAGTGTGCTAATCTAAAAGTTAAAAGTAAAAAATGTAAGAATGTATAATTTTGTGAAACTTGGCCACATAAACCCAGAAAGTGTTCCTGGCACTAACACTCTTAATTAGTTTTTTTAAGATTGCGTTTGAGTCACTTGCTCATAATGAAAAATGATACAAGTTTTGTGTTTACTTTCACTGCTGGTGTAGATTTAGGCACCAGATACAAAATTTGATTTCAAAAAGTGTCCAAAAGTATGTTGCGCGGCAGATACTTCCTACAGGATAAAGCGGGGTCTAGATGGTTTCTAAACTGATAAATTTAGAATTTCGTATGATGTGAAAGGAGGCACATTATTGCCTAAAATTTGTGAAAAGACGAAAAAATATGGAAAATGCAGCACTTGCCTTGTTTTCACATAAGAGGGTTTCCCCAAAATACTCAAGTCCTCGCTGCGATTTTGCCGCGAGTGAAACAATATGGCTGCCATTTGTAGCGGAGTCATGACTCGATCGTGTCAACAAATTGGGTTTGCATGCTGGCGTAAAACCGATGATTTCCTATGGAACCGGCCTGCTTTTTGCACAACCAGAAAGCCATCTGTTCCCATGGCAGGCAGCGTTTACCCCACTTGCACTGCATAGGGGGTGACTACATGGTGAGTATACAGCAACTTTCCTACCACTGGCCTGCAGAATAAGGGGAATTCAAATCCCCATCGTCCCCTACAGCCAAACGGAATTGACGGAAAACGGAAATGACGTCTACCTGGTCATCCAAGCTTGGATGGCCCAACACCAGTTGTGTCTAAATGACGACAAGACGGAGCTCCTGATTTTGGGCACTGCACAACGCCTGAGCAGACTAGAATCGTCCTTATCAGTCATTCACTATAGACGGTAATAACATTCGAGTCTCAAAAGATACAAAAACGTTAGGTTTCTACCTTGACACCACCCTATCACTAACCCGACAAACAAATGCTGTCAGATCTGCATCTGCGTACACATGCAAACTCATTGCAGCTTGCAGACCATTCCTCACCACGACTAACAGTGTCACTCTGACAAGAACCCTTATCATGGCAAAAATTGATTACTGTAGTGCTCTTTACCTAGGCACTAGCCAAGAGAACCTGAATAAACTCCAAACCACCCAAAACAATGCTATTCGTGCCGCCCTAAACATTCCCCGCAACCACCATATCACAGAAACCAGAACTAAGTTAAAGTGGCTACCTGTTAAGCAAACAATTTCACTCAAAACACTCACCCTTAGGCATAAATGCCTGGCCAATAAAGCCCCGACCTACCTCGGTAGTCGACTGTCGCGCCACTCATCCTCCCGACCTCTTAGAACTGCCCAGTCCCACTGTCTAGCGATCCCTAGATTTAAACTGCAAAAAGCAGGGGGTTCAAGTTTCCCTGTCCTAGCCTCCAAGTTATTGAACTCCCTCCCTGCTACAATCAGAGCTGAAGACTCATTTAACACTTTCAAAGACAATACTAGATCTTGGCTCTTCGACCAGCTTTAAGGCCGGCTCTGCGCCTCTGTCTGACATACTCTGACCTGCCGACCTATGCTATTACTTAGCGGCACCGAAACCACTGTAATATATGTATATAGATCCTTCTGTGTAAATGTATGTAATGTTTTCTGTATATTTGCATTTCTGTAACCTTGTACAAATTGCGCCCTGATGCCTCCGGGCCTTATGGATTGCGTGTTATAAATAAATAAATGCAAATACAAATGGAGATCACCAGCATTACAATCCCACTGGCTTAAGATCTGCAGGGAATCGGCCTTCGACAGAAGCCTGCTGCATCAGAGAATGTGTGGATCCTTCAAGTGCCGGCGTGTTTTATTGCATGTAGCATCCATGTTAACCCCGGAGCCAGAATCCCCTCCCAAAACCCTTCTAAGCATCCCTTGTTTCTTCACTGCCACTCATCTACGACACAACCAAAATCCCAATTCCCGCTCCGCCCCCCAATTGTATATTCTTGAAATCCACAGGGCAGCCTTGCCTGTGCAAAGGGAGCGAGGACTGTCTTTTAGGGGTCACACCAAAGACCTAATGGGCACATATGAGTTCTAAAAGGTTTATGCCACTGCTTAAATGCCCCTAAATCTAGGGCGCCTACTGTGCATCTGCACTCTTAATTGTACTGGTAATGCTCCCCGCTGGGCTTGCAGTCATCTGCAACATTTGCTCATAAGTGAGTTAGTCCGATATGCTGCCA
This sequence comes from Ambystoma mexicanum, assembly GCF_040938575.1. Classification (NCBI taxonomy): domain Eukaryota; kingdom Metazoa; phylum Chordata; class Amphibia; order Caudata; family Ambystomatidae; genus Ambystoma; species Ambystoma mexicanum. The sequence goes on along the minus strand of NC_090935.1, from coordinate 910,280,221 downwards.
TGTATTATTTCTTCCTAGAGGTCATCTGCACTGCCTACTCAGGGTGACGGGGTGTCCATTGTTCCAATGCCACTATAATCTGTGCTTAGAGTGCCCATGGTGATATGATAGCTTATTTATAACACGCTTAATACCCAGAGGTTTCTAAGCGCGGACCCAGGGATCGAACCTGTGTTGCTCTGTCGTCTTGCTTCGAAAGCGAGCGTGTTGCCCCTGAGCTATCCTCCCGAGACAATGTAGTGCTTGCACTACAATACTTCGAATGCATGCCAGCTGTTTGTACTCTTCGCTAATTTGCTCAACATTCTACTTTCAACAACTCTGAGTTGCGTGGCTGTTCCTTTGCGATTTCCTTGAGCTTGCTGGCTGCAGGAGATCTTCACATCTCCCCGTAGGGTGAGGAAACGGATGTTAAATGTGTGAGGCGCAAGTCTCCCATAAGGGTCCTCTTCAGGGAAAGTTACCTTTGTGGGAGGACACCCCATGCTCTTCCTTTCACTAGATATGTAGTTCACAGATTCACCCTTGGTTTTCCCCTCTGTCAGAGGGAGAGTCTTAACCTTATTGGTTTTCCAAAAAAGCATGGGAATCCTGTCCTTTGGATAGGTTAAAATCCCTTCCAGGTCCTATTGTCTTCAAATGCCTGGTGATATCAGTCCAAGCGACCATGAGGTCCCTGTTACAATATGCGCGCAGACCACCAAATGTGTATCCACACACACACACATCTCAGCAAATGCAGGCACATACCTGTACCTATGCACCTAGGGACGTGTCATCTTCAGTTAGGTGGTCTAATTAAAAATGCCTGGACACAACACAGCGATTTATTTACTTCCAGGGAGGATGAAGTCTCAGCAGAACAATGTTAGGATTGCACTAGGTCTATTCTTACTAGATTGCAAAATGGCTGCTATCCAGAAGACTTGCATTGAGTGCTCATTTCGGGACTAACGACATATAATCTCTTGACATTCACCAAGGTGCGGCCTCATTTCTTCCATATCTACATCTTAAAACAGGTTCTGGGGTAACGAACCGTTGGGACTTCTGTAACGCGTCGCAAGAAAAACACCACATTTGCTCTCAAGTGTGAAAGGAAAATGCATGCCAGGAAATTGTAGGTCGACAAAAGCGGTGGCATAAAAGCAGGAAGCGGGCAGGAGTCCCAGAGCTGCCCCAGTCAGGCTTTTAAGATGCCTTCTTCCCCAGGTAGTTCTTGCGTGGACAAGATAAGTGCTTGAAGCCACCTCCCCTGAATTTAGATCAAAAGGGGAATCGTTTCACTTCCTTAGTGTTAAGAACTATGTTTGCAGATTCTAGAGACCCTCAGCTTTTTCAAGCCACCCCCTGCCCACGTTTTCCACCGGTGAGTGCATTTTAGGCGCTCATCGGGCTAGACAGGCCATGTTTCCTGCATCCTCTTATAGACGCCACTTTGGTGCTGGGTGGAGCCTTCCATTCCAAATGTTTGGTGTCTATACAAACTGCAATGGCCGACACGTGTTTCATGCGATCCTGCATTTTTTCAAGGCTATGGAATAGGAAGGATAAACTAAAATCAGGAGGGGGGTCGGGGCAAGGAGATAAAAGTGGAAAGTACTAAAAGTGTATGAATCTGTGATACATGTTTTGGATAGCTATTCCCTAAAAATATTGGCTTTCGTTATTTTCCCATCACGTCATGAGCATGTGATGAGAGCTAACGTTTCCAGTAACATATGAAGCTTTTAGCAACAGTCAGTCCATTCTCTAGTCAATTTGCAGAACATAGCTGATAACAACTTGAATTAATAGCGGCAGGTTCTCATCTCCATTTTGGATTGCACTTTAACCTCTATTTGGTTTAATAAAAACAATTGTGAAAATATCCCTTTTAGTTTTTGCCAAGGGTTATTTTGGTCAGACTCTACTAGACTTTGATATCTTTTTATAACACTGGCCCTTGAGGGACAAGGAAACATGTTTTTGGCTGACTGAAGTGATTGACTGAGGAAACTGCTAAATATTTCTTTCTTATTTGCCTCATGTGTTGAAGTTTAATTTGGAACATCACTTGTATGAGGCGTTCTTTCATGTTTTTATGTGGGAAGTAGTTTATTCCTTGTTGTGTGAAAACAAGGAAATAATATGAGGCAGGGTAACCAAAAAGGAAACACACCAAACACAGGTTACAAAGTACTTTATTTTATACTGAATCCAGTTACAAAAGAACAGAACAAAATTCAGATAGCTATCGACCCTCAGTACAACACAGCGAACTCCGGCGTGGTTCGGTGTGCTCAGTGAGTGCATATATTCATTGAAACAGTCAGGCTTTTATACATTTCTCCAGCCTGTTGTCCAGCCTTTCTTCAGGTTAACCATTCCATAAATAAGTTACTGCTCTAGGGTCCTTTGCCAGGTCAAATCTAGTTCATCTTAGGTTTATACATTAACAAGAAGAAATGGTAAAATGTATGCTCTAGGCCTAACATTACAATGCGGGACTTAATTTATACAATATAGTTAAGCAGGTGTTCTCATTCAATTATAGATCAGTTTCGGTGATACAGGTAATCCATTGCACACAGGTCAGCAGAAGGACAAGGTCTCAGCTCATGACCCTAACAAGTGGCCTGCAGGCAAGTTATACATTAGCTGTACAGAGGTCATGACAATCGAGTTCTCTTCTGAATAACATAGGCTACCATTTTAGCTCACATGGTGACTTTATAGAGCAAGAAAACCTAAAATGGCGGCTTGACCCAAAATGACAGTTTACATGGTTTCTAAGGTCAGGACCTTGCAATGCGAGTTTATTCACATGTAGTTTATAAGCAGCTTGTTAGCAGCTTGGCGTAGGCCAATATACATATATTCATAGCAATAGGAGGCACGATATAATTTCTAGTTTGACAGTTGAGCAAATGATTAATTGCTGAAAATTAAAAATGCATGTTTGTCTAATTACCTGGGGGCAATATGGTTATGTGGGATAAACCAATTGTCTTGGGACACAAAATGAACTGAACTGGAACAAACCTACTTGTGTTTTTTTTTCTGTTTGTGGTATTATTCGGAGGTTACATAATGAAAACTGGTTTCACTGTGACAACTGTGAACATTGGAATATGGCACTGCTATTCTAACTGGGCATAATTGTATCTGGCCTTACTGAACTAAGTGGGAAACATTGAACATGTTGTTCATGTCCTAGTTGGTCATAATGGAATCTGGCACTATTGTCCTATCCGGTAATAGTGGAGCCTGGCATTGCTCTTATATCCATGACAATGGTTGCAGTATCTGGGTATTGGATGGCAGTGGTGCAAATACTCTGGTTTTGTTGGTGACACTTGGCAATGGTGTGCATCCTTTTGATGTTTTTACCAAAACCTTTGATGGAATCATTACTTGATATGTCCTAGTAATAACTGAATTAAAAAAAGCGAACATATTGGGTCCCCAGGCCACTAGTGATGGTACAGTCTGGGCATGTGATGGCAATACCAATGCCTATACATCTTAAGCAATGGCTGTTTTTCTAGGTGTCATAAAATGGGTTACTCCCGAGCAAACCTGTGCATGGCTGACCATCTATTTTGGGGGTGTACGTGATGTATTTGTGTGTATCTGGTAGTTCCTACCTGGATTTTCTGACCCCAGTAAATTACACCTGAAAATGGTGCACAAAACGTAGTTGTTTGTTATGACCAGACCTAGGAGTAAACTACCTTGGCGTCGGGTACAATAAAAGCGGGATTCCTTGTGATTCAATGTGCCTCATTATGACCCTGCCGATCTGGAAACAACGGTTGTAAATCCGCCACCACCGTTGTTTCCGGACCAGCTGATTCAGAGTTCTGCAGGCGGGAGGTGTCACTCCCGCCAGGTCAGACCTGGCGGGAGTAACGCCACCCGCCTGCAAGCGGAAATGGAAACACCGGCTCCGTCATAGACGGAACAGGTGTTTCCATTGTCCCCATCCCCATGGAGTCCTATGCGACTCCATGGGAATGGGATTTACGGAATTCCTCCTCCGGAATTGCGGGTCACCGGGGTTGTAATGCCCTAGTGATTCCGGCAATCACGGAGGCGGAATGGTATTTCGGGTACAGCGGCAGCCTGCCGGTTTTTCCGTCACGGCTACCGCCGGACTCCTAATGAATGTCTTAGGCGAGACATCTGCATAAAACACGAGTGTGTTTGGCCAAGACTGTCTTGTGTGGGACCATTTCTACAGTGATAAATTGAGGACTGGTGCAAATGGTACACTGGATTTAGACATTTGTGACTGTCAAGAAGATCTTTTCGTTAAAGTATGTTTTTATTTACATTCATGGAAGTAGTAAGCGTTTTATATTATTGTCTGTTGTAGCAGGATACATTGAATGCATTTTACGGGGCCATAAAGCATGTTTTATACAAAATCAAACTTTTTCTTTCAAATTTTGGTCTTGTCCTCACATTCCTGTTCGGTGTTTGTCTTACCTTTATCCTTAAACGAGGCAGGGCGACTGCATTTCTGGGTCCCTACAGCAGAATACAGGGCGAATATGCTAATATCATCCAGCTGCACCATCGCTTCGTCGCGCCAATCTAAACCATGATTTGAAGAACTGGGCTGAGAATCTATTGTGTGACATGATTTTTTTTTCTTTCTCCTGTAGGCATCAGAAGTAGCGACTCGGGAGAATAACTAACTTCTGAAGATCTGAAAGCTGCAGGTCCCGGGACGCTGGGGCTGGATGTTGGATGCGGGACATGGTTACAGTCTATACCAAGCTGCTGAGCGGCAATGTTTGCGTGTCGGCTGTACCTCCAGTAGGACAGTTTGATGGTCGCTCAAATCGGCGTACCCCAATGAGATTTGGGATTACAGCATAAGTGACTAGGTTCATCAGCAGGTGTAAGGCGTTTGATGTTGTCTCTGCGAGCTATTCTACAGACATTTTGAATGGGATTCTTTCATTATAAGTCTGGCCTTTAATTCCACATTGGTACTGTATAGGGGAATGCATCTATCAACTGACATGCCTTCTGCTTTTACTCGCCATTTGTAATATTTGCATGAACATGTTGTTTTTTCCATACTGCAATTAGCTATACTGTACAGGCTTTTTTAAAATGCTGACTCGATCACTCTGGACTAGCTTTTAAAATCTCTCCTTTCATAATGTGTTAGCCTTTTTATTATTTGCATAGTACAGTTTTTAGTAGTCTCCTGTCACAAAAGATCAAATTTAGCCTGCATTACGTTTCTGAACGAATAGAATGTTTGAAGTTAACATTGTACAAAGGTGCATTAAATTACTTTTTTTTTTTGTGTATAATGTTTTGCGGACGTTGTGTATTTATTAAAGTAAGAGCAATCTGATGGCACTAGCGCAACTGGGAAAGCGGCTGACAAAAAATGTACTATGGTAACAACCAACATCCAGATCTACCCACCTCTGGTGCTCCCATCCATGTGTTCTTAGCCTTGTCAGTGCTTTAAGGATGGGTTATTAGATCGTGGGTTTTTTTGCAGGCTTGCTCAATTCTGTGTGGCTTGGAGGTTTTTAGAGCTGGTTCGACGGAGCTTTAGCTCTCTATCAAAGCGTCTGAATACTCTGCTGCCAATCGGGGCTGTCAATCAGCTGCTCAGCCACAGATATTACTTCTAATTGGTCCATTGCACTAAAGCCACATCTATCCTTTCCGTTTGGCAGCTCATATCCCATCAACTGCTCAACAAAGATTAAAATGTGTCGGATTGGTCCTTTGCTGCTCCTCTCAAGTTTCAAAGCTCCCCCATTCTCCACACATGGCCAACTCGGCTTTCATTTGGCTGAGGTCGTTAAATTAAGAACTATTAAAATTAGTAATAATGGCACCTGTCATTACAGCACTTAGAAGTATGAAGAATATGACATGAAGCACTATAAAAGAACACCCATTATTGCATTTTGGCATTGCTCCCCAATTGGGGCACTGTTTCTCTAGCTTCTTTTAATGACTCCTGAGGCCAGTCAGAAAGTCCTCCCTGCCAATAGACAACACAAATGATGAACATTGTGCTCTTACAAATAGCACATAACGCAACATATCAATTCCATGGATATCGTTGAGAATTCAGGTAGCACTGTTACAAATAACAGTATATTTATAGAGCTGCCCTAAATATGAAAGTCTACTTCCAGGTAACTAGCAATGCCATTAACCGCTGTACTGTTCTTAGTGAACTGTTGAAATAAAATACACAAGCACAGCCAAATGTGGCCAAACTTGTTCAAAAAAGGGTTTCTTCAGCATCTGCAAATGAATTGTTTACACTAGCAGGGAAGGAGCAGGCGCCTCATTCTCTTCTAATGTATCACCCAAGCAAACCCATTCATTGATTGAGACGTTTCCTGTTCTCCTCTCGCAGGATTGTGGGCAAGCAATCCAACCTCAACTCTGAATGCAGAATCCTTGGCGAGGAACTAGGAGTGTAAGTAGGCCGAATGTAGGTTTTTTTATTTGTATTCGATTTACAAAAAAACCTATACAAAAATCTATAAAATACATCCTTAAATAGAGTAATACATCAAATAGAATGAAGACATAAAAAAGAAACAAAAAGAAAAAAGCAGTAGGTTAGACTCATAACCGTACATTAAAACACGCTGTCATCGCACTTGATTAAAAACACAACAGTTCATTAATGAATCAAATTCATAGTTTTAATAAAACCAGCCACAGCAAGACTGTCTTTAATCGAATTATGTTAAAACATCTATTCCAAATATAGTCACAATTCAGAGAACACCAATTAAGGGCCCGATCGGAAGAATTAGGGAAATATTAATGCTTCACATTCCATGACTAAATGGCGCACAGCCCAAGTCACAAAATCTACAATTGGTGTCCGACAAAGAGTCCTCCTCTTCTTAACAAGATCTCATTTGTTAATAGAAGATTCCATCTTAATCCTAATAAAATCATTCTATAATGATTATTAGGAAACTGCGACAGAATCATTGATGGGGGTTCCCCCTGCCTTCTATGATCAAATGCCAAATATTGCAGCGATGAATAACGAATGAAAAGAATCAGAAGTACAAACCCAATCATAGTCCTTTCTTTACGCTTTACTCTCACAGGGTTCGCCAACAGAGAGGCCCTGTCCATCGCCAAATTATCCAAAACTGCAAGGGCCCTCTCTTCCAACTGACAAAGGAAGTTAATTATTCTTTGTAGCAGAAAGTTGTTTTCCCAATAACTCGTAAAGCGTGCGAGGAATCGAGTCGATTAATTCAGCAAGTAATTTCCACTCCACCCATGCCCTCATCAGGGCAATCCCCAACTCGAATCTAATGGCTGCCAGTGCTATTGCATTTGACACGTTCAATATTTTACGCAAATGTAGGTGGTGTGTGCGTAGACCGCTAGTCTGAAAGGGGGCAGGAGAGAACAGAGTTGTCAGGAATAAGGACTGGCAAAGGCGTGGTGTGTTTAAATATGCCTTTTAAGTTATACGGACTTGGAAACTACAGTTCCCTAGCATGCCTGGTGCTTTTGTTCTGCTTCGTGCGTCCTGCCAGCTGTCTTTCATTAAGAACAACTTTTAAGCAGGCAACGGCAGCGTGCAGGTGTGGCTTATTTTGGATGGCAGTTGGGGGCAGGCGGGTCGCATGTGAAGCAGAGCAATGTCAGCACAAACTCTGAAACTCGGCACGGCCACGGTCTGAATCGGGAAGGCACAAGGTTGCCGATAGACTCATCGCATTCCGCGCATCATCTGGGGAAGTCTCACAAGGCTTCCCCAGACCAAAGCTAAGTATTTGTGAGCCGCATTGTGATTACATGCCTACTGAAGGGCATCGGGAGTGAGTTACTGCTGGTCATTTACTGTCTGGGAGGTCCTGAAGGGCTCCCAATTCATGTACTGATGGGGGAGGGGGGTGTCAAGGTACCCTTACAACCTGCATACTGTGACCTCGTAATCTGGGGCATTCTAGCATACGGCTGTGCAACGGAATAGCCACAGACAAAATGAAATATGATATGCCACGTTGAAATGTTTGTTAATCTTCACTAGTGCAGAGAACTAGTGGGAAGTATCATTTATGTTTGTATGAGGCTTCTACTCCCCGAAGGGCCATGTGTAATGTCTAATCATTATGTGTGTCTTCATCATATTGCTTGCTTATGTTTTCTGGTGAACCTGTAGGGTGTAGTACACGTATTAAGGTGTGCTATTAGGATTTGTGGAAAAACCAGTAGCACCAAGTGTATTGCTAAGTGGTTACATGTTAGTTAGGGTAGGGCTCTTTCCTGGTGTTTCCCTGGTCCCATCCAATTTAGGATTTCCTTACCCTCTTTCCGGTGTTCTTAAATTCCCCTTCCTGTCCACAACCTCTCCCTAACCCCTCTTCCCCCCATTGGCTGCCACGTGGTGACCTGTTTTCTTTATCAGGCGCCTGTGCCAACCACGGTGGAAGGGTCGAGTTCATTCGGCTTCCGTGGTTCGGGGGAGAGTGTCTATCTCTTCCTTCACGCCAGGTGTGTTTGTGGCAAGAGTGGGTGGAGAGGAAGGGAGAGAGAAGACAGAGGAGAGGGAGGGGGGGAAGAGAGTGCGATAGTGTCTTGGAATGTCCTGTGTGAATCATTATTAGTGGAATCTGTGTTTATTTGCTCTTAAGCAATGTATTTTGCCTCACCTCGTACAAGGTACGGTTACCGTTCACCCAATCGGGTGCACAACTGATTTTGACAGCGGGCAGAAAGTACCTTACATGATGGCTATAGTGGGCCGAAAAGTAAATGTGGGTGGGGCGGTAGGCGCGGTGGGGCGTGGCGTGGCAGGAGGCTTTTTCAACCCCCAATTCTTATTAAACACTATGCCCCCCACCCCTCATGCAAACACTATGCCCCAAGACACCCACCCCTCATGCAAACACTATGCCCCAAGACACCAAGCATGCACCATGCATACATACTCATACAGACCCCAACCCCCACCCCCCAATTCAGCACACAACCTCGCAAGCATATACCATGCACCCATACAAACTTGAGCCCCCCAACTCAGCACACAAACCCACAAGCATACACCATGCACCCATACAGACCCGAAACCCCACCCCCAACTCCGCACACAAACCCACAAGCATACACCATGCACGCATAAAGACCCGAACCCCTCCACCCCAAACTCACCAAACAAACTCACAAGCATGCACGCATACAGACCCGGACCCCCGACCCCCACATCTCAACATACACTGAACGTGCACACAACAACAACACACATTCAGGCAGACCCGACCCCACCAGCCCCCCACATCTCCACATACACTGCACTTGCACACAAACACATTCAGGCAGACCCGACACTCCCCCACCCCCGCATCTCCACATACACTGCATACATACAAATACACCCATACACACCCGAAACACACCCCCCACCTCCTCATCTCAACATACATACAAAAACAAAAAACACAGTCCGGACGGACCCGAGACACACACAAGCAAACATACAGCCCCACCATGTACTTACCCAGACGTGCTGGAACGCTGGCGAGGCTTCTGGCACTACCCAAATCGTTTTGGGCTGGGTGTACCTCTACATCTGTGCACCCCGGTGCACAGATGTAGAAGTATACTCAACCCAAAACGATTTTTTAGAAATTGAGGGACAGATGCAAAGCAAGAGCCTCTTGCTTTGCATCTGTCCCACAATTTCTAAACATCGTTTTTACCCGGGCCGCCAGAGAGAGACACAGTATGGTTGGAACAAAGGGCCATCCATACAGCGTCTCTTCTCTCCGGCCGGGGGTGGGGGCTCAGCCCCGACTTCATTCTGCCGTGGGGGGGACCGGGCACCGCAGCCCCCTGTACTCGGCGCCCCTGCCAGGGCAGATTAGGTCACTGAGCCCCAGCTTCCCTCGGTGAAGCTGGGGCTCGGTAAAGCCTGGCAGGACTGGATGAATCATGTGGTGGGGGCGAGCTGCCATGCTCCTGCCCGCCCACCCGGCTGTCGTCCAAAAAGCATTTTTTTTTTTATGAACTCACCGGGTGGGCGGGCGAGCTTCAGGGCATAGGTAAGACGTGCAGGCAGGCATGGGGGATGACTTCTTGTGCGGCTGGTGTGGCAAGGCTGAAATGCCTTCCGGGATCAAGCCTTATTGGCCACGTCGGCCGCACTGCTGGCCCCCCATTGGTGCAGCATACACACACACTACGTGACTCACAGGAGTCACGTAGTGTGTGCTGACTAAGCCAATGAGGGCCAGTCTTTTTCACGGCCCGGCAAGGAAAACAGCGACTTTCTTAATGGAGGGCGACCGTTGCTGCTTGCGGGCCACCTTCCATTAGGAAAGTCTTCAACCCTGCCGGGCCACATCCAGCAGCATCACAGGCTGCACTTGGCCCGCGGGCCGCATGTTGTGCACCCATGACCCAAATGAACAGTGGGATGCACTCTGTGCTATAGATCAAACCAAGCCCCAGATACCAGGTAACCATACTGGAGTGTACAGGACAAATACATCGGAGGGCACAGCCTGTAATATTCTTCTGTGTTTGGAAGTTGCTAGTGCCACTTTGCAAAAGAAAAAAGGGTTACATTACCTAAGCTCATCTGCCTTTATCAATAAAAGTTAAAGCGAGAAATGTATTCTAACTTGCGGGATGTCGCATCATTTCCCATAAATAGGAATCATTCTTGGCTGTGCTAGCTGATTTATCTAGTTTATGCAAACTCTGCCAAATGTGTTTATACCCTGCAGCTTCATGGTTACAATAAACAAATCCAAGGGAGTTTGAAGGCCCAACATATCATGCATGAACAGTCTAGATAGGCCAACAGCTTGGTTGAACCATAACATCACCCTAGGGCTGCAGATTGTCATTGGTAAATAAAGCCCATCTGGGGAAAAAGGGAGGAGAACGCCCCCCCCCCCCCCATATCAACCTGCACCTACACACCTACAGGACCTCACTACCCAGCATATGATCTCAAAGTGAATCACATTTTATATTTTAACGGATTCCCTGATTGATTTCTCTTACTGCCTATGCCTGTGTCTAACCTGAAAAAGTGAGGGTTCAGTAGGGTAGATTGGGAATGGTACGGGGGAAAATGCATCAACATCCTTACAATCTTATGTAAAAGGACGGGTACTATTGCCTATACCAGCCTGCACGCAAAGCAGGAGCCTACCCCTCTCCCAAAGCGCTGCCTCATAATCAATGTTGAAAGCAGTAGATCCATGTTTTGTGGCCTTTGTTGAATTTATGGTCTCCTCCATGCCTTAGACTATGTTGGGGTTGCTGCCATTTTGGATGGGGAGAAAGCTTTCGACTCTGTGGAGTGGCCCTTCATATTCGCTGTCCTCAAGAGGATGGGTGCTGGAGCTCCTTTTATCTCCATTGTATCCTTATTGTACAATCAACCCTCTGCCAAGCTGGTTGTTAATGGTTGTCAATTTCTGACAGAATCCCAATGGGCAACGGCATGAGGCAAACATGCCCTCTCTCCCCCTTTCTGTTTGCACTGACTATCGAGCATCTGGCAGGGCTGCTTAGGGAGCGGCACGTACATCGTGGCATACAACTATACACACAAGCTAATAGCTGCGCTTTACGCAGACAACATGACCCTTTTCATTAGAAATCCTAAGACTAACCTAGCGCCAGTGATGGAGGATATCCTACAGTTTGGCCTCTTCTCTGAGCTCAAGATTAATGCACTGATATCTGTCCGCTTTCCTCTGAACGACTGGGCCTCGGAATTCCCTGGACAGGTTGGGATTTCAATGGGATGCTAAAAAAACAAGATATCTGGGTGTGGAGATAGCTAGGAACCCAGAGGTGCTCTGGTGGGAAAACTATAGTAAGGCATTGGCAAGTGCCAAAGGAGTGACTCTAACCTGTAAAAACCTACCACTGTCACTATATGGAAGAATATCTCTCGTTAAAATAGTTCTCCTCCTAAGGTTTCTATATTTGTTCCTGAATGCCCCTCTTGTAACCTCCTAGCTTTTTTTTAAATGCTGAAAAGCATAATCCCAATAGATTTCATGTCCAGATAGCGCCCCCCCCCCCTAGGATGAACAGTATGGTGAATGTGGTTCACTTCACATGTTAGGCCTGGGTTAAATTGGTGAAAAATTGACTAAGTCCTACTCTACTCACTGATGCTTTCCTTTGCCTACCGGGGATTCCCATTGGCCAGTGAAAAGCTCTATGTGAAGTGTATGGGGAGGCTGAGTGTAACTAAATTTCAGGATACATTTCCAAACAACCAATTTTTATCCATATGTAAGTTTAAGGATCTGGGGGTGGGGGAGAACCTCGGCGCTGAATGTCTTCCTCTGCTTTCGGATTCGTAATATGGTTACAGGACATTTCGGAGCATTTCCGAATTAGCCATGCAGCCGCTGCAACCGACCATATGCGCAGGTGGAGAGGGCCAAGTGATGTCTAGCCTTTACGCCAAAGTGTTTGAAAGAACTGTGGGGTGGTTGGAAATGGCACACCTTAAATGGGAGGGCATTGCATCAGTCAATACCAGACAAAATATGGAGGTACTGCTGCTTGCAGACCGATCATGTCTGTCTTAACATCTGTTTTAAGGTGATACCTTAAATACTTACTCCAGATATACTACACACCAGCATCTCTTCATAAATTCTACCTTGACATCTCGGGTGCATGTGCAAGATGTGCAAATGCGCCGGCCACCTTTTTTTTACACCTGGCCTGGGAGTGTGACCCAATAGCCACCTTCTGGACTGGAGTCTTTCAGAGAATCCAGGAGATTGTTGGTGGAACACTAAAGATGTCTCCCATGGTTGCAGTTTTTGGCTATACAAAAAATGTCCCGGCATGCTCAAGATGCCTAGTGAGGTTGCTGCTTGTGCTGGCCAAATGTTGTGTTGTGAAAGCATGGGGGGGAAGGGGGCAGAGCCCCGTCCTGGGTGAGGTACGATTGTACCAAAAACTGGGAGGGAAGGTGGCTCTAGGACTCTTTACAGAAACTGTCTATCTGAACATGGTGCTGTCGAATGAATGGGAGGGTTATGGTATCTGTGCCCCTGACTTCGGATTATGGGAGAAAGGGGCTGGTAGGGGGCGTATTACTCTGAAAATGGTTGACTGTTTTGTCATTGTGCTATCATTATGTTAATTCTCACACATATACAATCAAAAGATTGAGGGGAATAGTTTAACGGCCCGGAGATTCGTCCCCCCTAAACAATCAGCGGAGGCTACCTGATTTAGGAAACTCGTGGCCCCTATTCTGAACCTTATGGGACAAAAGAAGAACACCACTGGGTTCAAACCCACTCAGACATTACCAAATAGCATTAAACTCTTAACAACATTAGCTTGTGCATTACAAAAATTACTTTAAGACCAAAAATATTAAAGTATTAAATCATCTTCATATTAAAAACATCTACTTGTGGACTGCTAATTGTCTACAATTTTCTGTTCAATAAAACACACAAAGTGCAAAAAGTGCTTACTTACACACCACACATTCATTCGCTGCCTGACTCATACTCCAATCACCATTCATTGGAATAAATACACCTGTGGAATATAACAATACAAAGAGCTCCCATAAGTCTGGGTTGCTCTCTCTCTCGACCCGTGGGGTCCTGGTTAGGAGAATCCTTGCTACTCAAGGTTCTTTTTTAATTTAATAGTCTATTCGTCAAGGTTGCCTTAGTAAATGACAACAGCTTAGCCCAACATGTTTTGTTCTACAACCTACAATTACAAAAGTATTAGAACTTCTTCAGGAGAGAACACATTCGACATGCAGATTTTCTTTCACTTTTGTTCGTCGTGGTGATAAAGTTCTTTTATGGTCGGTGGTAGCTATAATAAATAATGCTGGCCACGGCGTATAAGACGCGTCTTCTTGGTAAGACAGCCCTCTGTGGTAGTAACCGTCACTTGCAGTCAAAAGCCCCACAGTCACAACTGCATGGGGAGTGCACAAGCCACTCTTTAAAGCCTTGTTATACTGCGCGTCTTCGTTGGTTTGGCGCTGCGTTTACAGTCCTCAATGTCTGCGTTCAGTGCGACATCCTTCCAAATAGCGTCCCGAACTGCTGCCTTTAGAACGTTCCAAAAGGCTCCTTGTCTGGCTACTCCATTTCCGGCGTCCTGTCCGTGACGTAACTGTCAACTGTTCATTCTCATGCTATAATACGTTTTTTTTTTTAAAACAATGGTCAGAGCTGAATACATCACATATAATGAGCCGATGGTGCAACCATTCTTCAAATCAATGGGCACTTGGCTCAACCGTGAGAATTAATAGAAGACCAACATTTTCATATGCAATTTTTTTTCAAGTGTGTTATAGTAAAGTGGAGCTTTACATGAAATGTCCAGTTGTATGATATAGTTTGTTGTAGAGATACCGAAGAAGAGCGCGTACATTCCAAACATTTCTATGTGGATGACAAAACCAATGCAAAATTGAGTAAGAAAGTTCATAGGAATGAAATAACCACCACATGGGTTATACGCTTGCTCTCAAGAGCTCTTGAGGGAGCCCTGTGCCCCAATCATCTGGATGCCATGATCCTTCAGCACTGACGTTCAAATTATCACTAACTCATTGCCGCCCTTTCCATTTCCCTTTTGAATGCTACAAACCGCTCATGTTAGTCTTAAATCGGCTTCGCCTGACATGTGCTGCTGTTTCCTTTTCCACTCCTCTGCACACTAAGGTATGGAGACTCCTGCAGGGGCGCAGTAATACACCACACTTCGGACAAGCCTTAGTGCTGTAAGACCACTACTGTGTTGAATGGTGCAATGCAAAAGTAGAGTAACATAGTATATCATGAATCGCTGAATAGTTTGTCAAAACACTCACTGAGGAATTGAAGTTGACTTTGAAATCATGTTGTACGAGTGTGTTGTGCACTCTTTGAGGAAAACTGGCTCATGGACTCCCAATACTTAGGAGGGGGGTACTAGGGGTGGAGGCGGGTAGTTCTCCAGTCCCACAAAATCATCTAATTCAGCACAAGTCAGGGTGCCCAAGTAGAAGCCGTGATTCAGCCTATTTCCACAAATAAACCCTTCCGCACCTGAAGATTGGGGCAATGAGTTAGTGCAACCAGTGCCCATTAATTTCAAATGTATGCAAAATGAAGCATCAGAGGATAGCTAGCAGGGAGCACCGCCTGAAAGCCTATGGATACCCAGCACAACAAAGGGCGGCTTTTCACACCACCAAGGTAAACTGACCCTAAATGGCTTTCAGGGGATTGATAGGCAAATGGTGCAGTTGTAGTAGGGTGTTCTGCTAGACAGGGAGTCCACTACAGCAAAACGTTGTTGCTGAAAACTCCCCTAAATGGGTTGGCAAACATTTGATTCAGTGCAATCGCTCGAGTGTGTGTGTGTGTGTGTGTGTGTGAGAGCGCGAGAGAGACCCAGCCAATATATATTTGTTTAATGTATTTGTATGCTTGGCATGTGTAGATGCTGCATCTACACTTTGTTAGAATACATAACATAAATAATTATGATCCTGGGGGGCCGGGGGGGCATATTGTGTTCAATGCTTCACTGTAGAGAAGCCCCCATTGTATCAGGCAGTGAAAGGCTCAATTTCAAATTGGCCGCTACTTTCGCTTTAACCAAACCATGCCTGTAGTTTGTGTATGCTAAGTAGTATAAGGGGCTCCCTTTTTGTCTCCATCAAAATTGATAGGTGGGCACGCCCTTTTCCCCCACACCTAGTCCTGCCCCTATTTTGATATTTATTTGATACAAGTGAATATAAATGATATAAAAAAAAGTTTGACATCGATTTGATATAAAAATGTTTTGATAGTATTTAAGATCGATTTGATGTAAAGTGAACATACATTTTATATCAAAACGATGTCAAACATGTTTTGATATTGCTTGATATAAAATGTATATAAAGTGTTGGAGCAGCCGCAGCTCGTGGTGCCTGGGTGACCATCCAAGGGCAAAGTGAAATCTGAAGACAAGGACAATAAACCTAGGGCTTTGTAGAGTGATATAGTGATGATGCCGGAGAGTGACCCCGCCCTTGGGGCTTGATGAAAAATTGGTCTTTGTGTGCCGGAGTGAGGATCAACGAGCTGTATCAGTGACTATCAATATTTAATGTGATTGCTGTTCAAAACAAGTTGAAAGCCTGAGAGATAGTGCTAATAACCTATGTAAGGACTGTATTTTGCTAATGGAAATCGATGGCCTTAAATAAAATGTTATTATTTATTGTGCTTGCTGTTCAAACTGAATTGGAAAAACTGGGGGCTTGGTTTAACAGTTGGTGTAAGTAATGTGTTTTGCTAATGGAGACCAATAGCATTAAAGATGATACGGCCTCACCGGCTCTCCCCCGCACTGATATCGAGACTACCCACGGGTACACAGTCATAGTATTAGGGGGTGTTTAAAACAACACTTTTTTATTGTCGGGCGGCGTGGCTAGGAGCCAGTGCGGACGGCATGGCTTCCTGAGAGCTCCGGCTGGCCCAATGCTCCGCAACTAATTTGCACCGGCCAGCGGCCCTGTTAAAAGCAGAAACTGACACATGTGTCGGAGGTTTCCCTGCAGCTGTCGCGCTGGTGGCTTCCCGATCCGAGGCAAAATGAGGAGGTTTTCAACCGTTTTGTTTGGAAGGATCCCGCCGGCTCCCAAGATGGACGCCGCAACTCACTGCCACGCGAAGTCGCCGACAGCATGAATTGGGGGTCGAGTGCCATGGCGTCCAGACTGAAGCCGCTGATCGCCACTCCAACTTTCCTAGAAGCGCATCGATCTGCAGCAGGATTCACACTCACCAGAGATGCGTTTCTCCACTGAGCGGGGGATCTGGAGCCACATACTGTACGAACGTGCGCGGCTGTTCGGGGCCCGAGGGTCGCCCTACGCCCGCCGGGGAAGGACTTCGCCCCAGCCTGAGGAGGCGCGAGCAGAAACACCAGGGTGGGACTCCGGCCCACACCGTGAGAAAGAAACATCAGGGCGAGACGCTGGCTCGCGTCCTGTTCTGTGCCGGGCGCCTCCCACATTGAATTGGCAGCGGCGAGGGAGCATTTCATCGATGCGGGGCTCTGGTCCGGACCCCCGTGGCCTCAGAGTACTCGCAGATCCCTCCCACCCAGGTAGCGGTAGACAAGCGGACAGGGCAGGGCGCCCTGGGACCGGGGGTGGTACCCGTGGCTCTGCCTCCTTGAGCCCCTTTGACGCTCCCCTGAACCAGCAACCGCCCTGCCGAGCAGCACGCCTACTCCACACACTGAAAGCGCCCGCGCATTGCAGTAGTTGGGGGCCCGGAGGCTCGAGCACTGCAGCCAGGAAGGGGAATCCCACCTGGAGCAAAGTACCCGGTCCGGGGCCCTGTCACCTAGAGCAACTGTATGCCACATCGGCCCGAGGTTTGGAGGTGAGGAGTCGGGAAGGGATCCTGCCAAGCATTATAAGGTCTGTCAGGATCGGGGCCCGTATTCAACGATCTTGATCACTGATCCCATCTGGGCCCGAAATCAGCACCAGTACTAGCCATCGGTAGCGCAAGCACTGCACTATAGACCAAGAGGTCCCTGGTCTCTGGAACGGGTGCAGCCCGACTGACGCCAATCACCCTGAGGGCGAGTAAAGCAGACCCAGACATAGAGCACTTCGGCACACGAAAGAGAAGTAGAGACACCTAGGCTGGAGCCAGGTTATATAGCCTCACAGATACCAACAACATGTCTAAAAGCGGGAAATCTACCAAGCAAGCAGATATCGCCGCCCTCATGGTCCATGCATCCGTGGCAGGGCCAAAAGAGCCGACCTCCCCGGCCGATCCAATCGGGAATGGCGTTTCTGCCTTGCGAGAGTCAGGCCCCAAAGCAGCACAGGCAGCCACCAAGTCCGACCTCCAGGATCTGTTGACAGCATTGACTAAGGAGATCCAAAAGGGGACGGAAGAAGTTACGAAGAAAATCAACGCTTTAGATAAAAGGATTGGGGAAGTGGAGCAACGAACCGCCGGATTGGAATCTGAGGTCTGCGAGCAAAAATTTGACAGCAAACAGGACAGGGGCAGAATTTCTGTCCTCGAAACCAGATGCAATGCCCTTGAAGCAAAACAGGAGGACTTGGAAAATTGTTCACGAAGGAATAACATCCGTGTTAGAGGGATCCCCTCTTCGATCAGATACAGACCTGAAATCCTATGTGACGGAGCTATTTCGATTTATCATCACGCTACCGGATAACTCGCCCCTGGAGTTAGACCGAGTTCATAGACCGACTCCCAGGAAAACATATAAATTCCCCCCTGATTTTCTTGCTAGAATACTTTTCTTTCAAATAAAAGAAGACATAATGCGTGAAGCTAGGCAGCTGCAGCAAATCACCTTCCGGGGCTCGACACTATCTTTATATCAGGACTTGGCGATGCAGACCCTCCAAAAGCGGAAAATGATGCGTCCATTGACAGAGTGGTTACGGGACAAGAAAATCCCGTACCAATGGGGATTTCCCACCTGAGTGAAATTCAGATGGGAGGGGTCCCAGAGGCAAATTCACACAATGAAAGAAGCGGGGAAGCTTATGAGCCGAAAGAGGGCAGGGGAGGAATCCAAACTCAAAGAAGCAGCTAACACCCAACCGGAGTTCGACGGGGGAGGGGGGAATGGACAAGATCTAACAGGAGGCGCAGACCTCGGGGCCCCTCGAGGAAAGATAGCGAGTTGGGCTGAGTGACTCCCGCAGAAGGCTCCGATGGGCCTCAGCCCTGTTTGTCAGGATCTCTCCGCTCGGAGGGGTACACGGACATACAGCAAAGGGAGGAAAGTTACACTTATCCAGGTGAGCGATGAAAGAACATTGGCAGCACCTCATCAAACCCTGGAATTCGGCGGCCCAGTTGGCCAGCAGTTGGAGCATTGGTGCCACCAGTTCCCCAGTGGCGGTAGGGTGCCGGTTCTCCTACCAGTTCATTGTTGAGCAGGGGGTGGGCGGAGGGGGGTAGTTGGGGGTCTTAGGGGGACGAATCCAAAGCTTCAGACAGCATTCACAGAAAGTTATGTTCCCCGGAGCCACATCACAGTGCGCAACGAGAATACGAGAACATGTACTGTTTTAGCACAATTACAGTTTCGTGGATTACAGAGGTGGAACGAAATAGAATTCATAAGCAACAGGAACGCCTGGGCTATGGCTGATCTGAGTGAGATACGAATCCTATCTTGGAATGTGCAAGGCATGAATTCGCCAAGGAAGCGCCGTTCAGTAGAACATCAGCTCGAGCAACTGGCTGGAGATATTGTGTTCCTCCAAGAAACTCACCTGTTGCAGGAAGACGAACGCCGCATAAGATTTAAGCGATATAAGACGGCCTACTTCGCTACTGCGGGGTCGAAAAAAAGAGGGGTTGCGATATTGTTAAGCGACAAAGTTCCACTCTCAAACATTACAATACGAAGAGACTCGGAGGGTCGCTTCCTCCTGCTCAAGGGGCTGTTCGAAGAAATGCCTATCACAATCGTTACAATTTATAGCCCCAACACAGCCCAAAACAAGTTCATCAAGGACCTTATTCCAACTATTTTACCATTCTGTGAAGGCCATTTGTTCATCGGGGGGGACTTTAACGCCACGCCAAACCCGGAAGTTGATAAAACCCTTCCCTCCACAGCGGCAGACATCACACATGCTCTTTCTCTAGCCGAACTGTTCAGGGAGACGGAGACTGTGGATGTTTGGAGACTATTTTATAGCAACTCAAGAGCTTACACGCACTTCTCCAACGTGCACAAAGGCTTCTCGAGAATAGACCTTATTTTGTTGCCCGGAACATTATTCCCATGTCTAAACAATGTAGAAATACACACATGTATGATTTCGGATCATGCGCCAGTCTCCGTGAATTTAGCTATATCATGCCAAAGGATCCCCGCTCAGCGGTACTGGAAATTAAATGACTCCTTGCTGCTAGACGAAGCCATCAGGTCTTAAATGGAGAACACAATAACCAACTACTTCGCAGAAAACACCACAGAAACATCCCCTATCAATATCATCTGGGATGCAATGAAAGCGGTAGTCAGAGGAGCTTTGATAGGTGCAGGAGCGGAGCAGAGACGAATATCGAATATAGCTATGGCCAAGCTTGAAAAAGAAGTGCCCCAACAAGAAGCAGAACTGAAAGCACGTTACACCAGGAAGGCTGAAAGATCTCTGAGAAAGGCTAAATTGGCTTTAGAAATGCACTGCGCTGATCGCACCGCCAAATCCCTAGCATATACGAAACAATTCTACTATAGCAAAGGGAGCAAAGCAAACAAAGTCCTAGCGCAGAAACTGAAGAAGACGCATAGCCGCAACAATATCGCAAAGATACGAGGAGATGATGGGAAGCTGTACTACACCGACACAGGGAAAATCAACGAACTAACAAAGTACCATAAATCCATTATGTCTGGCAATCCCGCGGTCCTGGATGGGCTGCCGAAATTCCTAAGAGCCAGATCACGATCTTATTACACAAACCCGGGAAGAATCCCGAATCTCCGGACTCCTACCGACCAATATCTCTCTTGAACAACGACCGCAAAATCCTCCGAAATGGAGGCAAATCGAAGAATTCTGGTGCCCGGTCCCATTATCAGACCTCCCACACCTACCAAACATAAAACCCCGGCCCCCTGGCGGAAACGGTTGTCACGAGCCAGTGTTGGAAAGCTGCTTCCCGGAGATGGTGGATCCATGGGCCTGTGGGTCCGTTGACCCTCATATGGAATAACCCCAACTTCTCACCAGGTAGGCACCGACGAGAGTTCCAGTCCTGGATAGATGGCGGGTTGGTTAAAACTAGCGATTTCCTAGAAGAGGGGACCCCCATCACATTTGAGAGATGTAAAGTAAAATTTGGAGTAGGGGAACGGGAAAGATTCCACCATGCCCAGATCAGGCACTGGATGTCTGGTAGGGTAATCCGAGAAAAATGCGCAAGAGATCCGACGGCTCTCAAGCTTTCTTTAAACACACCAACTAGCAGGGGTAGGATCTCCACTATCTACCGCCTCCTAGACAGGACAGACCCTGGGGGAAAAAAAAGATTTATGCTGGAGTGGGAAAAAGATCTAGGCCGAGAAATAGAGGTTGAAGAGTGGGGGAAAATATGGACGAGATTGCACAAAAGCTCTCAATGCATCACAAATGGGGAAGGAGGCTATAGGTTATGCTACAGATACTATATGACCCCAGTCCAAATTCAGAAGGCCAATCCAAGCGCTTCTGGAGGCTGCTGGTGCGGTTGCCCGGCTCCGGGATCATTGTTCTACATGGTATGGGACTGTCCGAAGGCAGAAATGTACTGTAGAGAAATACTAAAACACATTAAAGACATCACTGGGCTCTCCTTACCCTGGGACCCGGGGATTGTTCTATTGGGGGAAACAGGTAGCGACACATACCCACTGTCAGGGCAGAGATCCAGTCTATGCACCCACCTGCTCCTAGCGGCGAAGATCACAATGCCCAAACTATGGAAAGATGAAGGGGGCCCATCGATAACGCTGTGGTGGTTCAAATGTTGGGACATAGCAGTAGCCGAGAAAATTGCAGCTATCCGAGTAGGCGTCCTGAACAGAATACTGACCACTTGGGCCCCGTTTTTTGACTTTGCGGCTAAATTCCCAGCCCTTACCAGGAGGCCCCCCTCTCACCAGATGGCTGCAACACAGCACGCTTCTATGAACAATGGGCGCTACTGGGAAAAGCTAATCGCAGAGTAACTAGCGCCAGATGGGGCCTGAACTGTTTCAAAGTTGACAACCACAGAAACAAGAAGCCATTAGCAATTCCTGCAATCGACAACCACCTTGGGAAACATGTCAGTATGTAATATCTCGCACTTGTTGCAGTACTGTGATTTCTGTATTGAATTGTAAAATTTAATAAAATGTTGTTAAAAAAAACACTTTTACAGATGGTTCTCTACACATGAATATGTTTTAATATAAATATACATATAAAATTGAATTTTTTGTAATGTGCAAACTAATATAGCATGTATATAAATTAACATCCAACATACAAACTAATATCAAAATTAATGTTTTTTTTTAAATTAATATACACTTTGTATATACAGTTGGCAAAAAAAATTGATAACAAATGTTTAATATCCTTTTGATATAAAATGTATATCAATGTTGTATGAACTGGATATAAAGTCTATATAAAGTATATATGAGTTCATAGCATTCCAGACGATCGACAGGGTCTAAAAATAACCCTCTAGAGCTGAGTTAGCTTCATCACCTAGTAACGTTAATCTTGAGACTAGATTTCATATAGAGTGTAAAAAGAGGTTGGCAGCCCAAAATAACCCTATGTGATTTCATTTTATAGGCAAAGTGTGTTTAACAGTGCTAATACAAAAGACCCAACACTAGAGGCTTTGGACAACCTGTGTTTTTCAAATAAACCTGTGAGCCAGCATAGCTACAGGTCGGCACACCCACACTACATTGTTTTAGTTCTTCTGCAGATAAACTTGAAAATATATTTAGTGTGCAAAATATTTAGCAAATACAGATCATGTTTCGATTTGACAATACTGGCAATGTGAGTCAGTATTTGCGTTTTTGTCAAAGATCGCACATGTTGTGGGAAAGGTGTAGCCGCAATACTTTCACACACACTGATGAAAATTTTGAAATTGTTAAGGGGTCAAGTGACGGGTGTTACATTGGACTTGATATGTCATGTATTGATGGGGAAAGTGTCTTCGAATTTTTGAAAGCGATGTTTGGTGATGAGTAAAAGTTGGCTTTTTTAAAAAGTTTCCATGACTGTATTGGTTCATGTTTTATATCATGTGTCTAGGGGATTCATTTTGGATTTACAAGTAGGCAACACCCTGTGTTGAAGCGCCCCAAAAGCCATTCTGAAACTGTTGTGGACGCCCCCAGCATCCTTAGGTCTTGTTGGCACCCATAGACAGTTGGTGCTCATTGAACCCCAAAACAGTTGGCACTTGCTAAACGCCAAAGCAGTCGGAGCGTGTTGCATCATCTGCACAAATCTCGATAAATCCAATGGGTAATGCTTATCGGCTGGCACAGGCCATTTCTCTGGGCTTTGCCTGCTGCACTATCTAGTTGGAATGCATGGAGTCTCTAAAGAAATACAGAAAGAATATAGAATCAGAAGAGGACATCTTTTACACATCACCAAAAACCTCTTTGAAATAGTCAGACACTTCCTATCAATACATAACATCAAGTCCAATGTAACCCCCGGCACTTGTCCCCATTAAAAATGTCAACATTTTCCATCAATTTGTGGTAAAGAATCTCAGCAGCACCATTCCTGGAACATGTGTAGTCTTTATCAAAAACACAATTACTCAAACACCGACTTCACATTGTCAGCATTGTGAGTATTGTGCGAGAGACGGCTAAAGTTATAACTGTATTTAAAAGGAAAAAGCTATCACATGTTCCCTCACTGTTAACCGATAAAGTGCTACTTTAAAAGATGAGTCCTAACAACCTGTGCTTCCCATGCACAGAAAGAAAAGACAATTAATTTCACCTCTGCCACAATATTTTGCACGCTACATATATTTAACCAAGTTTATCTGCACAAGAACTAAAACCATGCAGTGTGGGTGTGCTGACCTGTAGCTATGCTGGCTCTCAAGGACCTGTTTGTTCCATGCCTTTCAAGGATGTGACTTGTGCAATTAGGGTTTAATTCGTGAAATACTTTGAATGCAGTTTTATTTGGAAACTCAGGCTTTTTCAAACACTGAAGGTTTGGGCCGGTTGTAAGGGCTACAGTGTCGACCATAACAAATAAATAAAATGGGGTATTAACTAGGAATGCCTTCTTTGCTGAATATGAATATGTCTGCACTGTAAGAAACTCGAAGAAATCCAACACGTTATTCCTACATTAATTGTTGTAATATTGCATCACTGACATTTTTGCCTCTGCCGGCTCTAATCTGCAGCTCTCACAAAGATGGCATTTTTGTCATCATTGCAGGGTTTAAGATAATAGGCTTGGAAGGCCTTATTTGTGTAACCACATCAAACACTTAAAGACCCTCTACACAACACCAATTTGTAACCAAGTCCAAGTCAAAATCTCAGAACAGTTCTAGAACATAAGCCTTGCACCTATGTGTTCTCGCACACAACCATACAGAAATACAACCCAGCTCCACCAGCACCTCTGCGTTATCCTAGCTAACATCCAAAGCCGAAATGCACAGAAAAGCACCAGTGACCACCTTATAAACACTAAAACATATTTAACCAGCCTGCCTAAATATCAATAAATACAGTATCACACGAGTCTGCAAACGCCTTTTAAACACAAGCCTTGTCAGTGCTTCAATATTTAAAGCCATATCATTGAACATGTTTTAACTATGTCATTAAAACACACAGCTGTTTAGTTTAAAATGAAATAGCAAGTCGCCTTTAAATGTGCTTGAACTCAGCTGTTAATCCAAAAGTAAAAAGTAAAAGTAAAAACCAGGCCCAGTTTCCAATTAAAGGATCCCCAAGGGTTCACTGTCCTCTTCCCCTGATCCCTCTGTGAGCCACAATCAAATCCAATTAACTACATATAGCGATGTTTCTTTGCTGGGCCACAATCAGATGTCCCAGTCAATTAGTGACACAGCAGGGGGGGGACCAGGCCAAAACTCTGACATAATTTCCACCCCCTGCCAAGCGATACACCTGCTGCTTGCCAGGAGCACTCTTTTTAGGTGCTAAAGACATGTACCACCCCCTGTACAACTTCCTTACCAATAAACACCAGCGTTATGTACTTTGTGTTTACTTTGCAGAAAATAAGGTTTGTAACAAGGTCTAAAATTAGGTGCTTCCTTTTAATTTCACAGCACCAAGTCATAATTATGTTATAAGTTAAAAACAGCCATCTCTGTTACTGCGATAATAATATTGTGTGTGTTGCAGGACCCATATATTCTGCTGGGCTCAGCAATCCTTAACAGGCATGCATCTGTGTTTTCTTCTGACCTCGGCCAAAATGCAGAAATCTTGGCATTCCAGACATTCCACAGACCTTGCAAACCAGCCCCCCCTGTTCCATGTGTTAAGCTTCGCAAATAAACCCCACCCCACTGCCATGGTGACTTCATATCTGACCAGCTCCGTCATTTCGCTGCCCCACGCAGCATTCGTGTCTCGGCTGAAATGCTTACAAGCCTTTGAACAGGAAAATGAAACATGCCTTGTCCGTAGCCATTAGTTTTGGGACTTTTGTATTAGCACTGTGAACCATACTTTTCCTATACAGTGAATTCGGGCTGCCAGCCACCTCTATTTACACTCTATATAAAATCTAGATCCAAGTTTAATGTTGCTAGGTAATGAAGCTAATTCAACACCAGAGGGTTATTTTTAGACCCCCGGTGATCGCCTGGAATGCTATGACTTCATCTATACTATATATAGACTTTATATCCAGTTCATAGAACATTGATATACATTTTCAGTTTTTTGCCAACTTTATATAAATGTTATATTAATTTTATATGCAACACATAAATGTTTAGAGCACCATCTGTAAAAATGTTTGAAATACACCCCTGCCACTATGGGGGTGAACACATGGGTAGCCCTGATAGCAGTGCCGGTGTGGCCGTATCATCTTTTATTCTATCTGTCTCCATTAGCGAAACACATTCCTTACACAAACTGTTATCCCGAACCCCCAGGTCTTCAATTCGGTTGGAACAGCAAGCAACATAAATAACATTGTCTTTAAGGCCATCGATCTCCATTAGCAAAATGCAGTCCTTACATAGGTTATTAGCACTATCCACCACGACTTTCCACTTGATTTGAACAGCAGGAATAGCAAATATTGGTAGTCGCTGCTACAGCTGGCCGCTCCTCACTCAGAGGAACAAAGCCGTGTTTTTCATCAAGCCCCGAAAGGCGGGGTCACTCTGGCATCATCACCACATCACTCTACAAAGCCCTAGGTTCACTGTCTTCACAAGCTCTGGCTGCTCCAACAATTTATATACATTTTATATCACAGCGATATCAAACGTGTTCTAAATTATTTTGATATCAAATGTATACCCACTTTATATAAATGAATATAAATTTTAGATCAAATCAATATCAAACATTTTTATATCACATTTATATTCACTTCTATCAAATCAATATCAAAAGGGGGCGGGACTAGGTGTGGGAAAAGGGGCATGCCCACTTGCCAAATTTTGATGGAGACAAAAGGGAGCCCCTTAACTACTATGTTTCGCCATCCTAGGTTTGCAACTTCGATGAACCACAACTATCCAGCTGCCTCCAACAAACATTTTCACGCCAATAGTTTCAATGCACTAGGCAGAGGTGTTGTTATGGGTGGGAAAACGGGGCACGTTCCCCGGATCTCAGCTTTGGGGGCCCCACCTGCTGCCTAAATTGAGGGGGACATGGTGGGGTGGCACTGCCTTAGGGGAGTGGGGCTGGCACTTCATGCTGTGTGGCCAAGTCACGAGGCCAGAAAACAGTTTGCGTTCTATATTTCCTTCTCTCATTTACATCATCATTTAGACACTGAAAAGAAAATCTGCTGTGTTCATACATGCCTACATGCTTATTTGATGCGCACAAAAAACAAGCATTGGCAATCGAAACAGTTTGGGCTTTTGTGTAGGCATGGAACCGGCACTTCCCAGGCACTGCTTTGTGTTATTAACTGGGCATTGATGGTAGCAGGTGAAAAATGGTGCATGCTCCTGAGCATCTAATAGCAGCGTCTGGCAAATGCCTAATACTTGTACAAAACAAGCCAACGCTGTTGGCTTTACCTATGCTGGTTTTTAACAGGGCTTCAGTGAAGGGGCACGCATAGTGCTTAAAAATCAAGTGGCTGAAGGCAAACCTAGTTAATATTTTTATTACACCAGTAGCGTGTTTAGAGCTCAAATGAAGTCATTAACCTGCAAAAGACTGCTTTGAAAAAAAAAACTTGCAGGCACTTTGAGCGCAAAGTTTGATAGTAAGGCCTGATTAAAGCAAGCTGAAAGTGTTCCCATGAGGAGGTGTTTTGGGCGGAGAGGGGCAGGAACTGGGGTGGAATGGCAATAGGGATTAGCATAGCCATGGGCAATCAATGAGTGGACAAATATCCAAAAAACACCTTCAAGCTTTGTATCTCTCCTCAGATGCCATTTCTCCATATCTGTACTCGAATGCAATAGTTCTGGCTTATAAGTGACTCTGCCACCTAAAAGCCCAAACTAATGAGATGACTCATTGCTCCCCCTGGACCGCGCAGCCCCCACCACATGGTTACCAATCAGTTTGCTGATTTGACATGCACTGCTCACCGTTGGTGCCAGAGTGGGGATGACAGCCAGGAACAAGGAAGATATAAAAACAAGCATTGGCAATGCCAACCATTTAGGCTTTTGTGTAGGCATAGGAAAGGCACTGCTGCAGTGGTATTAACTTGTTATTGATAGTAGCAGGTGCAAAATGGTGCGAGTACCTGGGCGTCTTTTAGCAGTGACTGCAAGTGCCTAATACTTACACACAAGTCAAAGCTGCTGGCTTTGCCAATGCTTATTTTTACCAGGCCTTGAGTGAAGGACATGCATAGCGTTTATAAATTGAGTGGCTGAAGGTAGACCTGGTTAAGACATTTTTATTACACAAGTAGCATGTTTATTGCTCCAATTAAGTTATTAAATCACAGAAGACTGCTTTGAGAAAACACTGGCAATTGCTTTGGGTGCTAGGTTTCATAGTAAGACTTGATTAAAGCAAGCTAAAAGAGTTCCAATGAGAAGGTATTTTGGGTGGGGAGGAACAAGAACTGGGTGGGAATGGCCATAGGGATTAGCATGGCCATGGGCAGTCAATTGGTGGGCAAATAACCAAACACCACCTACTTGCTTTGCGTCCCTCCTCATATGCCATTTCTCCCTTTCGGTACTCTAATGCAATAGTTTCGGTTTATAAGTGGTGCTAAAGTGCCACCTAATGGCCCAAACTAAAAAACATTAAATATGATTGGCATGGAGGTGCTTGTGTTGTCTGTTGGCTCCGCCCCTCCTTGCAGTGAGCCAATCATGTGTCACTGTTCTCTCTGCCCTCCCTGACTGCTGGGTATGGCCATGGGTGTGAAAGCACCTACGCGAGTCACAGAGCCAAGCAGCACGAGGGCCAACACTTTGAGAGCAAGCAGGTCCTGGCTTCTATCCTGATTCCTGACTGCCGTGGATCCGATGCTTCCCCTTCTCCTGTGCGGATGGCACAGTGCAGCAGCTTGCCTGAGGTCGCTGTTCTGCCTCTGCCT
The DNA here is from genome assembly GCF_040938575.1 of Ambystoma mexicanum. Taxonomy (NCBI): domain Eukaryota; kingdom Metazoa; phylum Chordata; class Amphibia; order Caudata; family Ambystomatidae; genus Ambystoma; species Ambystoma mexicanum. The sequence continues at coordinate 910,251,885 of NC_090935.1, read as the reverse complement.
TCCCTCTGTATGTGGTGTAGCAGGTCCCACCACTGTTACTTTCTGCCTTGCTTGATTAGCATTTTCACTGTCCTGCCTACAGCCTGGGGGGCTTTTCCTCAAGTCGCTCCTCCTCGAGGCTTGAGGTGAGGGAGACAAATGGTCATCAGATTGCAGAAGGTACATACATTCATCACATAGGGAGTGCCAGTCAGAGGGGCAAACTGCACTGGACCTCGCAGGGCAGAGCAGCCTCACTGGGTGGGTGTTCCTCATGTGTTGTGTTGTAGGTTATTAATGCATAGCACTTCTGGCATCTGTAGCCAAGATCCAGTGATGACGAATTGGGATGTGTGGCGTAGTGTCCACATTACTGAGTTTAGCACACTGACACTTCAATCTAAATCATTTCTTCATTACCTGATCAGCACAGTGTAATTCTGAACCAATATCTGCATCTCCCCATGTCTAAAAGTACAATTATGTGGAATGTGATATGAAACTGTAGCCACCAGCTGCTATGCTGCTGTGTGCTCATATCGTCACATCACTTCTAGGATTCTCTAATTTGGCCTCCACAGCCCCAAGGCCAGATGATTGTTATGCATGCGATAGATGGTGGCAGGGCCCCTCAAACATGCGCTATCTGAAAAATGAGCTTTTATCCAACAGGATGTGGGAGATGAGTAGTAACATTGTATCTTTTACATTGCGTTGTATTTGTAATAACCTTCTCGGAGTACAAAAAATGTTCACAAAGTTAAAGGATATGGGGTGCTGAGCTCTGTAACCTGCTGTTACGCTCACCTGGTATTCACGGGGGTGCCACACAATACTGGATGGTTGTCTAAGCGCTATCCCTGACCCCTCTCTGCTTGGTTACGTGCCAGACCTTGGGTAGCACCTATAACAAGAGAATGGAGGGTTAGGATACTGGTTCTGTGATGGGTGGACTCCCACCCCCCTCTGGTCAAAATCCCCTCCCTTGGGATTATTGCTCACCTTAGGTTTTTGTGCGTTGAACTCTCTGTCCTGCGTATCTGTGCAGGGGCACGTGGTCGATGCGGGCGTTCTGTGGACCTAGTTGCTTCACTGGTCCGTATGCCCTTATGTTGGGTCCAGACAGGCTGTGACTCTGGCTCTGCTTGCTGTGTTCCAGGTGAGTTATAATGTCTCTTCAGTCTTTATTCTGTCTCTTCCTTTCCCTTCGTTTTCTCTGTCTTCTAAGCGTTTTTGCTCCACTACGCTGTTTCCTAACAATGTTTCTTTTTGTTTTCACAGGTATGATTGCGATTTTCGGATGGCGAAAACCACGGTGAGTTATTGATGCACGGAGCACTGTGCTGTTTGTTAGTGTTAATTGCTAACCTGCGTTCTCTTCCCATCTTTGTACAGGTTACGGCAATGTTTCGGAGTGATGAGTGATCGAAGCGCTGCTTGCCCAGGTAAGAATTGTTGTTAATGCTGTCCTTGTTCTTTTACCTTTGCTGGCTGCGGTGAAATTCAGAGATGGGCGAGGTAAGCGAAGCGCAGGATGGTTTCAGGACCGGTTACTCCCAGGTAAGTGTTCTTTCTCGCTAATGCTGTTCTTGTTCTTCCAGGTTATAAATGGAATCCGGATCGAGGACTCAAGATTGGGCTGCTGGAGAAGCAGATGAGCAGGAGCTGAACACGGTGAGCGTTACGCTGCAGGAGTGCAGAATAATGCGAAGAGTGTTCTGCTGTTTGGGTGTGGTTTCAATAGCCCAGGTAAAGTAGTTCCAGGCCAAGTAGTTCCATGCCCAGCCACACCCAAAACACTAGACCGCATGGCTTAGTTCTAATGAACTGAGCTGTGTAATAGGCCTCCATGTTGGATTAAGGTCCAAAACAGGTGTTGCTTTATTCCTGATAATGAGCCTGGCTCCAAAGGCACCAGGACTGACTCCATGTATGTTTCTGATGGAGTTTTAAGGCCATTGAGGCCAGTGTGAAGGGCCTTCGCCCCACTGCTGCCAGGGGGCTGTTATACCTGAGGGGGTCAGGGAGATGGATCGTGATGTCTGCAGGATACTGTTTCTGAACCCCATCAGAGCAGACTCAGCATTTCATTCTTTCAGAGGTGGATACAATGAGTACCATTTAGCTGACAATTGTTACCCCTGATTACTTAAGCGCCAGGTTAGTTTAAAGTGTCCAAAATAACATGACTCAGAGATTTAAAAGTACGCTAGCCTGAGGAAGAAATGTGGTCATCACATTGTTGGAGGGAGCCTAAGGAGGGCATAGGCAGGTTCTCACTTTAGTGGAAATTATTTCTGGTGTGGCAACACCCCCCCCACCGCGAGTCATTTATTATGCAAGGCATACAGTGAGGGGTCTCCATCCATGGAGTCCGTAAATAAGGAATCCATAAATAAGTGTAAGGTTTCAAAAAGCATGGATGTTTAGCCCAAGAAGGGCACTATTCTGAAAGCGACTGAGTATATTTTTTGCACAGCATGCTGTACGAGTTAAATTATGTCTTTGTCTTCTAATTGTTTGTATAGCGCTTTGTACCACACATAGACCAGGAAAATTCTATCTATCAGATACTGTGCCACTTCTAATCCATGGCACATTTAATTTGCAGTTGTCATTGGCTGGAGTAACCTCCCAGGTGCCTGTGTATCCAAGAGAAAACAAAAGCAAGTGACATATAGGCTTCAGCCACAGATGTAATAGGAAAGTAAAAGCAATGGAAATTATGTTGACCTACTACACAATAAATATGTTTTGGTGTGTGAAGGCTTTAATTGAGAAAATGTTCTCTGCCAATTATGTTTGCTTTGAACTGTTGCAGAATGAGCCGTACACATTAGAATAAAGAGACATAAATTGCAATCTTGCCTTAGTCCCTGCCGCTCAATGTTGGTAATCATTTTGAAAAACAAAAAACACTGACTTGTTTACTTCTCTGCGAGTGTGCACTTTGCAGCATGCCTGTTACAGTTCATCTTTAGTGCAGGGCTGGCATCCACACCCTTTCCATTAGCACCTTGTAATTCTTAACTGGTACCTAGCTAAGGTGATGACTGACAGCAAAAGGAGAGTGGTAACAGGCAGGTGATCTATTTGTCTGCATGCACTGAAATGTTGCACTGTGGCAGGGGCCTCTACTTGGCTACATGGTCAAGACGTTGTTGCATTTTTTTTTAAAGGCTTGAACACAATATGATAATGCCTTGTGTGCTGATGAGGTATTCCAACCAAGTTCAGATCAGATCAATTTGTGCATTCACTAGAACACAACCTTTGTGGCAATTCCATCTTTCTTTGGGGAATATATAAATACAATGCAATAAACAAAGTACAAATGAATATTGATAGGGTTCAGTTCCAACATGGTGAAGAATATAGCTCAGTGAATTAAGCACTTGTTGCAGGGATCTGCGTTTTTGTGTGCTGGGGTTCATATTGTGCATGGACTTGCTATTGATAGGCGCACTTATGTGCTACTAAACAACATACCTGCAATAAAAATAACTCGTTATGTGAACTAAGATAACATCATTGTGGTGGTGCGTGTCTTAACTCACACCAATACTTTTTATAGCAAGAACAGCATTGCGAAATAAATTATAGCTGCTACATTTCTCAGTGTCACCAATCTACTGTTTTATGCAAAATGTGCAATGGCAAGTTGTGTTAGCATTTCTTCTCAAAGCCCCCATATAATTGCACTCTTCATCTCTTCTTTACTTTAATTAGTGCTTTCTTTGAGACGTATCTTTCATATTATGGGTCCCCATTGATCAATGTCCTGTATTTTTAATCAGTTCCTGAGCATGATGTATGTCACATTTTAGAATGTACACAGTGTGAGGAATTGCCATCTGGAAAGGGTGCAAAGCCCTGGCTTTTTTTTTATTTTTGTAAATGCATAAAATTATGCAGCTAATTCCATCTCCAAAAGCTTCATCTGCCAACCAGATTCGCCTTTTTCTCAACTCTGTGCCAAAATCATACAGTACTTGTGCCCTGTTGCTTCAGTAGCCTGATCTGCAGTGTCTTCTCCCCTTGTGGGGTAGAGCAGATGCAAAGGCCAGAAGATGCCCACTCGACAGCCTCAGCAACAGCCACGTTTCTGCCACGCGTGGGCAGTATTTAAGATATGCCCTGTATGAAAACTACGATGATCATAAGTAACCCATGCTGGTCTCAGGGTAAACACTAAATAAAGCTATGCCTGAGTTTAGGCAAGGTGCATGGTACTACTTATCGTGGCCACAACATCCTAATTGACATCACACACGTGTCCGCTCCTGTGAGTCGTTTCTGCTGTGGAAGGTGGTGTGTATTCTGGCCAGCCGGGTGGAGAGTGCCAAATGACAGGTCCGAAACCTGGAGGACTGGGTCTCTTCTTTGATCTCTTTGTGAGGGAAAGTAACACCCTCCACCAGAGGCAGCTGTCCTGGGCCAGGCACCAAAGGAGCACACCTTTCTAAAAGGAGTAGCCTCACAGCACGGTGCTGCATCTCTAGGTCCTTTGTTCTTAGTGGGAAGGGAATGGCAGGAAACAAGAGCTTTTACCCCAACAGTCTCTACCTTTGAAAAATAAATGGAGCATGTCGAAAAATGATAAATCGAGGCGATCACGAGAAATTGATGGGTCATGTACTGAAGAAAAACAGGTTTATAGATGGGGCCAGTCAGTGATGCCTAAATAACAAATCCCAAACCTTAATCATCTGGTTTGGGGCACAACATATTGCAGAGGCAGTAAAGGAGTCAGAAAACTAATACATAAGAATTGGCATTTAATTATGGACAACAATATTACAACTAACCATCCTTTATTTGCCTTTAAAAAAAAGCAGAACTTATGATAGAGGTAGTCCACAAGTAAACAGAACCATAGGAAACTAATACTAAAACAAAAGTCATTCCCACACATTGAGGTCTATTACAAATGTGGCTTTTGAATGCCTTACCTGCTCACATTACAGTGCAAAGATATTTCTTTGAAAAAGCTGGAGAGGGCCCTGCAGACCCCTACTTCGAATTTTAATAATTGAATTTATTTTTTATACAATTAGGGGGTATTTCATAGAATTCAGCGCACAAGTGGCGCACGCGGCTGGCGCACAGTGTGCGCGTGTGAATCCCTGCACCAGCCGCGTGCGCTAAAATCCATTTCCGCGCACAGCGTATTCATGGACTCCAGCCACCAAAACCAGCCGTGGCGCACAGTGGCGCAGCGACCCTGCAGCAGCGCCAGTTACGCCCCCAAGAAGGCCTCTCGCGCAGGGAAAAGCCATCAAAATCCCCAATCCAGCGCAAAGGGCTGCGCTAACCCTGTACCAGCACGGCAAGCGGGCTACGTGTATCACTGGGGTGGTACCTCACGCGATTGGCCCCGTGCGAGCAGGGTACGCATATTTCAGGGGTGCGCGGGAAGTTCCACACGCGATTTCCGCAGGGTACGTGTATTTCAGGGGTGCGCGGGAAGTTCCACACTCGATTTCAGCAGGGTACGTGTATTTCAAGGGTGCGCGGGAAGTTCCACACGCGATTGGCCCCGTGCGAGCAGGGTACATGTATTTCAGGGGTGCGCGGGAAGTTCCACACGCGATTTCATCAGGGTACGTGTATTTCAGGGGTGCACGGGAAGTTCCACACGCAATTTCAGCAGGGTAAGTGTATTTCGGGGTACGGGGGAAGTTGCACACGCGACATCAGCAGGGTACGTGTATTTCAGGGGTGCGCGGGAAGTTCCACACGCGATTTCATCAGGGTATGTGTATTTCAGGGTGCGTGGGAAGTTTCACACGCAACATCAGCAGGGTACGTGTATTTCAGGGGTGCGCGGGAAGTTCCACACGCGATTCCATCAGGGTACGTGTATTTCAGGGGTGCGCGGGAAGTCCCACACGCGATTGGCCCTGTGCGAGCAGGGTACGCGTATTCCAGGGGTGCGCGGGAAGTTCCACACGCGATTCCATCAGGGTACGTGTATTACAGGGGTGCGCAGGAAGCTCCACACGCGATCTCATCAGGGTACGTGTATTTCGGGGTGCGGGGGAAGTGTCACACGTGACATCAGCAGGGTACGTGTATTCCAGGGGTGCGCGGGAAGTTCCACACGCGATTCCATCAGGGTACATGTATTACAGGGGTGCGCGGGAAGTTCTACACGCAATCTCATCAGGGTACGTGTATTTCAGGGTGCGGGGGAAGTATCACACGCAACATCAGCAGGGTACGTGTATTCCAGGGGTGCGTGGGAAGTTCCACACACGATTCCATCAGGGTACGTGTATTACAGGGGTGCACGGGGAGCACCACACGTGAATTGCACGTGTGGGTCCTCCCAGGTGTTCCCTCTACACCCTCCACGGCCCCTGCAGGTGGCTCACACCACAGGGGCCTACCCTGCACATGTCCTGCAGGCACCGCATCCACCATGGCCATGCCTCCCAGCCAACCCACATGTCAACTTGCACTACTGCCCACCAACGCATGTCCCCCTGCACCCCCAGCCACCAGGGGCACCCTCCACCAGGTCCCCACCCATGTCTCCCAGCACCCCCACCCCCCAGCAGTGCAGGGGCACCTGCCAGCAGGCCCCCACCCATGTCTCCCACCACCCCCACCCCCCAGCAGTGCAGGGTCACCCTCCACCAGGCCCCCACCCATGTCCAACTCATGTTCCCCAGCACCCCCACCCCCCAGCAGTGCAGGGTCACCCTCCACCAGGCCCCCACCCATGTCTCCCACCACCCCCACCCCCCAGCAGTGCAGGGTCACCCTCCACCAGGCCCCCACCCATGTCTCCCACCACCCCACCCCCCAGCAGTGCAGGGTCACCCTCCACCAGGCCCCCACCCATGTCTCCCACCACCCCCACCCCCCAGCAGTGCAGGGTCACCCTCCACCAGGCACCCACCCATGTTTCCCCCCACCCCCCAGCAGTGCAGGGTCACCCTCCACCAGGCCCCCACCCATGTCTCCCACCCCCCCACCCCCCAGCACTGTGGGGCACCTGCCAGCAGGCCCCCACCCATGTCTCCCACCACCCCCACCCCCCAGCAGTGCAGGGTCACCCTCCACCAGGCCCCCACCCATGTCCAACTCATGTTCCCCACCACCCCCACCCCCCAGCAGTGCAGGGTCACCCTCCACCAGGCCCCCACCCATGTCTCCCACCACCCCCACCCCCCAGCAGTGCAGGGTCACCCTCCACCAGGCCCCCACCCATGTCTCCCACCACCCCCACCCCCCAGCAGTGCAGGGTCACCCTCCACCAGGCCCCCACCCATGTCTCCCACCACCCCCACCCCCCAGCACTGTGGGGCACCTGCCAGCAGGCCCCCACCCATGTCTCCCACCACCCCCACCCCCCAGCAGTGCAGGGTCACCCTCCACCAGGCCCCCACCCATGTCTCCCACCACCTCCACCCCCCAGCAGTGCAGGGTCACCCTCCACCAGGCCCCCACCCATGTCTCCCACCACCCCCACCCCCCAGCACTGTGGGGCACCTGCCAGCAGGCCCCCACCCATGTCTCCCACCCCCCCACCCCCCAGCACTGTGGGGCACCTGCCAGCAGGCCCCCACCCATGTCTCCCACCCCCCACCCCCCAGCAGTGCAGGGTCACCCTCCACCAGGCCCCCACCCGTGTCTCCCGCCCCCCTACCCCCCAGCAGTGCAGGGTCACCCTCCACCAGGCCCCCACCCATGTCCCCCACCACCCCCACCCCCCAGCAGTGCAGGGTCACCCTCCACCAGGCCCCCACCCATGTCTCCCACCACCCCCACCCCCCAGAAGTGCAGGGTCACCCTCCACCAGGCCCCCACCCATGTCTCCCACCACCCCCACCCCCAGCAGTGCAGGGTCACCCTCCACCAGGCCCCCACCCATGTCTCCCACCACCCCCACCCCCCAGCAGTGCAGGGTCACCCTCCACCAGGCCCCCACCCATGTCTCCCACCCCCCCACCCCCCAGCACTGTGGGGCACCTGCCAGCAGGCCCCCACCCATGTCTCCCACCACCCCCACCCCCCAGCAGTGCAGGGTCACCCTCCACCAGGCCCCCACCCATGTCTCCCACCACCCCCACCCCCCAGCAGTGCGGGTCACCCTGCACCAGGCCCCCACCCATGTCTCCCACCACCCCCACCCCCCAGCACTGTGGGGCACCTGCCAGCAGGCCCCCACCCATGTCTCCCACCCCCCCACCCCCCAGCACTGTGGGGCACCTGCCAGCAGGCCCCCACCCATGTCTCCCACCCCCCCCCACCCCCAGCACTGTGGGGCACCTGCCAGCAGGCCCCCACCCATTTCTCCCACCCCCCCACCCCCCAGCACTGTGGGGCACCTGCCAGCAGGCCCCCACCCATATCCAACTCATGTTCCCCAGCCAACATGTCATCACAATCTAGATCCCTGGTCCCTATGGTCAGCCTCCAAATGCAAAACACCCACCCGAGTATTGCATCCACCCACTCATAATTGGCAATTACATGACAGAACACCAATTGCAAGTTCCGAAACAAACACATTTCCCTTACATACACCCAATGGGTATCAGTGAATCTCAAAACCCGTATCATGATATGCATGAAACCAATGAGATACTACACATTGAAGTTCACTAAAAAAATATGTATTGAAGGAAACATAAATAGAATCAAAAATAAAGAAACAGAAATGGGAATGTACAAAAATGAAAAGAAGCATGTCCGTGAAAAAAAGCAAAACCAAAAATTATAATCCAAAGTAATGGTGTCCAAAGTCACTGTCCACAAAACAAAATCCAATGGGAAATAAAATTGAAAGCCATTGGTCCATGGTTAAAATGTGAAAGAAAAATACAATCCAACAGTGAACTATGTACATACGAACAAGCCAGGGTCCATTATCCCAACAAAAGAAATGAAACCTATCTAACTACACTAACTAATAAAATAAACTATATACAAAAATGTGGCCAATGTCCAAAAGGTCCAAAATAAATCCAAAAAAAAAGGAAACCTAACACTACCTACATAACTATGTACAAGGGCAGCGGGCTAGTTTGACGGCTCACTTTTGGATGTCCCGGGCCAGGGCATCATCGAACTCCTGCTCAATGTCCCAGAGGCGGTCCTCCTCCATGGCCCGAGGGTCCGCAGGGCCGTCGACGTGTCCACCTCCAAACCCCTGCGGATTGCCTCGAGGCACTCGGCCCGCCTCAGGGCCCTCCGCATGGAGTTCTCCGCCCTGACCATTGTGAGCCGTGCCTCTTCCGCCCGCTGCCTTTCCGCATCTATGGCGTGGCCCAACCGCTGCCACACGGAAGACACTCTCTGTCCTGGGTCCTCCTGCCCTCCGGCCGATGCCTGCCCCTCCGATGATGAAGGCCCCGAGCCTTCATGGCTTCCACCACGTTGCTGCTGCTGCTGTGCCTCTGCCCGTGCACTGCCTGCACATCCTCCGCCGACTGGGGTGCAGTCGTTGATGTGGCCACCCCTGCTGGACGTCCGACTCCCGACTGGGGCAGGGATGCCTCCTCCACCAGCCTGGCTGCACCGTCAGAGGCCGCTCCACAGGGCACCCAGGTGACTGATGGGTGGGAAGATGGCACGGAGGACGACTGGCGTGTAGGGGGTTCAGTTGAGGGGGTCGTAGCAAGCCCCATCATACGAAGGAATCGGCCTGGGTGACCTGTCCCAGCAGGCTGACGTGGTCAACGAGCCATTCGAGATGACGTGCAGTCTCCTCATGAAAAGACTGCAGGTCACCTCGCATGGCCCGTTAATGCAACGCCACACCAGTCAGAACAGGCTCAACCCGGACCCGGATAGCCACGTCCGCAGGCAGAGGAAGGCCAGTTGTCGTGAGCTCATCCCCTGCCTGAAAACGGGTCTGGACGTAGACATCCCTGCTGGTGCAAGATGATGCAGGGACAGGATCAGGGACAGGATTGCACACAGGCACCTCCGCGGCGGCCTGTGCTGCCTCCTGTCCCTGGTCCTGCACTGCACCACTAGCACCAGTGGGATCCCCACCTCCAGACCCCGTCTCTGTTGCTTGCACGGCCTCCTCCTCCACCAAACCCCCCACCAACCTGGATGACTCGGTGCCATCTTCCCCCGTTGGGCCCTGTGGGGTCCCAGCTGCCCCTTCTGCTGCCGAGGAGTCTAACTCCAACCTCCGCCTCTTGGACCTCCCGCCGGCAGCTGCGGCCTGGGACGCGGCACCGGACTCCTCACTCCCCGACGAGATGACAACATGGGAGGGGAGCCGGGCCTTGTGTCTCCGGCTGGCGGTGGGATCGCCGCCGCTGTGCTCCACAGCACCTTCTCCGCCCTCTTCATCAGTTGACGCTGACAGGGAGACATAAAACACAGGCATCAGGACACTGTACAATGGACACATACACACATGACAGTTGTACATGAGTGGCATTGGCAAACCTCAGACATGTCATCACAATCCCCAACACACATGTCATTTCAACTCTCACACATGAGCCATACCACAGTCATATCGCAACTGCCAGCACCATCCATACACATACAACAGCATGAGCAGGCAAAGGTGAGCCAGACATCACATGCAACACAGGAAGTGCACCACACATGTACACACACCACCACACTTGCATGGATGTGTACACCTCTGCCAAGTGTCGCAGTGTTCAGATGGGCATCCATGTCACATCTGCCGATCAGGCTTCCACAAACCGCTGTCACATGCATCCATGTTGCATCACTGTTGCACCCTTGTCAAATACACACAGATGCACATGTACACAGTGCTGATACATGCAGCTGAAAACAACATACATGCGTGACATCACAGACATGTCTACTTACATACACATTCATCCAAACATGTGTGCCCACACAACTGCATTTGGCATGCAAGCCTACACACACAAGCACCATCCATGTCTCACACATTCCAGCCCTTGCATGTGTTAGCCCCACGGCCCTGTAAACCCCCACCCATACTCGACCCCATACAAACAGATGTGCAACCTGCACACTACTGAAAAATCACCACACGCACAGCTCACAATCAGGATGCATGTACACTTACCGCTCGACTCCAGACGGGTCTGCCTCTCAAGGACCTGGACGTGGAGCGCTGGGGATATGCGTTCCAGGACCCTCATCTGTTCTTCCGACAAGTGGCCCCGGCGCCCCTTGGCATCCGCTGCCTTCAAGAGGCGCCGGGCCTTGTTCAGGGTCCTGGACCTGAAGTCCTCCCAGCGCTTCTTGACATGTTGGAAGTCGCAGACTGCCACCCCCTCCGCGTTGATGGCAGTCACAATGTCAGTCCAGATCCGAGTCCGTCCTTCCTTGTCGGCGCGTTAACTTCCGAAGAGGGCATCATACTGCCCCAGGACTTGCTCCACCAGGACACCAACTTCGGTGGCACTGAAGCTGGTGCCCCTCTGCCTCTCTGGCCGGGGGTTGTCAGTGGTCTCAGATGGTGTTTGCCCCGACATGACAACCCCAGAGGCAGGAGTGGGTGGGCAACTGGGTCCTGGGGCTGGGCTGTGGAGCGATGGAATCCCAGTCGGGAGTCTTCGGTTCCAGCAGGGGTGGTCACAGCAACAGCACCCCTGGCTGATGTGCAGGCAGCAAATGGCAGGGCACGTGGGCAGCAGGCAGTCAGGCAGCAGCAGATGGCAGGTGGGAGCGTGCTCGGGGCTCTGGGGGGCAGTAGTTCGGCCTTCTGGGCAGGAGCGTGGTCTTCCGTGTGCTTACGCGTGGCCAGCTTGATACGGAGTGATTTGGCACGTGAAAATTCGGCACGTCGGCGTGTAATTCGAGGAAAGGCCCTTAGCGCGTAAGCGCATCTGCACGCATACGCAATTTCATTGGACAGAAGGCCCCTCAAGCGCAAGCGCCCCTGTGACGTGACGCGTACAGGCGTGCATGGGCATTTCAGCGCACGTGAAAACTGCACGTCCGCATGTAATACGAGGAAAGGGCCCATGCGCGTAAGTGACATGACGCGCGCGTTTCCCTCAGCACGGGTTAAAGGTGAGCGGGCCCAGCAGTTCGCTGTACGTGCCTTTCGTGGAGACCGACGTGTGATGCTGCTTCCTGTTGTTTCGCGCGCCATCACAACTTCACAGCTATCAAGGACGTATCTCTTCTTTTGGCGGGGGTATTGGCTACGCGTGTTTTTCTGCATCGCGCTAGTCAGACGGTGAGTCGCACACGCTCTTTATCCCACTGCGGGTGCCCCTGTGTATCGCACCCATTTTCGATGTCATAGTAGCCTGCGTGTCCCACGCGTACGCGTTATTCGTGTTACTGGGTGCCACCGTGTACTGTGGGAGGTTGAATCCACGCACGTAGGCTGCAGGGTTGCGTGCACGGTTTTACTGCAGTTTTGGGGTGCCTGAGCGTTGCGTTACCCGTCACCACATCACCGGGGTCACATACAGCCTTGCAGGTGCAGGGGGGCTGTTAACATCTTGCTTCCCACCCCCTTCACCCCAATTGCCCAGGTCAATTGTGGTGTACACCTCCCATTGGCACCACTCCATCTGTGCCAGCACTACTACATCAGTGCCATGGTTGGGAGGCCACCAAAGGTGAGGGGCGCCTCAGCTGGGCGTCCTCCTCGTGGCGGGCGTGGTCGGGGACGTGGCCGTGGTGACCAGGGAGTAGGGGGACTCCAGGGTGTCCAGGGCGGCCACAGAGGGGGAAGCGGCAGGGGTGCGCCACTTGAGCACAATGTTGTGCCATGTGTTGGTGCAGTCATGCCACCACCCCCTGTGGTTCCGGGGGATGCAGCTCCTGCATCTGGCACTGGCACCCGTTCGACCTGGCAGTCCGTTCCATCGACTGCCACGGGCCCAAGGGTAGTGGTAGCTGTAGGTGCAGCTGTGGACACCGCCACCCAGGCTCAGGGTCTGCCAGCGCAGGCTGCGTTGGCACTTGAAGAGCCCTTGGTAGATCTCCAACAGGCCAGGGGGGAAACCATAGGGGCAGGCCGGGCTGCTCAGACCAAGACACGTGTCCCTGGGGCAGTCATGTCATCTGCTGCCCCGAACAGCCGGGTGTTGGCAAGTGCAGGGGCAGATGCACCCAACAGCACCCCGGTTGTGTGTCTGCCAACCAGGACCGTTGCGGTAAATGACCCTGCCACAGCTGATGTTGCTGCGCAGGGTCCATTAGTGGGCACCCAGCTGCCACTGGCACAAGTCAGGCCTTTGGTCATCCCTCCACCTGCCACTCCCTTGGCTCAATCCACCGAACCCACTGGCCATACTGGTCAGGGCGGCATTAGCCAGCCAGGGTCTGCGCCACAGTCCAAGAGGAGGAAGGTTGCACCTGCAGCACGGGCTGGGACCCCACACACAGCCACAACCTCCTACACGTCGAGGAAGAAGCCTTTCTGTAAGCAGGAACTGGACTTCCTCGTGGACTACGTGCGGGGCCACAGCCGTGACATGCTAGTGGGTGCCAATAGTCCGACTACGGCTGCCCAACGTGACACCCACTGGAAGCATGTTGCGGAACATGTCAGTTCATTCGGCCATGAGGTGCGCATGGCGCAAGAGTGCAAAAAGCGTTGGAATGACATCAAGCGCAGCACTAAGGCTAAGCGTGCCTCTAATTACAACTTGACTCTGGTGACTGGCGGTGGGCCTGCACCAGAGGAGGAACAGCCCACTCCGCATGAGGCTCTCGTTGCGGAGTTCATACCACCTGAATTGGTCGAAGGAGTGGGAGAGATGCTGGACTTTGATGTGCAGTCCAGTGAGTGTTGATGCGTGTTTGTTGAGGACGTGTGTGTTTCACTTGTGGGATGTGTTGTGCATGATTGCTGCTACATGTGACGTGTACATGGTTCTGATGTGTAAGTAATGCAATGCTTCCGTCATGCATGTCTCCTCTGCCTGCATGCGGGACTCCATGTAGGCATGCTCCCTTGCCCCTCCTCCGCCACTCTGCACCCCAGTTCCACCTTTGCACTGGTCTGCTTCAATCTTGCCAATGTGTACTTTCTTGTTCATGTGTCCTGTGTAGATGCTAACTTCCAGCGTAGAATCTGCCAGACATATGCCGTGTGGTACAGCCTTAGTACTCGATGCAGGGTATCTCACTTGTAATGTGCATGGGTCAGATGTCCCGCAGGGACATGAGTGCCCATTCATGCTCCATGTGCATTGCACGCATGCCCCTATGTGTCCTTGACTGGATGATCACTGTAATACAAGTCCTTGGTTACATACATTGCCTGCCATCTCATCAGCCTTCCCATGTCAACTGTGGCTCAGTCCTGCGTTGCACACATGTTTAGGCTCTGACAATCTGTGTGGCTCACAGGCCTCAGCCTGTTCAATGGCCAATGACTCTGTCCAACTCTTGTTGTGTCTTCTTCACACGTGGGCGGCCTCCAGAGTTTTCATCATGTGTCCTGCCTACTGTCCCAGCATCATTTGCAGTGTTGTCATTTGAATCACATTAAGCTGTTGATGCCAGTCAACACTGCCTGTCAATACACAGGTGTATGGTCAGCCTTTTGATACCATGCTAGGCATCCCTGCTTTGGTACTGGGGTGGAGGGGTGCTTGGCTTCTAGATATGGTACACATTGAATGCACAATGCACGTGATGTCTGAATTTGACATTGCACTGCCTTCACATTTCCTGGCACACACCATGGAATCCTTGTACATGTAGGTAGTGAGTGGCGTACACATTTTCTGCACTGCATAGACCCACTTCCATGGAAACTGCCACCTTTCAACAGGTCTGATCACAGAAGCTATTCAAAGTTGACCCAGCATGCATGCCAGGTTATATGTTGTGTGTCACCTGTCTGCCGGATGCGTTTGCTGTCGGTGTGTGTGTGTGTGTTGTGTGCTTCTGACATGTGTAGTGACCTTTTTTCTCTCTATTTTTCAGGTGATGACGCAATGGAGGCGGAGGATGGTGTTGTCATGCCAGACACAGGGTTGGTAACACCACATCAACCCGGCACTAGTGGGGGTCGTGGGGTGGTAGGCCACGAAAACCTCAACTGCTGCAGTCCATTTTGTCTCTGGCTGCCTATGAGTCCAGCCTTGATGATGACTCTGACGTCCATGTTGAGTTGGATGAGCATCAAGTCCACGTGTCAGAGGTGAGTGATTCTGATGTGGACACTCCTCTGTCTGCGACACCTGCACTGAGGGATCAGACAGTCTTGGTTCCTCCGCCCGTGGTGGATCGGGACGCAGGGTCACCCTCCACACCAGTCACTGATGTGCCTGGGACATCACGTCGACGGGGGCATGTAGTCGTGCAGCCACGGGCGGTGCCAACACAGCGAGGACCCCCGGTCCTTGGGTCCCGCAGGGGTCAAGCCCGGCAACACGGTCGCCGCGCGCAACCGTTGTATACTGAGTGGGAGCAAGACATGACTGCCAATTCCGAACGCCAGGGGGCAGCAATGGAGAACATCGCTGAGAGCATGGAGCGTGTGGCCCGTTCTGTGCTCCCCCCTGCTAGGCAGGTGCTTCTCCAGCAGCAGGCGGCAAGGTCCACGGCCCGCTCGCTCAGGCTGGGCATGGCGGCCTCAGACAGGGCACGCCAGGCTGAAATGTCGTCTCTGCGTCAAGCAATTGCTGCTCACGCAGAGGCGCCCATGGATGCCCTGAGGGAGGAGTATGCTTCCCTCAGATCCACTCTGGGTGTCCTTATGATGTCCCAGAGGCAGCAGGCAGAGGAGAGGTTTGCACAGCTTGAGCGTACCATCTCGGCTGAGCTACAGGCTTGCCGGGAGGCGCTGTGGTTGTCCAGCCAGGCCTTGCAGGAGGAACTCCGTGTTACACGTGCTACCTTGCAAGACGAAGCACGTGTATCACGTGAGGTTCTGCATGCAGACCTACGTCACATCGCCACACAGAACCAGGTTCACCCGTCCGGCAGACTTGCTGCCGACGAGGGGCAAGCTGCGGCTAGGCGTGGCCAGGCTACTGTGCCACGTCCTCCTTTCCAGGATGAGCCAGACTCGGACGACCATCTATCTCCCACATAGGTCGGGCTGTGCAGGCGTTGAGCCCATGGAGGGTTTTTTTTTTGGCTCAGCATCATCGCATGTGGATGTTGAGCAGCACCCTGTACCTCCCCCCTCCTGGGTGCATCCCCTCCCCCCCGGGTCGTATGTGGCCATTTTTGATTTTTCTTTTAGTTTAGTTAGTTAAGTTTCTGTTTGATAGTTAGTTTAATTAGGTAATGTAGGTTTTCCATTGTTAGTGTAATTAGTTAATAGTTGATTTAGTTTAAAATTGCTAGTCTATTGTGCTTTCATGTGACGGTGCGGTGCTTTGTGGCTTTTGAAGGCATCCACTGTCTGTTCCAGCTGGGCCCTTCAGGCTTGTCTTGTGTATGTGTTTGCTGCTTGGGGTCCTTGACTCACATATGCCACTCCTGCCTCCCTTATCCATGGGCTCGCAAGGATGGTTCGGTGTTACAGCATTTTACACAAGGGCTTTGGACTGTCATATCTGTGGCATGTCTGGTGCTGTGTGACTTGTGTTGACACCCCTAGTGGGGATGATTTTGGTGTTATTGTCCACTGTTCAGCTTTTGCTAGATGGGGTGTGTCATGATTAATGTGTACATTAATTGCTATGCATTGTGTAGTATGTTTCATATCTTTACTGTACACGTGCTTGTTGCAATTCATGCTGTAGATAGTGTTCCACACTTTGGATGTGAAAGACGGACTGATGGTGTGATTTGTGATGTGACTCTCTGACATGGTCAAGTAATGAGAAGCCTGATGAGACACACACAGATGACTTTGAAGCATTAATCATGTGTTTCATGCCCTTTCTGCAGGGGGATGAGCCTCCAGAGCACCTTTGCCAGCAGACATGGCCCATTGGACGACGGAATTCTGGACCCATTTGTTGGTGCCCACATGCACATGTGTGCACAAGCAGAGGCACAGGGATTGCAGACCCACATCCTAGAACTGCTGACATGTTCCAAGGAACTCCAGGCAAGGTGAGCAGCACAGGGGGGCCATGACACAGCAAAGCTTGCACCAGGCGAGTTGCACATGCAGGCTTAGTCACAGCACTGAGGGTGAGCTTAGACGAATATTGGTGTTGAAGCACACAATGCAGCTCAGATGTGTTGGTGGACTGATGGCTGTTGATAGTAGGGTTGTCTGGGACACATGCAGGGGCAGTGGCACATACCCTCAGGTACACCAAGGTCCATTGAGGCACTTGTATCAACCATGTAGCCTTCCGAGACATGGAAAGGGGCAGCTCACAGGGACATACAGCAAGGGACATACTTGGGTGCAGTGCATGTCTTTTCCATGTACTTTATGATAAATGCACTGCCAACTTTGTTTCGGTCATGGTGGTACGCAACTTGCTCAGAAGTCATGGCTTGCTATATGGGTCTGTCTGCTTACCCAGGGAACATTGCATGTTGTGTGAATTGTGACACATTGGTGTTCCATTTGCCACGCACCCACCGGTGGCTGACTTACTGCATTGACTGTGCATGACCCGTCACAGGGGTGATGTTATATATGGGTACGAAGCATCTACACCAGATTGTCTGTTTGTAGAGTAGTTTGTTGCTATGGGGCATGTTTGGTGTTGTGTTTTTGTATAATTGGCACGTACAGGTTGTTGACTGAGGCTCTCTTTGCAGCATTGCAGTGCTCCTGTAACCGGACCTGAGAGTGCGCAGGCAGGAGGCCAGCACTCAAAACCAGAGCTAAGTGTCTTGTTGTTTTTCTTTCGAACTGCTCTGCATAGGCTTGCTGGGGAGTGTACTAATGCATGGATGTATGTGTGGTTCAATTTGGTATGTTTTTTCTCCCTAATCACCCGTAATCCTATGCAATTTTGAACCCTGTACCCTTTACCCAGTGTTCCTGCTTCCCGTACCTATCCAAGCAACGTTCCCTGACCCTCTTTCCCCGCTGGGGTTGCGGATGCCTGTGTAAGCCCCGAACTTGCAGGCGCCAAAACCCTAGAGGGGGTGGTTGGTTCGTACCACTCCTGAGCCTGGACTACAGAAGGCCATGACAATGATGTCCAAGTTTGTTTGGATTGTGTATGTGTTCATGCAGGTAGTACATTTTCGTGCATTCCCTAATTTCATGTGTCATTCCTCCTCCCCTCTCCTGCCACTCATTCCAGTCATCCAGTGTGTCAACACCTGTCCCGACTGCATATCCCTGAACCTCCTTCCCCACCAGGGTCTCAGGGGCCTGTGTGAGTTTGACCTTGCAGGCACCCGGGACATGGTGGGGGTGGTTGTTTTGTGACACTCCCGCGCCTGTACAGGGGACCTGTGACAGTACACATCCGTTCATGGTGCATCATCCTATGTCATGTACCACACATGTTTCACATCTGTCGTGACATTGTTTTACTGTGCTACCTTGGTTGTTGCATCATTGTGGTAGTACTTGGCCTTTGTGAGGTACTGCTACGTCAAGTCATCTACTGGAGGGTGTTCTGGTTCGTTTTTCTGGCTTGGATTTTGTGATTTTGGACATGAGTGTGGATTATGAGGGTGCAGGCACCTTTTTACACACAAGGTGGGAGATGGTGACGAAGGGTAAAGGTGATCCTGTGGCCAGGTGGAATTGAGGTTTGAAGGCTCCATGACCCAGGTGCAGTTGTTCAGTGGGTCATGGTCATTTGTGAGGGAGGGGGGGGGGTTGTTGTTGATAGTTGCCTTGCCCTGCAGTGTGATGGGAACTCTGACATTGTAATGGTGGTATCCTGTGTACATGTTGTGTTCTGCTGATCAATGCCTGTTCATGTGTTGTGGTTACCTTTCAGATGCGAGGGGATAGTTGTGGTTTGACATGCTGGAGTGTACACATGGTGAATGTTCACATGTGATGTGTAGAGAACACTAATGGTCACTTGAGTGCACATGCATATGTGGAGTGCATGTCCTTGCAGAACCACACACTTGCACTCTGATGCACTACATGTACTCCCACCCTTGCATATCCACGTGTACACTGTTTGCCTTCTGGTGCCCACTGTGTCCCTGCAGCACATGTTCTGTGACCGATTATGGATCCTGTACATGCCTAATTTGCTGTTTGATGTGGTCTGTCACTTAGATGTGATGCTCAGGGTGTGCATCACACACAATGGCTGTTCACTGTGCTGTGTGCTGAGCAGTGTGTTGCAGGAGTAGGACACAGCACACATGAGCTGCAGTGTTGATTTTGCAATACACAATGTGCATGTAGACAAGCATTCATTGTTATGTTACGTCTACGACTCTTGTAATGCATTTGGAAATGACTTATTTTGGGTGGGAGATTTTGTTGGTCTGTCATTGGTCTGTCATTTCATCTGATTCCGGGTCAGGCATCATTGTCTGATGCCACTGTACATTTAGGACATGGCAATGTGTACCTTATCGTTACTGTGTTGGTGTATGGGTATTGCTTGCCATGTCATGTTGTGGTTTGGGAGGGTTTGAGTGACACGACAGTGATGGCCATGGCCTGTTTTGCAGGTGTGTGTGATGCACACCTTGCATGTCAGGGTCATACGCTTCTCAGAGCAACTAGCTGGGGGTAGATCTCTCTCCGCGGCAGGGCCCTCCCTCTGGAGCAGCCTTCCTGCCTCACTTGAACTTGAGGGGAACCATCTCCAGTTCTGGAAGCACCTGAAGACCTTCCTCTTTGCTTCTGCTTTCTCTCTGCCTCTCCCTTGCAGAATTCTTCACTGGAACTGCACTGGAGCTGCAACTCACCGACCTCGGTCCCTGGCCCAGCCACTCTCCACTTGCACTGCCTCCCTGGCAACCCCTGCACTGCGGTACTGTCTCTCTATCCCTACAGCCCACCCTTCCCAGCACTTGTCTGCACTTACCTTTGCAGTTGCCACCAGCCGACCTATGTATTTTTTTTTTGGTCTACTTCCCCTGTACTGCACTCCCCCCCCCCCCCTTCCCCTTGCACTTTTCCCTTCCCCCTACCCCTGCACTTGCACAATCTCAATGACACCTGGCCTAGTAGTACCGTTGTCTGTCTTCCCTTGTTCCCCCCTCCCTGCCTCATCGCACTTGAAATACTTGTGCATAGGCCATATCATGTCATATGTCATATGTGTGCCTTTTGGTCACACGGGATAGCTTGTGTTTAAGTAGCTAGGGATGCAGACGATGTGGCACTTCCATGGCAACTATCTCAGGGTGGTAGGGTTGTGACAGTTGACTGTCTCTTTGTCATCATCGATTGTCACCTGGTATGTGCCAGGCCTGTGTGCACTCCGCAGGGGTGGGAGTTTAGGTGAAAAATGTGGCCACAAGCTGGGTCCGGGCTTCCTCGCCACATGCCCTGTCCCCTCCCATGGGCAGCGCCTGTGCCTGTGGTTGGGGATGTGGGGGCACCACCATGTCCACCGGGACGCCCTGCCGTGTTGCAACATTGTGCAGGACACATGCTGCCACAATGATCCTGCACACTACTAGTGGTGCATAGAGTAGTTGCCCACCAGAGCGGTCAAGGGAGCGGAAACGTGACTTGAGCACTCCGAATGTGCGCTCCACTATGCCCCTGGTTGCAATATGGGCGGCGTTGTATCTTACCTGGGGTGGTGTGGTGGGGTTCCGGATTGGAGTCATCATGTGGTTGCTCAGACGGTAGGCACGGTCCCCTGGGGAGGTGATAATAGTTGAGATTATTAGGGTTTGGATATTTGTCTGTGTGTGACTTGCATGCATGTGCAAGGGCATTTGTACTGACCTAGGAGCCATGTGTCGCCATGCTGCCCAGCTTCCAGGGCCCGGCTCAGGGCGGACATTCTGTATATGAAACTGTCATGGGTGGAGCCAGGGTAGTTTGCATAGACAGAGGTGATGATTCCCTTTGCATCGCATACCACCTGTACATTGATGGAATGCCAGTGCTTGCGGTTCCGTTAGATGTGCTCAGTGGCCCTAGGTGGACGTAGGGCCACATGGGTGCAATCTATGGCACCGAGCACTTTGGGGAAGTGTGCCACCCTGAAAAAATCCAGGACAACGGCCTGCCTTTCTGCGGGTGTTCTGGGCATGTATATGTGCCTGCGGACTGAGGGGCGCGCTGTCATGATTGCCAGTACCTGGTGTAGGCAGCGTGACTGCGTGGCCTGTGAGACCCCCCCCACTATGGCAGTGGTCCGCTGAAATGACACAGTGGCCAAAAAATGCATGACATTGAGCAGCTTCTCCAAGGAGCTCAATGCTTGGGAGCAAAGTGTGGGGGATGTAAGGTCATCTTCCCACTCCCTGACCAGGTCTAGGATGATATGGGGTGGAAACCTATACCTGCCATAGACCTGGTCGTCAGGCATCCCAAAAAGGCTTGTCCGTGGTGCGAAAATGCGTGCCCTTGCTATTCTCCTCCTCCTGCGGTGTCCCACGATCAGTGCTGCGACAAATGGGGCATTCATCGTAGCTGTATATACGCGTTTGTTGTTTGCGTGCACTTTTATGCTGTGCGCGGGGCCGCTTCCGCCTGCCTTCATGTGGCGGACGCGTTGACGCCTGTGCGCGTCTTTTGCCGTGCGCGGGTTTCCCATATTCTGATCCATGAATACGGGTTGTTCGCGTGCGTGTGGGCGTTCCGTGTAGTTCCCTGCAGTACTTCCCCAGTTACGCCTTCTTTTTCACGCGTTGTTCCCCATTCCGCGTGTTATGCCCACTGTCCCGCCCACTTTGGTTGTGTGCGCCACGCTATGTGCACTTTTGCTGTGCGCGTAGCGCACGCCGTGTATGCCTGCGTGCGCCATGGCTGGATTGGGCACACGGACAGCGGGAAACACACGCAGCGTCTTCCTTGAATCGCACGCGTACGCTGCTTTCTCACGCTTGCGCTCCCTTGCGCCTGCTTGCGCATGGATTTTTGGCGCACGTTTGTTCCATGAATCGGCCCCTTCGTTTTTGTCCCTTAATGATTTTATTCTCACTCTTTGTAAACTTTTACTTTTTGTTAGATTCATTGTAACTTTTATTTAATGAAAGGTATTTTATACATAACGTCAGTGTTTTTTGTGAGGAGTCCAGTGTATAGCCTATAAGTGTATGGCTTATAACTGTATGTGGGTTTTCCATATGAGTATTTCATCATATGAGCGTATGGTGTATGGGCAGTATAGTTTGTTTTGTACATATGCACAATTTACATCCTGTGTATGTGTTACATACAAATGAAAATTCACATCAAAGTGCAAATTACATACACGTAAATGTGCAGTTTGTGTACATGATGTTTATTCATTTAGCCAACGTCTTCTATTCCTTCTACATGTAGGGGACTAGGTGTCGTAGGTTTACGGTTTGTGTTTAGGATCCTTATACTAGTATAACATTTTGTACATGTACACAATTTGCATGTCCTATACGTTTAATATACATAAAAAATTACTTTAAAGTCAGTCTTCAAACATTTACATTTCGTACATGTAGACTAGTTTATCTCCTACATGTACATTTATATTTTGCATAGACTACCTACATGGATTCTGAGCAGGTGTCAAAAATAGCGTGTGTTGTAACTGTGTGTGCTGTAACTGTGTGTGTCATAATTGTGTGTATGTGAGAGCATCTATATTTACTGTGTCGTAAAAGCGTGTTTCATAAGGTCATAATAGTATGTGTCAAAACAGGGTGTGTTGTAACAGTGTGTGGTGCATGTATGAGTGTTTTTAGTGTGTGACAGAAGTGTATGTCATAAGACTGTGTGTTATAAAAGTTTCTCAAAAGAGCTTGTATTGTAAGACTGTCGTAAGAGCATGCGTATGTGTAATCACAGAATATAAGTGTTTTGCAGTTCGTACATGGTGTCAATTTACATATCCTGAAAACTAACATCAAAGTCAGTCATTACTTTGAGGTGAGTTTTCAGACGTATATTGGTGTGCATGTAGGAAATGTACATCATACATAAAATGTATATTTATTCTGCTCATATATTACACATCTCTTATATGTATGAAAGCTTGCGTTATAGTTCGCTCTAACTTTGAAGTAAGTGATCAATGTGTACAAGAGGTGGAAAAGTGTTTTACATTTCATATATGTCCGCAATATACATCTAATATACATCTTAAATACACTTGAAAACTGACATTGGAGTCAGTTCTAACTTTAATCTGAGTTTTAATACGTATGTATACGAAATTTACATCTCTAACGTACGATTTGAATAAAAGATTAACATTAATGCTGCGCATGAATAATATGTGGATATATTTTAAAAGGTGAATATCTTGACCTTGGCCAGCTCGATTTTCAAACTTTTTTATTCAGTGCCTAATTCATTATGAGATCTAGACGCCTGTCAAAAATCTTGACAATTGAAGTGTCCAATTTAGAGAGATTTGGGCCACATTTTTTTTCCTATGGGAAAATGGCTGTCAAAACATTGTTCTTTTTTAAATACAGAGCCTTCCATATAACATTCTGGCATTTTCCATTCATGAGCACCTGCATCAAAACTTTTCTGTTTCGTTTTTTTTAGACTTTTTATGGAAGGGTTCAGGTGTTATTAACAACATTTATTTTCTGAAACTTGATGGAATATTTCGTCTTAACCTTAACTATGCATAATGCAATGAAATAATATATATAGTGTGCCTTTGATTTTTATGGTTGAATTTGTAATGGTTTACTGTGAGTTTTTATCTTAAGGTTTTTCATGTTTACTGTGTTAGATACACCTTGACTCTTTTAAAACATTTTTTTTTAAAAAAATATATATGATGCATGCACACACACGCATGCGCGCTCAGGCAGCCACTCTGGATATAGAAAGGGTGAGGGGTGCGTGTTCCCCAGGTCTGGCCCTGTGGGTTAACCCTGTCTACCCTATTATCTTCATGGCTCCAAATCTGTAAGCACGTTTTCCCGTGCCAGGTTTTCCTCTGAGAGATGTAGCCCCTTTCTTGTTGTGTTCTTAACATTGTTTGGGCAGCGTGGCCAGGGACATGGTTTCCAGCCTGCTTCCTGGCCTAGATGACCTGACTGGGACTTCTCTATGATCTATCCCCTCCCAGCTCTATAAGTCCAGGCTCCAGTCTTTTTTTTATTGCTGGTTTGGGTTTATGAAAGGGATTGGACTATGCCCAGGATATGCTTTCACACCACACAGCTGGTGTTGCAGACTTGAGGATTCCATACCCAGGATGATGTGGCGAAGTCAATAGTGTCATTGTCCCACAATTGTGAAATGGCGTAGTCAATTGTGTCATTGTCCCACAATTGTGAAATGGCGTAGTCAATTGTGTCATTGTCCCACAATTGTGAAAGACAGCAAGTGGTCGTGAGTCCTTTAGCTATGCACTAACTGCTTGATAGTTTGTGAAGAAGAGATTATAAAGTACTTGAATGAGAATAAAGAAGCTCACTGGAAATCTGAACTAGTTAAGGTCTTATTCTCCAGCATGGGGTCTGGCATGGATTCACATGCTCATGAATATTCCCCGTCGTCAGGCTGGGAATCCTCGGTAAAGAAAAAACCAGTATCAGTTTCGTTTCTGATCTGACTTTCGTAGTAATAACCAATCACTGGTCTCTGCGTCATACTGACCACAGCCAATGACTGCCCTCTACCTAAGCCCCACCTCTGGCAGCCATCTTCAGATTTTTACCGCACGTTCATGTGTTGGGATCCTCGTGCTATTGCTCTCGAGCGTTAGTGCTATTTTTTCACGTTTTTTCTCAAAAACTTCGTTTTTTTCGGTCAAAAGAGCATCAAGCTCCACCGACTCTCTATCCGATCAACGGGGACCCGTGTCGGATTCGTCTGCGCCCCTCAAGGGTGAAGATTCGTCGAGCTATGCTTTTGGAGGACTCCAGAAGTTTCTCAGGCCCGGTCATGGCCCAGGAGAAGGGAAGCTCGACGCCCGGAAAGCTGTTCAGGGTCTGCCCTGGATGCCAGCTGCAGAACGTCTTCAAGGAGGACGAACACTCTTTTTGTCTCTACTGCCTACATGAGGACAAGACGCACGTGGAGAAGGACTGTGCGTTTTGCGGCAACATGTCGGAGCGGACCATGAAGGACCGCCATCAACGTCTCGCCAACTGGCTAGAAGGGAAGAGCCCGTCCGGCGAGAAGAAGAAGAAGAAATCTGAGCGGTCTTCTAAGACCTTTGAGGACGCCCTGGCGACGGGGGTCCAACATAAGGCCAAGCACCGCAAGTCCGCTGGCACCGGGAGCGCCGAACGGTCGGGCTCTACGGGCGCCAGGCAGGGCGCACCCTCCCCGGCACCATCAACCACGAGCCAACGCTCTGGGTCGGGTAAGAGGAAGGCCGAGCACCCGGCGAAGCTCCTGGAGAGGCCCCGGTCGAGCTCGAAGGCCCCATCGGAGGGGGAGCGAGGCGGTGTCCCCCCCCTCAAGGATAAGGCGGTGAGCGCACCTAAGGTGGTGAAGGCCTTAATCCATCCGGCCAAGCCCTCTATCGAAACTGTCGCGGCGGCCCTGGCTCAGCCTGTGCAGGCTACACCAGTGGTGGCGACCTCGGGGCTCAGAGTCTCCCTGCCACCTCGGAGGGAGTCCTCTTTTGTGCCCATCGATAGGACCCCCGTGAAATCCCCCGAGGGGAAGAGAAAGGGGGGGCAGGGCGTTGTCATAGATTCGGCTTCAACCTCGGAGGAGGAACTGGTCGAGGTCTTAAGCCACGGCCTCGGCGTGGAAGAAGACCGGCCCGTCGGGATGGATCCCGACGCAGGTGACGACGAGGGTACCGACGGGGCCCCTGATCGCCCGTCGGATTCCCCTCTGCCAGCACCGCAAGACAACTCGGTGGCCATTTTGTTGGCTATACAGTCCTTATGCTCAGAGATAAGGACGAGACTACCGTTGCCGACGGAGGAACCTCTCCCGTTGGGGGACCCAGAACCGGGACCTTCTGGTGTTCCCCCTACTAAGAAAAGAAGGATCCACCCTCCACCTCCTTTTCAGCCGTCGCGCCCCGTCCAGCCCTCCTCCCCGTCCACCCGAGGGGATGATACGGGGACTGACACGGCAGCGACGGGTACGGACGACGAGGTATACGACGAGGATGTACCGTCGTCGCCTCCCACCAGGGCTTCTCCGCCCGACGAGATTGGATCGTTCCACTCCATGATCACCAGGGCATCCGAGCTTTTTCAACTCTGCCCTGAGGAGAAGAAGAAGGAAGGTTTCCTTTATCAGCGGCGCGAGGCCAAGAGGAAGACGGTCCTCTCAGTGCCTCTATTGGACGACATTTGGGATGAGGGCCTCACCCTCCTCAAGAACCCTTCCACGACGCCAGCTAGAAGAGACCGGTACGAGAAGAAGTACCGGGTCCCGGACACGGCCCCCCTGTGCCTCCGGGCGCAGCCTACCCCGGACTCTGTCGTCTCCGCGGCGGCCAGGAAGAAAGCGGGGGGGTGCGGCCTCCACATCGACTTCCCCACCGGACGGTGAGGGAAAGAAATTGGACGCTATGGGACGCAGAGTCATCTCGTCGGCAGCGACGACGATTAAAGCGGCCAACGCCTTGGCTATCGTGGCCCGCTACGACAGGGAGGGAGCTCTGGTACAAACTGGCTCCCCTGCTGGACTTCCTGCCGGACGACAAGAGGACAGAGGCCCTGGAGATCCTGCAGGAAGGTGAGGTGGCTTCGGACCACGCCATTACCGTTGCGACGGACATCGCCGACACTGGGTTCCGCCAGTTGGGCAACGGCGTTTGCCTTAGGCGGCGTGGATGGCTCAAGGCTACGGACTTCCGTCAAGACGTTCAGACCAGAGTCCTGGACATGCCCTTCGATGGGAACAACCTGTTTGGCAAAACAGTGGACGATTCCCTTCAGGCCATTAAAGCGGACACTGAGACGGCCCGGGCCCTGGGAGTTCTGCAACAACGACGGACGCCCTTTCGGAGCAGCGGAGGCAAGGGCGCCTCCAAAGGTTCCGGCGGCGGTTTCTCCACCTACCGTCAAGCGGCCCGCTCGTCGTCTCAGGAGGCCTACAGAGGACGAGGCAAGTCTGGCGGACCCCGCCGTCGTCGCCAAGGAGGTCAAGGCGGCAAAGCCTCGTCGAAGCAGGATTGAACCGGCCGTGGGGTCGGGCCCCCACCGAAGCACCCCGGTGGGAGGCCGGCTGGCGAGCTTCGTCAGCGTGTGGGAGTCCATCTCCACCGACCGTTGGGTGCTGGACGCCTTGGCCCGGGGCCACGCGCTCGAGTTCCAGAGAAGGTGCCCGCGCGTCCCCCCCGTGGCCAGGAAAGAACTTCACGTCCCTCAACTTCTCCTGGAGGTAAAAGCGATGCTCAGGAAGGGCGCCATCGAACTCGTCCCAAGGAGGCTTCGGGGCTCAGGAGTCTACTCGAGATACTTCCTCGTGAAGAAGAAGACGGGGGGATGGCGCCCCATCCTGGACCTGCGATGTCTGAACAAGTTCATCAAAGCGCAGAAGTTCCGGATGGTCACCCTCCATCACGTCCTGGGTCAGCTGGAGGAAGGAGACTTCCTGTCGTCGTTGGATTTGGAGGATGCCTACTTCCATATTCCCATCCTAAAGGGGCACCGAAAATTCCTCAGGTTTGTGGTCCAAGGGCGTCATTACCAGTTCAAAGCCCTCCCCTTCGGACTACGGTCGGCACCCAGGGTATTCACCAAGTGCCTCGCACCGGTGGCGGCGCAGCTGCGCCGCGAGGGGGTCCACGTCTACCCCTACCTGGACGACTGGCTCATCCGAGCCAAGACGAGGGAGCTCGCCGTGGTTCACACGGCAAGGACGGTCCAACTTCTCACGGACCTGGGATTCTCCGTGAACTACGCCAAATCCCACCTGGTACCCGCGCAAGACGCTCTGTTTCTGGGAGCGAGGCTCAACACAGTGTCCCTTCTGGCCTCCCCGTCGGAGGAGAGGACCAGGACCATCCTGGGCAAGGTGCAGCGGATGTTGGTGGCCGACGCGGCCAAGGTGAGGTCCATCAAGTCCCTCCTCGGAATGATGTCTTCCTGCATCTACCTCATTCCCATGTGCAGGCTCCGGATGCGCCCGTTGCAGGAGTTCCTGGACGCGCGCTGGATCCAAACGACGGGAAGCTTCGAGGAAAGGATCACACTCGACGAGAGTTTCCGACGAGCGATCCGGTGGTGGGGCACCCGCGCGCATCTGACAGCGGGCTTGGACTTCCAGACCCCAGCCCACCAGGAGACAGTGACCACGGATGCCTCCCTGGAAGGGTGGGGAGTGCACACCGAAAATCTGCACGCAAGAGGCCTTTGGCTCCCGACGGAGAAATCCCTCCATATCAACGTCCTGGAGCTCCGTGCAGTGTTTTGGGCCCCCAGGTCCTTCCTTCCGTCCCTCAAGGGCAAGGTGGTGAGGATCTTCACCGACAACACCACCACCATGTTTTACATCAGGAAACAGGGCGGAACCAGGTCCCCAGCACTGTCCAAGGAGGCGCAGGACCTGTGGCATTGGGCCATCGCCCAAAGGATATTTCTGGTGCCGTTTCATCTGGCAGGGATAAAAAACACCATCGCCGACTCACTCAGCAGGGAGCTGCGCTCGTGCCACGAGTGGGAGCTACGGCAGGATCTAGTGGATCGCCTCTTCCGACGGTGGGGCACACCCCAGATCGACCTGTTCGCGACGGCGACGAACTCCAGGTGCCGGAGGTTCGCCAGCAGGTTTCCCCAGGCGAGGAGCATGGGCGATGCTTTCTCGTTCCCCTGGGAGGGCCTGTTCCTCTACGCGTTCCCTCCTTTGCCACTGCTAATCCGGCTCGTCAACCAGCTCAAGAGGTCACGGTGCAGGATGATCCTCGTCGCACCTGCGTGGCCGAGGCAGATATGGTTCCCGGACCTTCTGGACTTGTCGGCGTCCCTGCCAATCAAGCTGCCGGTGGACACGGATCTACTCTCCAGAGAAGGAGGTGCCATCCTCCACCACGACCCGAAATCGCTGAACCTGCAGGCCTGGCTCCTGCAGCGCTAGAGTTTGGAGGATACGACATACCGGCCGACTGCAGAGAGGTTCTTGCAAAGGCCAGGGCGTCCTCGACTCTTAAATGCTATGGACACAAATGGAAGAGGTTCTCTGTCTGGTGCCACGCACAGAAGATTAACCCTCTACGGATTACGGCCCCCCAAGTACTGCCGTACCTGCTGACGCTGGCCAAAGCTGGACTGGCACACGCGTCCATCAAGATGTTCAGATCGTTCCCGCCGGTGAAGGCTCCGGCCCCGGCGTGGGAGCTCAACGTGGTGCTGACCAAGCTCATGGGACCTCCGTTCGAGCCTCTGCACTCAGCTCCGTTGAAATTTCTGTCGTGGAAAACAGCGTTTCTTGTGGCCATCACCTCCGCACGACGAGTGGGAGAGATCCAGGCCCTTTCCTGCAAGGCCCCGTACTTGACTTTTCACGACACGAGGGTAGTGCTCAGGACGCACCCCTCCTTCATGCCCAAGGTACCGTCGGACTTCCATCTTAACGAACCCTTGGTGTTGCCTGTGTTCTTCCCGTCGCCTTCGTCGCCGGCTGAGAGGACTTTGCACTCGCTGGATGTGGCTAGAGCGCTGAAGTTCTACGTGGACCGCACGAAGTGTTTTCGGAAGACGTCACAACTCTTTGTGAACTTTGGACCTGTCAATCAGGGGAAGGCTCTCTCGAAGGCTTCCATTTCCAGATGGCTCTCCGGCTGTATCATGTACTGTCATCGGTTGGCAAACCGACCGCTGCCTGGCCGTCCGAGAGCCCATTCCACCAGAGCGATCGCAGCTACCACGGCGTTCCTATCTGGTGTGCCCCTGCTGGACATATGCAGGGCTGCTACGTGGAGGTCGACGCACACCTTCACGAAATTCTACTGCGTCGACCGGGATTCCAGGGAGGAGTCCAGGGTCGGCCAAGCAGTGCTGCGCAACCTGTTCGCCTGAGGTGAGCCTGGTGAGGAGGTAAGATGCTTAATGTTGAGTTTGATGTGATGCTTAATATTGAGCCTTTGCCACCTCCCGTGGTTGTGCATGTGTGTACTGCTATGTATTCTTTATTCATGAGCATGTGAATCCATGCCAGACCCCATGCTGGAGAAGGAACAAGTTACTTACCTGTAACTGTTGTTCTCCAGCATGGGTCTGGCATGGATTCACATGCGAACCCTCCCGCCTACCCCTCTGCGGCTCTTCACTTGGTCATACTGCCACTTCACGTGCTTCCAAATCTGAAGATGGCTGCCAGAGGTGGGGCTTAGGTAGAGGGCAGTCATTGGCTGTGGTCAGTATGACGCAGAGACCAGTGATTGGTTATTACTACGAAAGTCAGATCAGAAACGAAACTGATACTGGTTTTTTCTTTACCGAGGATTCCCAGCCTGACGACGGGGAATATTCATGAGCATGTGAATCCATGCCAGACCCATGCTGGAGAACAACAGTTACAGGTAAGTAACTTGTTCCTTATCATATATCTTATACATTTCAAAGCCCATGATTATTATGCATGCCAATACATGTTTCGTTCTTCAGAACTCACTTAGGGATCACAATAGGAGCAGCAACATTATGCTGAATACTATAGTAAAAGTAGAATGAATGAATGAATGAATCATATTGAAAGACATGTTTTGAAGGACTGCATTTAAGACTTCATATCTCTCCATAAAGTGAATATTGGTTCAATCAATGATAGTGCTAACCCCCCTTCCCTCTCCCCCCCACTATTGGTCCTTAGTGGTGGATTATTCGCTTTGGGCTTGTTTAAAACCAACTCCTCCAGATTAATTGGACAATCTTGCATTAGGCTTAAAATGGATTAATGAATCATGTCTGTAAATTGTTCAGCCTGTGTGCACGAAGTTGCACATGCATTGGTGGGGGCTGACTGCATAAAGCGTATTAGATCAAGCACTTTCGTGCTCTGCACATTCTGTTTGTCAAAATGTATTGATGGTCAACAGAGTGAAACGTGTTAGTGTGAGTAATAAACATGGGCATTAAAAATGATAGGATGTATAGATAATGGCGTCCGCTCATTTAGTGATGTCTTTAGTCTCATGAAGGTATTTTTTAATCTTGTCTTCACACGTTATAAAGGGGTTATAAAGCACGTAGTAAAAGGATTCAGCCAGGACATAACGTGGTATGTCCCTAACCTCGGCCCAACTCACAACATTTCCATATACAATGACACCAATCGGGCCAAGAACAGGAATAATCACAACCGGCAATCAGTTGTGCATTGCAAAATGATTAAGTGTGCAAAATCAATATTTCTTATACTCCAATAAGTCATTGTAGTTTTGAGCAAATTGCTGAGGGAACAAAGTCACGATTACCATGTGATGTTAGCAATTCTACTGGCGATTCCACCTGTAGCCCTGGATATGTTGCATCGTTGGGAAAATAACGCTGCACTTTATAGTCCCAAAATAAGGCTATATTGGCAAACATTAGGAGTTACAGAATCTTGCACCACTCACTAAGTTTGTCTTGAGCTATTTTAAATGCTTAATCAGGGCAATGCTATTATGAGCTATCCCGTATCTAAAGCAGGTGCTGATCAGAACTGAAAACATTAGCCCCAGGCTGCGCCTGTTGAGAAGCAGGGGGTCAGTTGAGGCCATTCGCTCTGTTCCTTGCACTTTCTGCTGGACACTCTGTGTACTACAGACCAAGCACTTTGGATGTGCCTGGACCAATCCAATGCCTCCGTACAGAAAAAGGTGTCATCCCAGTGAGGAGTGTGCGCTTAACACAACACCTCTTTACAACAGTGTTGTTTGCGATTACTGAACGCATACTATGAAGCAATGTGTCTTGCTAAAATGACAGGTTTTATAACTATGTGTTGTTATATTGTATTTTGATTGCTTTTAACAACCGTCAGTTATGGTGGCAATACATGACAGTAAACTACTGGGTTATCTTAGTTATATTTCTATTAGAATAGCAATAGGCTTTCTAATGTAATCCTTTTCAAATCCGCCAAAGTAAAATTGTGGTGAGATGTTTTCAGTATCTTAGATCTGAATTGACAAGGCACTGATCTTTTACCTTTGACAGGACAGTGCGAGTGTGTGATAGACCCTGTTTCGCAAACCTTTCCCGAAGCGCAGGAAAATAACCTGATGTCCTAATCTTTGCCTCGTGGGTGCCATCAGTTGCACGGGGTTCATGTTTGTGTGTCCAGCCTTATCTGTCTGTCATAGTCTTCCTCGCCTTGGCAACGGCACCAAATAAAGAGCGTGGAACGTGCTTCTGGAATGTGCACATTAGTTCCAAGGTGCTGAATAGCTTATCCATGCCCTGCCTAACTCTACCCTCCTACCCCGAGTGCTTGGACACCATGACATATGGCCGGAGGCGCTATACAAATGCAAGACAACATAACATACATGTAGAGCTGTTATGAAGAGTGGAAACATTCTTCTTATGGTGCCTTGTACTGAGTAGAATTAATTATAGATGGTCCAAATTAAACATGAGGCACATTTTTGCAGCCATTTTTTTAGTTCTAGTTAGAGAACGCTTTAGTTCTCTCGGCGACCTTTTTACATGCATGTCTCCCATGCAGTCTGCTGTCACTCGGCTGCTTCGTTAAGCACAATGTCCTTCTGAATTGGTTTTGCTCGCTGAATGTCCCCTTGCATTTCAAATTCTGATTTATGGAGCGATTATCCTTGGCCTCTATTCCTCTTTTGCAAAATAAATTTGTTACGTTGACAGGCCATTTTGGAACCAAGCAAATTGACTGACAACACTGTGGTAGGTCTTCCATGTGCCTGTTACCAACATGTACTGCGCAGGAAAACAAGTAACATGGCTGGAAGTTGGCACAGGTTGCCTGCTGACCATCACATGTGCCGCCCTCCACTGTCGGTATACCTTACCATCCTACTTTTAATATAGAAGCTGCTTTTTTTCTCTACCTCCCCAGGGTGGATTGCAGATGCTAGGGCAGTTAATAAGCAATTATCAGCGCTGCAGATATCATTTGTGTGCCCAAAACACCGGATCGTTTTGTGTGTAGGGCATGGAACATGATGGACACTGGCTAGCTAGTTATTGGCCCAGCCGATACTCGGCATGCCTAATGCTCGAATGAAAACCAGAAACAGCTGAGGAGTAGAGGGGCTGAGATTCCGTAGCCCTTTGCTCCTTTGACTGTAATGTGCCTTCTTCTCAGAACAGAAAATATTCTTACCTTGAATGACACAGAATTAAGAATAATTAAAAGTATCGGAAGCAAGTGGCGTGTCAGCTGCCATGCCACTACAATGCTTTGCACCATGTTAAACATAAGCGCCATGCCTCTGTTTCCAAAAACAGGAACGCGAGGTAGAGAGGAGTCGTGCATGGAACAGAGAGGTCCTGCTTAAGTGTCTGGAGGATGGAGACCGCATGGGGGACAAGGGGGGGAAGTGGGGGTGGTGGGGGGGGGGGCGGACTACTAGGCACAGGCAAGTTGGTTGTAGAGGGAACTAAAGACCCGTCCACTATTCCTTTGACTCTGTCCTCTTTGTTTAAGTGTGTCTGGGTTATCAGGTGGGATCTCACACCACCAGCACAGGACAAAGCACGAAGTATTAGATGGGTACACTGGCATGGCAGATGGGTGGGGGGGCTGCAAAGATGGCTCTCTGTAGAAACCTAAATGCATTCCTCAGAGCACACCGAGTGTCATTAAGTGCCACAGAGCTGTCACCTCATATTATTATTCCATTTGAAACACATTGCCTGGCTAATTTTGACATACGCTTTTATGTGGAAGTGTGTTTGTATTATACCTATTGCAAACATGACTAAATATTAACAGTGGTGCTTTCACACTAGAAAACAAGACCCTGAGCCAGTGTTTAGAATTAGATTGCATGTTTGAGGTGCACATACATTGTTGCCCACGTGAATTGTATAAAAAATGTAAAAAAAAATATGATTGACATAAAATGTATGGGAAAATACATTGAAAAGTCACCTACATGTAACTAGAGCGTCCAGCCTTTGTATCTTACATATATTTTCATGGTTTTAATACTCCCAGGTTTCAGATTGTGCATCTTCAGTACAGTAAAAAAGCAGTTGTACATATTATCACGTACGTGTCAGGGATCAGCATGAGCTGGCATCAAACGTTTTAGAAACAAGCACAAGTTTATTAGGAATCTGCTACACATTAGAGAAAAATAATATGCAAGATTTTTATCAACTAAAGTTGTCAGGCTGGATATTCCTCAGGATGTGGGTCATGCGTCCGGACACCTAAAAGAAAGTGTCTCTCTGGAAAGTTAGAGAGTCCAAACAAAAACGTTCTTCCCATTCTTAGTAATACTGGGCACCGGTATGCTTCTAGTGTCGGATCTAAGCATTTCACACCCTTCTTCCTTCTGTCCCCGGATACCTCCTGCTACAATCTCCACCCTTCCTCCTTCTCTCTCTGGGCACCTCTTAGTACAGTCTCAGGTTTGACGGGTCCTGCACCATTCTTTCTCATTTCACTGGTTACCTCTCGGCACAGTCTAGAGTTCATGTGATCCTGCACCCTTTTTATGGCTTTCACGAGCGAGAGCCTCCTCCTGGGTCTCAGCTTCTAGCTGGAAGCTGTTGGAGGGCTTTGTAGATGATGTCAGGGGTGGGGATCTCGCCTTCCACCCAGGCACATAGCCGCAGGGAGAAGGAGGAGGAGGCCACCCTAAAATCTCACCAGAATACTCAC
This sequence comes from Ambystoma mexicanum, assembly GCF_040938575.1. Taxonomy (NCBI): domain Eukaryota; kingdom Metazoa; phylum Chordata; class Amphibia; order Caudata; family Ambystomatidae; genus Ambystoma; species Ambystoma mexicanum. Next base: position 910,217,258 of record NC_090935.1, on the reverse strand, counting down.
TTGGCCTCTTACCACCTCCCTTCCCTCGTGGTACTGGTTCTCCAGCCCCTTACTACAGTCTCTCTCTAGCCCTCTGTGTTTTGCTCCAAGTCTTGTTCCAGCAGGCTCCTGCCCTCTCTCTTTCCATTCTGACCTTCTCCTGCCTCTCCTCAATGCCTCACCATGACGCCATTGCTCCAACCCTCCTACATGTACCCAGGGGTGACTCTGTATCCACCAACTCCTTTTCCTCACTTTTGTTCTGTTTCTCTGAGTTAGTCTCCCTTCTCCTTTTAAAAATATTGCACTCTTTCGTCACAGTCCTCTCTGCCACTTCCTCCTTTAGCACATTGATGTTACTTCTCTTCTCTACTCCACTTCCTCCATCTCCTTGATGTCCCATCACATCTTCTCTTCACTTCCTTCTATCACCTTCTCCGTAACAACTTTGATGTTCAACCACATTTCCTCTCTAATTCTCTCTATCACCTCCTACTTCACCTTCTGGATGTTGCTCCACTCCAGATCACCATCCCTCTGTGTCTTGCTCTATCCTGCATTCTCAGCCTTTCTCATCCCAGCCCTCTGGGCGTTTCTCCACCCACCCTTCTGGGACTTGCTTGTCCCAGCCCCCTGGGTCCCTTGATTCCCCCAATTCAGCCTCCTGTTCTCTTCTTACCCCCGCCCTCTGAGCCTCTCCTACAGGATCCTGTCTCTGGCTGTGCAAGTTTCTTGAGGCTCTCCCCCAGCCTTCTGTCTGCTGATAGTTCTCTCGACCCTTTTCCAGATCCTGTTCCCCTTTCCAGTCAACTCCACATTTCTACTAACTCACACAACCTTCTGCCACAGCCACTGCCATTTTTAGGGTTTTGGCAATTGTAGCCTTTCTCTGGTGCAAGGAAACCCTGGTATTTTTTTTCTTGGGTAGCTGGGATGGGGATTAGCTGATGGGCCTAACCACTGGGGATGCCTTACCATCCTGATGAGGGACTTTGGGTTGTTGGCTCATCCCTCCCCTTCAGTGGTCCTCTTTCAGCCGGCCACACCTTAGCTCTTCCCTCTTAGTGGACTCCCTCCAACTAACCGGTCTTAGCTGTATGAGTGCTGGAGCCCTTGGGAGGTGACTGATTGATTGCTGCATTCTGTTTCCTTGTTCAGGTCCTGCTGTCCCTGGGTGGCTTTGTACCATATTTCTGTATCCTCACGAGTGGAGTGTCGGCTCCACCGGCTCGCCATTCCTCTATTCCCTTAAAGGGGAAGTAGTGTCTAAGGTGGCAATGTGACAATCACCTGCAGGAAGCTCGGTGTTCTCTCCTCTGGGTCTGAATTTTTGTGTGAAGTGGCAAAAACCCTATTTCTGAGCTAACCTCTATATCTAACATCTGGGCACTGTATTATTTATCAAACGTGGATGAGAGTAATGGACTGAAGAAATCTCCCTTAAAAAGCTTTGCCACTTTCCATCTGAAAAAATGTGTATACTAAGGACAAGCAAGAGGAGTACTTATAGTGTTTGTACCAGCGTAATGATATAGAGGAATGTGACATCTGCCAGACGTTCTGTGCAAAAACTATGCAGACTAGGCACAGATGACTGGTTGGCCAGCTGGGTGAAAGTACAGCAGGCACTTAAAGGCTGGTTGAGTGAGGAGCACTGCCTCGTGTTCAATGTGTTACAAACGGGTTGTTCAAAAAGTATTTGTCAAATTTTTACAGACATGGAACGTTTGCCTTCTGGCTCCTTTGGGAAGTATTTTTAAGAAAATGGTGCTCTGAGGGTGGTTAAATGAAATAACGGACTAGTGTATTTAAAGGAACCAATATGTTGACTCCCTTTAGGGTTTTTTATGTAACCAACTTCAAAATGCTTGTTACATTTTGGAAAACAAACACGCCCACCCTGGTGACTTTTAACATACTAGCACACACTATTCATATTACAAGCAAGAACTGCAATTGATATTAACATATTAAAATATAAGTTAAAAAAATTATATGAAACGGTTTTTAGAATGCACACCACAACCACAAGCAAGTAGTACAAGGGGGTACCAAAATCGTCAATGTTAAATTGGGCAGGTGCCCTGCCCACCATTTCGAGTCTAAGACCTGCCCCTTTTGATATTGATTTGATATAAACTTAATATAACATTTATATGAAAAATGATATCAAACATGGTTCTCTTTTTTTATATAAAATGTATATATTGTTTTATAAACCGTTATATAAGAATCAATATAAAATTAATACATTTTTAAAAATAAGAATTCAAATTGTTTTAATCTAAAATTGTTATTTAACATATTTTCTATGAATTTTTCTATGAACATTTATATAAAAATGAATATTTTTTTAATAAAACATGTTTTTAATTTAATGACCCCCCCATAAATTGTAATCACCTCCAAAGTTTTTGATATCATTTTGATATCAACTGTATATCAATGTTACATGAACAGGATATAAAGTCTATATATAGTATAGAGGACGTTGTTGCATACAAGAGCTTGAATTCACCTGGGTAAATTTGCTTTATTCGCAAAGTGTGATTCGCAGTGACAATAAAAAATACTCCAAACTATTGGCTTTTGGCAATGCATGTTTCTTTTTAAAATGAACAGTGAAACTTTTACATAATACTTTTGGCTTTTGGCAAGCTAGATGCGTTTTAAATGAACACAATGCAGATGTTGAAGGGGCGGCTGTAGAATCTACATCAGGTCTCCACAGCCTTCAAAAAGCCAGATGGTGTTTACAGAAAAACATGCCGCAGGAAACAGAGAAATTAATGTGTTGAGGTGACACACAAACACGAAGCCAGAACTGCAGTGGGGCATGCTTTCATGCGTTTGCAAAGCACAGGCACAGATATCACAATACACTGACGCAGAGGCTTGTGGAATACCAGGAATTCTATTGACTCTCACCAGTTTTTCTGGATTTCGCTGCACCAGCAACAGGATGCACATGGGTAGCCTGCTAAGGATTGGTATATTGTTCGCTCTGCTGCACTGCAATGCCAAGAATGCTGATCCAGCACCATGGGTTGTCTACTAAGGGCTTCTAAATTTAGATTTGCTAAACTCGACAGAATATAGCCAAAATTAGGTTTTGCTCCAAGGACACAGGATCCCCAGTTTGTGTAAACTAAGCAAGAAATCATATGCCTGGGGAGAATTGTAGATTTAAGGATCTATGTGACCAGGAAAACAGTGCAGGTGGGGGAAGGAGTCATTAACCCTTAAAAGGGGCAGTTATGACTGCTGCAGGAATATGGCTTGGGAGTTCTGTGGATTTACCCAGGAGCTGAAGTTCTGCCAAACCCCTGTGCTGGAGACTCCTGCTGTGACACTAATTGATTGGAGTTGATTGCAGCACTGCAAGTAAACTTTGCTATATGGAGCTAATTGGATTTATCGTGGCTCAGGGGCACCTGGGACAGAGGACTGCAACCCTCTACAAGGCCTCTGATTGGAAAACAGCCCCTGTGTTTACAAAGCAGCTTGAGGATTGACATGAGAAAAAGGTGAGCTGGTTTTTATTTTCAAACACATTAATCTCACTATGGCTAACCTAACGGCGGGGAAATCACAGCCTTCCTACCTCCTGGGAAATCAACATTAAGTACACAAAAATAAGGTGATCACGTGTGTGTCAACAAGTCTTACATGCAGGAAGACCTAGAGTTAGTCCAGAACATATACTGAACCTCTAACTAGTCACAGTTTTAAAGCATACAAAATGTATTCAATTTTATCATAAATTCTCACAGACAGTATCATAATGTCATAATACGCTACAAGATAATAAATACAACCACAATATGATGCAACAAGTAGCATGTATACATAAATCGTACAATCTGAATCCACAGTATATCAGTACACTGGATTGCAACAACGTGGATGTATAGGTCACACTCTCTCACAATGCACTAAGAGCCCAACTTGTACAAGTTTCTGTCCTATCAAGGCTAATTTGCCAGACATTCATCAGGGGCACACATTTTCCACTTGTGTGTGTCGTGTAAAGGCTGGCGGCACAATTCAACCATCTACTGCCGGTATCCAGTAATCTTACCTCCACACAAGTGGTCGCCATACATATAGTCTGCGGGAAAAGGCCATGGCAACATTATGCATTGTGACCATTTGTGAGGGGAGTGGGGCTGTCCCCCATTTGCTTCGAGGGGTAGTGGGGGGAAACAAAATTAAAAACAGGTGTTGTAGGGATGTCTCCTGCAGGTTCAGTGATAATGTCACCACAAACCACAGCCTTTTTGCAGCACTTTTTTGCCACATGGCCTTTTTGCGGGGACATTATCACATGGTACCCTACTGCCCTGGTCTTCCTGTAGATCCGTAATAGAATAAAGACACCATTTTATTACACTAATAGGTTCTTAACTAATCCTCAACAATACCCTTACCCCTCGGGTTTGAGATATACAATTTGGTAATATACGTGAATGGTCTGTCGAGTTTGACTTCTAAAGACCATCTGCAACCATTAATGTTGCTTTGACTGGCTTCCTTATTCTGAATACACCAGGGCATCTTCCTCTTGCTATCCTAAAAAACCAAAACAACCTAAGTAGTTGTGGTTTCTTACATTGCATAAGAACACTAATTCTAAAGTCTATACTCCAATCTAACCTCTCCATGAGAGCAGGTCCAATCTCTCTGAGTGTATTCCAACCTTTAATATGTATGGATGGAAGATTATTTTCCTAATTACATGCAAGATAGAATCTGTGCAGGCTGGAAACACAAAAAGAGGGAACTACTAGACCGCTAGGGTCATCATAAAGCTGCAGATTATCAAAGCACAATTTAATATCAGACTTACCTGGTTATTAGTCTTCCATAACTATCATCTGATTTAAAGGGAATTTGTCATGGGTGCCAATGCCATCAAGGGTAGCGGTTTTTAGTAGGCCGAATAGTTCCCAGGGGACAATATGTCTGCAATGCCTATAAAATGAGGGATTGGCCCCAACAACATTCTTATTAGGTAGCCAGGCTTTAATGTAACACCAAACCATCATATTATGTAAAGAGAATTGTCATTCCTATACACATTTAATTTTAATTAAATTGCCATCCAGGAGTGCACATTCTTAATGGGCTGAAAGATTCCCGGAGTACACTATATCTAAATTGTCCACAGAAGTCTAGCATTAAAATAGGCCCATTAGTAATTAAGTCATAGGGCTATACTGTTGCACATTACAGCAGGTTGTTGCACCAAAAGAGGCCTCATTAGACCTCAAACCTACCTTCCAGAACTTAACAGTGAAAGTGCCTACAGTCTGTCTCGCGGACTATCAAAATGGCCACCATGTAAAAATACACATGATGACATCACGTAAACACGTCTGTCATCAACGTGCTGGTCGGGCTGGATTAGTAATACTTAATTTCGTAGCACAGATCTGATCTAAGGACCTACCTCACTGAAACAATGTAGATGCTATTGGTGGCTAATAAGGATGATAGTTCAAATTGCATCTACTACTCTTTTGCCTATTTGCAAAAACTAACACTAATCTACCATACTTGGTGTTAATGCTGGTCTCCGAGGCTCCGGTCATGTCCCTTTGCCGCATGGAGTGGACATACACACATCCCTACTTACTTAAACCCGGACCAAACAGCGGCACAGCACAACATGCGCAGATCAATTAAAGTAGATTTATGTATGAATCCTAATCAATGGTAAAACGTGTGTATTTGCAGACCATACCTATTTCACATCCGTAACAGGGAAATGGGCAGCACAAAACACAATGTGGTACCATTTCAGTTTCTTCCTCTCAATGACAATCATACATATGTGTCGTAGATTTTTTTTTTTAAAAAAAAATGCTTTATTGAAGTTTTCATAAAGAACCAAACAGCATTAAAACTATACAGCATAGTCATCCCCCTACCCTCATTCTCACCTACTCCCTCTCTATCCCTCTATCCCCCTAACGGCTCCCTATCCTCCCTCCTTCCCCCAGTGCCATCTGGTCCCTGACTTCACCTCCCTCAGTTCCCGACAACCATCTGCGTTCCACCGGCAGTTGACCACTGCCATCTGGTGGTTTTTTTACTGCTCTCTGCTTTGCTCAATCTGCATATGATTCAATTTGTTGGTGAGGAGCTAGAGCCTTCCTGCACCCCTCAAGAGCTTTACAATTAGGCAAGACTTCTCTAAGCACTATAGCACTGAGAAGCTTTTTTCATGCAAAAATAATCACACACAGGCGTGGCCAGCCACTAAATGAAAAAAGTTGGTATTTAAATATAAGGTGCAAATAACTATGTTAGCTGAATACATTTGTAAAAATGTAGTTAGTCCTTCTCAGGTCATGGTAAAGAGCAGAATCCTCTGTGCCAAAAGGAATGCAGCCTGTGCTAAATATAGACTATAGGCATTGCCTGGTGCCCGGCTAGCTCTGGCAGAGCACACGAAGTGGCTGAGTAGCTGTTTCCTGTCCATCAAAAGCCCATGTATACTAAGAATTGGAGTGTACATGCTTAATGCACGACATTCAATATTATGGAAAAACAAGGTTTTTAAGTGGAATTACTGGACCAGATCAAATATGAGAATATTGAGTGAAGTGTGGAGAGTATGGCAGAAAAATGTGTTTATATATAAATGTTTATAATATAGCAAAATATGATAAACAGGAGCTACAATGTATTCTTGCATAGGCAACAGTATGCTAAGTAGTTTGGTCTAAATGGAAACCCGGATATGCAAGAAGGAAGACTGCAGCATCCTCTGTAAGGCAAGAAGGACAGTTTTGGATGAGCTATGCCAGTATCCAGTAACCAAGTTGAACAGTATATAAGGTGTCTGCTTGCCATCAGTCTGGAGGAGCTGGCCATGAAAGAAGGACAAAATGCCGGTCGGGGGGGGGGCAGGATGGGGGGAGAGGGGGTCGGCAGAGCCCTTTGCCCCATACTCATTTCTGTACAGATTAAACTAGTTATCTTTGCAAGATGAAAGGGATCAAACTAGAAGTGGAGTCTTTGTGGGCATGCATGGTAGGTGGGTTCCCCAGGCCACGCAGGATGAAACATGTCAGTAAACTAAAGGACTTGGCCTACATACTGGCCAAGCGCACAATAGCCATGGGCTGGAAAGCTAACAATAGACCGAGGGTGGAAGTATGGTGGCATGATCTTCAGAAATGGGTGGACGCTGAAACAACAGTGTGGGGGCAAAGCATTTAACAGAGGAGGAGAGGACCCAGGTGAGACATTGATGGCCTTGAGACATTTGGTGGCCGTACTCTTTGAGTCGGCGCAGACCGGTCCTGGTGAAGATGACTCCTCGCCAGGTGCAGAAGGGATTACACCCTTAGAAGATACAATGGAAAATGATGAAGTGGAATAAGCCCGGAGGGAGGAGGGAGTAGTGGGAGAACGATGAACATTTCATGCTATTGTTACACCAATGACTGTTTGTTGTTTAGTTGTTTTGGATGTTTTGTTATTAAAATCAATAAAAATAATAAAAAATAAAAATAAAACACAGGTTGGATAATATTTTATGTATATTTGTTCTATGTAAAGCGCTTAAGTGTAATTGCTATATAATAACACATCATTATCATTTGGCCTTGGAAAAAAAATAATCTTTGCAAGATGAAGACTTGTGGCCTTAAATCCCTAGAGGTCTGCATTTACTCTGGTGTGAGCATGATTAAGGGGTACCCGCATGCTTAAGGGGTATCCCTGTAAATTGGGCTACCTTTCAGTGGTGACCTGTGATGTGATCTTAGTTTCTTGCCCCCATACTTTGCAAAGCCCCAGGCCAGTCAGCCACACCCATCTATAGTGACCATTCCACTAAATCAAAAAACACGTGTTCCCTGAGCGGTTTTAGTAGAAGCCATTTTAAAAGAAATACTCTCTGCTCACTGAAGCAGGGCGTGGCTCCAGAAAGACAGGCCAGCATGGGACTTCATAACAGAGGGAAAAACTCAAGTGAACAACACCCACATGAGTATACCCTTGCAAGTGATAACAACATGGGAACATGTATGTATCATATGGTGATGTGAATGATACTATGGGGATGTGAATGATGTACGAGGTCAATGGAATAGATGGAATAGGACTTTTGGTGATGTATTATGGAATCAGACGTTTTGGTGATAAGGAATAGATTGGATAGGATAGATTGGATTGGATTTCAGGTGATGTGTTAAGGAGTAGAGTGAATAGGAGGTGGGTTATGTATTGACATTGTCACATATTTCTGTTTTTCTACTTTTTATAATGAAAAGGGAACCCCAGCATATAAAAGACTGAGATGAATGGGATCCTCAGCATATAAAAGACTGAGAAGATATGGATCCCCAGCTTATACGGACTGGGAGATAAGGGATCCTCAGCCATAACAGGTTGTGACGGTAGTACCACACAGTATTCATTTATGATGATAGAAGCGATAGGTGGTATTACAAAGGATATAAGGAAAACCAGTAGTGGCTCCGTATAAGGAATGGGCCTGGATTTTAGTCAATTATTTTTGTATATTTTCCTTTGCTGTTGTGAAAAAGGAAGGAAGGTGGATGAGTCGGGGGGGGGGTGTTGGGGGGGGAAGGGGTGTGTGTGTGTGTGTGTGTGTAATCAAAGTGGAAAAAGTGGGGTGATCTGTATTTTTGTGTTATATTCAGAGAGTTCCTCTGTGAACTTTTGGGTTGGGATCCACTCTGTAACTAAATGTATCACACAAGAATTTGGTATGCTGCCAGAAAAAGGACGATTTCAACGGCAGGGAAGGAAGAAGAGCTCAAACTGTCTCAAAAGACTCTTCCGCACTGCTCAGAGGAATACCTGATGAGTATCTGCCTTTTAGCTCAGTAGAGACCTTCTTATTCATCTTTTTTGGTACAAGCAGCTGCTTCACTTGTATACCCCTGGAGAATGCTGAGAATGGGTCAATATCCCACGTCATCAAGGCGGTGTACAATCTAAGTGTTCAAATGAAGAAAGAAGGTGGAGTTCAGAACACAGATTGGCTATCGCGTGCCTATGATTGGGTCCTGTCGTGGCTGGGGGCAGCGGTAAAATTACTGGTGCCTGTTATCGTGTTCTTCTTGATCCTCTTCTGCACGTGCCAATTGGGTCTCTGATGATGTGTTCATATAGCCCCTAATAGTGCAAAGATGATGGTATCAATTGGGGGATCTAAAACACCTTGCCATACAATAAACAGTGAAACTCAAACTAATATTTCTGGGTTTGTAGATATGTCGGGTAGGGATGAGTTTGTTACTGTAGTAGTAACGAAAGGGGAAAATGTTGGGGAGGAGCTAGCACCTTGGCTAGCGCCTTCCTGCAGCACTCAAGTGCTTTACAATTAAGCAAGACTTCTCTAAGCACTATAGCACTGAGAAAGCTTTTTTCATGCAATAATGATCACACACAGGCGTGGCCAACCACTAAATGAAAATAGTTAGTATTTAAATATAAGGTGCAAATAACTATTTTAGCTGAAAACATTTGTAAAAATGTTAAATTGTAGTTAGTTTTTCTCAGAGCACGGTAAAGAGCAGAATCCTGAAGAACGCAACGTGATAAAAAGTCAGGTATGCACAGTAACCACGGGGCGAAACTAGTAATGCACGGATCCATTAAATCGGAAATCTCTTGATGTTGCCTAAACAAACATTGGATTCAAAAGAGTGAGTATCTAATTTATTTACGGTCTTGGACAAACGATATGTAGAAGCACTACATCGAAAAAACCCAGAACGGGAAAAGAGGAAAAAGAAACACCCCATCAGATTATACAAATCAGCGAATCGAAAAGTGAATAGACAACAGGATACATCAGAACGGGATTACCCAAAAGGAACCCACTCGTGTACGCCACCGCACCAACAGTCCATGAAGCAGGAGAATACCACGCATACAGAATTCCTCACATACATGATTATGTGCACACGAAGAAACGTGTCATAAGCATACAGCCAAAACATCTTGGGTGTCCTGAAGATGGCTTCGAACGAGCCCACAAAAAAGATTGGGTCACATTGGTACTATTTTCGAAACTAGAAACACGAATTGGTGTAGACACGAAAACGTGAGGGCAAAAGCCCATAGAATTATTTGGCATTAGCCACTCACTCATGTTACTAACAACACTGAAGATTGTTGTGCAGAATAATATCCAACATATGATAATGAAAGTAAATGTCTGAAACAACAAGTGGGTATGTTTCGATTGGATAAGAATGTTGATGTGTATGTTTTACCTTTTTTTACTTTTTAGTAATGTGTTTTTTTATGATGGTATCTAAATAAAATTGATATATGTATTTTATTTATATTTCATTATGTGAAACTGCTCAATGTCAACACTGGCATTATCGGACTGAGCTGTCGGAAGCGGCTGTTCCGTTTCTCACAGCAGTGCTGCTTGACGGCATCAGTGTGTTCCGCTAGGTCTCTTCCTCTATTTTTTTTTTGCTGGTCTGCCGGCATGCGTCGACTCGGGCGCTCTTCTCCTGGAAGGGGGGCTGTTACTGTGTATCGCCTCGCTGTGTTTGCTGCATCCTGCTGCACCCACAGAGAGTCTGGTTTGGTGCACTGAGCCTCCGGCTGCCTTGCTCATAGCCCACAGGTTTACCTTTTACTGTTGTTTAGACAGTGACCGCACTCGCTACTAAAACCAGCGTTCTTCGGCTAAAAGCACTTTGCCTTTCAGCTAGTCAGCTAGTTTGCCTTCAATGATACCTCACTCTATGATAGACGTTTCTCCGGTCTCCATGCCAGCTTTAAGAAAGGATCGCCTTGCTGAGGTTTCAGCCCATAGCTCTTGTAGAAGAGAGCGCATTCGTACCAGGTACTATGAGCTAGTACTGCACTCATTAGGCTCTCCAGAGGAGTCTTGCATGACCTTTGATGTTGGTCTGGCTTCTCTCATAGGGAGCCCAATAGCCAGGGGCATAACTAACAAAGATCACAGAGCTCATAGGGTAGTCAATGTTGACAGCTTTAATTTGCAGTTTGACAATTCGGCTCTTTTCCTTCCTACCTCACCAATAATGTCTAGTTGTGAAGTTAACACTAATAAAACTTCCCAAGTGCCTTCTTCAACCTCTGAAATGAATGGGGATTGGCTATTCCCCACTACATTGGCACCCTCCTTCTCAGGGGAGAATGTGAACATTCTTGCCCCCATATCGCCTCTGCCATCGCTTTCTGCTTCAATGAAGAATACTGACACGATTTGTATGCCTGATACCTGGACCCTTTTGTAAATGACTCTTGAAACAAAACTGAATAACTGTAATACTCTTGAGGACTTTAACGCATGGTGTGCGTCCTTTCTTACTTTTACAGAAAAACCTCATGCGCTCCCTTTTCTTAGAAATACACAGGTAGATAATATTCCACCTATGATGGGGTTGCTTAGTACTAAACTATCTTGCTCCTCTCAAACCCATTGGTTAGAAGCAGATAATACCCCATTCAAGAGTGTACGACCTACGGTTAAAGTCACCTGTTCTACCCAGACAGATCTTTCTTATGAAGAAGCTGAAAATTCTACCCACTCAATGAGGGTCTCATGCACTGATGTTAGGGCTGACCAGTGCCTCCTTTCCCTCTATTTTAGTAAATGAGTCTGCAGAAACCCAGTTTGGGTCCGTCAGAACTTCCTACTATGCCTGTGTCAGCATATTCAGCTGGACATCAGGAGTCTCAGAAACCCAGAACGACAGACCTAAGGAATGTACATTGTAAGAAACTCAACATGCCACCTCTGGAGAATGAAGACATCAAGGCCCTGGTGTTGGATAATCGGAACATTGTCATTTCTAATGTCTCAAAACTAGCTAAGACTGAACCCAGACACACACTATGCAATAAAGTCCTTGCCTGGTTACGTGCAAGAACAGGGCCAGGCGTTGTGCGTTCTTCTGATTTGAAAGTCTAGTGCAGAATTGACTTGGCCAAATGGTGTTCTCAAGTAAATAGTGACTGTATTTTGGTGGGATGTGGAACTGGCAGTTTGCCCATGTACCGGAAACATGCTAAATATCTGCCTATGGGTTCCACGAATCTTGAGCTTATTGTCTGATGCTGCTGCCCATTTATAGCAGTAATTTGCTGTATTCTGTTTTAATGGTTCCCTCTTATTTCTCCCTTTTCAAGTCCGACGTTGTGTTACTCAATGTCCTCATAATGCCCATGTATTTATGTATTCCTTTGTTGTTCTCACTTTTTTGGTTATTATGTATTTAGTTTGTTATTTATTTTATTTATGCTGTCTTGTAAGTTTTGTTCTGTGTAGTGCTCTGAGGCCTATGGGCTAGTAGCGCTTTATAAGAATAAAGTCAAATCAAAAGTCAAATCAAAGACTGGCCTACTGTACCATTTTTGGATTTAAATAATATAAAGGTACAGGATGTATTCCAGGACTTTTCCCACGGTCTTGTGTAAAAAGCTGGGTAGCTATCTGTGGACAGTGTTTGTTAGCTATCATGCTTAATGCACAACATACAACATTATGGAAAAAGAAGGTTTTTAAGTGGAATTACTGGACCAGATAAAATATGAGAATATTGAGTGAAGTGTGGAGAGTATGGAGGGAAAATGTGTTTATATTTAATTGTTTATAATATAGCAAAATATGATAAACAGGAGCTACAATGTATTCCTGCATAGGCAGCAGTATGCTAAGTAGTTTGGTCTAAATGGAAACCCGGCCATGCAAGAAGGAAGACTGCAGCATCCCTTGTAAGGCAAGAAGGACAGTTTTGGATGAAATATACCAGTAACCACTTTGAACAGTATATAAGGCACCTGATCGGCATTAGTCTGGATGATCCGGCCACAGAAGAAGGACAAAATGCTGGTCAGGGGCTGGGGGGTGGGGCAGAGTGATTTGCCCCCCATCCTCATAAAAGTATTGCTCCCCAATAAAGTAGTCAACTGCTCTAGCACCCCTCCCAGTACTCAGCAATGATTGGACGCTTCCATATCATATGCCAAAGACCAGCGTGGTCCCTCCTGCATCTCAGGCAAGTAATGGACACTGACTGGTTTATGGAGTGTAATCTCTCTGGTGTCAGGTACACCCTATGCAAATAATAAAACTGAGTAAGTTGCAATCTTACATCCCTGGATTCTTTTTTTACCTGTTCCCACATTTGCGCCATCTTTTCTACTGTTATGGGGGCTCACAAATCCCTTTCCCATTTTACCTTGACCACCAGCCCCTTATCCCGCCTTGTTGCATTCAAAGCCCCATACATCTGCGACAACTTCTAGATCCAGTAGTGTTGCACAAGTGGGTTTACCTCTCACTCCTCCGGGATACCTTCCCATAATTATGCCATTTGCTTCACTACTTTGGCATATGTGAGAAAGTGACCGCTCGCCACCCCGTATGCTTGTCTCCATTCTTCGAATGTCCTTAATTTCCCCCCTACAAAGAAATCACCTAGTGTGGTGCATCGTCGCTCCCTCAGGATTCCAAGCCCTCTGCTCTGTAATGCTATCCTGATAGTGGCATCACATCCTACTGGTAGATTCCTACTATACAGACCTTTAACATGTAGCCTTCCTAGCCATCTCCTTTAAATTACCCGTACAACCACAAAAACCTTTGTATCCCCCCTCCCGCCTATGGGCCTTCCCAACAATTCTACACCTTGTCTGTCCTTTGCGATTCCTCCCAGCAGCCCTGTTTTCTCTCCTACTAGAGCCATTGCCAGTGTACTACCCATTTTGACTGTGCCGCCATGTAATATAATTAAAAATCAGGCATGAGCAACCTCCCCTCTTCACAACTTCATTGTACCATTCGCCTGACCACACAACTCCGCCCAGTGTTCCACAACAATTCCCCCAGCATCTTCTCTAACATCTCAAAGCAAACCTTTTTGATATCATGGGATGTTTGCAAAATAATATAGAAGCGTATGGAGGACCACCATTTTACAAATTGCAATTCTCTCCATTAACGAGAGGGGTAACTTCTTCCAAAACTGTACTGCATCCCCAATACACAAGAGGGCACGTTCTATATTGTATACAAATGTTTCCCCCATTTCATGAAAAACCCGGATACCCAGGTACTTAAAAGTTTCCTCCTCCCACCGGAGATCCTTAATCCGGGAGAGCATTCCCCCCATGTTCTGAGTGCCACCAACGTGATCAGCAATAACTTTTCTTGATTAACCTGGTAACCCAACAGTTTACGGAAATTATCTAAAACCTCCAAGATTATTGGCATATTCCAGTGGATCATCCACATACAACAAAATGTCATCCACGTTGAGTGAGATTTTGTGACGCGCCCCTCCAGCCCTTATGCCCATCTCCAGGATGTGCAGTCTAAAATATTTTGCTAATGGCTCAAGCGCCAGGGAGAACAGAATGGGTGACACCGGACAGCCCTGTCGTGTTCCCCTCCCCAAGGAACATCCTTGTGATACCAGGTTACCCGTTTTCACACTAGCTGTTGGGTTATGATACAACAGGCATAACCACCTCAGAAACCCATCCCCAAAACCGCAGGCCTCCAACACTCTAAACAGCCTTGCCCATTCAAGTGAGTCAAATGCTTTCACTGCATCCAGTGCAGCTAGCGCCATTTCCCTCTGCAAATCCTTGATCAGTTCCACCACATGGTGCCGCCTGCATAGGTTCATGCCGGTATCCCGCCCTCCTATGAACCCGACTGGGAAAAACAAAGAGGTGATGACTGGAAGGTTTAGAATGAATCTTAACCACTGGCATTGCTCTGGGCAACCCTCCAGACCATTGTTCTTTGCCTGCCAAGCCATTACAGAAGGGGAAAGACCATATGCAAATCAGGCTTGGTCCCACCTCAAAGGGGCAGTCCAGCCCGAACTGCTAGGTCACATCCCTTCTGCACGAGACCACAAGCATCCCCAAACATGTTTCGGCCTTGTTGGGCCCCATCAGTGAGGAGTAGCTTGAGTCTCTAGGCCCAGCAGGCACAGGACCTACGTCCGGGCATACCCGTCCCTCTCGGGGTGACAAAGCAAAAACAAAGAGGTGATGGCTGGGAGGGATGTGACCTAACAGTTTGGGAGGGTTGCCCAGAGCATCGATAGTGGTTAAGATTAATTCTAAACCTTCCAGCCATCACCTCTTTGTTTTTGCTGTACCAGTCTGGGAGCCACCCTGGCCAACCTAGATGCCAACACTTTCCCCAGGATGTTCGCGTGCACGTTTAGTAAGGAAATAAGCCTGTAAGATGTACATTGGGTTGTTTCCTTATCCTTTTTCAGCAGTACTGTGATCACTGCCTCCCTCAGATACCCTGGCAACATACCCTTCTGGAGTGCGTGGTCGTAAACTCTTTTCAGCTGGGAGGCCAGAATATCTGCAAATGCTGTATAAAGCTCTAACTGGAGACCATCGCTCCCTAGGGCTTTGTTAGCCTGCATTGACATTATTGCACCGTGTATCTCCCCCTCTTCTATGAGTGCATCCAATCCTTCTCTTGCCCTTTCACCCGCTAACCTGGGCATTCGTACCAAATCCAGCAGATCTGAGGCTTCTGGCTCCGAATAGGTGCCTTCCATCAAATACGACTGTCTATGGTATTCCAGGAACACATCGTTTATTTCCTGTTGCAAGAGAATAAGCTGATCTGCCAGATCCTGCAACTGAGTATTCGTCCTCCTTGGGTGCTCTTGTCGTACCAGTGATGCCAAAAGCTGACCTGTCTTGTCACCCTCCCCATGTATACATTACGTATAGCAACTCCGGTCAAACTCTGAAGAGCAACTCTGGTCAAACTGTGCCAGGGAATCCTGGGCCTCCCTGTGGGCTCCCATCATCTCAGCCAGCAGCTCTCCTACCTGGTGTCCCTTTGCTAAATTTGCCTCCCGTTTCTGAATCTCCCCCTCCAGATCGTTCATAGTTATTCAAGGTCTGCCTAACTGCCACCGCCTGAGACATGCACTCACTCCTCTCAAAGTTATCTTAAATGCCTCCCACTGCATCCCTACGTCACTCGACGCTCTCTCATTCCATTAAAAAAGACATTATGGCCTCTCTCAAAGCCTGTGCATTGGCCACATCCTCCAATAAACCCTGTATCATCCTCCACATCTTGGCTCCAGGATAAGTCTGCAACGTCCCCAGTCTCACTACCAATGGGGAATGATCAGACATGGTCCTGTCCAAATATTGGACATATTGCGGTGGACCAAAGAAAATTCTCCCTGCCCGTGAACAAGTAATCCATCCTAGAATAGGAGCCATGAACCTCTGAGTAATAAGAATATCCCCTTTCAGTCATGTGCGATTCCCGCCATAGCTCCACTAAGTCCAGCCTCTCCAATGTCTGCCACAGCATAGCTTGCGCTTGTGGTTTTGTGGTACCCCCCTTTTCTGTCCTGTCCAGCTCCAGGTCTAGGGCACAATTGTAATCCCCCCACCCCCATATATACATCCCAGTACGATAGCCTCCTGTCAGATTCACCTCTGAGGGGAAATAATCCCCATAATCTACATTCGGAGCATATGAACTCATCACACACATTTCCTGTCCATACCATTGTCCCACAATGGTGATCGTTCTCCCTTCACTGTCTCCCATTGTTCACTCCACCTGAAAGGGGATCCTGGGGCCACCCATATCAGCACTCCCCTGGCATATGTCGAATATGAGGAGCCAAATACCTTCCCTACCCACTTGGACTCTAGTGCTTTCAGATCTGCCACCTACCTGCGTGTTTCCTGCAGCAATGCCAACTGTATGGTATGTCTCTTCAAATTTTGCCGCACATTTGCTCTCTTTCCCATACTACCCAGTACCCGCACATTCCACGTGCCTATTTTAAGGTAGTTCATGCCTGTGTGATCGAGTAAAATATGTCTCCTATTCCTATGTTGCCTGCTGTGGCACCAATTCCCCTGTCTCTGTACCCCTCTCAAACCAACCACCTCCCCCTGACAACCTTCACCAACCAAGATCGACCTCCATCCCACAAATGCTTCTCAGTGTGGTCAGAGGGATCCTGATGTCCGAGGTAGACTAGATTGTGCACACTCCAGCTGCAACTTGTCATGCGAACTGCTTGTATCCATCAATTAACATCCCTCCCCTTCGAGTAGTACCATCAGCCCTCAACCACCCCTGCCGTCTCAGCCTGGTTCTCCACCATTCTGCTGTTGTTTTCCTTTCGCTGCTGACCCAGGCTCCTCAAGGCACCTTTATTGGTGCTTTCCTGTCCAGCCAGAGCCATGCCTCCTGTGGGGAAACAACTAGAAAGGATTTGCCTCCACCTACCACACGCAGCTTCGCGGGAAAGGTAGTCATGTAACACAAATTAAGCTTCCAGAGTCTTGGACGAGCTGAGTCAAAAGACTTCCTCTGCCTCTGGACTTGCTGCGTAAAATCCAGAAAAATCTGAATCCTGGCACTATCCGCCTCAATGAACCCAGCTTTGCAGGCAGCTTGCAGTATTGCAGTATTGTGTCCCTGTCCCTAAAATTAACTAGGTTGGCCACTGTCGTTCTGGGTTGTCCTGGAGGTGGTGGTCTGCCGGGTACTCTATGCGCCCGCTCCACAGTGAAGAGATTTGAAAAACCTTTGGGGCGCAAGAATTCCAAGATCAGTTTTTCCACAGACAGCACTGTTCTCTGCCCCTCTTGACCTTCTGGGACCCTCACCAAGCGAATGTTGTTCCGACAGGACCGGCCTTCAAACTCCTCCGCCTTAGCCTCCAGCCCTCGTGTCGCCCCAATAAGGATGCAGACTTGATTGTTGAGTATGGCCATATCATCCTCTACTGTGCTCACTCGTTGCTCTACCTCCGTCAACTGCTCACTGACTTTCCGCAGGTCATCCCGCACCAGGGACACATCCACTCCTACTTCTTGTAACCTCCCACTCCAAGGAGATCCTAGATTCCTGTATGGCCACCATGAGTCCTTCCAGTGTGACTCCTCCCCTCGTGTCCCCTTCTGCCTCTGTCACCGTGGCATCCCCACCTGCCGGTTTAGCTAGCCTCTGCTTGGCAGTGGCATAGTGGTCTATCTTTTGCTGCCTATTCACCATGGTGCCAAGTCAAAGTTCCTGGAATCATAGAGGGTTGTGTTCCCCCTTTTGGCAACTGCTCCCCAGGACTCCCAGCTGTTGTCCTTCATGGGACTGTCTCTTGTCCCTTCTCCAAAGTTATGTACAGGCCTTTGTCCGTTGCGTCCTTAGAGAGCCATCCAGGAGGAGAACTATCTTGTCTTTTTGGGGCTTCTCCTCCAGCCTTTTCTCCTGATCTAATCCTATAACACTCGCCAGAGCACTGCTGCCAGTCCCAGACCTGTGGTTCGATCCTTTACTAAGCACGTATGCTCTTGCTGAGGCTGCTGTGTCACCTGCAGTAACAGTTTCCCCTACCAAAAGTCAGTCCAAGAAAGTACCCGGTGTAGTGCGTGTTCCCCCAGGCCAACTGCTACGTCATTTCTCCTAGTATTTCAACGAGTGAGCACTTCTTTGCCAGTGCCGTAGCTGTTGCCAGTGCCGTAGCTGTGGCCCTTCTTCCAGGCACCTAGTGCCTTAAGCTCTGTCAGCCAGAGTTCCCCAGCCTCCTCCAGCTTACCTCTGGACTACAGGGCATGTGACTCGCCTGGGGCTCGTCCTCTGCTGGCTCTCATGATCGGGTCCCAATCACTGTTCCTCGCCACACAAACTCTGGGTTCTGCCATACGTTTTCAAGATCAGGCTCCAGCTGGGCTCGTCCTATGCCCAGGGCTGCCCCCGCTTCATCTGTACCTTTCAGTTGGTGCTAGGGCTTCCCGCCGCTAGGTCTCCTTCACTGCAGCCTCTGCTCCTTCCCCTCCAGCAACGCAGGCGTGTTCCTGCCATGGAATGGGCAACTCCAGCGGATCCCTGCAGTCCCCTGACTCAGCAACTGGAAGCAAGTCACTCTGGGTCTTGTCCTCCTTTCAAGCCGTGGCAGCAGCCATCTTGCATCGCTCGCCCCCTTCACTACTGCAGTGGGTGTGTGAGCTGCCTGGTGGACTCCAGGACATCCCTCGCATTTAAACTCTCTGTATTTACACCTGGGGTGTTCCGACACCTTTCCTGCTGTGTCTGCTCAGCCGGTGTGCTACTTTTACAGGATTTATTGTCGGATTTCTGTGGCCTGGAGCGGGAGTCTCTGAGCTTCACCTCCTCATTCGCCGTTCACAGGCCACGCCCCACCATTGTAGACTTATTTTGCAAAACCTCTGGTAAGCTTATTAACAAAAGGGCTGGCCTGAGATCTACATGCCAATCAGAGTAATGCATTACAATTTCTTTCTTCTCATATACTAGATGGAACCTCATGAGTGTATATTTTTCAATTTAACAACACATAACTACTCAAAGTTTATGAATGTTATTAGAAACAACGTACCTCCTTTTTAGGCAATTGGACATTACAAAACAAATTGTTACCTTTTCAATTTATTCTTCTCAATGAGAGTCATGCATATGTGTCATAGACTTATTATTCAAAACCTTTAGTAAGCTCATTAGTAAAAGGGCTGGCCTGAGATCCACATACCATTCACAGTACTACATTTCGCCTTCCTTCTTCTCATATTCTAGGTGCAATATCATGTCTGTGTATATTTTTCAATTTAACATCACATAACTAGTCCAAGTTAATGCGAGTTATTACAAACACTGTATGTTCCCCTTGTGCCAAGTCTTCTGACCCGTGCAATTAGCAGAGATCTTACATCACAGATTCCCTGCTCCTTGAACAATACTCCACGAGAATGATCACCATAGGAGGGTTCTCTGGTTAAATTGTGCCACTCGGCAAAGTGATTCAAACCCTCAATGTGATTTTTAGTCATTGATCCAAAATTGAGTAATTTCTTATTGACTTCTTCTTGTGAACATCCTTTGACTTTTTTAAGGATTGTCCACTCGAAATCCATATACGTGTGACCTTTATCAATAACATTTTTCACCAAGGGGGCTTGTTTGATTTTATTTTTGATGCAACTCCTATGTTCTATCATTCTTGTTTTGCACTTCCCGTTCATTCTTACGATCTAGATACATGGACAGGTGATCAGGTATATAATATTGTCTGTGCTACAATTTGTGTGTTCATTGATCACCCATTCTCGTGTTAGCTCAAGGTCTACCACTAAAGTTTTTCTGGTAAAGGGGCACATCACATTGTTCCAAAAGGGGTGATATCCTAAAACCGATGGTGGCCCTCACAAGGTCCCATATTGGGATTAAGCATTTTTGCATGTACTGATATCATTCCACATGACCATGTTGCGCGTGTTTGTACTCTTCTTGAATGCCAACAAGAGGTCTAGTTAGATCTTTGGTAATGATTTTGTTCCAATTTTTGTTAATGATCCCTTTGATCTTATAGGAGAGATTACTAAAGGTAATCGCAAATACCTATGGATTTTCTTCCTTATCTTTTTTCTCATTAGACTTTTGTTTGCTCCAGCAAACCTCTGTTGTTATTATCAGCTTTTTTAGATGATCCTTTGACAAGTTTGTATGGATAGCCTCGATTTACCAGTTTATTGATTTCTAAATGTGCTCCCTTTTCATATGACTCGCTGGTAATACTATTGCATTTTAGTTTAGTTTAGTTTAGTTTAGTTTAGTTTAGTTTATTATTTGTATAGCGCCGCCTGGCCCTAGGGCATCCAGGCGCTTGCGATGAATACAACAAGAATAATGAATACAACAAGAATAATGCGGCAGAAATGTACAGATCGATTACATATTTACAAATTTACAGTCTTGGTGCATGCTAGTGAGGTAGGGCTAGGCAGTTTCTTTGGATAGAAGCCAAGTTTTGGTGTTGTGTCTAAATCTGTGAAAGGACGGTTCTGATCTCAGCTCGAGTGGAAGTGAATTCCAAAGTTTGGAGGCAAGCACGGGGAAGCTGGAGCCACCTGCTTTTTGGAGCTTAAATCTTGGGATATTTAAGCAGTGTGTTTGAGCTGATCTGGTAGGGCGCGCTGGGGTGTGGTGCTTGAGGTTGTCGGATAGGTATCTGGGTGCTTGGTTAGCTAGGCATTTGTGTGTGAGTGAGATGGTTTTATATTCAATTCTTTGTGGTATGGATAGCCAATGGCAGGTGCGTCTGGCGTCCGAGATGTGTTCATGTTTGGGTATGTTCAGGGCTGCTCGCAGGGCGTTGTTTTGTATGACTTGTAGTTTGTTGATGTTTTTCTGACTGGTTCCCAAGTATAGCGCATTGCAGTAGTCAACTTTGGAAAGGACTAGCGCTCTGGCTAAGGTGATGCAGTTGGATGGTGAGAGGTAAGGTCTGCTGGCATTGATGAGTTTACAGGTGTAAGCAGTGGCTGATGAGATGGAATTGATCTGTCTTGTCAGTGTGAGGGAGGAGTCGAGGTAGATTCCTAGGGTTTTGACGCTGTTAGAGACGATGATGTTATTGCCGTCTATAGTGAATGCTTGATAGAGTTTGTCGAGTTTATTAAGTCTGGGTTGGGAACCTAGGAGAAGAAGCTCGGTCTTGTCGTCATTAAGGCATAGGCCATGCTTGGCCATCCATTCTTGGATAATGGAATAAATGTTGTTGAGAGCAGTGAGGTCGGTGGTGTAGTCGCCTGTTAAAGGGATCAGTATTTGGGTGTCATCTGCGTAGTTGGTGTAGATGACACCCAAGCGGTCCAGTATGTCAAAGAGGGGTTTCGTGAATACATTGTATAGAGTGGGGGAGACGCAGGAGCCCTGGGGGACACCGCAAGTGACTGGGGCTGGGATGGCAGAGGCTGTGGGTGCGAAGACTCTCATGGATCTGTTGTTAAGGAAGGAATGGATCCATGCGTTGGCGTTATCTGAAAATTTGGCTGCTGAGGATAGATGTTTGCAGAGGATGTCGTGGTTGACCAGGTCGAAGGCGGCCGATAAGTCAAGGAGGAGAAGGAGGGCTAGTTTACCATTGTCTTTAATGTTGTCCATCTGTGTCTTAAGGTCAATCAGGGCGGTCTCAGTGCCGTGTTTGGGGCGAAATCCTGATTGTCTGAGTCCTAGTAAGTTATTTTTCTCAAGGTGGTTCTGTATCTGGAGATAGGCAGCTCTGTCGAGGATTTTTAGTAGGAAGGGTACAGTCGTTATGGGTCTGTAGTTGGTGGGGACATTAGGGTCAAGGGTGGGCTTCTTAAGTAAAGGAAGAACCCAGGAGTCCTTGAGGTTGTTGGGCACTATGTTGGAGGTGAAAGATGCGTTGATGAGGGAGGTGATGAAGGGAGCAAGTTGTTTGGCTGCATCTTTAATGATAGGGGCTGGGCAAGTGTCGCCTTGGCATTTGGACGGTTTAAGAGAGTAGATTATTTCTTCAACCTCTTTAATGGTTATGGTGGAAAACTCAAAGAGGTTATTGTCATCATTTTGGGGGGTGGTGTGGGTGTGTGTAGAGGGGGTGATGTTATCGGAGAGAGTGAGGCTTTCTTTCTTTGTCAGGATTTTGGCTTGTAGCGTGGCAATTTTGCCTAGGAGTGCTTCCTGGATGTTCGTGCACCAGTGGATGTCTTTGTTGCAAGTGTCTGGAATGGGGGATGGTGATTCGAGTTCTCTCAGGATATTGAAGAGCTCTTTGGTGTTAGATTTGGCGTTGCTGATTCTTTCATTGTACATGTTTTTTTTAGACTGGATGATGGCTGATTTATAGATGTTCGATGCCAGTGCGTAGGATGTCTTATTAATAGTGGATGGTGACTGTTTCCATGCTAATTCAGCTTGTCTTTTGGATTTGCGGAGTGTTTTTAGTTTGGGGGTGAACCAGGAATTGAGGTGTGCTCGTGGTTTGGCTTTCCGAAGCTTGAGTGGTGCTATGGTGTTTATGGCCTTAAGGATAGTTGTGTTGTATAACTCTACTAGTTCAGTAGGGTTGGTCATGGTGGGTGAGAAGTCGATGATGGGTTGGAGTAGCGGGAGGAGTTTCTCTAGTGTGATATTTTTGTTGTTTCTTGTGAGTATGGGTGGGGCATTGGAGGAGGGCAATGGTGTTTGAGTGCCTTTGTTGATGGTGAAGGTAATAAGGTGGTGATCGGTCCAGGCGCATGGAGTGTTGGAGAGGATGGTAGTGTTGCAATTGAGGTCAGCTATCCAGTCAAGGATGCGGCCTTTGTTGTGTGTGGGTTGTGCGATATGGTGGGTGAGTCCTAATTCTGAAATAGTGTTGGCGATAGTGTGAGCTTTGTCATCTTTCTCATCATTGAGACCTAGATTAAAGTCTCCTAGGATGAGTAGTCGAGAGTTAGGTTTGATATTGTTAGAGAGTAGAAGGGCTATGTCGTCATTAAAGGATAGTATGGGGCCTGGCGGTCTGTAAATGAGGTGGATGGTGATAGTGCTTGTGTGCGTTGTGGATAGTTTGAGGGTGAGTAATTCCGCTGATGTCAGTGATTGGTTTTGTATGTGTCTAATGTTGATGGAACTTTTTGCAATAACGGCTACTCCACCACCTTCAGCTGTTTGTCTGTCTGCACGGTAGATGGTATAGTCATTGGGTATAGCAAGTGATAGAGAGGGGCCAGATGCTGGGTGGAGCCAGGTCTCTGTAATAGCTATGAAGTCGAGATCATTGACGGTAATAATGTCGGCAACGTCTAAGGCATGGGCGACTACAGATCTCGCATTGATGAGTGCACCTTTAATGGTTTCGGTGGTGATGCATGATTTTTTGGTATGGGTGCGGGGGGAGGGTGCGATCAGGCCGTGTGATATCTGGTCTGTCGGAAGTGTAGGGCGTGTGCAGTGAGGGGCAGATTTGGTTAAGGTTATGTTTTGTTTGTTGCCTAGATTGGGGAAGGATGTGTGTGTTCTGGATCTGAGTCGGGTGAATCTCGATAATCCTGAGCAGGGATAGGATCTGCTGGTAGTGAGGTTCGTGATAGTGGGTTGGCCGATGGGAGTAGTTTGTGATGCTTCTTGGGGGCTGGGGGCGTCTGCTATGCGATGAGAGTCAATGGAGGAGGCAGGCTGGAAGGGGTTGATGTTGGGTAGGAAGGGGGTGGGGCAGGGTATGGGATAATGTCTGGGGCAGGCTAGTCTGCTGAGGCCGTTGGGGTGTAAGCGAAAGTGTGGCCCTGTACAAGGGGTGTCATGGGGGACCAGGCAGAATGGGAACATAATGAGGAAGGTCCAGGTTATCATGTCTGAATTTAGAGGGAACTGACGCACAAAATCGTCAGAGAGAAGCTAGTGCGCAATGTTAGTACACAATGGTGCTGCAGTGAGGGTACTAACGCAGAGAATCGGAGAAATGCTAGTGCACAGTGCTGATACCCAGTGCTAATACACAGTGTACTCTAAGCGACCATAAGGCACTACACAATGTCACAGTGGTCTCTAAGCGACCATAGGGCACAACACAAGTGGTCACAGTGGTCTCTACGCGACTATAAGGCACTACACAATGTTACAGTGGTCTCTAAGCGACCATAAGGCACAACACAGGTGGTCACAGTGGTCTCTAAGCGACCATAAGGCACAACACAGGTGGTCACAGTAGTCTCTAAGCGACCATAAGGCACTACACAATGTCACAGTAGTCTCTAGGCGACCATAAGGCACAACACAAGTGGTCACAGTGGTCTCTAAGCGACCATAAGGCACTACACAATGTTACAGTGGTCTCTAAGCGACCATAAGGCACAACACAGGTGGTCACAGTGGTCTCTAAGCGACCATAAGGCACTACACAATGTCACAGTAGTCTCTAAGCGACCATAAGGCACTACACAATGTGA
Source organism: Ambystoma mexicanum (assembly GCF_040938575.1). Taxonomy (NCBI): domain Eukaryota; kingdom Metazoa; phylum Chordata; class Amphibia; order Caudata; family Ambystomatidae; genus Ambystoma; species Ambystoma mexicanum. Next base: position 910,192,526 of record NC_090935.1, on the reverse strand, counting down.
GCAGTAGTCTGTGTTATACCGTACTGCGAGAACAGGGTTCAGTGAAGGCTTGAAACAGTTCAGGTTGCTGGCTGGAACAGTTGAAAAAAGGTTGCTGTAAGGGGCGGTATGTTTACCCCAGAGGAGATGGGCAGGGGATCTAGCCCTATGCTCGGTGGCGTGTACAGGCTAGAGATAGGCACAGTGCACAGTGCCTTCGAGGTGGGCCGGTACGGAACCTGCTGGCTTGTGGTTGACTCCCAATAGAGGAGAGGGGCCAATCACGATGTTTGCAGGGTTGCGGGGCCGGATGGAGGGCTAAAGATGCGGCGGACAGCCATCTTTAAATGGTGTGGACCTCGGGGCTTCGATTGGTGGCTGGATGCACTTTGAGTGCATTAATGGGGCAGATCCTGGCAGGAAAGGCCGCACTGGGCAACGCTGGAGCGGCGCGGATATTACTAAATAATTTGCCGCGTGTTGCCTTCAAGACGCACGCTCGTGCTGTAGCTAGGGACTCGTGACATACCTGGTGTCAGCAGCTCCAGCAGTAGATGGAAGGAGCTACTGCCCATGGTGGCTCTGGATTGGTAAGGGCAGAGTTTCCGGCCCCTGGCTCCTGTGGCTCCGAACAGGCACCCAACAGGCCTTAGAATGGCCTTCGAGCTGGCCGCCGGCGTAATCCGCCTGCCGGCGGTTCCAGCTGATGAAATTGAGGCTCAGCCTCGGTTTCACGCTGCGCTGCGCCCGGCATGGGCGAGTCAGGCGCCGTGTGGGGACAGGGTCAGGCAGGCCCTGTCCGAGTTCCCCGCTCGGCGCGTGGTTCCTCTGCTGGGCTGGGGGTGCTGGGGGGGCTCCTGCCCTCGCCCCACGATGAGGAAGGGTGGAGGATAGATACAGGAACTGTCCAAAAGGGAGATTGCCTCTAACATTTTTAGCATGACGGCTCCCATAATGCAACACGGGATTTTTATCTGTGGTCTTAGTATAGGGCCTTACTAGCAGTTGTCCTTGCTCGTGTTAAATGGTGATTTCTAGATAGTTCACTTCCCAATTGCTCATAGAGCCCTTGCACTTCAGGTCTGTTGTGTCCATTCAACCACCACACAAAGCTGTTAGCCTCTTCTTCACAGCCTGTCCATAAAAGAAACACACCATCTTTGTATCTCAGCCAAAAATCCAGTTTCTCTTTGAAAGGATTGATCATTGCATAGACATCTGTTTCCTGAAACGTGTTGACATAGAAGTTTGCTTCCATCGGGGGCTCGATGCCACTACCTAAAGCGCTCCATGATTGGAACCTTAATAGCGACAACAAAGCAGTGGGTTTCATCATGGTTCATTTGTCTAGTGGCTAGCTATAGCATCCAAAAACCCATGCTGCACTTTCTGAGGCATTCATGAGGTACTGGTTGCAGAGGCCCATTGAGGAACCAGAAAAGCCAATCTGAATATCGGACTGCCCCATCCGTTCACTTGTGTTGAAGCACCCCAAAAGCCATTCTAAAACTGCAGTGGATCCCCAATCATCCTTGGGTCTTGTTGCCACCCAAAAACCGTTGTTGATTGTTAGCACCCCAAACAGTCAGTGCTTGTGGCACACAAAGCAGCCAGGGCTTGTTGAATCAGTTGCAGAAAACTCCATAAATCCAACGGCTGACGGCTGTCGGCTGGCACATTCCACATCCAGAGTGTCTGCCTGCTGCACCATCCCACTGTTGGAAAACATGTTGGTATGGTAGGTATGGTATTGTTTATTTATATAGCGCCTATACACAGGTAAGTGTTTCAAAGCACTCAAGGAAGGTGGGAACATCGGGAAAAAAACAGTCGCTCAGAGCCCTTGAAATTCTGAGATGATAATAGTCTGTACAGGCACAGTAAGTGCGTATAATACATTTTTAACAAGTTAAGACACAGCAAATAGGCCTGACAGCGATTCTTCAGTATTACCAATGCAGTTACAGGTGAAGACAGGTAGAATAGACAGACAATCTTCAGGCATGGTGCATTCAGATCGTGGAAGTGCACAGACGGTGACAGTGAAGGGGAGGTCCAAGTGCACCAGGTCGCTGGAGACTGGGGTAAGTGCACAAAGAGCAACTCTCATGAGTTATTCTCAAGTGCAGTGAAAGTGGGTTGGGTGTAGGGCCCTGACGCAACTGCGAGAGGACTGGCAGGGGTGCCCAGGACCGGTGAGACTCTGAGGTGAGGTACACCAGGTAGCCAGTCAGCAAGCTGTAAGGGAGGAGGGAAAGAGTAGATAGTTAGGTTATCAAGGCAGAGAGAGAAGCAAGAGGAGAAAAGGAGTTTCTGAAACTTAAGAAGATCAGGCTCAGGATGCAGGGCGGCAGGGAGGCTATTCCAAAGGCATGCACCTGCTGAGGATAAGGATCTCCCTCCAAATCCCTGCTTGGAGAACTGGCTCACTCCCAGAAGTTTGGTGGTAGATGAGTGGAGGGCTCGTGAGGGACAGTTTTTGCCTCTAAATAAAAACAAAAAGAATGTAGAATCAGAATAGGACATCTTTTACACAATGACAATCAAATAGATTTTTAAAATACGTTTTCTTTTCAAACATTAACGGATACTGGGCCTCATTACACGGACGGCGGTAAGGGTTTACCGGTAAGGGCACCGGTACCGCTAAACCCTTACCACCTTACTACGAGGTCCCTTTGCGGGTTGCTACTTTAACGCCTGCTATTTAGCAGGCGTTAAAAACCAACCCGCAAAGGGACCAGGGTGCTAATTACGGTACCGCAATTTGCGGCATCGTAATTAGCGCCTTCCCCATTCCCATAGAGCCCTATGGGGCAAAAATGGGAATGGGGAAGGGCAATGGGGGAAGGGGGAATTACCGCCCCGCCAACCTTGGAATAGGGCGGTAATTCCCCTTTCCTCCAAGGCGGTGCCGGTATTTTACCGGCATGGACCAAGGTGCTAATAGCACCTTGGTCCTCCGCCTACCGTGTAATGAGGCCCACTGTGTTATGGTTCCCCTGGCCCAATGGTAAACACATTAAAAATCAACCTTTCAAGCAGTTTGTGCAAAAGAATCTTGGCTAAACCTCTTCATCAAGATGTGTGATCTTTGACAAAAACTCAAATCCCAACGTGTAAGGCCTGCCAAAATTGTAAATTAACATTTTCAGTATTGAGCGAGACATGGCTGCATTTATAACTGTATTTTAAAAAGGCTATCACAGGGTAGCACACGTCTATCTCATAGTGAACAGCGAAAAACGCTTTGCGCCTTAGCAACCCATTGAACCATCCACATGTGAAAGATGCAGCCTAACAATCTGCGCTTCCCTTGCACACAGAGAAAAGACATAAAAGCTTTTTACTGCCCAGGTACTGTAATTTGTACCACTTTGCGATCACAACACAAAAGAAAATGTAAAATGTAATACCTACTTGGAAATACAAAATGAGTCCACTAGAACCACTGGACACGATCTAAAACATGAATTGGTACAGTTGTTTGGAAGAAACTAGCATTTATGACCTCTTTCAAATATTCAAAAACAATATTTCAGCAGCCACAGTGCATAACAAAACATTTTACATAAAATAGTTACAAAGGAGCGCGAGAGCCCATCTACTGAGAACAGACATGGGTCAAATACACTGTTCTATGGAATTGTTTCCACTCAGGAGGGTCTACAAGCACGCTTTAGCTTACTGCACCCTTCACAGAAAAGAAATAACCATTTGCATATCAGTCTTTGTCCCACCCATAAGGGCAGTCCAGCACTGAAATGCTAGGCAAATCTCCTCTGAAAAAGATATGATAGGTTATTTATAACATGCTTAATACCCAGAGGTTTCTAAGAGCGGACTTGGGGATCGAACCTGTGTTGCTCTGTGTCTTCTTGCTTCCAGGGCGAGCACGTTGTCCTTAAGCTATCCTCGCGTGAGAGTACCATTAGCAACCCCAGACACATGCTTCGGCCTAGTCGGGCCTCATCAGTGAGGTGAAGCTGTGCCTCTCTAAGGCATACCATCTTAAGTCCAATGTAACACCCTGGCATTTGCCCCCTTAAAATATTCCAACAATTCAAGCAGTTTGTGCGAAAGAATCTCAGGTACAGCGCATCATAAACATAAGTGCTATTTGACAACCTAGACCTCAGTGCATATAACAAACTGGAAGTATTGGTCAACCAGTTGGAAAGACTGATCCGACATGAAATTAGTCAAAAATTACAAGCCACTTTCACAATATTATAAGGCACAACGTATCCCTCGTGGGTTAAGAATAGAACGCGAGACAACCTTATGCAAAGAAAACCCAGATTTTGTCAAAAGATAGAGGTATATTCTAAATAAATGTTCCTTAGATTTAATACTGCTTACGATTGAGGAATTATCAAAATCACTAACTACCATAGAAACAGTTTTGGAAACGATCAAAGCCACTCTGATCAAAACAATCACCAAAGAAGAGTTAACATCCATATTAGTTTATTGTCGTAGTTAGTTGTCTTAGTTGCATATTTAGAATTTAGAAGATACAAATATTAAACTTGATACTTACAAAAAAGAAATGGAGGCGAAAAAAATAAGAAAGTTCAGACGTGATACTCTGGACTATAAATTAGATATAGTTTATTCGTGGAAGGAATATTACCGCCAGAAGGATTGGGCAAAAAGTGGAAAAAAAAACGTATAACAAAAAAACTCCAGCTACAGGCAGTGCATCCTCTGAGGTTTCCAGTGCAGAACCTGAACCTCAAGAAATAGAACAAGAATCAATTATTCAGATAGATGACCAAGTAGCATCATCCTCCAGAATTGCCACACTGCCCTCTGAAAATATTTCTTCTTTTTCAGACCGCGCAAAATGAGAAGAAGCGCAAAGAAAAATCCATCAAGAAATGTGAACTTTCCTCAAAAGAAAATCTAGTGATTAACATCTCAAGTCATAATTTGACCAGATTCAAATAAAATATGTTGCGAAAAGGGATCTCATTTGTTCCACACTTTAGCAGTAGATTGTTAAAAGAAAAAATCAATTTTTTCAAACTAATACCCAAAATGAGATTGAAAATATTCTTCGACACATGTGAATGAGGCAACTCCAGGAGAGAAAATCCATACTTAGAAATTAAACCAAAAAGTACATTTCTACCACCCATCCAAAACCCTCTTTTGGAAGTATTCCAAAAACAGGTGATGAAAGACTTTGAAAGTTGAACTTCAAAAAAAGAACCAAAACAAAGTTCACACCCAGAGAACATCAAGTGTTAGACAGATTATGGAAGAATCCTAATCTAGTTATCAAACCCGCAGACAAGGGGGGTGCCCTTGTGCTGATGAACACCACACAATACAAGATGGAAATTGAGAGTCAATTAGCAGACCAAAACACGTACTTAGAAATCTTTACGAATCCTACAGAGGAAGTACGACAGATTATTAAAACCGCACTTGATGAAGCTGAGTCCGACAAAAGTATCAGTCATCGTACAAAAAGTTTCCTCACCAATCTGCATCCAGCTATGCCCATAATATACACTCTGCCAAAGGTACACACGAATCTCATGAACCCACCGGCAAGACCAATAATTTCAGCAAATACCAGTCTGTAAGAACCTCTAGCACAATATTTAGACAGGGCTATAGAACCTCTGACCCACAATTTCAAAACATGCATTAAAGACACAAATGACTTTCTGAACAAATTACAGGATATACACTTTGATGAAGAAAATTACATTCTATTTACCATGGATGTCACAAGTCTATACACCAATATCACCCATTAAGGTGGTGTGGAAGCCAAATAATGGCTATTGTTATCTTCAACTAAAAAATGCAAGGCAGATGAATTATTTATTCTCAAATTACTCAAAATAGTCCTACAGAACAACTTTTTTATGTTCAAAGACAGATATTTCATTCAAACATCAGGAACCTCCATGGGTGCCGTGATGGCTCCAAGTTATGCGAATACGTACATAGCATACATGGAGGGAAACCTACAGCCTGATTCATGGAATTATTTGCGTGAGAAAGGCAGATTTGCACGCCTTTCTTCCCGAAAATCCCAGTTTGAAGTATGGGGATTTTCGGGCAGAAAGACGCGCACATCTGCATTTTTCACGCAAATAATTCCATGAATTAGGCACAATGGCCCTCATTACGACCCTGGCGGAAAGTGACTGACCTGACCGCCATAGCGTAAATAGCGTTTCCGCCATTGCACGACGGAGTAAAGTGCGGCTAATTCCGACCCATCGGGCACGAGCACTACGCCATGGCGGAAGTGCAAAGTCCGCGATGGCGGAAATGTCCCCAAAACGCCCCTCACCGCCGTCGTACGGCGCCCTAGGTGCAATTCCGCCACCCATCTTAGCGGTCACCATAATGAGCGGCAATCGGAAAGTACGGTGACCGTAAATATACGGAAACGGAAGTAAAAACATGGTCCCGGAACGGGAAACAGCACGCCGTACACCTATAAAATCAGAATTCCCACACAACCATAAAAAATACTACCCTGAGACACATCCCAACCCGTCATCCACCCTAGTGAAAGCAATAAAAATGGGAAAAGTAGCGAAAAAAGCGTGCGACCGCAAGCGGCAGGTCCACTTCTCCCATGAGGAACTCACCGTGCTCACAGAGACCCTCCAGGAGAATGCTGCCGTCGTCTTCTCGACGCAAATTACCAGGACGGCACTTGCGAACAAGAAGGCCATATGGGCCCTGGTGGCACAGCGGGTAAGTGCGGTGGGGACCGCACCCCGCAACCCACAGCAATGCAGATGACTTGCGGATACGCGTACGGAGCATACTATCCGCCAACCGTAACATTGCCACAGCTACCGGGGGAGGATCGGAATCACGCATCAAGTTGACCCCCTGGGAAGAAATCTGTGCCTCCACCATTGGAATGGAGAGTATAGAGGGAGTCGGAGGGATGGAGAAAGGAGTGCAGACATCCGAAGAATCAGGTAGGTGGCCCAAATAAAACAATGCTAAATCCACAATGTCCAATCATGTGAAGTACCATGTGTCCACATAGTGCAACAGTAACACATGTCCAGGAGAACGTCCACATACATTGGCCTGATAGCGCACTTTAAAAGTCACATTAAATACATAAATAATTAAAAATCCTTAAAACACCCTCTACACGTGCAGCAGGCACACCCTAACTGCAGGCTGCAAAACAACTGCATCCTCAATCCACACAAAAATGAAACCACCTCCAAGGCCCTGACCCAAATCACCCTCAGGTACCACCCCAATGCATGTGATACATTGCCATTCCAATTTCCACAGACCCATTAATAACGCTCGCCCTCCTTTACTCCACCACAGGGTCCGATTCAAACGACGAGCTTCAGGACACCCCTACCAGCACACCTGCAAAGAGGGCCAAGACCAACGGCCAAAGACCCTCCACCTCAGCTGCACGGATCAAGACACGGCAGCAGCACAAATCAAGTGGCAGCACACAGGAGGGAACTTCAACAGGCACCCCAGCAGCCAGCATGCCCACAACAGCACCACCACAGGTCCCCCCAATGGATGCCACAGAAGGCACTTCTTCTGGTGGCAGCAGCACCATAGGTGACACTGCATTAATGGCAGCATGCTCCGACACAGAAAACGGGGATGTCGATGTAGGACCCATCCATGACCTGTCTCAATCCCCCTGTTTGTTTCATCCCGTACACCATGAGGATACCACGCAGGGGCACCCACAAGACGACGACTGGCCATCCCCCACAAGCCCTGTGGCAAGGCAACATGAGGTGATCAGCCCCTCTGTGACACCACCGCAAATGGCCATGGCACAGCAGAGGCAACAGTCCCTCGACCAGGTGATCGTGCAACAGCAGCAACTGGCCACGCTCCTCAAGGACCATGCTGATGAATGTGGGGGTACTAAGGCAGCCATAGAAACATCAACTGAGACACTTAGGGCGTAAATGGAGAGAAGTACAGAGACACTAAGGGCACAAATGGAGAGAAGCACCGAGAGCCTGAGAGTACAAATGGAGAGAAGCACCGAGAGCCTGAGGGGGGAACTGCATGCGACGTCCAAAGACGTATGTGCTGAACTTGCCGCTGTGCGCCGTGTGCTCACTGAGCTCTCACAAACCCTTAGGGACATGCATGGACGTGAGCAGGCAAAGACATCATCCGTTGCAAGTTCCGTCCAGGGCAGCCCCCAACGTAGATCTGGGAGGAACCTGCGCTCCACAGGGAGGGGTGCCCCTGATACCCGGAGAGGGGGCTTGCAATAGCGTCTGCCCACTGACAATGAGCATCTTTGGACACTGGTGTTCGGGGGGGAGGTAGGAGGGTGGAGGGGGTGTGTTGGGCTCACTTGGGTGGCGGGTCGATGGGGTGTGTAACATAATTTCACATATGCTATAAACATTGCACAATCATCCAATGAGATGTGTGGACATTGATCTTTGTGTACGAGGCCTTTATAGGCGTACAGTCCACATTGTGCATGTTCCAGACACACACAGTGCCACAAGTCCCGTGTCCATGTATCAGCCACCAGGCGTGAGTGCTAGAAGCATGAATCAATGAGAATCTGACGAATGTCACGGCCCTCCTGTGCCTCGCGGACTCCTTGAGGTGCTGCCACATCCCCACTCTCATCATGACCATCTTCAGGTGCTTGCAGTTCTGCGTCAGGGGGCATGGGCACATTTCTACGTACGCACATGTTGTGTAGCATGACACATGCCATGACCATCTTTGCAACCTCCTCATGGCGGTACAGGAGTGCCCTGCCAGACCTGCTGAGGCAGCGGAAACGAGTCTTCAGTAGGTCGAATGCCTGTTCTATGACTACACGGGTACGTGAGTGGGCATGGTTGTAGTCCTCCTCATGCTGGTTCTGTGGGTTCCGGAGTGGTGTAAGGAGCCATCTCTTCAGTGGATACCCGGCATCACCTGTATGTGGACAATAAAGGATGTTTGTGGAATGACATTGCTACGTACGCACCCCCCCCCTTCCTGCCAGGTCATTGCCGCATCACATACCCCACATTATCATGCATGAAATGAGACTCACCGAGTAGCCAGGATCTGTTCCCTGCGTGTCGCTCCATGTAGCGTGGTATTGTAGAGTTCCTCAAGACCATAGAATCATGGGTTGATCCAGGAAATCGGGCACAACAATGTGTAATGATCCTGTTGGAGTCACACACCATTTGTACATTAAGAGAATGATATTGTTTTCGGTTGCGGTACTGGACCTCCATGGCATGTGGGACGACCAATTCCACATGGGTGCAGTCGATGGCACCAATGCAACCCGGTATGCCGCCAAGTGCATGGAATCCCACTTTTGTGTTCGTAATTTCCTGCTCCGAGCGTGGTAGAGAGATGTAGTCGTCTGCGTGCTTCAGGAGGGCATCGAGCACTTGCAATAGTGTCCGTGAGAACACTGGCTGTGAAATGCCATGCAACTGTCCGACTGTGTGCTGGTAGGTGCCTGTGGCCAGGAAATGGAGTACAGACACCACCTTCAGTAGGGGTGGGATGGCGGTTGGGCTATCTATCATGCTGACAAGGTCAGCCTGTGTCATGTCCACAATGGCGGTTATGGTCTCCCGGTCCAAACGGTAGAGGGTGTGGATCTGCTCATCCGTGAGGTTGAACGGATGTGCTCGGAGGCGTGGGATTGCGGGCTGCCTGCGTGGTGGTAGTGGCTGTGCTGGCGGGCCTTGCTGGCCCTGCCTTGCCCTCCTCCTCCTCCTGCGTCTCCTCTGTGCGGCCGGTTGTTGTAGTAGTTGGTGTTCGTCTTCTTCTTGAAGTTGGAGTACTTGCAGTGCTATCAGGTCCCCCAGGGCCAACATCGCTAGTCCTGCCGGTAGTATTTTGGAGTGGGTGTGGTTGTGGGAGGGGGTTGGGTGTGCAATTTATGTGTTTTCAGGCTGTATAGCCTCCACCTGTGGTGATTCATTCCACCTGTGCAAGCTGCAATCCCCTTTGGGCGAGCACGTCCCGCACACAACGCTGCAATTCGACGCATGGCATCTTGCTATTACAATCATGTATTTGATCCCGATGGCAGTGAAATATTGGTTCATATGTTCATTCTGCTATGGTCCCATTGTTTCACATACTATCTTTGCAGTCGCGAACAAACTTGTGAAGGGTCAGTGGAATGTAGTACTCGATTAACGGTGGACCCTCATGCAGCACTGTACCGAGGTTCACCGACGGGCGGGGCGTCCCATTTGTGAGTGAAGCCAGTTGCCATTTTCACACACTGCCGCACTACATGGATGAATTTGTGATTTCAAGCGGTCACAGATGCCTTTTCGACGTGATGTTGCAAATGAGGAATTCGAAGGACGGCGCTTTCGGTTTTCAGCTAGCGGCGAGGAGACGCCCACAGGTCTGCCTGCAAATATAACGGTCTATTGTTTAATGTCCTTGGGACAGGGGCCATGGCGTGAATGCAATGATTGATATGAACAGTATGGGATGCGCAATAGCGTAGTGGACGATAAGGCAGGACGTTCCCAAATACATGTTACTTCACAACACTGGAATTCCGGCCTGGAGCACAGTGGATTTTGCAGACTGCATTACGCACAGACTCAATGGAAATTTCACATGTTATGTGAGTAAATAATCAGGCGTTTTCATTCCGGGATGAGGGAATGATGTATGGATGCATGGACAGATGATTTAATGGAGAGTTTGCCATGTACAGGCCTTTTTGGAATCTATCCACCTCCCCTGCGCTATGTGATGCAGAGCTGCCATAGTGGGACCATCGTCTATCTGCCCTTGTTGAACCCTCCCTATCTCGACGCGCCTTCAAACACTTGTGTCTATGCACGTTACTAATCCCATCTAATGGATTCTGTTTTGACAGACGCATGCACACAAACACTCGTTTGTAATAGTGTTTTCACCTCGATTTTTATAGTTATGATTCGCAAGTGATTTTTGGGTGGGAATAATCCTTTTGAGTGGGCTAGCATGCATATGGCTGTGGATTTAGTGTGATCATTGAAGTGAGTAATTCAAATGAAGTTCTGATGCCCATACTATTCTTTTTCATTTCATTTGGGTGACAGGTATCTCCTCCCCTTTTGCCGCTGCCATCTGTATGCCACTCCTGCAGATGGCTTTTACTCCTGACACCTGCTGCTTCGTGTTAATCAGTGGAGCACCATTACGATCTTATGGGACGATCGCCAATGGGCCACATGCCCTTACGCAGTACTAGTGGCTAGGAGCAACATATCGACCTTTCAGCTGGACTAGTGCCTACCTAATGGGACGGCCCTGCGGTTCTAGGCGCTTCCATGTTGCCTTTTTGAACGTGAATGTAGCCCCTGTGTACCATGAAGGAACAGGGCGTCACACAAGAAGAAGCTGGTCATTTATTGCGGATGCAGCCCACAATAATGAAATATATTTTGGAGTACATGACCTAATGGCTGTATGGGCTTGGTGATTTTGTTGTGCATTAAATTTCTATTCTGATATTAACCGTGTAGCGTTCTTCTTTGCAAGTAATGTAGCATATTCCTATTTGTGGAGCGATGTATTGTGAGAAGATCTGCATTGGGTTCCGGCTTCTGAGTATAGTTGCGTGGTACTGTATTGGGCGCGTTTGCCTACGAAGCCCAGTGTGGTCAGGGATAGGGGCTACCATTATGACTGTTTTAATGATGTCATGCTCAGGGGCGGGGGATTAGCTTTTGTGTAACAGATGCCGGTCAGCCAGGTGGATTGGTGGAATGATGTGATTATCAGAATATGGCAGGTCACAGGTGCCTGTGTTTGCGTGCGTTTCTTGGAGGGAGACTGAGGTCATGTCCATTGGAATAGCTTCTGTATTCGTGCCATCTGTGCCCTGCAGCTCCCATTGGCCCCTCTTGAGATGAGCCTGGCTGCTCAGTCACTCTGCCAACTTGTGTGGTACATGTTTATGCTGATGGTTGGTTTGTTTACTGGCAGGAGTACAGGGCTGGTGCAGTCTCACTCAGGATACTGCTTTGAATGTTGCCTTACACTGGTGTCAGTCGATGCGGGGGCCTGTTTTTGTTTGTCTCATATTTCAGTTCATGTTGCTGGACTTGAACCTTCACATGCCTGTGCTGCATCAGTGCGGCAATGGTGCCATGGCAAATATGGATGGCCACTCACAAGGCACTTGGAGCCCCTAGATTCATTTGTTCGTTGGCATGCATGGGTGACTTGTGCATTTCACTGGTTGCATTGTGTGACTTCATTGCACCTACGAGGAGTTGTGCAATGTGGCCAGGGAGTGGTGTACAGGCACTCAGTAGGGCCTTTTACGGTTGGTTCGCGATGCCGTACTTCTCACCATGGCGGAATGGTACTTTCCGCCATGCTTGATGGCGTTAGGTACATGTCCGATAGGGTCAGAATTCGCGTACCGTTGCGCCATGGTGGTAATTACGGTTTGGCATGGCGCGCGTGCGCGTACTTGGTGCAGTTAGCGTTGGCGTTCACTAAGGTGTCGCTAATGGCATCGTACTTTACGGTGACGGGTCATAATCGCACCGAGCGCTATTCGATGGCGGTATTGCATTTCCGCCATCGTTTTTTGATTTCCGCCAGGGTCGTAATGAGGGCCAATGTCTTTTGTGATATGAAATGGATGAAACATCTTACATTCTTTGTAAGGTGCATTGCTGATTTATTTGGCATATGTAATGGTTCCCCGGAGGAACTATCAGAATTTTTTGATCAAATGAACACAATGGCCCCCAGAATAAAATTCACATTAAAAACGAGCAAAACATCAATTGAATTCTTGGATGTTGAAGTTTACACCAAAGCAGGGAAATTGGAAACCACAATATTTACCAAGACCACTGACAAAAACATCTTATTGCACACCAATAGCTTTCACCACAGGAATTATCTCGAAGCCCCACAAATATACCACAAAAACTGAGGAACTCAAGAATACATTTGAGAAAAGAGCATATGACCCTGCAGTCATCAATACCAGTGCAGTAAAAGCAAGTAACACAGTAGGCTCAAGGCGTTAGAACCCAAAGTATATGAAACTGAAGAGAAGCTAATATATGTGACAACATATTCACAGCAAAGTAGGCAAATAAAACACATAATTAAGAAGAATTGGGAAACACTAACCCTAGATCCCATGATGGGGAGATTGTTTCCGGAACCACCTTACAACAAGAGCAAATCGGTAGGAGTGCATCTAATTAAAGCTGACTTTGCATACAAAAGAGATAGGACTCAGAAGTACAATGGCACCATTCCATGTCACAACTGCAGAAACCTGATCAAAGAAAATTATATTAACCACCCACACAAAGGATATGAGATCAACCTATATCACTCCTCAACATGTGACTCCAATAACGTGATCTATGGAATAAGATGTCCTTGTGGTTTGTATTATGTAGGTCTGACCACAAGGAAAGCCAAAACCAGGTGGTCAGAACACAAGTCGAACATCCGAATGGCATCGGACAAATCACCTGTAGCACAGCACTTTTTAAAATACTTAACAGATTGTTACTTCAACGGGAGAGCTATTGGATTGACCGCCTCAACTCGATGTCCCCTAATGGGATGAACATGGAGTGGGATTTAAGTTGTTTTCTATAAGGAATACAAGGCACCTACAGGGGACACCCCCCACATCTTAAAAAGTGGTGAAATACCTCCACTTTAATCTGGTCCACCGTGACAATACTACACCCACAAGCAGAACTATGGAACATGCATATATACCTTGATTCGACCAGCAGCTGAATATCTCCATATTTTAAATGTAAAACCATCCAGACCATGGATCAAGCATATCAAAACAACTTGTTACTCCAACATCATTCCAATCATTGGAAAAAACAAGAGATATAGGACTCTATTTAGAAGAAAAAGAGATACACAACTTTGTACATCTCAGTACACAACCTAATACATGGATCCAGGCTTCATAAGCTAGTATCGGTTAAGAAAATACCAGTCAAACATGACACTCTTCTTGCACCTGCCATGAAGTCCATTTTCTAATTTATTTTGTGTTCCTACCGGCGCGCAAGCAAGGTAGTTACCACAGCAATCAGAAACCACAGAAAGCACAGAGAACACGCAGCCCGCGTAACTGCACGAGACTTCAGAAAACTCAAAATAGGTAATGCAGGGATCCCCAACAGCTTATATTTTATTAAAAGGACAACGCCAGATAAAGAGATACATTCATGTATCTTTTTGTTACAGACAGCAAACAAGGCTATTTAGAGAGCACAGAAGCCATCAGAACACAAAGAACACGCAGCCGCATCCATAAAAAAGGAACGCGCACAAATACTAAGGAGGAGCGTAGAGGCTGCACCTAATGTGAAGAAGAAGGTACAATCCCACATGTATTATAAACTAGACTGACCTCAGCATTCCAGTTAGTCATAATCCTAACTAAATAGAGTCGTTTCTCTCTAGGAAAATCTGACCAGCTGAGTCCTATTGTGCAACTACAAGAAACTAGAATATTGCCTACACATAGACTGCAGCGGCTTCAGGAGTTTGACACCAGTTACTAATCTGACATACCCTGTGTATTCACAACGAGGTGAGCTTCCTTCGATGTATAATTAAAACGATTGTGCAACATATAAATGCAGGGCTTAGAACTGAGACCCAGCGCTGTCATGTAGCAACTGGTCCCATTTCTAGCCCACCTTTCATGACCACCCTCATAAAGGATACCTTTTTTTACTTACAGATCTATCTCTCAGAGCGAGAGGAGACTGAAACATAAGCCAACATGAAATTTTGCTTTCTCCAGTCCACTGATTTTGTGGCACTCATCTTCTTTCTTCCCTGTTTGACAACAAACTCAAATCCCCCAGGTCCTGGCGTGCCAAAATCAAAGTTCACAAAACTCTGCCCCTTTCATGCACAGCAACCCCCAATGGTTTCAAACTGGGTCATAATCAGTTTGTGATTAATATTTAGCACACTTCAACTATTTTACCAGGTTTATTGGCATGGGTACTAAAACAATGCAGTGTGAGTCTGCCGATATGCTGCCCCACAAAAAGACAATTTTGTCCTTGCCTTTCAAGGATGTGACTTAATCAAGTACAATTAGGGTTTAATTAGGGTTTAATTTGTGGAAGACTTTTTAAATGTACAATGTTTAAAGCACATTTTTCAAACATGCACAGTATTTGAAGTCATGCGAGCGGGGCTGCCCACTGAAAAAAGTGCTGCATTTTCTGGGGCGATGCGTATGTGCGTGCTTATGCGTTTGTGTGTGTGTGTTTGTATCCTCACAAAGATGACATTTTCCTCTAAAAATGTAATCCCTGCAGGGTGCAAAGTTGTAGGCTTGGAAGGCCTGAATTTGCAAAGAGCACCCATTATTTGAAATATCCCCATGCCCCATTGTATACACTTAAAACATGGTAGGCTTACATAATTGCACAGGATCACACACTTTGGGTAACCAGCAGAGCCTGGATTTCAACACATCAAAAGCCCCAATTAATTATCAGCTTCTCCATATGAGAGCCCCTTTGGAAGGGGGAGCGGATAATATGATGATGGCAGGAGCAATCAAGACAAGGATTCGAACAGTTGCATTCTTTAATTGACAAAATGTATCAATGTAAATTGGAACAAATGAAGCCCAAAACAATATTGTACCACAGGCTTTCACACAGCATCAATGAGTGCATTGCTGAAACACAGTGCATTCATCACAGCCTTTAAAGAGGCAGCGCCCTCATATGTGTTCTTAAATGTGAGTGTTACGCTCACCTGGTATCCACAGGGACGCCACCCAGCTGTGTTACTCGCTGGTATGCTTTGCCCTGATGTGGTCTGCGGGGAAGGTTCTGCCTGAAAATACAGGAGGACTGTGTTCAAGACTGACCGACTGGGGTAAGTATCCTCCCTCCACCCCGTATGATTTCAGTCCCTCTGGCGCCCTCTCCTCACCTTGTGGTAGAATTAGGCATGCTCTCCGTCCTGCCTTCTTTGCAGGGGCGCGTTGTCTTTCATGGGCAAGTGCGGTCCAGTTACTTCACTGACGCCGGCCCATTTGATATTGTTCAAGTAGGTCTTATTGCTGTTCTTTAGTTTTGTTGCTATCCTGCATGCCTTTCTTTGTTTAAAATGTCTCTTTTTTTCTCCCTTAGGTATGCAGAGCTTCAGCGCGGTGAACTGGCTTGGTTGAACCCCGCTGGTAAATGATGGTGCATTAAGACCGCTATGATGCGGTAAGTATGCGCTATGCTCAGCGCTGCGAAGTCTTGCCTTTGCTAACCTGTGTTTTCCTTCCTTGTAGGTCGCAGAGTTCTTCAGCGCGAGTAGAATGTCTGGAGTTGTGCCAGCCGAGAGGCGACCAGCCAGGTAAGCCTTTTGAGCAGTTCGTAATTTGTAAATGTCCCTACTGCTTTCTTTAATGTTGCCTCTATCTTCCTCTTTCAGGTCGTTCTGTCCGGGATGCGTGCAGATTCGAGGAAGCTGTTCTCAGTAGCTGCGAGTGTTTAAAGATGAAGACTGCAGGTAAGATACTGCTGCTAATGATGTTCCTTTTGTCTCCTTGCAGGTTCTGCTTCTCCGAGGTTCAAGGGAATAGCTGGACACGGTGAGCGTCACGTTGCAAGCTGCAAAGTAATGTGAAGCATGTTGTCTTGCTCGGGTGTGGTTTAAATAGCCCCAACAAAATAGTCCAGGTAAAGTAGTTCCTAGGCTACCACACCCAAAACACTAGACTGCATAGCTTGGTTCTTAGGAACCAAGCTATGTGGATGCCTCCATGTTGGCTGACAATACAATAAAGTAGTTCCCAAGCACATTGTTTTTCATGGTGTATGAGCCTGGCGCCATAGGCGCCAGGACTGGCCCCGTGAGGGCTTTTGAAGAGGATACCAGGCTCTAGAGGCCTGAGTCCTGACTCCACCTGGCCAATGGGTTTGCCAGAGGGGGTTTTGGGCGAGGGTCGTGGCAGCGAGTTACCCCATCAAAAATAAAAATGGTGAAACACACACTAATGTTTCACTACCCCAGTGTGGCTTAGCATTGGCATTAATACCAACATTTTTTGTAGATTAACCCTGTGCCATCTATTAAAAAACCTTCAAAGCCTATGAACCGCTAGACAGAGCCTTCCGGGACTGAACCATCGTCATGCTCAGCCCTGCCCAACTCAATTTACGGAAAGGGCCATTGGCTGTTCTAAACACATACAACCTTTACTTGCAAACACAGAAATGGCTATCATCTGAAACTGGTGGAGACTCATCTCCAGTTCCGGAAGCACCTCAAGACCTTCCTCTTTGCTGCTGCTTTTTCTCCTCTCCCCTGCTGACTTCCTGGCTGAAACTGAAACTGCACTGGTTACCTGGCCACCCTCTGATCTTAGGCCCAGACCCCTCCCCCACCAGTCGCACACCTGCACTGCCTTCCTGGCAACCACCGCACAGGGGGACTGTTTTCTGTATCCCTACAGTCCCACTACCAGCACTTGACACCTGATGTCTGCACTTACCCTTGCACTTGACACCAGCTGGCTGTACTTTTACATTTTGTTTATTCTATTATGCCATGTACTGCACTGTCCCCTCCCCCTTACACCTTTACCGTTACCCCTTCCGATACACTTGCTCGATCTGAATGACACCTGGCCTAGTAGGATCGTTGTCTGTCTTCTCTCTGTTCCCCCCCTCCCTTGCCTTGTTGGGCCTTGAAACACTTATGTATAGTCGTGTTATAAATGCCATATCATATCAAAGCTCGATTCTTATAGCCATGTGTTGGAACTGTATTTTTTTCCTACATGTCACACTAACAGTCATCCAGCTGTACAACACAGCTATACAGGGTGCTATGTAATGATACATTTAAAAAATAAATAAAACCCCTGACATTGAAACACACAATGCATGTTTAGTTTGAAAATAAAAACCAGCTCACCTTTTTCTCACTGACAAACCTCAAGCCGCTTCGTAAACACAGGGGCTGTTTTTCCAATCAAAGGCCTTGTAGCGGGTTGCAGTCCTCTGTCCCAGGTGCCTCTGAGCCACAATAAATCAAATTAGCTCCAGATAGCAAAGTTTCCTCAAAAGGCTGCAATCAACTCCAATCAATTAGTGGCACAGCAGGAGTCTCCAGCACAGGGGTTTAGCAGAAAGTCAGCCCCAGGCTAAATCAACGCAACTCCCAAGCCATATTCCTGCAGCAGTCAGAAGTGCACCTTTAATGGTTAATGACACCCACCCATAACCCTAGTGCTGTTATCCTGGTCACATAGAAACCAACATCTACAAATGTCCCCATCCCCCATGATGTCTTGCTTACTTTGCACAAACTGGGGTTCCTGAGTCCTTGTAGCAACATCTAATTTTAGCTGTATTTTGTTGAGTTCAGCAGATCTAAATAAAGAAGCCTTTAGCAGACCACCCATGTACATCCTGGTACTGGCTCAGCAAAAATGCAGAAATGACAGCATGAGTCATCTGCATTCTTGGCATTCCAGTTCAGCAGAGCTAAAAATATACCAATCCTTAGCCGGCTCCCATGTGCCTCCTGTTGCTGGTGCAGTGAAAATCTAGAAATGCTTGTATGAGTCATCAGAATTCCTGCCATTCCACAGGCCCCTTTGTCAGTGTATTGTGTTATCTTTGCATGTACATTGCAAAAGCCTGAAACACTGCCCCACTGCATTTCTGGCTTCATATTTGCATGTCGCCCCCAACACTCATTCCTCTGTTGCATGCAGCATGTGTCCCTGTAAACAGCATTAGGCTTTCTGAAGGGTGTGGAGACCTGATGTAGATTCTACAACTGCCCCTTTTACCTCTGCATTGTGTTCATATAAAAATCATCAAGCATTGCCAATAGGCAAAAGTTTATTGTAAATGTTTCACTGTTTATTTTAAAAAGAAACACGCATTGCCAAAATCAATAGTTTGGGGTCTTTTGTATTGGCACTGTGAATCACACTGTGCGTATAAAGGGAATTCACCTAGGTTTATTTTGACTGCCATCAAAGGTCTGGCATGCCATGACGTCATCTATACTATATATAGACTTTATATCCACAGAGAAATGGCTTAAGTCATAGGAGCGGTCTGGCTGCTAAACTGAAGTGGGTGCCAGGGGTCAATAGAGTAAGCCACTCTACAATAGGTCTGGAAATAAACGTCCAACTCCACTGCCACCCATTTAGTGCCAATGCGATACATGAATGCTGCAAATGAAGAACCCTGGCACTCGAATTTAGAAAAAAGTGCAAACATTTTGTTTATTAATCTATTGGTTAAAAGACCTACAAAGTTTTCAATTATAACATGAACAGTAACAAGTAAAAATACCCATGAAATTGGGTAAAGGTTTGCCACGTGTTTGGTCCTATGAAGGACTTCCTCAGGCTGTTTGTTAAAAAAAAAAATTACTCGGCTTGGATATTTAAACAGTGAGCATAACGCAAAGGAAGCAATCATCTGATTGTCACGTGATAGTCACTCAAAAACACAAGGTCAGAAATCATTATAACATGGTGGCCATATTAGTCTAGTTAAGTAAAGTACTTCAATCACTGCAAGTACTAGCACTGACCCACAATATAGAGTGAATGTAAGCGTCCCCAGAAACGCACCCCCCTTAGTAAGAGGCAATAATGGACACACCCCAGAAGGGGAATGAGGCCAGGACCAAGTGCGGGTAAGATCAAAAGAGCTTTATATGATTCAATATAGGGCATGCAAAGGACTCTGCAAACTCAGAGAGCGCTCTGTCTGACAATAGCAATGACAGTTAGTTATATTACAAATGCACATCATGCATGAGGTAAGCTATAGGGGCCACAGAGTCTCAGGGATTGGGTGGTGATGGCTAGGTGGTATACATTGTATACAGTTTCTTCTCCAGGATTGGTGGACGTTGGTGCTGCGCCACGTGGGGCGGGAGGTCAGCTGGGCTCATCGGAATGTAGCGCTGGGCCGGACATGTTACGATTGATAGCTAAACTAACATTTGCCCTTTTGGCCACACATTCCCACCCATTCATCACACTTCATGTGTCCTGTTGAGTTGTAACTCTTGTAAGCGTTGACCTTAGATCAATACATAGTCAGGAACATTGATACATGATCTGGAGTGTCTTAATACATTGGTTTTAGGAGGCGTCTTAGGTTCGAGCAATCAGGCCCCATGGGCGTAGTCAGGGGCATGGGCGGGGGTGCTTGACTAACCATCCTTGACAATAACAGTGAGGGATGGCATTATGATCTGTTGGTACACGTGTGTGCGCCCCCCTTTCTAGGGTCATTAACTCGGGGTCGATGGAGGTACTACTGACCTGTGGGGGGCATGTGACCGGTGCCTGAAAGGCAGCAGGATTTAGGACCAGGTAGCTCGTAAGTCACAGAGTTCGGCTGTGGCGGCCTCTGACAAAGGGGAGGGTGGCGGATGCTTGAAACGGGTCCAGCAGGGTCGGGAGGGAAGGCAAGGCTGTGCTGTTTGAACACCGTCTATCTCGAGAGAGCCTGGGCAGGGGGAGGGGGAAAAGGCCTTGCAGCTCGGTGGGTGGCATCTTGCACGAGGCGGTTTTACTGTCGTATGGGTGAGGGGCGACTAACAACACATGGGGTTCCTAAAAGCATTCATATGTATTTGTATTTACATAGGATACTAGCTGATGATCATACCTTTTTTTTTTTTACATAGCATTTCACATTTACAGTTGACATACGAACATGAGGTAGTGTCAATCAGGTGTGTGTAAAGAGTGTATTGAGAGAGCAACACAAGTTACTGTTCACAGTTATCAGCTGTCCAGTATTTGTATATCTCTTCATTACATGTGATATTGGTTGCACAACTTTCTCTTTACCCATTCTCCTTTATGTTAGCAGCGAACGTTAGTCAACAAGGCACATATTACATAAATGATTTCTGCACATTGCAAGGGCTTTCGGGGTGGGTATGGGTGCAAGGCGCCACACCGTCTATGGCTGGGGGGCTTGGTGCAGGGGTCAGGGCCGGCAGGGTGTGGGCTGATCTCAGTTACATCCTAGTATTCTCGTTCATAGCTGGGGCAATGATGTATTGCAGAAGGTCAACAGCTACAGTGTTTTATTTTGTTGTTTGCTCGCGTCTGGTGACTCGTGAGAACGAGTCTTCAGCGGATCTGCCATGCAGTGGGAGGTGGAGAAAGTGTGGGCCTCTGTCAGTGCGGTCAAGTGGGGGTCACTCTGCAGCATTCAGTGTTTCTGCCTTGGGTTGAATATGCATGTTTCTAGCAAGATTGAGATGGCTTAATACAAGATGGCTTCTATTCTCTGCCACATATCGTGATGTTGCCGCCCCACCGCCTGGGCCCGGGAGGCCGGAGGGCCGCCGACGAGACAAGGGTCTCAACCAAGGTGGGACATGTAGTGGGAGGGGGGTCCTATTGACCTACCCTTCCCTACATTTCCCCCCTTTCGTTACTTAAGTAACAAATACCTTAGCTCCCCCAGTCGCTCGCACTCTTTCTCAGCCAACACTGCTTCCTCCCAGGCTGGTGTTCCTTTTATTGGCATCCAGGCTCTGCACATCCCCCGGAGGCTTTCCCCCCTTCTGGCATACTCGTCTGGGGTGCAAGTCATATATATACATCCCATATCTCCCTCTAGGTCCACCCATACCTCCGTGTACCACTCTAGTTCCCGGGGTTCCTTTATTGTGGTATGATACAGCCTGTCCACTATTGTCATGATGCCTAACCCTGGAGCACCAGGCCAGGCCCAGCACCCCCGGAAGCAGGCATCATGCCCTCGGGTAAAAGCCCAGCGGCCCCTTATAGGGGCTCTTTGGACTCAGTCCTGGCGCCTTTGGCGCCAGGCTCATGTTGGACATCAGTCCTGGCGCCATAGGCGCCAGGCTCATAAAGGGAGGTGTTTTGTGCACTTACCTGATGCAGACCATGCTGCACGCTTCAGGCCTCCCTGAGACCTGAAAGGGACTATTTTTTTATAGGGACTATTTTTTCACTCGGGCGTGGCCAGGGAAGGATACATACCTAGTTGGGGAAGGATACATACCTGGGACTTCTTTGGAGGCTATTTAAGCCACGCCCAGACAGCAGCTCATGCTTCGTGTTGTTCTGCTTCCTGCAGCTTAACGCTCACCGTGTCTGCTCCTGCTCCTGGACTCCAGCCACGCCCGCCTCGAACCTGGAAGACCTGCAAGGAAGGAAGAGAAGAGAAAGGTGAAAACCAAGGACAATTTCAAACTTCTTACCTGCATCCGGAATCTTCTCGCCAGCATCCCTGAAGAAAGACTTCCATTTAAAAGCATCGCGTTGCTCGCTGCAGCGCCACGCTTCACTCACCTGTCCTCGAGACATCTCCCGGCTCCATCGCGGCTGTCAGCATCGGACGCCACATCTCTGCACCTAGGGGAGAGAGGAAGAAACAAAAGGTGAGCAGAAGGAACACAGAAGGAAAGCCTGATTAACAGCCATAATACTTACCGGCTTTTCTTCCACATTTCGGGTCGCGCCGTCCCGTTGGCAGGTACCGTACCCCGGCCCCCATGGGGAAAGGACAAGAGACATTTCTGGGGAATGATAAGGACATTTAGAGGGATCGCCCTCATCACTACTCACCTCGGCAGTTTAACCCCTCGACGCATCGCCTTCATTCTGCACCTGAAATAAAGGACAGATCACAGGTTAGAAAGACAACATAAAGGGGGCCTCACTTGAACTTTGAACTTTCATACTTACGGCGCATCGCTCAGGAAAGTCAAGTGGATTTTGCCAGCGCCATTCTGAAAACCAGTGAAGTAACTGGACGAACACGCGCCCCTGCACCAGAAGCAGGATGGAGAGTTCATCCTTCCAAACCATAAGGTGAGCTTAAACCAGGGTTTGGAGGAAGTTAGAGAGGAACGAAGGGGGAAGGGGGAAAGGAGGGAGCTCGCACACTATTCTGCAGACTGTTAATCCCCTTTCTCATCTGCAGAAGGATATTCCTACGGGCCAGGCAAGCACGATTTGGAGGTCCTGTCCAATCGGTGTTCCGGGTCCTGCGCATCACGCTAGAAGAGGCCACAGCAATCCAGACTAGACCAGCGCCCCCGTGGGAACCAGGTGAGCGTTACAACTATATCCCCGTTGTAATATTTAGGCACCATTCTATATTTGGGTTCTGAATCCTCTCCAGTTTGTACGTGTGCTTCCTGTTGCGCCCATGCCCTTCCTCCAGCATTGCCCATCGTCACCATCATCATTGCTCGATTAGGGACTGCAGTTGTGCAGCATCGAAGACCCAACTGGCACACACAAAAAATCAACAATAAAAACACGATGAGGGACATTAGTAATTTCACTGCGAGCCCCATCCAGGAAGGTACCCAGGAGAAAAGGTTATCGAACCACGTGCTTGGATCAGTGCCACCTTCTGTCTTCATTCGTTCGCCCAGGTTGTGGACTGCGGCGATGACGTGTGATAGTGTCCCGTTATCAGCATCTTCGGAAGGTATAAAAGTGCAACAGGCACTTCCAATTTTTCGGCAAACACCTCCGTCCATCGCTGTCAACAGGTCTAGGACATACCTGTTTTGCATTGTCATCAGTCTCAGCGCCCTTAGTTCCACTTTGATCATGTTGAATCCTTCTTCAGTGTCGTTGGCCAATTGAATCAGCTCCCACCGTGTGATCTGCAGCCATTTTGCATTTGCTCCGGCCTGAATGCTTGGAATGAGGGAGGCAAAGAAGCTTTCTGCTGAGCTGAATAACCTGTACCTGTCTGGGATCTGTGCCAAAAGTTCTGAGGAGACCTTTGAGATATAGTTTGAATACCTCTGCTTTCTGGACAGGATTTCGTCGGTGGTTTCTTCTGATAGGGCGTACAGTGGTGGCTCTTCAGTAGGTGAGGCGTTGGTTGTAACTTGAGTCATTTTCCGGCCCCCCTGGCCCAGGTGGCTCTCCGGTATTACCATTAAAGCTGAGTGCAGTGTCGCCAGGGAACACGTGCCCCTCCATGATGGTGGGAGGTACATGTACGCCCGCTTGCCACAGACCCAGTAAGTGTCCATCAGGGCTGCTGTTCCTTTCTTCATGTCTGGGATCATTAGGCTCATGCTGCAGTTCGTGTTTCTTCCCATGTCGATTTTCCCTTCTCCTAGGAAGCAAAGTTCACTTGAGATTTCTTTCTGTAGTTTCAATGCTTTTTCTATAGAACTCACCCAGGTCAATTTTGCCACATGTTCTGACCACACCGCGACACACGTCTTTGCAATCCATTGTAGTTTTTCGGCTGGCAGCCCTCGCAGTGCTTCAGCTTTGCACGTTACCACATCATCTTTCCATTTGTTTTCTGAAAATAGTGTTCCTTTTATTACCAAAAATGGTTCTTTTAAGCATACCACTCCCTTTGGTCTCGAATAGCACGTTTTTTCATTCTGCAGCATTTCAAAAGATACCGTGTGTGCCTGGAAGGTGTTCTTAATTCTGCACAGAGTGAGATGGAGGAGACACTGGGCGTCTGCAAGAGGCAATTCTTGCAGCATTAAAACTTTAGGTGTGCCTGAGGCATGGGGGATCAGGTAGCACATGTAGCAACTTTCATTAGTTGTTTGTTTGGCTGTGGAGCTCATGTCTGCATACCATTTATTTGACTGGTGTGGGTGTCTGGGATCCTCTATCGTGTCAAGCCCCAGGCCATAGTATTCGTCATATCTCTTTCTACCTATGTTTCTCTTCTTCCTGTTGTTGAGGAATGTTCTAGCATGCCTGGCTGCGTGCAACATGGACTCCCTCTCCCCAGCCCCCTCCTTCTCCCATTCTTCATACAGAGTAGTGAATTTGTTAGCCATTTCAAGATTTTCCTTAATTCTCTCTGTGGTGTGGTCTTTGTCTCGGGGAGGACTGATTGTCGTTGCGGGTGGGGTAGCAGTGGTGCCATATAACCATGATTTAACAGATGGGTGCCGATCATTTAGTTAATGTACGCTAACATTTGTGGTGTGGCTTTGGGGCTTCAAATGGATGGTCGGCTTGTTGTTAGTATCATTCTGATGTTTCGCCTCGTCTGGATGCGGGCCATACCCCCACACCAGCTGAAAGCCATTCCATATTAAATAGTTACCTTCCTTAAATGGTTTGCTTACATTTTCCATATTGCTTCCATTACCTCCCCCCTCATTTATCTCAATGTAGATAAATGCTGTCAGGTAATATGTTGCCAAGCCAAACATGAGTGTAAAAAATATAATAGCACAGACAGTCAACCCACATTCCTATGAATATGTTCGCAAATTAAAAACATTTCTATTCCTAGTGTCCCTATTGCTAGTCGTTGCAGGCTGCCTGTTCTTTGCCATGGTTACTCCTACATGTTGAAACATAGAAAAGGACGCATTAAGCATACAGTGCAGTTATTTTCACATTTTCCACTTTTCAGTGTTACTTTAGAGTGAGAGAGAGATATAGAGATAGAGAGATGGAGAGATAGAGATAGAGAGTGCAGGGTGAGGAAGGGGAGAGAGAGAAATCATTTTATACTTATTTACACGTTGTCATAAACATTTTCACAATACAGTTGTCATTTTAATACATTTCGCATTTTCTTGTTTTCGTTTTTCTTTTTATTCATGCACATTTACCCCGTCGGGGCCCTCTGCACCTTCTGCTGACCCCACGCTGTCATATGCTTTCCTGACGTCTGTTAAATGTATCCAATATCTCAGGCCCTTCACTTTCACCGCTGTGGGTGTGCAAAACACCACCTCCTATGGGCCATGAAATCTTGGAGCATTCCGCCTACGCACGAAGCTCCTGACGTATATCATCTCCCCTGGTACCAGCTGGCCTGCTGGGCTTTCTTGCTCTGGAGTGTGCGTTTCATTTCCCCATCACTTATGAATGGTGGTGCAAGTTGTCTCGCTATCATTCGCGCAGCCTCAGTAAGTTTAGTCAGGTAGTCATTAAATTCTTCTCCCAGTACAGTTGCACTTCTGTGTGCATCCGAATGTCTACGGAGGGGTGAGTGCGCTGTGTGCATTCGTCTCCCTGTCACGATCTCGTGGGGTGACAAATGGTGGTCCTTGCTTGGCTGATTCCTCAGCTCAAAAAGGGCCAAGGGGAGAGAGTGTACCCAATTCTTCTTGAGGGTGAAACATAGTTTTGACAGCCTTCCTTTTAGTAATCCATTGATCTTTTCTACCATTCCGTTACTTTGCGGGTGATAAATTGAGCATAGTTTATGCTAAGAGATCGTTCACAAAATGTGTGCCGTTGTCAGAGCGAATTACGTCGCAAATTCCCCAGCGGGGGAATACTTCCCGTATGAGAAATTTTGCAGCGCACTTCGCATCTGGGCAGGCACAGGGACCTGCCTCTACCCAGCGTGAAAATGGGAAAACTACCACTATCATGTACCTTGCTCCGTTGCATCTCTCACCCATATCTGCATAGTCGATATGCAGCTCTCTAAAAGGTCCTATTGGCTTGGGTATCATTCCTCTTAGTGTTCTCAAAGTCATGCCAGTGTTGTATATTTGACACGTTGTACATTCCATTGTTAGCTTGGAGAGTTGTTCCTGTAATCCTGGGATGAACCAATGTTCTTGTATCTCTGCTGCGATGTGCTGTCTTGCGTTGTGTGCTGGAAAGTGCAGCTGCTGGAATGCTACTTCTAATAGTTTCGTTGGCATCACTACTTTACCTGTGTTGTTTTGCCGCCATAATAAATCAGTTGCCGAATGGCTGCATCCTCTTTTCGTCCACAACTCTTTTTCGTCCTCAGGCGCCTCTTCCTGTAGTTCCAGTATTTGAGACACTGGCATCGTATTATACCCATCTGGGATACTCTCCTCTGCTTCTCTTCGCATTAAATACCCACCTGTGTTTTCTTTTCTCAAGTATGACGCTTCCTTGGCAGCTGTGTCTGCTGCTGCGTTTCCCAAAGAGACAAAGTCAGTGTTATTTGTATGGGCCTGGCATTTCACTATTGCTACCATTGTCGGTTCTTTTAATGCATCTATGAGTTCCCTCAACAAATCCGCATGTTGTACGGGTGAGCCATCTGCCCTGTTGAACCCCCTTGTTCCCCACCTGGCAAGCCTTCCCTGTACTGTTGTGGCCATATATGCTGAATCTGTGTAAATCGTCACTGCGCATCCTTTTGCTGCTCGTAAAGCTTCAATTAACGCTACCAGTTCTGCTGCTTGTGCTGAGAAATGAGCTGGTAGTCGCTGCTGTATTAGGACCTCGTACTCACCTTCTACCATTCGCACTACTGCCACTCCTACGTGTTTTTCTCCAGTTTCTGAATTTATGGAAGCTGACCCATCTATGAAAAATACCTCTCCTTCCGTCAGTGCGTTCTCACTTACCACAGTTGTGCCATTGTCCTCGCCCTGGTATGTTGCGCAGTCATGTGCCTGGATATCCTCTACAGTGCATGGCTCTGAGATGAATCTTGCGGGGTTAACCACCTTGCATCTTACCACATGTATGTTAGCACTTGATAGTATGACCTCATATGCGGTAGCTCTCTGTGTAGTTAATGTGCTCTTTGATCACTCGAGTATGGCGAACAGTGAATGTTCTACATACAGTGTCAGTGAGCATCCCATTACTATGGTAGCGCTCTTCTCAATTATTGCCTTATTGATCTTCGCGCTCCCAGCGCGTGTGTTGCCTGCTCCTGCTCCCCCCCTCCCACTTCCTGGTCTTTCCCCTCCCTCCCCGCCTCCCTGCCCGCCCACCCCCCCCCTCTGATTGGCTGCGTCCTGCCTCCCCTCTGGCCTACTCGACGGCCGTTCCCCACGCTCGCTTCTTTTTCCAGCTGAGCGTGGAGAGCGGTCGCCGGTGGCCTGAGGGGATTAGCAGGCCTGGAAAGCCCTGCCTGGGCCTCCGTGAGTTGCTTGCTTTTTAAAAAAAAATAGTTAAAAGAAAGTTTATTGCCTTATTGATCTTCGCGCTCCCAGCGCGTGTGTTGCCTGCTCCTGCTCCCCCCCTCCCACTTCCTGGTCTTTCCCCTCCCTCCCCGCCTCCCTGCCCACCCACCCCCCCCTCTGATTGGCTGCGTCCTGCCTCCCCTCTGGCCTACTCGACGGCCGTTCCCCACGCTCGCTTCTTTTTCCAGCTGAGCGTGGAGAGCGGTCGCCGGTGGCCTGAGGGGATTAGCAGGCCTGGAAAGCCCTGCCTGGGCCTCCGTGAGTTGCTTGCTTTTTAAAAAAAAATAGTTAAAAGAAAGTTTATTGCCTTATTGATCTTCGCGCTCCCAGCGCGTGTGTTGCCTGCTCCTGCTCCCCCCCTCCCACTTCCTGGTCTTTCCCCTCCCTCCCCGCCTCCCTGCCCACCCACCCCCCCTCTGATTGGCTGCGTCCTGCCTCCCCTCTGGCCTACTCGACGGCCGTTCCCCACGCTCGCTTCTTTTTCCAGCTGAGCGTGGAGAGCGGTCGCCGGTGGCCTGAGGGGATTAGCAGGCCTGGAAAGCCCTGCCTGGGCCTCCGTGAGTTGCTTGCTTTTTAAAAAAAAATAGTTAAAAGAAAGTTTATTGCCTTATTGATCTTCGCGCTCCCAGCGCGTGTGTTGCCTGCTCCTGCTCCCCCCCTCCCACTTCCTGGTCTTTCCCCTCCCTCCCCGCCTCCCTGCCCACCCACCCCCCCCTCTGATTGGCTGCGTCCTGCCTCCCCTCTGGCCTACTCGACGGCCGTTCCCCACGCTCGCTTCTTTTTCCAGCTGAGCGTGGAGAGCGGTCGCCGGTGGCCTGAGGGGATTAGCAGGCCTGGAAAGCCCTGCCTGGGCCTCCGTGAGTTGCTTGCTTTTTAAAAAAAAATAGTTAAAAGAAAGTTTATTGCCTTATTGATCTTCGCGCTCCCAGCGCGTGTGTTGCCTGCTCCTGCTCCCCCCCTCCCACTTCCTGGTCTTTCCCCTCCCTCCCCGCCTCCCTGCCCGCCCACACCCCCCCTCCCTTCCTCTCCCTCTGCCTATAACCTCCCCCCTCCTGGGCAGCCCTCTGCCCGGCAGCCCCTGCGGCTAAGGGCCCCAGGCCAAGGGCGACTCCCACTGTGCGGCTCCCTGTGTGTCTGCAGGTGTCCGCAGGGGACGCCAGGCGCCAGCTCCTCCGCACTCCGGCCCGGCCCACCCCACCTCACCTCACCCCCTTGATGCCTCGCCCCCCTAATCCAATTTCCCGGTAAACTAGGGTGTTTCTCTCCTCTCGCAGGAATCTCAAACTTAGGTGGCCCTGACCCACTTCACATTACTGTTTGCTCTTCACTGTGTTAACCTAGGCTGTTTCTCTCCTCTCGCAGGAATCTCAAACTTAGGTGGCCCTGACCCACTACACATTACTGTTTGCTCTTCACTGTGTTAACCTAGGCTGTTTCTCTCCTCTCGCAGGAATCTCAAACTTAGGTGGCCCTGACCCACTACACATTACTGTTTGCTCTTCACTGTGTTAACCTAGGCTGTTTCTCTCCTCTCGCAGGAATCTCAAACTTAGGTGGCCCTGACCCACTACACATTACTGTTTGCTCTTCACTGTGTTAACCTAGGCTGTTTCTCTCCTCTCGCAGGAATCTCAAACTTAGGTGGCCCTGACCCACTACACATTACTGTTTGCTCTGCATTGTGGTAAACCAGTGCCCTCCACTCACTTCCTGTCTGCATACTCGTGTCGTTCACCTCCCCTCCTACTCCATGGTGCTCTCCATCTCGCCTATCTACTCTAACTGCTTCTCCATTGACTATCCTGCTCTCCTCACTAAATCCGGTAGGAAAAAGTTTAAAAAGGACATCCTGGTCTCCAACCCAGGCCTCCCTATCGCTGACACCTACACGAGCGCCTGCTCCAAGGAAACTCTCACTGACATTCTCTTCTTCGTGCCTTCACCTGACCTATGGACCCTTCACATGGTCGCTGTGCTCTCTCCTTTCTCCACCTCTCCCATTAATGGTGGCACCCGTTGGGATGTCCTCTTGGCCCCCTTCCACTCCTCTAAAGCCATCATTAATGTCTATGCTAACGGGACCGTCTTGGTCCAAGGCCCTCAGGCCAACCTTCACCTCTTTGATAGACGCTTCCCATGCCTCATCAACTTCCTCTCCGCTCCCGCTGTCCCTCCTCCTCTATCCTCAGCTACCTTGCCTCCCCCCTCCCTCCCTACCCCCTCCCTTGCTCCCTCTTCAACTCCTTCTCTAACACCTCCGCAGGGTGTACCTCTGACCTGTACCCCTCCCCGGAAGTTTTTCAAGGGTGGCAACCTTCTCCACATTGCCACTCTAAATTCTCGCTCTGCCATCAAGCACTCCTCTGATATCTGTCGCCTTCTTGAGGAACTGGACCTCGACGTCCTCGGTCTCACTGAGACTTGGTTCACTGCCAGCTCTGCCACCAGCTTCGACACACTCCTACCTGACGGCTACAAGATCCTCTCCGTGCCCAGGCCCAACCGCTCAGGGGGTGGTGTTGCCCTTATCTTCCCTGAGTGGATTCCTGCCACTGTCACTCCTACGCAGACCTACTCCTCTTTTGAATGTCTTGTCTGCCGACTCTCTCTCTCTCCTAGCCATTCCCTTACCGTGGCTACTATCTATCGGCCACCTGGCCAAATTTCCTCCTTCCTCTCTGAGTGGGCTGATCTCTCCTCCTCACTCCTGTCCTCAACCACCCAACTTCTCTTTCTCGGTGACTTCAACATCCACCTTGATGCCTCCTGTCCCCCCACTGGTCTCTTTCGCGAACTCTGCAACTCTCTCTCACTCTCTATTCTCCCCTCTGGTCCTACTCACTCTGCAGGGCACACTCTTGATGCTCTGATCTCTTCTGACCTTCCCCTCTCCCTCCCTCTCTCCACTCCTCTCTCCTGGAGCGATCACTTTCTTCTATCCTCCCACCTCTCCCTCCCTACCCCACAGGCAAAGCCACCCTCTTCACTGCCACCCACCTTCTCGGTCATCCGACCCATGAAGCGTGTGTCAGTTGAGGCTTTCGCTGCCACCTTCTCGCCCCCTCCTCCCCCCTCAGCTGACTCCCACCCCGACACAGCCCTCTCCATGCTCTATTCCTCTATATCTGATACTCTCGATATCCTTGCCCCCGTCATGAGAATCCGCCTGAAGCCCAAAGCCAAATGTAATTCCTGGTACGACTCGGATCTCGTCACTCTAAAACGCAAGTGCAGGGTGGCAGAGAGGAAATGGCGTGCTTCATGTTCATCCTCTGACAAACTGGCCTGCCGCCTGCTCCAAAGGCAATACCGGCTCTCCGTCCTCACTAAGAAGAGAGCCCTTATCCAAGCCCGCATCTCTGAGGCATCAAACAACTCGGCCGAACTCTTTAAAATCTGCAAGGAGCTGGCCAACCCTGCTGCAGTCTCTACCTCTCCTGTCCCCTCCCAGGCCCTCTGCACTGCACTGGCCTCGCACTTCATCTCAAAAACTCAGGACATCCTGTCCTCTCTCTCCTCCCCTCTCCTCCCTCCCTCTCCTCCCGGCTCTTCCTCTTGCTCTCTTGCAGCCGCCCCTCCGCCCTCCTTCTCCTCATTTCCACCTTTTTCTGCTGACGAGGTTTCCAGACAAGTCCGATCTATGAAAGCCTCGTCTAAACAGGTTCACCCCTGTTCCTCCAAAACCATCAAGGACCACATCGTCTCCCTGGCTCCTGCCCTGGCTGACTTTTGCAACCACTCATTCGCCTCTGGAGTCTTCCCATCCCCCCTCAAGCACTCCCTTGTGCACCCCCTCCTCAAGAAACCCTCTTCCGACCCCTCCTGCCCAGCCAACTATCGCCCAATCTCCATTACTCCCTTCCTGGGCAAGCTCCTGGAGAAACTGGCCATCTCCCAGCTTAACCTCCATGCTGAATCTGTTGGTAATCTTCATGACCATCAATCCGGCTTCAGAGCGGCCAGAAGCACTGAAACTGCTCTCCTGAACATCCGCGAGGACCTGCTCCTGAACCTCGATTCCAACACTCCCTGTGTTCTCATTCTGCTCGATCTCTCCTCTGCCTTTGACACTGTCAACCATGCCATCCTGCTCAACCGTCTCCGTGATCACCTGGGTATCACTGGTCAGGCTCTGGCATGGCTGACCTCTTTCCTTTCCGGTCGACCCTCCCAGGTCCAAATGGGCTCCTTCCTCTCTGACATCTTTTTCTCCTCCTGTGGTGTCCCCCAGGGATCCAACCTCTCTCCCTGGCTTTTCAACCAGTATCTGGCACTCCTTGCCCACCGCATCGCCGCCCTCTGCCCCCACTTCCAGTGCTATGCGGACGATACCCAGCTCATTTTCAGGCTACCCTCGGCCTCCTCCTCTCCTTCCCTCATCTCCGACTGTCTGTCTGCTATCCAGGAATGGTGTGCCGCCAATGACCTCTGCCTTAACGCCAGTAAGACTGAGATTCTACTCATCGGCGCACCCACTCCCTCCTTCCCTGCAGCTCTCTGGCCGGCCTCCCTTGGCCCCCTCCCTGCCCCTACCTGCAAGGCTAAAAACCTCGGGGTCATCTTCGACTCCACACTCTCCTTCTCTCCTCATATATCTGATGTCTCTAAGAAATCACACTACCAGCTGCACCTCCTCAGAGGTATTCTTCCCTTCCTCTCCTTCCCCCAGAAGCTCACTGTCTCCCGAGCCCTGGTTCTCTCAAGGCTGGACTACTGTAACAGCCTCTATCTTAATCTCCCTGCCTCCACTCTCCGCCCTCTGCAACTTATCCAGAACAGAACTGCGAGACTTGTCCTTGGCCTCAAGCCCAGGGACCGTATCTCTCCAGGACTGAAATCTCTTCACTGGCTCCCAGTGGCTGCGAGGATTAAGTTCAAAACCCTCTGCATTGTCCACAAGGCCTTCTGGGGCCTGGGGCCTAAATACCTTCAACTCTCCCTTCCTAAATATCTTCCCTCACGAGCCCTTCGCTCATCCATCTCTAACTCCCTCATGGTCAGCCGCTTCTCGAAGCAACGTGCTGGGGGTAGATCTCTCTCCGCAGCAGGGGCCTCCCTCTGGAACAGCCTGCCTGCCTCCCTGAAACTTGAGGAGAACCATCTCCGGTTCCGGAAGCACCTCAAAACCTTCCTCTTCGCTTCTGCCTTCTCTCTCCCTCTCCCCTGCTAAACCTGCTCAACTCCCCACTGAATTCTACACTTAACCTGCATCTGGGCCACTCTCAGCGACCTCGGTCCAGGGCCCAGCCACTCTCCACTTGCACTGCCCCCCTGGCTCCCCCTGCACTGTGGGACTGTCACTGTATCCCTACAGCCCCCTACCCAGCACTTGCTCTGCACTTACCTCGCACTTGCCACCAGCTGGCCCTTTTTATTTATTATTTATCATCTATTATTTTATTACGCCACTTACCTTGTACTGCACTTTTCCCCCCTCCTCCTCCCCCTGCACTTCCTCCTTTTCCCCTTACCTCTGCACTTGCACGATCTGAATGACACCTGGCCTAGTAGGATCGCTTGTCCGTCTTCCCCTTGTTTTCCTCCCTCCCCGCCTCGTCGCGCCTTGAAACACTTGTGTATAGGCGCGTTACAAATACCATATCATATCATATCATATCATATCAATTGCGAACGCGGCGGCTGCGAGAGCCTGTTTGCATGCGAAATGACCTTGCATTACAGCATCCAGTGTCCCACTGTAGTATGCCAAAGGCTTGTGACCTAATGCCGCTTTCTGTGTTAGGAACGCAGTCATGAGTGTCCCCTTACAGTGCCAGAATAGGTAGAACTCGCGTTCATAATCTGGTGTCGCGAGTACTGGGGCGCTTGAAATCAGTTCTTTGAGTGATATCTCTGAATCCCACTGTATTTCTGTTTTTTCCTTTTGTGCTTCCTTGAGTGCCTGGAGCAACGGGTGTGTGTATGCAGCATAGTCTAATATCCATGCTCGACAATAGTTGCACATCCCCAGGAATTTTTGCATGTCCTTCGCTGTCTTTGGTCGTCCTACTGCCGAGATAGCCGCTACTCTGTCTGGTATTATTCTTTTGCCATCTTTTGATATCAATTGCCCTAAGTACAGCACTTCACGTTGACAGTATTGCAGTGTTTGTACCTCCTCCCCCTAGGGTAAATGCTGTCAAGTATCTGCACTCTTCTGCAAGTGGTATGGAGAAAAATGCGTTTTTTAAATCCACTACAGTGAAGTGGGATGCCTCTTTTGGTATGCTGCATAGGATTGATGCCAGATTTGGGACCAAAGGGAACTCTTTCTGGATGACGTCATTTAGTGGGTGTAAGTCCTGCATCATCCTCCAGGCCCCTCCTTTCGCTTTTTTGATTGGGTAAATACATGTATTGAACAGGAAGTTCGAGGGTACTATTATCCCTTGCGCAAGTAGGGCATTTATTGTTTCTTTTATACCTTCTTCTGCTTCTCGGGACAGGGGGTATTGTTTGACCCGGGGCAGGATTGCTCCAGGCTTGAGATTGATTTTTACTGGTGTGACCCCGTGTAGTAGCCCTACGTCATGGGGGCCTGTTGTCCACAATTGCCAGGGTACTGAATGCATGTCGTCATTAAAGAATGAGGGTGGGGCGCCTACCACTGCCATCAGCTGTGTTGGCACCTGTCTTTGCTGTATCATTACTTCACAAGGGATAGCTATTTCCATTATTATTTCTCTGTCACTCTCTGAATCTGTGAAAAGCTCCTCATCTGACAGATCCTGGAGTGCAATGTCAGCGTTTATGCACAGTACCGTGCGCCACTCACAGCCGTGCATGTCCATTGCAATTACAACTATTCTTTTGGCTGTTATTTGTACTGCATGTATGTCCACTGACATCACTGTTCCAGGCACTATCTCGGGGCTGGCGATTGGACGAAAGACACATTCTGCTGGTACTCTCCATTCTAGCTTTTTCAACTCCGGGACCACCCTGGCTAATGTTTTTAACCCATGAATAAACATATCTGGGTCCACAGGTATGCCACGCACCTCTGGGCACGTTGCTCTTGAATATATCACTAGCATGGCACACATAGCACACATCCCTGGGGTTGAGCACACAATCCCTCCCCTTTTTGTGAACGAGATGGTCATGTTCAATTTAATGAGGAGATCCCTTCCCAGCAGGTTCACGGGTGATTGTTCATAATACAATAGGGGTGCCCTCACTGTTTTTCCCCCTACTGTGACGTCCAAATCTTCTGTGTAAGGAACTTCGACCACTGCCCCAGAGAACCCCTGCGTCTCCAATTTACGATTAGATAGCGGAAACCGGCCCTCGCGTATACACGATTTTTCGGCTCCCGAATCTACCATAAAGATGAATTGTCTGTTTCCTATCTCTGCTCCCATCAATGGTTCCTCGCTTGCATTGAAGGTGGTCGATAGGATTGGACACGCAAGTGCTCTCTGTGGGCTGTCCTATGCTGGATGCCTAGTTGTTCCCCCTTGGCTGAAAACATTACCTGAAACTACGCCACTCCTCCATATGGGGCGGGCGCGCCGTTAGGTGTCGTGGTAAATGGGTTGTTTTGTGTGTATGGTATGTGTCCACTGCCTTGTGGATGTTGTTGAGTGTGGTGGGCTCTTTCCTTGTATTGTTCTTGCCCTCTTTCGTCTTGTTGTTCTCGTCCTCCGGTTCGGGGTAACCCGAATGGGCTCCCCGGATGGGGGTGCCCGTAATACTGATCATCTTGGTAGCTTGGGTTAGGCCTACTCCTGCATTCGTGCGAGAAATGTCCCCACCTCCCGCAATTCCAACAATTTCCTTGCCCCCCTCTGGGTCCTGGTCCCCCCTTTCTGCCATTACCTCTGTATCCCTGTCCAACTCCTCTTCACCCCCTGTACCCACCTCTTCTGTTGTTGGGGTGCCACGTTTGCCACTGCAGTCCTCCGTACTCCTCCTGTCCATTCCACTGCCTTTGCCCGTTGTCTGCCCAGTTTGCAGCCATCCTCCCCTGTATCGCTACTAATCCCCCCTCCTCCTCTTCTGGGTCTCTGTCGTGTGGGAGTGCTGCTACATATGCTGCGACCTTCACTAGTTTCGTTTGTACTAACTTGGCTTCGTCTGCCAGCCTCTTTTGTGCCACCTCCTTTTCTCGTTCTGGTCATCCCTTCGCTTCGATCCCTGCTATTTTGTCAAGCGCTTTTTGCACTTCTTTTGGGAGCCCTCTCTTTATTATGAAGTAGAACAACGATGTTGATTGGTCATATGGGGTACCCATTTCAGCTCTCCACATCTCCTGTACCCGGAAAATGTAATCTGTAACTTCTTCCCCATCATTCATAGTGCATTGCATTACTGACTGTAAATCTGGTGTGTCTGGGAATGTTTCCCTCAATGCGTCCCAAACGCGAGCGCGCACTGTATTGAAGGCAGCGCCATCATGTCTGTCACTATCCAACGTTATTCCCGGGAAACCTGTTTTTGTCCACACCCTGTCTGATTGGTCCCCCACTGCTGACACGAGTAAACTCTTTACATCTCCAATAGCCAGTGGCACCCCTGCAGTGTGTTACTCAAAGGCATATATTCATTTGCTAGCTCCACCTGATAACGGGGGCAGCAATTTCAATAGGTTTGCTTTATCCATCTGTGCCCAAGGTATGTAATTCGGTCTCCACGCCCCCGATGTATTAGTGGGAGTTGTAGTCGCCCCTTACATCCTCTACCAATACTCACCTTTGTTCCTTTCTTTCCCACCATAGCTACCTTCCCCGTCCTGTTTCTTATCCTCCCTGTCCATTCTGGTTCTAGTGTCCTTTCTGGTGGTGTTTTTTCTAATTCCACTAAACTTCCACCTGCCGCTATTCCCAATCTCCCAGCTTCCTGCTCATCTTCATCTATGTCACACCACAGCTCCTCTCTCCCATCACTTTCCATTCCTTCTCCCCCTACACTTCCCCCTATATTGTTCGCTCCTAGTTCTACTATCTGTGTGGGCTCCTCTTGTATTCTGAATAGTATCTCCCCTTTCTTCCACCCTTCCTCATTTGACTTATCTAAAGGGTGTGACCGGGACAATCGTTCTGACCTTTGTTGAGTTTGGCTCACCTTGTTCGCATAGGCTTTGTATCCTTGACAACTATTCCCTTGCTATTGAGAGTCTGGCGTCTAAATCTTCTGTCAATTTGCATATGTTTACCGAGGGGGTACTTACCTGCCCATTTGATCGGGGGCACTGGTATGGTGGTGGCGCAGTTGGTCTTGCTGTGGGGGTGGGGGTGCTAGTGGGTACGTATGTGGGGTTACTGTAACCTTCAGCGGGTGGGGGTTTGTTTAGAAGTGGGTGCAATCGAGTCACCTCTATGACTCTCTCTTTTCCCTTGTCCTCCTTGCTACCTTCTGCTCGCGCTGATGGGGTAGCCGTGAGGGCGGGCTGATCAAGTGTGGTGTCTATTGTCTTTGGTGGGGGTGTCTCCTCAAATAATCGCCATAGATCTAGTATCTCTCTTCTATTGTGAAATTGTTTCCCCTTGTATTTTAGGAATATGCAAGTGGCTACCATGTCCAGGACGCTTTTATCAAATGACCCTCCTTGTGGCCAGACCTGGGGGAGACCCTCCCCCTTCAGTTCCGTTACCCATTAGTCGTGGTATTTAGTTATCCTTTCTGCATGACCTGGTAAACTCTTACAGATATGCGCTTGGGGTGTCTCCGCTCCCATGCCTAAATTGATGTTACCTTGTTCATTTGTACTAATCTGTTCTGTCACTCTGTGTGTGTTACTGCGTACATATGGCTTCAACCCCTTCCACGTTACATAAAAACAACTCACATTGTTCAATGAACATATGTTTGTTTATCAACTCTTACCAGGCCACACTTACAATGACCGTACCCCCATAGAAAAGTGCTTAAAAACAGTGCAATTATACAGTGTCACGTAATTACAGAAGATCACAACCATACAATGTGCACAACACACCGCAGACATTCATCACACCTCAGCATACACATATAGCATTTACCCTCCCTGTCTTGCCCCTTCGCCTTCTACGGCGACCCCCTCTATCCCTCACACAACTTCTTCTGTCTGTATATATATATTTTTTTTTTCCTTTTTTTTAAGACCTTGTTTCTGCCCCGAATTGAGAGAAATTTAGAGAAGAGTAAGAAGAAAAGCTATTTCTAACGTATTTTCTGTGTCTCCTTACTTAGACACCCTTAGATTATCTTTTCACAGTTTTACTTATTCCCAGCACTAGTCGAGATAGCACTACGCGGCGCCGCCTTCTACTCCCTTACAGAGTTAGGTTCCCGTCCTCTTTTCCCTTTTCACTTTTGTGTCCTAATGGCCATGTGCAAGGAAAGAGAAAGTATTGGAAGTAAGAAAGTCCCCCTTATATTCCCCACTCCCCTTTTCTCCTTTCCCCTTGTCCTTCAAAGAAACTAAAAATGTTCCCTTTTAATATTACTCGCACTTAATACTCACGTGCCCGTCTTGATCCGAGACTCTCCGGATTTGGTCTGTCCAAGCAGCGCAGCCTCGCACTCAATGGCCCCACCCGGCTCCGGCGAGCGGTACTAAGGGTTTTTTGAAACGGGACCCGTACCCTCTCGCCCTAACTGCGTGCGCAGGTCTCTGCGTACCAGTTGCCGTAGGTGGGCGGCTCTGTTGAGCGGGCGCGCCGTGCGTCTCCACTGCAGCCGGGGTCGTCTCATGCCAAGGGGACAGTTTAAAGTTAAGAAATACATCACGTCTATGGGGTCACCACTGAATGTAAGCGTCCCCAGAAACGCACCCCCCTTAGTGAGAGGCAATAATGGACACCCCCCCGATTGATTCAATATAGGGCATGGAAAGGACTCTGCAAACTCCGAGAGCGCTCTGTCTGACAATAGCAAAGACAGTTAGTTATATTACAAATGCACGTCATGCATGAGGTAAGCTATAGGGGCCACAGAGTCTCAGGGATTGTGTGGTGATGGCTAGGTGGTATACATTGTATACAGTTTCTTCTCCAGGATTGGTGGACGTTGCTGCTGCGCCACGTGGGGCGGGAGGTCAGCTGGGCTTATCGGAATGTAGCGCTGGGCCGGACATGTCTTGTAACAACGATTGATAGCTAAACTAACATTTGCCCTTTTGGCCACACATTCCCACCCATTCATCACACTTCATGTGTCCTGTTGAGTTGTAACTCTTGTAAGCGTTGACCTTAGATCAATACATAGTCAGGAACATTGATACACAATCTGGAGTGTCTTAATACATTGGTTTTAGGAGGCGCCTTAGGTTCGAGCAATCAGGCCCCATGGGCGTAGTCAGGGGCATGGGTGGGGGTGCTTGACTAACCATCCTTGGCAATAACAGTGAGGGATGGTATTATGATCTGTTGGTACACGTGTGTGCGCCCCCCTTTCTAGGGTCATTAACTTGGGGTCGACGGAGGTACTACTGACCTGTGGGGGGCATGTGACTGGTGCCTGAAAGGCAGCAGGATTTAGGACCAGGTAGCTCGTAAGTCACGGAGTTCGGCTGTGGCGGCCTCTGACACGGGGGATGGTGGCGGATGCTTGAAACGGGTCCGGCAGGGTCGGGAGGGAAGGCAAGGCTGTGATGTTTGAACACTGTCTATCTCGTCTATCTATAACAACACATGGGGTTCCTAAAAGCATTCATATGTATTTGTATTTACATAGGATACTAGCTGATGATCATACTTTTTGTTTACATAGCATTTCACATTTACAGTTGACATACGAACATGAGGTAGTGTCAAGCAGGTGTGTGTAAAGAGTGTATTGAGAGAGCAACACAAGTTATTGTTCACAGTTATCAGCTGTCCAGTATTTGTATATCTCTTCATTACATGTAATATTGGTTGCACAACTTTCTCTTTACCCCTTCTCCTTTATGTTAGCAGCGAACGTTAGTCAACAAGGCACATATTACATAAATGGTTTCTGCACATTAAAAGGGCTTTCAGGGTGGGTATGGGTGCAAGGCGCCACGCTGTCTATGGCTGGGGGGCTTGGTGCAGGGGTCAGAGCCGGCAGGGTGTGGGCTGATCTCAGTTACATCCTAGTATTCTCGTTCATAGCTGGGGCAATGATGTATTGCGGAACGTCAACAGCTACAGTGTTTTATTTTGTTGTTCGCTCGCGTCTGGTGACTCGTGAGAACGAGTCTTCAGCGGATCTGCCATGCAGTGGGAGGTGGGGAAAGTGTGGGCCTCTGTGAGTGCGGTCAAGTGGGGGTCACTCTGCAGCTTTCAGTGTTTCTGCCTTGGGTTGAATATGCATGTTTCTAGCAAGATGGAGATGGCTTAATACAAGATGGCTTCTATTCTCTGCCACATATCTTGATGGTGCAGCTCCATGTGTCGGCCGGCAGCCGCCCCGCCGCCAGGGCCCGGGAGGCCGGGGGGCCGCCGACGAGTCAAGGGTCTCAATGTAGTGGGAGGGGGGTCCTATTGACCTACCCTTCCCTACAAGAGTTAAAAACTCATAGTTAATGCTATATATTTTTCTTGAGATTGCTTCATCACAAGGCTTGCTGGTATTAAAACTTTATTCAATTTATGCTGAGAAAATTGCTTAGTGCAAAATGTATATCCAGTTGATATAACATTGCTATACATTTATATCAAAATTATATCAAAAGTTTCTGGGGTGATTATATATTTTGGGAGGCAGTCGTTAAATTAATTTTAAAAATAAATATATAAATGTGAATATACATTTTTAAATTACAACTATATTAATTTTATAATAAGGATTATATTCATTGTTATATACATTTAATATCAAATAATATATTAATTTTATTTTAAAAATATATTAATTTTATATTGTTATACAAAATGTTGATATAATTTTTTGTACACACATTATAGTACTTTATATCAAATAGATCTCAAAAAGGGCGGGTCTTAGACTGGAAATGCTGGGCATGGCATCTGTGAAATATAACATTGACGATTTTGGTACCCCCTGGTACTACTCGAGCATCATTTTTAAAGC
Organism: Ambystoma mexicanum; assembly: GCF_040938575.1. Lineage (NCBI taxonomy): Eukaryota > Metazoa > Chordata > Amphibia > Caudata > Ambystomatidae > Ambystoma > Ambystoma mexicanum. Next base: position 910,151,651 of record NC_090935.1, on the reverse strand, counting down.
ACTGTATTCCTTTGTGTGTCAATTCATCTGAATGAATGTGGTGCTTTGCTACACCACACTAATAGTTTTTCCTTTATGCGCTTTGAACATACATGGTTTGACATCTGGGCGATTCCTTTCATGCCTGTCTACCTCAGGGTAAACATTGGATTTATTAGTCATCCTTCAGGGTGTGGAATATTGTAGATAAGGTGTATAGCTGAAAGAAAGTAAATAACATTTAGAGTAAAGAGACACTTGAGCATCAGAGTCCAAAGGAATTGCCTGGGATTTTTTAAAAGTAATACTTAAATTCCACTCTCTCTACGTTGCTGGCATTGTTTCAGCAGTAGAGTGAGAACAATTTTCATATAGTCTTTTTGTTTATAGGACCTGGTAAAAATGTACATGGTACAATATTAAGTTAAATGGTAGTCCTGTGGAAGGCTATCCGCCTAAATCGGGGAAAACAAATTGCGTTTTTAATTTGTAATCTCTTCATATGGAAGATTAGGTAATTCCTTCCTATATTTATATTAAGCATAAATGTGCTCAGTGTTCACAGATGCTAAAACCACAGCGCATGTGGTTATTTTGTCTGTTTGAAAAGCAGTAGAGGCACCCTGTGTCCATAGATAATGACAAAAAGTGACCTCAATGTCTGCTTGTGTCTTTCAAGTTGTAGAAATATAGTGTTATGCAGGAGTTAATCTGTACTTTTTTCCGGGAGGGAACTTTTCCTTTTCTAGTAGAGGAAAACAAAAAGAAAGTTATATTTTTTAATGTTCAGGGTTCGAAATTGAGATTTAGTGAGCAGGAGCTAAAACCAGCTCCTTGGTGTCGGGTGTCACCTAGTAGGCAGGAGCTACCAGAGATGCTCCTTTAACTTTGTCCATTTTGTATGAACCCTTGTATTTAAATGTGTATTCGGTGTGTTTTAATTAGTTTTCTCAAATTCTCAAAGTTCTCAAATACTCAAAGTTAATGTCATATTTACATGTTTGGAAGGCACCAGTTGTCCCTAGGAGCTAAAAGTAGCTCCTGGTAGTTGTTGGTTTCAAGCTAACCAAGTTCTACTATTCTAGAAGCAGGAGCTAAATAGCTCTCAGCTCCCATCAATTTCGAACTCTGATGTTTATGTGGTAAAAAATTGTTTTGAGACATTCAGTCCCATTACGAGTTCGGTGGTATCTCTGTGGTAAATCCACCTAGATACCACCAAAGGAATGACCATTTCCACCACTTGGTCCGGCGGAATTACCGCCATATTACAAGTGGTGGTAGGCAGTGTTAGTCCCCATTAACTGGAGTGCATAGGACGCCTTGGGGATTTTGGTGGAATTACTGCTGGCAGTAATTCTGCCGATGTTGCCATTTTTTGACAGAAAGGTGGAGGATTTACTACCAGCTCTGAGCTGGAGGGGTATCGTGCACCTCTCTGCCTAACGCATAGTATGGTGGTGTGGGGATGCAGTGTTAATGTAGCAGAATTACTGCAACACTACCACAGAACTTTCCTGCACCACCATACTCGGAATGAGGCTGAAGGTTTTTAACAGACCTAATTTTAGCCCTTGTTAATGGAATCTCCTCCTTTCATTTACTTCACTGACTGATGAGAGCAGGTGCCTTTGCACATGGTGGCCATTTTGATTTTATAGTGCTAACCGAGTAAGGGCTAAGCTGACCATTTGTGGAATGAAAATGACTGCCAGTTATCTACCGGTACCATATTTAGACTAAAAACTTCAGCTGTATCTTTTTGGGTAGCCATATTGTAGGCAGAAATGGTTGCTGGATGAACGAAGGTGGCCTTATTGAGAGTAGAAATGGTTGCTGCATTAATGCGGGTGGCCATATTGAAAGTAGAAATGTCTGACCGAGGAAAATGGGAAGCCATGTTGAGAGTGAAAATGGCTGCTAGGTAATTGCAGGCAGCCATTTTGAAAAAGAACATGGCCTCAGAATGAGGAAACACATATATATCAAGTGGCTGAGCTTAAAGTTATGACTAGTAGCACATTTACAGTGCCAATTACGCCCTTAACTCTTAGAAGGCTGCTTAGAGATAACAGTGACCGGTCAAAGTCTGATGTTACTACTTTATATAGCTTCCTCAAGGAGATCCGAAAAGAATGTGTTTTGGGTGGGGAGGGGCAGGTAGTGCATGGGAATGGCCATAGGAATTAATATGGCCAAGGGCATTCAATGGTGTGGTTAAATAATCAAACAACATCCACAAGATGTGCGTCCCTCCTGACATGTCATCTTCCTCTTAGCTGTACTCAAATGCAACAGTTTCAGTGTTTTGGTGTAGCTTAAGCACCACCTAATAGCAAAAACTGAAAAGGAATGTTCAAGCAAGGATCATAAATAGAGTCTTTACTAAAAACACAGCATCACTAATCACACAAATCACTTGCCCATGCAAGGAAAAAGCACACAGTATTGCAGGTAAATTAGGATGTATACTGCAGGAAGGATATAAAAAAGACATATAGAGGACTGAGAAAGGGAAACATACAATGAAAAGCGTTACTTTAAAATGCTTTAATATGTCTTTGGGTAAAGTAGGGAACAGGGCCCTAAACCGCCTTTCAGGTCCAAGGGAAGGGCAGGTGCTCAGAGTACCTGCGTGCCTGGGAAAAGACACCTATCCCATAAGTTATCTACCTAAGCCTCTTTTAGAAGTGTCAAAATGTTCTGGGCGCTTCGCTTTGTCCCAGAATCAGAAGATTAGGTCCAGGTATCCTGATGTGGTGAGTCACCCAAGGCTGGAAGGTAAAGCTGGGTGCACAAAGTATCAAGCCGCTAAATTAGGGGTCCAAGTGGGCCCTTCTGTCTCAAAACAGCTTCAAATGCCTCTTGATGAATTTCTTAGCAACAGCAGTACAAGAGGTAATGCCTCTGGACTTTTTATTATTATTATGTTTTATTTTAAGGACAATAGATTATCCAGTGCAGGAACTCAGTAGAGCTCTGTTCTGCACTTCCCAAAAACCAACGAAGTATACAGAGTCACCTACAAGAACACTGTCCCACACAAGTAGTTGAGTGTCCTGGTAATAGGGCCTTGAATGCAGGCAGGCTTCAAAGTTCTTCTACATGTGGTCTCTCTGTTCCCCAGAGTCCTGTCTCGTGTAGATCCAAGGGTATTTCCCTGTTCCCCTCCCCCCACCTGTTAGCAGTCTTCAATGGGAATTTGTATGGTTCCTTCTTCGTTTCACCACATGTGGTCACTTCAGCTAACAGCAGAGGTTTGTGGGTGGCACGGCCCATATGTTAACAGCCTGAGAGGAGAGTAATACATTTAAGCAGATGAAAAAGCAGATGTTTCGGCCCTCAACTTTAGTCAACGAGTGTCAGGGAAATAATGTAACTTGTAGTACTAAAACCAGAATTGGCTATAACTTCAAATCCCTACACCTCACACTAATCCCTTTTGGTAGAATGTTATGTTTATTTTAGTACACCATCCAATTAACATGTTAATTGGGATTTAACACAAGGCATCTTCCGATTTCAGAAAAAACAATAAAGTTAACATCAGGCTACCTTATCTGAGATATGGCCAAGCATCTGGTAGGGAAATGTACACTGTTGCAGACTGTATTAAATATTATTAAAATTCTCTCCAACTCTATCTTTTTGAATGATACAGTTGGAGGTACCAATAGACTTCTCTATGATATTAGCCTGTCTCTGAAAACAGGCGATAATTCCCACAGAGCTTTTTTCCACCAGAAGAATTAGCGCCAGTAACAAATATGGCAATTCCATCACATTACAAGTGGCAATACTGCTGAAATACCGCCAAAAAAGGTGCCAACTCTGTTACTTCCAAAGAAAAATGGATGTAAATGCATACAGGTGATGAAATGAAGCCACAGGCGCACCCAATTGGCCCTGAAAAAGGGTATGTAAGGACCACACCATCCCCAAACACACTTCGCAACACTGTGCAGCCACTAGCAGTAGCAAACCTTGAGATCTAGGATCTCTTGCTCTACATTGAGCTACAGAGGCATGCCCACAGCACCATGTAGTGCAAGCTTCAGAAAGGTAGAGGAGACGCCTTGCAAGGAGAGAGCTCATTCTCCATGGCCAGGCCATTGCCCTGTGCATTAAGTGATGGCCTGCTGATAACCCTCTACCGCCTTCACAGCGAGACCATAGCAGAGCTCCTTCCCTGATACAGACCAATCTACAAAACCTGATCAACATAAGAACAGCTATCCACTGATGCTTGCGTTGGTGCTGCACTGTTTTGCCACAGGCCTCTCACAGCACACTGCGGGCATACTGCATGGCATGTTGCAGCCCATATTTTGTATTGTGCTTGGCTAGCTTCTGGACATGTTCATGCAGCAGGCTCCCCAGCACATCTCCCTGCACAGTTTCATGCAGCAAATGCACATTTCTATGCAGCTAACCACTTCTCTAACATCACCACAGCTCTATATTGCAATCATGTGACATTGGTGGCCCCTCTGGCATCTGAAGGGTTATTAAGGAAGAGTAAACAGCAACATTCCCTTAATGTACAGGTGACCTCTGATGCAGACCTCACTGTGACCTACTGCTGTACCCAGTTCTCAGATTCAACCACGACGCAATGGTCCTGCAAAACAGTACACTGCCAGCATATATAGAGACCCAGAGAGGGCACCTGACCAGGATCCTGGATAAGTACAATCACCATCAAACAACACAGAGAGGCTTTTCAAGTGTGAAGGGTTTCAACCATGGGGGATAGCCTATTTGATGTCTATGTAATTCATGCCTGTCTCACCCCTGTAATTGTATTGTAATTGTAATTGGGTATTTAAAACACACTTAATACCCAGAGGTTTCTAAGCGCGGACCCAGGGATCGAACATCCGTTTCGTTTTGCGTACAAGGTGAGCATGTAGCCTGTGAGCTATCCTCCCAAGACCTGCCCTCCGACACATGAGAAGCACTACCCCACCAGAGAAGAGACTTCAGGACAACGTCAGGGCATGACAGAAATGCAAAAACCCACATTTATTTTTTATTTTATTGTGATTTTATCAGACATTTGATCTTACACACATTACAACAAAACTAAGAAATATATACATAAAACAGAATTAAAATACACCTTCTTTACCGAGTTATAAAAACAATTCTAAAATAGTTTAAAAAAGAAAAGGCAAAGGAACAAATAGGAAGAAAAAGAAAAAGAAGAAAGAGCATTCACAAGCGTAATTTCCAATATGCATACATTGCTTGTAAAAGATCACCACCTAGGTTGAACAAGCTTAATTCATCCAGCATTTTAACAATTGCAAACATTAGGAATAGTTCAGATCCCGCACACATTATTACTGCGAGATTGGGGCATTCCACCAATAAATGCCACAATGTTTCTGGCTTACCCTGGCTGTTACAATGGGTGCAGATGTTAGTCAAACTGTCTACCTTCTTAGAAAAGAATTGCACCTCCAGGGAGAAGGTTCAACCGAAATCTTAGCAATCAATATCTTTTGACAAGATATGGGTAAGTGCTTTATCAACTATTTGGAAGGTTGAGTGCACTTTATAGCCTCTTGTTTTGGATATTGTGGCAATCCAATCCATTTCCTTCAGAGTTTTCTTTACGCTCAAAAGACTGTCCAGTAACTGTCCTTGTCCAAAACATACAGCCATTTGTCTGAAAATGCCAACATTAAATTCAAGAACAGAGATGCTTTGTATTTCATGCAGTCATGCAGATTTAGGAACAACGTGTTTGAATTTGGTGACACAATTTTTCCAACAATGGATACTACACCCCAATTAAACCAACAGCGAAGTGACACCACAAGCCAAGGTCAAAGCGTAATGACACCATGGGGAGAGAAGGGTGGCAGACCCAAGACCCTCTTCCAGGGTCTGCCCTCCATTCTGTCTCACTGAATATCATACGCTGCGCATTTCTATTTCCATACAATATACAATCTTTGGAATTACATTACCTACATAGAAATGTAGTAAAGTTTTGATAGAAAATGGACAGAATTTATCATGAATTTGCTTCATCTGAAAAATCAGTTGGTCAATTTTCTTCTTGATGTTATGCATTGTCATTAATTTATTGGAATGTTTGCATAAATTAAACCGCAAATAAACAACTTCCTTCCTAGTTTCAATACTGATGTTGTCGATAGACCACTTCACTGTGCTGATATCCTTCCTGGTAAAAGGGCCATGCCACCTGCATAGGATAGCCAACTGATTCATTGGCACCCTATTTTAGGACTGATCAGTGCAGCCTTCCATAGAGTTTCATCCAAATCTGCCAGGTATAGGTTGAATAAACATGGGGCCAGTATACAGCCCTGGCGCAACCCTTTAGATGTCGGAAAGGTGTCTGTGAGGGATCCCTTAGCATCTAACCTAGCCCTCACTGATATCCCTTTGTGGATACATTCTAGGATGGCCAGCAAAGGTGTGGGGAGTCCCCACTTTCGCAGTTTATCCCAGAGCAAGTGGCGATTCCAAATGTCGAAAGCCTTAGAGAAGTCTATTAAGGCTACATATAACTGGTCTAGCAAACCCTTCCCTGATTGCCTAGTTCCATCTTTAATTGCAGACAAAATCAGCCCATTTAATGTAATGGATTACCCCTTTCTGAAGCCACATTGAAACCTGGGTAATAAGGTATTTTCTGTAATCCAGGTCTCCAGTTTTTCCCGAATTAGGGCTGCAAATATTTTGCTGTCACAGTCCAAAAGGGCAATGGGCTGATAGCTATTGGGATCCGATTGATTTCCCTTTTAAACACTGGAATAATTATGTTGAAAGTAGTCTGCAGTCGAAAGTCCAGAGAATTTTGGACCTTAATAAAATCAACAACAATGGATACAAATAACACTCTGGAAAACAACGTAGGAGAAAAGGTTTGGATGGATTACTTCACAGCCCTGTTCCAAAAACCAGTGGAATCTTTGCCAACACCGCTGAATAAGAACAATGTTGTGTGGTCCGACCCTTGTGATTTGGACGAGATCAGCAGGAAAATATCAAGATTAAACACCTAAAGGGCTCATAGCCCAGATGGGATTACTAATACGGATCTAAAAGAACATCCGCAAGAATGGTCTGCTTTTATCCACAGAGTGATTAAGAATTGTATGGAAACAAAAACTCTTCCATTCTCGTGGACAACATCAACTGTGGTCCCCATCTATGCGGATGATCTAATTCTAATGGACCACACAGCAATTGCACTACAATGCCAGTTAAACAACCTTGCAGAGTACATTACAAAAAATAACTTGGAAATCAATAAAAACAAAACCAAGATCATGGTAATGGAGAAACTAACAAGGAAAAGGGAGTTTTTCCGTTACAACCTGGAAGGCCAAGAAATCGAACAAGTTAAAGCCTTTAAATACCTGGGGGTGATCTTAAGCAACAGCAGACGTGAAGTTCCCATGCAAACGAACCTAATGGAAAAAGCGAAGAGACTTACTTCACAAGCCAGAGCGATCGACAGAAAGTATGGCCGTTTCTCTATGACTCCGGTCATACAATTCTATAAAGGGAAGGCTGTCCCATCTTTGACATACGGTTCAGACGATCTGCTAATGATCCCAAAGGATTTTTGGCTTCGATTACAAAGCTTTTTCTGGTGAAGAGTATTAAATCTACCAACCTCAACACCTGTTGCATCAATACGCCATGAATTATGTCTCCCGTCACCACAATCTATGGTGAACAGGAATTTGCTGTTGCTTACAGAAAGATAATTACAAGCAAGTGTGCAAATGTCTTGGGCATTGTAAATACAGAAATGACAGGAAAACAAGAATAAACTATTGACAAAATGGGCACAAACTAACAAGGAGCTCCTGGAGGAGATAAGCAGTACCAAAGAGGAGCTAATTCAAAACCCTAATTAGACAAAACAAAAATGAATCGAATGGGATTGGATTCAGACCATCTCTTTGGTGACCAGAAGCAAATTGATAAGTCATTTGCCCCCAGCGACCAGGAAAGTAAACGAACGCCCGAGTTACATGACAAAGTTCCCAAGTAAAGTATTTGCGAAACACCTTCCTAAGGATACAACTAAATCTTCTGTTGACTAATGAAATAAGAGCGATCAGAGGGCTGCCGAAAGAAAACATGCGTTGTTTCTGCAAGAACAAAGACCATCAGGAAACCATTAGGCATCTGCTATTGTCATGTGTTGGCCTAACCACTTTAAGAAACACACATATGAGCCACCTGTTCAAAGACCTGCGAATCTGGAATAAAGAGAGCTGGTGGTTTTGCTTAATAGAAGGTGATAAAACATCCTACATAATAGCAGTTGCCCAGTTTTTCCAAAAACTGGAACTTTGAGACTTCACACGGACATGGTTAGAAATCTTTTGGAGATTTAGATTTCTTATTTTGCTTCTCTTAACTTCTTTAGAGAGCATGGAATTAAATGGAAAGAAAAACTTAAAAAAATTGCATGTCAATTAAATCAATAAATACAAAATAATAATAATAATAATAATAATAATAATTATGGATTTTTTTCAAGACCTAGGCATATTGCAGGATCTTAATATGTCTTTAAATAATAGAGTCAACACCAATGACCATAGATCAATGTTCAGTTTAAACAGCAAATTAGTGAACCCATTGGGTTCGGCAGCATTCAAATGAGATGATTTCATAATTAGATGTTTAATGTCCTCTTGATCAAAAACTACTTTCAAAGAGGTAGGGATACACAATGTCTTTTCAATGTTCAACACTCTACCAAACATTTCCGCGCAGTGTGAGCGTCACTCTCTTTCACCTACTCCATTACTTTGTAACTCAGTCTGACCAACTCCATCATTGTTTACGATAGACCAAAAATTACAAGTGTTACTTTGAGTGAGTGATTGTAACATCCTTTCACTGTCTTGCTGTATCATCTGAAATGTATGATTTCATATCCAGTGTTTGAAACCTCTTATTACTTCCTTATTTCTTTTAGACATATTTCTGGGTCATGATACTGACGACGCAACTGTTTGAGATCTGCCTTATGGGATTTATTACGTTCCCATACCGATGTATTAAAGAAATGAACATGAGCAGTTTTCTTAAACACAAGAATTTTAGGCTTCTCCCTTCCCCAGATAAAGTTGTGAAAGGCGACACTCATACAGTTTGAAAGGATATCATCTTTCGATCCCTGACTGATATAGACCTCCAATTTCCTTGTTAAATTTGCCTCATTCCTACTACATTTTTTTATTTGGTTTCCCCCACTACTTACAGCAAAATTCTGGAGTTGCTTAGATGTTTCTTGTTTTTTATATAATTCAAATGTTGTCATAAGTATATTGTGGTCGCTCAAGTTTGTTGTTATGATCTCAAATCTGTTGCATCGTTTAAGCATTAGTCGAGATAGAATTAAGTAGTCGATATAGGACGCCTGGGCCCCTCTTTTCCATGTTGGCCTTTTCTCTAGGTAACCCTCCAAAATTCCCATTTGCGACTAACAAGTCCCAATCTTCAAGTAAAGGCGTCCATTTCATATTGACCCGGAAGTTAGTGCTACTCCCATTAGAATATTCTACTTATCTTCCAGCTTCAGAAGCAGTCCACGTTGTGATTTACAAACTAATCAATACCCACAATCCTCTGATTCCAGTATAGATTTAGACTCAGAATGTTATGATTTTTATCACCCATTTTATGTTTTACTGAGATCACTGGAATCCCTGGTATGTCCTTGGAGGTGATATTTATGGACTGGAATTTGGTATTTCTACGTGCGATTAGCAGTCCACCGCAGGGCGGCTGGCTCTAGATTTTTGGGCAAATTGCTGTATCATTTAGTAACCATCGCTCCAAAGTGGATTCAACTGTCCGGTCTCTTGCAATATAATTATATCCCCTGTTATAAATATATTAATCAGGTTTCCATGTTTCAAGAAGCTGTTGAAACCTCTCATATTCCATACTACTATACTAAAATGTTGCCATGTCAGATTTCCCCTTCTCAAACATTTCCTTCGCCAACTCAGGTTTAAGTGAATCTAGCACCAGGACCCAATTGCCCAGCATCTCTGACGTGGAAAGGCTACTGAGTCTATCCTCGAAGGATCATATGTGCGCTACTCCAGTTTTTTTCAACTTAAATTGCCCTGTTCCTCCTGCTCTTGGAAACCGGCCGGTTTCTCAATTTCCTTTAAATGGCCCTTTATTTCTGTTCCTTACCGATACAACATATACTCAACGTTTAATATTTTGTGTTTTTCTTCCAAATTTGATTTCAACACGAACGTAGACTTTAGATGTATTTCAGCCAAATCTGTCCTGGTTTCATATGGAAAACTCACATACTGAATGCCTTCTGAGGAGATTCTTTTTTAATGTTGTAATCACTTGTAGCATTTTTAAAACATTAGTCTGGTTCAGAATTAAATTTAGATTCAATTTTTTGTCTACGTCCATATGAATCTCATGAGTGTTAGGGTCTGTCTCATTCACTACACTGCACTGTTTGTCGACCCATTGAATTTTTTAACTGCTTTTCCTTGTACCACTCTGGACAGAACCAGGTGAAATCAAATCTGTTATACCAAACAGATCCATCAGACGATCTCGATCACCCATAGCTAAATCCATATAGACTAATGGTACCCCCTTATTGAGCATCCCCTGGTGCTCCCCTGTTCTATCTTTCTGCAATTCTGTTTTTAGGGGTTTGAAGATTCTTCTCTCTTCCATTATTAGATTTTTACACTGTCACCGGTTTCTTAAAACTGGCTGTCCAGCGCTCTTTATCCTCTATTTTTTTTTCTCTGCTCAGAATTCTCAGATTCCTGCTCACCATTCCGAGCTCATTCGGTCCTTCCAGAAGACCATTTGGCTGGAGTTTTACATTTCTAGCCACCCGGAGGTGTTAATACATAAATTATTACTGGGCCCTATTTCTTCTTTCCTCTGTATTGTTTGACTAAACATATGACATATCTTTTGTTTTACATGTCCTTTGACAGAAACAATCTGCAGGTCAGTAGTTTTGGTTAGATCTACAAAGTCCTGACTTTCTTATGCTGATTGAATATTGATATTTTGGGGCCTAGATATTTTCCCTCAAGTTCCCAACCCTGTGGGTTAGTATTTACTTCATCTTCAATTAGGACGTTTCTAAGATATTTTCTGGAATCCAATCGTAATTGATTTTTCCTACCGTTCTTTGATTTTGGGGTGGGGGGGCTTTTTGTATAGCTTTTTCACAGTACTACTTCCTTCTTTAGCTACCTCCCCCGTCTGTTCATCCACCTTTCCCCTTTCTTGTACTTCATCAGTAGAGGCCTGTTGCTGCTTCGTCTCAGGCAAGTCTGTAATCAGCTGCTGAGGTTCTGCCTCCTCTGTCGCTGTTTGTTTATGCCTTGTCTTTCTCAGTTCTTTTTAGATTTTTTTTCAATTAAATTAGTCAGTATATCTAATTTGACATTTAGCTCACTTCATTTTTTATATGTGTGTACAATTCTACTGAGGCAATGAGAACAGTATTCAAGGCCAATATCGATGATGAGGTTAACTTAATTTGTTCGTCAGCCTCCCTTAAGGTGTAATGCAGGATCCTTGGACCCAAGGTTTCAGTGTCTTGGACTATATCACTATGGGTGAATTTATCCAAAAGTTGCGAGGGAGAACCTGCTAGCAAATCACTGTCCTCCTGAATGGATCCTTCATTTAATCTGCTAGGATTAGGACAGTGAATATCTGCATATTCAATCAACAATGGTTTGAGATCTGTCTCACCATTGCTGTTCACTAACTCGCTGCCTGATATTCCTGCCCCATCCAGTATGCTGATGTCTGTTACATCACCCGGGAATGCCATAACACTTAAATTAGGGGTTTATGACCTTCTAAACTCTATACTGCAGCTCCTACTGTTATATTTAACTGCCCTTGAGACTTCACTGTGGGGTTCAATCTTTTCCCCAACCCATCTCCTATTGGCCTATCTGCTTGTGAGTTAACAGTGGTGTCAGTACCCATAAACTGTTCATTATTTAAACTATGCAATATGTGATCATTCATTCTTAAATTACAGCAGGTGGAATTGACCAAGTCATCCTCTGTAATCCGTGAATGAATACCTAGTTTAGCCACTTTCACTGTGAGAATTTGATCGTCTGCTTCTTTACTCAGCATTTGACCGCTCACATTTTTATTCACAACTAAAAGGGGAAGAGATTGTGTTACAAACCGGCTGCTATGCCAAAATCCAAAAGCTGGATGCACTGCATCCTGTAAGCTGGAGCGGGAGAGGAGCAGTAAGTGGTGGCGTGACCGCAAAGATCAATGGTGGACTGGCAGTCCTTTTAACTACACCAAAACCACTATGCGGGTGGAACCGCGTAACATCCCAGTACCTTGGATACTGAAAGGCCATCCAGGACGAAAATATAAAGTACGAGATAACAAAGGAAGAAAAGAAGTCGGTCAGGCGAAGGGGATAGCCAAACCAGAACTAAGAGAAATCGCGTTGACGTTATCCCTGAGATTGTCAGGTAACGGGGAAAGCGGGAGACCCTGGAGGGAGACAAAGAATCGTTATGGGACTAACCATAATCATCCCAGTCAAGAATAAATCTTTGTAACAAAATGAAAGAGGAGAGTGATATACAAAAGAAAACCATTCACAAGGGAGAAACTATCAATCTAGAGTCAAAGAAACCCCATTTTGAAAATAATCCAAAGTATAAGGAAGCACTTAGAGAATTGTATGAACTGATCAAAGAAATCATGAACGCCATTTTCCTGTCTTTAGTTGTTACGATAGTGGTAGTAGTATGGTCTTTTAGGGTTAGTTTGGACAGATTCATTTAAGACATTCACAGATGACGGACGAGAGTTTTACTAAGTTTAAGTAGGGAACACCCTATAGAAGTAGGGAGAGATAGGCATGATCATTTTCTCTAATATAAACACATTTCAAATGTCTTACAAGAGTCCACGTCCTTCTTATGACCCGCCACAACATGGTGTACCACAATGGATAGCACATGCATGTTGTTGCCTTAGCATTGGTCCCATTAGCTTGCATCAACGGAGTCCAATGGTAACCCCAGATTCAACAGCCATACACCGCCATATAGACTGATTTAGCTCTTTAAATATGTTGGGGAGGCTCCACTGGTAGGTCATCAAGTTTCTCCCCTGTAGCCCAGCTCGTAATCTGAGTAAACCTTGTTGTATGGATTCTGATCTGTTGTATCTAGCTAGAATTACTAGAAAGGGCAATGCCTGGGTAACAAACTGGACAACATCTATGTTTCCCTCACAACCCACAACGATTTAGGCTTCTTCTGAGTTTAACAATACACATTATATTTTACCTGGCAGCGTTGCTTCATGCACAGCCATAACTTACAAATATCCACTGATAAGTGCTGGCGAAGCCTAATGCATTCTTGCTTACAGAACTGCTTCGTGAGCATACTCTAAGAGGCACGTTTTTGATTTCCAATCTTCCCATTAAAAAGAGGTGTGTTAAAAGTGATCCTTGTCTAACACTGTGAGTAAAAGGGAAATCCTCTTAATAATTGCCCATCTGACTATAGCAGACTCTGGCTGAAAGGTTCTGATGTGTTTCAAACAGAACTGGCAACAAGAGGCCTTGCATTTCTATTCCCTTTAATACAGCCAATATTTCGGACCAATTTGTGCTAACAAAAAAGGGGGGCGTGGCCGAGCGAAGAACCATGCGGATGCAGGTCCCGTGAGCTCCTCTGCGCTGAGGCGGAATGTAGGCTCCAAATAGGGGCTATCCCCTCTCTGAACCCTCTTCATGGACGGGGAATGAAGAAAGATTGCCCCCCTGGTCTCCCAGAGCGATTCTCAGCCGCTGCACATCCAGGAGCCCAGCGTCCTGACACAAAGATCTCTGGGAGTCCCTTCTCCAAAATGTCGACCATTTTCCGACCTGCGGGCAACTGAGGCCGGGACTGATGTGAAGTCATGGTCACTGGTGTGGCTTCGCCTCCTCAGAGCTCCCCTGGGGAGCCGGAGCATCAGTGCCCATGAAAGCAAGCACCAGTGTGGCCAGAGAGGAGCCCCTTCCCCCGAGGCCCAGGCGGACAGCCGAGTGGTGGTACTTGGTGACAGAGGCCCTGTGGGGGGACGCAAGCTCTCCGGCAACTGCATGAAGAAGGAAGCTGAGTATGTGGCAGAGTGGGGCCATGCAGCCCAGGTGGACAAACCCAGGTGAATCCTTCTCGCTGATAACGAAAGGGGTGAGCACAGTGTGTTCAATCCAGAGGACCCGGAGCTGTGGCGATCTGAGGTGCCATCCATGAATTGATGCTGCGACCTGGTGTGTGTGGGGTGGAGGAGCCCCCTGTTGAGGGGAAATTTATCCCAAGCCCCCCTGAAGCACCGTGGGAAAGTGGCCCATGTCTAACTTGGGCAGAGACCCACTACGTGCACTCAAAAGGAGAAGGGGTGAAGAGTTGGTAAGCAATGCGAGGTATGTAATCAAGATTGTAGGAGTCCCGTTGGGGGGCCTGCTTATAGACTAACCCCTTGGAAGAAAACCCTTGGCCTTGAACATTTTGGAGTGCTAGCTGGTGAACAGATGACCTGGCTGGGAGCCTGTGGAGCAGCAGGCTGTTCGGGCAGGAAACCCTCCCTCGGGGGACTAATGATACTAGCTGGTGGGATACTAGCTGGTGGGATACTTGGTGAGACCCCTGCTGACTGGGCGGATTGTGCAACATGTGCTTGGGAGCAGACAAAGGGAAAGGTATCAACACAGCGAATATAAAACAACTATTAATGGGGCAAGAGCTGTCCTCCAGGAAGCATTCCCTTGAAACTTGTGCCCAGGTTAAAGCCTCTGCAACACCCTTGCCAATAGAAGACACACCATATGTGCCAGCGACAGAAGCAGACATTAGGTCCATGCTTCTAGAATTGAAGCAGGAAATCCAGGAGACCAGGGGAGCACAGGCAAGCTGGTGAGCTCAATTGCAGATCTGCAGACACACATTACAGCTGCAGAGTCATGACTAGAGGAACTGGTGACAGCTATGGGGGAACAAGCCCACGAACAGGCTCTCCTATCGAATAGGACAAATGGAGGTCATCATTGCAAAACAAGAAGAAGCAGAAAATCGCACCAGGTGAAACGATATCCGCATCCGCTGGATTCCAAAGCAAGTTCTGGATCAGGAGCTGATTATCTATGTCGAGAACCTCTTCCGTTCTGTCCTACAAGTCTCAGACAGTGAGGAAATAACCCTGGATCGAACGTAAAGAGTGTATACAGCATTTTAGATCAGGAATAACTTACTTCTGGATTTCCTGACGAGGGTGCATTTTTATCACCAAAAGGATCAGGTGATGCAAGAAGCTAGGAAGCAGAGGGAGATTCGTTTCAGAGACTCAAAGCTAATGCCTTTTCAAGACCTATCACAGGCTACCCTCTACAGTCCTAAACGACTGAACTTAGTCACCTCCTGGCTGTCAGATAGGAAGTTTCCATATAGATGGAGTTTCCCATATCAGTTGCTCTTTGAACTTGAAGGGAAGAAATATGCCATCTCCAAGGAGGAAGAGGTATCAGCTTTGATGGGTTCAGAAGAAGCAAACAAGGAAGAGGGCAATGAAGACCACCAAGGCCAATCTAAGAAACTGGTGAAAAAGAACACCAAACTGAGAGGTCTGCAAAATAAGAGCAGAAATAAGCTGGTTAATCTATTTCGTTGACGCTGGTATCCCTGTGTCCTGAGGTTAGAAGTTGGGCCTTTAACTGTTTATCATTCCAGGCAGGAGACCTTGTTCTAGTTCTGAATGTGGGACTCGGAGGATGATCTGGAGACTAGATTGCTCTGATTCTGAGATATGAGAATTGTGTGTGAGATGAATGTTCTCTGGGTGAATTGGCGAGGAGGCATGGTACTGTTCACTGGAGTGGAGTGAAGTGGAGGGAACAGACAGAGAGCTGGGTTTGGGGATGTGTAGATTTGGCTTTGGTGTAATGGAAATCACCACCACTATGGCAGAGTTACTTGAAGGGTTGCTCAAGCCGTTTCCTTAAGACTTATAAGCCAAGCTGTTGTTTTTTTAAAAAAAGTTGAATTAATGTTACAAGTTCAGATCGCCAATGTCCATGGTCTGGTAGCACACACAGGTCTCATGGCCCAGAGGAGTTTCTATCTTCAAGGGGCCGTATAGCGCTGCTCATAGGTATAGATACTTCACAAACCTGACTCTATAACTGCAGGTGGGTTTGTGGAATGTTCGAGGCCCAACTCCCTGCAAGTCAGTGTTGGGGCGTCTGAAGATACTAACTTGGGACATTGGGTTTCTCCAGGAAACACACCTGCTGCCCCAAGACAAGAGCAAAAGGTGATGGCTGGAAGGTTTTGAATAAATCATAACCACGGGACAGCTCTGGGCAACCCGCCAGACCATTGTTTTTCAACCTGCCAAGCCATTACAGAAGGGGAAAAGCCATATGCAAATCAGGCATGGCCCTACCCCAAAAGGGGCCGTCCAGCCGGAACTGCTAGATCACATCCCTTCTGCACAAGACCTCAAGCATCCCCAGACATGTTTCAACCTTGTTGGGCGTTATCAGTGAGGAGAAGCTTGGGTCTCTAGGCAAGAGGCTAAGATTCATTCTAAACCTTCCAGCCATCACCTCTTTGTTTTTGCATTGTAACCCAGAGTGGGACGGCTATGCCCAGACGTGGGTCCCATGCCTGCTGGGTCTGGAGACCCAAGCTACTCCTCACTGCTGAGGCCCAACAAGGCTGAAACATGTCTGGGGATGCTTGTGGTCTTGTGCAGAAGGGATGTGACCTAGCAGTTCATGCTGGACTGCCCCTTCTGGGGTGGGACCAAGCCTGATTTGTATATGGTCTTTCCCCTTCTGTAAAGGCTTGGCAGGCGAAGAACAATGGTCTGGAGGTTTACCCAGAGCAATGCCGGAGGCTAAGATTCTTTCTAAACCTTCGAGCAATCACCTCTCTGTTTTTGCTTTGTAACTCCGAGTGGGACGGGTATGCCCAGACTTGGGTCCCGTGCCTGCTGGGCCTATACACCCAAGCTACTCCTCACTGATGAGGCCCAACCAGGCTGAAACATGTCTGGGGATGCTTGTGGCCTTGTGCAGAAGGGATGTGACCTAGCAGTTCAGGCTGGACTGCCCCTTCTGGGGTGGGACCAAACCTGATTGGCATATGGTCTTTCCCATTCTGTAATGGCTTGGCAGGCGAAGAACAATGGTCTGGAGGGTTGCCCAGAGCAATGCCAGAGTATAAAATTCATTCTAAACCTTTCAGCCATCACCTCATTGTTTTTGCCTCAAGACGAGAAGCAGATGAAAAACAGGACGTTCCCTCTGGCTTATTTTAGTAGTGCAGGAGTCAAATAAAAAGGGGTGCCAATTTTGATAGCTCATGAGTCGCACTTCCAGGTTAGGAACACATGAACTGATCCCAAAGGGAGCTATCAAGCCATAAAGGGATTCCTTCATGGGTTCCCCTTGACACATATGGTGCTGTATGGCCCAAACGATAATCAAGACAAATATTTCATGCACCTGATCCTGATCATTCAGGCGTCTAGGGAGGGGGAACTGATCATAGGAGGAGATTTCAATTGTGTCATAGATCCTCTGGTTGATCGATCAAACATCCCCAGACTCAGCAACAGACCTACGGACGTTCAAGTTCCATTCAAAACATTTCTTAAAACCAACAGGCGATGTGGATAGCCAAGAAGTCTGAGTGGATGCTTTCATCATAGGCTGAAGAAAACTCAACACCAATTTGTCCTTCAGTGAGGATGCTCGTCTGAAAGTTAGTGTAGGTCGCGAAGAAAGCAGTGGCAACAAATCTTTGCCATGCTAAGCACATGCCAGTGCCTTTGAATGATCTTCCTGATGTTATATGACGAAGTACCAAATGTCACAACAAAAAGCAGGTCATCATCAGTCTTACACTGGGTTTATCAGCTAGTATATGTATATCTATATATATACAAACATGATCCATATTGTAAGTTATTCTTACACTGCCATGGTGGTTGGGGACAGCATTGGGGGGCTATGCACACAAGGCTACTGATCGACTGGTGGCCTCTGTGTACCTTCTCTGAGGTCTGCAGTGGGTGGCGGTCTCCAATCCTGAGTCTAACCCCATTCCCAGCGACTGGTCTTAAACATGGGACTTGGTCACATGGCCTTTAGACACTTGCCTTGTCCAAAAACTTCCTTGTGGTTTCTTCCCATGGCCGCATGACTAATCGTCTTGGAGATTTTCATAAAGCGCACTAGTATCAAGCATAAGCCTAACGTGGAATTTGTTTCCGAACTGGTTTTTATTAGGATTTTCCAAACATGAACAAACTAGAGCAATTCTCTTAGGGTCCAAGAATGTGCATAAACGTAACTCAATAATGGTCTGGATAGTCGTGCCCAAAACATATATATCAGTATCTTTTTGTGAGATTAAAAAAGGTCAGTTCCTGTTAAGGCTGGATCCTGGGCCTCCTTGACAAATTTAATAATTTAATAACAAAAAGCAAATGTGTAGGAAGGTGCTGAGTGTTTCATATAAAGCATAAAGAATTCAAAGATAAATCTCACTCATGATCTTGCCATTTCAATCCTTAAGTAAGTCTCTTGTTTTCGTAACCTGGGCATGTTCTTGTGCAGCTGGGGCTTTTACTTGTTTTTAAAGACTTTTAGTTATAAGTCTGCATTCTGTTTGTACACTTTTGATCTGTATTCAACCCATTTGTTTGTGCCCAGGTCCCGAAATACCACAACTCCACCCTCCTACTCCCCTGCTACTACATAAACATATACATACATATGTATATGTACATGTAATTGGTCGAATTGACCAAAAGTGCACGAACGAAAGCAGACTTTCAAATGAAAGTATTTTGAAACATGTATTACGAGCAGGGGGACTGCAGAAAGGTTGCATCCGGTGTCAAATTGTGCTGAAGCCTGGTAGTTGATTCTGTAGTTTGTGTCATCCTGGGATGGGCCATAAACTAAGGACCTGAGCAATAGGAAGAGAGGAGGCCACTGTGAGATACCAAAGGGTGTCTCACCTGCTAGTCCCCGGGGATCTCTCTCTCAGGTGGCCAGGGCACGGCCATCGTCATTGGACCCAGGTCCTGGGTGTGGACCAGTGTGGGAGAATCACCTAGGTGGAGGGTCTCCTGTGAGTGGGGGTGAGGCAGCCAGTGGCGAGATGGGGTATTCCTCCCTTTCCCGTACCCATGATCCCTCTTATTTCATAGGATTGTCCTGTATCCTAACTCCCCCACCCCCTTTCCACACAAACACTGGGCCAAGGAAGAGGGTGACTGAGGGTAATAATGCTAACTCTTATACATCACATTGGACATGTCCCGCTAATTGGTTCAGGCAAAGTCTGGCACTTGACTCTAAGTGCATACATCTGATACCAATTTGCTCTCCTCACACGGATATAAGGTGCAACATAGAGAGACACTCTGAGCAAGGAAGAACACAAGTAAGAGCAGAACTTCCAGGCAAAGGTGAACCTACTGGAGCAGAGCAACGGACCAAGGGACAAGAGCCACGGATGGAGAACCCCAGGAGTTCCCTGTAGGCAGTCATTGCTGCCAAAAGGATGCGAAAGACACATGGAGAAGGCTGAATCCCAAACTAGAAGGCTGCATTGTTTTTAAAGGATGCCAGCAACCCTCTCGGGTGAATGGCAGAGTTGGGGAGGCGAGGCCAAGCCTGTGGTACTTACCTTGACTTGTAAACTGGAAGACAGTGAAGACAAGAAAGAAACACACACAGCCGGTGAGTTGGCAAGCCATGTGAGAGACTGGTGTGTGATTAAGAAAGATTGAAGTGGCAACATAATATTGCACAATTGAAGGCTGCACGCGTGTGGATGAGACGGGAAGATAGGCAGACCTGCAAATGAATCTTGAAGTAACGACAGCTGTAATGTCAGTGATACTGAGTAACAGAGTGGTCCGGCGAAAGGAAGTAGCCCACTCGAAAGTCTCTGTGAAAGGTGAAACGTTTGTAGTGATAAAGTGAATGAACTGTAAAAGCGAGATGATTGAAACTGACCTTGAGAAAAGGTGAGAGTAAAAAGGTGAACGTTGAACTTTGGTGCATAATACTTTGAACTACCCAGACTAGTAAGCACTGCGGCAAATAACATAGGAGTGTGAGAAGACGAAGTGGTCCTGCGGAGGTCTGTAGAAAAAAAGCCACACACATTTTAAAATCTTGACTGAGGGAGACCGAAGGTGTAATAAGTTAGGGGAAGGGTACCCCTAAATGAGGTGAATTAAGTTTAGGGAAGGGAACCCCTGCAAGTGTTTTGTTTTGCTTTGAAAGGTCTGAGCCCGACTGAGGGAGACCAACATGAACATTTGCTCTGAAAGGTCTGACCCCTACAAAGGGGCGCCAATGTGAACTTTTTAGTGAACTGTGTTTTGGAAATTGGAAAGTAAGACTTTAACATAAAAGGCCAGGCGGGTCTCGATCTGCATCTTGAACTGCCTTTGTGTTAAGAGCCTGAGGCAAAGTGTGTCATCTTGCCTACAGGGACTGCCTTATTTCATGCTGTCCAATGTGGTGAGGAGAGCTGACTCAGCCACATTTATACTTTATATTTGAACACTGAGTTTCCTTTGCTTACATATTCTCCTTTTCACACTTTTTGTACAAGATATAGGGCAGGCATTAGATTTCTGTTAGTATAGACCATTTTGTCACAAGTCTCTCCCCTTCTCACCTGTTTTTCCTGCTTGCTTGCGACCTTCTTTGATGATTTCTTTCGCCTGGTCCTCGATTAATATCAACCCATGTGCTGGTCTTCGGGTTCCAGCGTGAGGATAGCAATCCCATTCCAGGAGACATTCAGATGTCCAGGGCGGAACCAGGAAAGAACAATGTCCGAGCTCGGGGGCACGGAACGCTGTGACCGAGTGTAGGCGAAAATCCAAGAAGAAGCTTCAAGGTACATTCAAGGAAAGGAAGGGAAGGGAGGAGGATTCAAGGAACCGGGAATTAGGATTCGGAAGAAAGCCCCGAGCGAACTCTGGCAACACACGTCCAACTACAGCGAGCGGTAGCGTTGAGATGCGCTGAGCCGTGGGGGCGTATCTGTTTAGTAGAACGTTGAGCATGGCGCGCAAAGACTGGCAAGCTGCATTCTGTATCAATGTTGGGAGGATCACGGCATTCAGTCCTCTATGGGTCAGGGACCACGAAGTCCAAAATGGACGCAGGCGACGGTTCATGACAGTATGCCTCCTCTGAAGCCTAGCTCCTCCGGGTTTGCCTGGATGGATGAAATGGTATCTTTGAATCAGCTTGGGGGCATTCTTGTTTGACACTGGTTCCCAGGTGTGCTCACTGGGAGGATACCCTTTCCACTCGACCAAATACTGTAGTTGACCACGTCGGTACCTAGAGTCACAAATTCTGAAGACCTCGTATTCAAGTTGGTCATTGACAATCACTGGGGTAGATCTTGGATCAGTTCGAGAGGGCTGAACATATGGTTTTAACAGAGAAGTGTGGAAGACTGGATGAATCCTTTTCCATGACTCTGGTAGTCGGAGTCGAAAGGCCACTGGATTGCCGATTTCTTTCATAGAAAAGGGCCCGTAACACCTGGGAGCCAATTTGTTTGGTCGTAGGTGATGAGGAAGGAGTTTTGAGTATAACCAGACCTTATTGCCTATTGAATAGGAAGGCCCAGGCCTTCTTTTGGAGTCAGCATAATGTTTAACGTCTCTTCGGGCCTTTTCTAGGTGTTCCTTTGCTTCTTTTTGTACATTGATTAGTGTTTCAATCCAGGAATCAACCGCAGGAACTGGGGTAGAATGTGGAAGAATGGACAGTAAGACTGAAGGATGAAATCCTTCACTACAGAAGAAGGGACTGGTCTTGATAGCAGAAGGATCCGAATTGTTGTATGCGAATTCGGCCACAGGTATTAAGAGTGACCAATCATCCTGGACTTTGGTGGCGAAGCAACAAAGATATTGTTCCATGGTTTGGTTTACTCGTTCGGTAGCTCCATTGGTCTGTGGATGATAACCCGAAGACAATGCACGTTGGATTCGCAGTATACGACATATCTGTTTCCAGAACTGGGATATGTACTGGGGTCCTCGGTCAGAAATGATTTTGGATGGTAGCCCATGAAGCCGGAATATGTGTTCTAGGAAAATCCCAGAAAGTTCAGATGAGGATGGCAGTTTGTGTAGAGGCGTAAAATGAGCCATATGTGTGAACAAATCAATCAATGGTAACCATTATAGTTGTGTAGCCCCTGGAAGAAGGTAGTTCCACAATAAAATCTGTGGCAATGATTTCCCAGGGTCTTGTTGGTAGTGCTGGTTGGAGCAGGAGACCTGCTGGTCTTTTATTGTCATGTTTGTTCTGATTGCAGACTGCACAAGTCTGGACATGGATCTTGATATCATCCTTCATCCTCGGCCACCAAAACTGTCTTTGTATTAGATGGAGGGTGTTGGTGATGCCACGGTGTCCTGAATGGAAAGTATCATGACATAAGCTTGTGATCTTTTGTCTCAGTCCAGGAGTAGGGATGACCAACCAATTATCCTTGAATAGATATCCGTCTTTTGATTTGAGATTCCATCGATTGTTTCTCTTAAACTCCTTCCAAGGATCAGAGGACTGAGTTTGGATTTGAATATCCTCCAGGAGAGTAATTGCTTGAGCAACAAATATTGTGTTGGGAAACATCTTTGGAAAGGTCCGATCCTCAAGGGGTTCGTAATCAGGACGTCTGGATAAGGCATCGGCTATAATGTTATGTGTTCCAGGGAAATGATGGCTTTGACATTGGTATTGGGCAAAAAAGAAGGCCCAACGGGCTTGGCGACTGTTTCTACATTCTAGGGATTGTAGGACTTGAAGATTCCTATGGTCCGTACGGACTTGTACCGGGTATTTGGCTCCCAGAAGGAGATGATGCCAATCAGTGAAAGCTTGATGAATGGCTAACAATTCCTTCTCCAGGACGGAATAATGAGTTTCACTGGGAGTCAAGGTGCGGGAGAGATAGGCGATGGGGTGTTCTAACTTGTCGCCCAGTTCCTGTTTCAGGACTGCCCCAATGGCGTAGTTGGAGACATCAGTTTCAACAAGGAAAGGTCGATCAATGTCGGGTTGAGCTAGGGTGGGAGCTTGTGTGAACTCCGACTTCAACCGTTGAAACGCCGAATCTTGGGCTGAGGTCCACTGAAAGGAGTGTCTTTCTTTAATAATGTGATAATAGGGTGCACAATCTCAGAAAACGCTGGTATAAATTTCCTGTAGAAATTAGCAAGCCCCAGGAAGGATTGAATCTGCTTTACAGTGGTTGGAACAGGCCAAGACAGAATGGAGTCAACCTTGGAAGAGTCCATTCCAATCCCCTTTGGGCTAAGAACGAATCTGAGATAGTGAACAGTAGACACATGGAAAAGACATTTCTCGGGTTTGGCCAGGAGCTTATGTTCACATAGACGTTGTAGGACTGCCCATACATGCTCTTCGTGTTTCAAATGGTCCTTGGAGTAGATCAGTATGTCGTCTAGATATACAATGACGAAGAGGAACAGCATATCAGAAAACACCCGATCCATAAAACGTTGGAAGATTGCTGGGGCATTAGCAAGTCCAAAGGGCATGACCAAGTATTCAAAATGGCCAAAGGGTGTTCTAAAGGCTGTTTTCCATTTGTCACCTTCTTTTATACGAATAAGATGGTAGGCACCCCTGAGATCTAGTTTTGTGAAGATGACTGCACCTCTGACTGCTTCCAGGATGTCCGAGATGAGAGGCATTGGGTAACGGTCCTTGAGAGTGCATTGGTTAAGGCCACGGTAATCCAGACATGGCCTAAGCTCCTTGGAATCCTTCTTGGGAACGAAGAAAAGGGAATCGCCCGCCGGGGACTTGGATGGTCGAATAGTTCAATTTTCCAAGTTGGTATCCAGGTATTCCCGGAGGGCCCTTTTTTCAGGTTCTGACAAAATAAACATTCTTCAGAAAGGAATTACGGCTGAAAGTTCAGTGTCGATGGCACAATCCTCATGTCTGTGGGGTGGTAGAGCTTGAACAATGGCTGTTGAGAATACATCTGTGTAAGCCTGGTAGGCCCTGGGAATTCGGATGATGTTAGAGACGGTGACTGGAATTTGCTGAGTTTCTTGAGAGTCTTCAGAGGACCTTGGTAAGGTGTCTAGGGACAAACAGTGGGACATACAATGTTCTGAACCAAGAAACAAAGAGCCTGCTGCCCAATTGATGTAGGGGTTATGCTTCTGTAACCAGGGCATGCCTAGAACCATTGGATAGTGGGCAGAGCTTATGATATCAAATTTAATCCTCTCTTGGTGGTGATTTATAGAAAGAATAATCTCTTTGGTTTGAAGGGTTATGGGTCGTAAAGACAGGGGTCTCCCATCAATAGCTTCTACAGGTTGCATAGTCTCTCATGTTTCGTGTGGAATGTTGTGAGTAGTGACCCAATCATGATCTATGAATATGCCCATGG
The DNA here is from genome assembly GCF_040938575.1 of Ambystoma mexicanum. NCBI lineage: Eukaryota > Metazoa > Chordata > Amphibia > Caudata > Ambystomatidae > Ambystoma > Ambystoma mexicanum. The sequence goes on along the minus strand of NC_090935.1, from coordinate 910,127,115 downwards.
CTCTGCAATCCACTAATTCCAGGATGGGGTAAGATTCTTTATTGGAAGGCGATAGGAATGCCTGTAGAATCACAAGATTATTTTGTCCAGGAGCGTTCAAGGAAGGAATTGATGTGGAGCAGACACCTTTCTCCCGAAACTGTGCCCCATCTAGGATCGGGAGCTGGCATTTCCTGAATGCCGTGAAGGAGCGAGAGGACACTCTCTCACAAGGTGTTTATCGGATGCGCAATACATGCACAGGCCAATGTGAATCTGGCGCATCCTTTCTTGTGGGGTAATGGGTCCACGGAAGGCCCCCAGTTGCATGGGTTCTGGATCTGAGGTTGGAGAAGCTGCGGGCTCTGGTCTGTATGGATGGTCTGTAGCAGCTTTTTGGAATGTTGACTTCTTTTTCTCCGCCTTTCTTTCCTGGATTCGAAAGTCAATTTGTAGAGAAAGGTCCATGAGGGACTGGAAGGAGCTTGGGCGAGCTACCCTGGCTAACTCGTCCTTTATTTCTTCATTCAGGCCTCTTCGAAAAAGGGTGAAGCTGGCTTCTTGGAACCAATCAGCCTCCTTCACAAGTTGTTTAAAGCAGGTCACATAGGTAAGCATATCCTGGGATCCTTGTTGAAATTCAAGTAGTCGTTCTTGAGCACTGTAAACCTGCTCTGGACGATCAAACATGGCTTTTAGGGCTTCTACAAACCCATCATAATCATCCAGGAGGGCGTTGCCCAAATTGACTAGGGGGGTTGCCCAGGTCAAGGCGTTACCAGTGAGGTGTGAGATCATAAAACCCACCTTTGCTCTTGGGGTGGAAAAGTAGTAGGGCTTGAAGGTGAAATGCACCAAACATGAATCAAGGAAGGCACGAATGTTCTTTGAAGAACCATCATATTTGTCCACTACTCTTCCCAATAACACACTTTCTTTAGTTGCAGAGTCACGAGACAAGACTAACTGCTTTAAAGCAGCGTTCTCTGCCTTAAGGTTCTGGACTTCTGTGGTTAGTTCCTGCATACCTCGCATGAGGTCTTGAACCGCGGCTTCCATCTCTGTATCTGTATCGTTTTTTAAGCATCTCAATCTGTCACAAGTCTCTCCCCTTCTCACCTGTTTTTCATGTTTGCTTGCAACCTTCTTTGATGATTTATTTCGCACGGTCCGGGATTTATATAAACCCGTGTGCTGCTCTTTGGGTTCCAGCGTGAGGATAGCAATCCAACTCCAGGAGACGTTCAGATGTCCAGGGCGGAACCAGGAAAGAACAATGTCTGAGCTCGGAGGCACGGAACGCCGTGACCCGAGTACAGGCGAAAATCCAGGAAGAAGCTCGAAGGTAAGCTCAAGAAAAGGAAGGGAAGGGAGGAGGATTCAAGGAACCAGGAATTAGGATTCAGAAGAAAGCCCCGAGCAAACTCCGGCAACACACGTCCAACTACAGCGAGCGGTAGCATTGAGACGAGCAGAGCCGTGGGGGGCGTGTCTGTTTAGTGGAACGTTGAGCGTGGCACGCAAAGACTGGCAAGCTGCATTCCGTATCAAGCAGCCATGTTGGGAGGATCACGGCATTCAGTCCTGTATGGGTCTGAAGTGGGAAAAGTGAACAAAAGGCTCCCACCAATCCCCTCTCAAACCTGGCCTAGAGGATCACGGCCCAGACACCCGCCACGAGAGGAGTTTGCCCATCTACCAGACGACCAAATACCCTGGTACAGGAACATACGGATGTGCCCACTCGTGTGCCCACCCGCCTGCCCACCAGCCTGCCCCGCACATGCCGACACCTGCGGCATGGATGGACTCGACTGAACCATCCAGCACCAAATCAACACATCGTTAGAGATGCCATGATGACCTAGCCAACGGTCAGCACACCCGTGCAAACATACACACCGGACACTCCCACACCAATCCACACAAAAAACATACTCAATGCTATGACGTAGGCGACCGACACACCCACGGACGTGCATCTTTATTATTTTCCACATAGGCTTTTCAAAATGCAGAAACGCAAGACGCACAATGAACTCATCTAAAAAGGCTTGCTCACGCTTCTTCTAAACCCACGTATCATATTGAGAAATACAACGAAGACACGACACTGGGGATAGAGCAATATGATACCATAACCTAAAGCGCTCTGCATCAAGCGGTTCCACCTATGCACCAGGCCCAAGTAGGCCGCAAGCAAAAGCTTCCATGAACATTGAATGAGCAAGAGTTTGGTTGCTGACCCTGCAGAATGAGCCCAGCGAAAGCAGACAGTCAAGGGCACAACGTTGCAAACTCTCATACCGCAAGCCGACGCCAAGGTCACACCTGCAAGATAAGCCAGGCACACAGTGAGAAATGCAATATTAATTGTGCAGAATTCTGCCTCAACCACGGTCCCACCTCACGTGACCAAGCCGAACCTGATAGGGAGCCAAGCCCAGGAGGAAGAAGGCGCCTGGATCCCCCGTCTCAAGACACAGACAGATACAATTAAGCGACTCAATGGACATCTGCAGCGGTGGGAGTAGTCGGCCTTCCTGCTTATGAATAAATCCTCACATTGTCTGCACATACCCATAGTGAAACATTGTTGCAAATGACAGGTGCACCGCGAGCTGGGAACAGCGATGGTCCCAGACTGGAGGGCTCACGGGTGGACCAATCAGAACATGGGGCTCCTACCACTGACGCCATTAACATTGACCAATCCTCAGGGGTCTTCATGTAACAATTTTTATGTATCAAACTGAAGGGACAACCCAAGTATACCACCTGACTGACCCTTAACCACTAACAACGTTCTCTATACGTATGCTATACTAACCCTACCACTCGGGGAACCAATCCAGAGTGGCGATAGGTTTTTTGCTAACTTTCTCAGGTGACCCAAGTAGCGCGTCGTAGTAAGGTAAAAAGGGCCTGCGAGCCCCACGATGTTGAGAGAGTGTCAGGACGGACGCGTACGATCCTTGACCCATCCCTGCCGTTTTGTTTAATCACCTTGCTTCTTGCGTGTGTCTCATACTCTATCTCTTTTGGGATATACGGGAGGAGTTGGGGCCTCCCTGCCCGGAGGTCCGCGGACGGCCCAGCCGACCCCGGGAGAATTTCCCCCCGACAGGTCAGGGACCACAAAGTCCATAATGGACGCAGGCGACGGTTCATGACACATTTATATTTGACGGACTCAACTAGGACGGTTTTATTTATTATTTGATGGTCAAGAATACTCTCATTTTAGCTGTAGGGCAAAGTAGGAGTTTCCCCAACCCCATTGAAACTTCAATAAAGTTTTTACCTTTTGTGTCTGTGTTATACATGTGATACCATGCCTCCCTTACACCACCCTAAGGTCTTCGAAAGGTCCTCTCTAGACCTTGCATGGCCTGACTTACACTGGATCCTGGTTCTGCAGCCTCCCAACCCAAACGTTCGCTCCTCCTCAGCGTCCCACCACAAGCTTATACCTCCAGCCTTTTTCTAATTTCTCGCCTCTCTTTTTCTCTGTCCTTGTGTGTCTCCTGAATTTCCTTTTCTCAAGCTCGTTCCTCCACCCATCCAAGGCTTCCCCTTGCATCTTCTCTCAGTCTTCTCCTCATGCTGTTCTACTTTTCTCTCTGATCTTCCAGTCCTACACCGTTTCTCCCCTACTCATGGTGAACCTCTGCTCCCCCTCTCCACCTGGTCACTCTTTTCTCTAACAGTCTTCACTGTGAGGAATCTGAGGGCATCTTCACTTATTTTCCCAAAATCGCCTCTCCTCTGGTGACCAGGGAAAGGCCACCGCTACTGGATCCTGACCTGGGGTTTGGATATGAGAGGGAGAACTACCTCGGGGAAGGTGAACTGGGAGAAGAGTGTGAGGGACACTCAGGTGAGATGCAGTATTCCTCCCCTTCTATGTAAGATGAACCCCTAATTCTCACATTTATATGGCATATGGTAACGTTGATCCCACATCCCATAAGCCCCCACTTACACATATACCCTTTTGTATTGATTTCACCTACAAAACTTCGACTAAAGAACATGTGTTCAAACTACACTACAACTCCCAGGAAGCCTCTGATACTGGGATGAGGAAGATGCAACAAATACTGACAACAGACTGCAGAACTAATTCAGCACAGTCTAGTTGCCGAATCCGGAATCCAACTAACGGGAAGTTAAAAGGCCAGTACTGGAAGAAGAAAGTAGTAGTGATCGGGAGAGAACAAGAACAACAGAGGAGGAGGCGTGGAGATTGCAGCCGACCATTGGGAGAAGCAGAGTGTGCCGAGACGACGAACCCTGAGCTGTTTCAGCCATGTCTCGAGATTGGTATTAGAGAAAATGCTCTAGTCTCCAGAAGTCAGGAAGCAGAAGACGGTACCTTAACGGACCAGAGTTGGCAGAAAGACTGCTGTGAATGCTTGTTACCTTCAGGTGCTGTGGTCACACTAGAGGGTCTGAGGGGCAGAAGAAAACCCAATGGGAGCCGCAACAACCCCTAAGCCATGAACCAGGAGAGGAGGCAGAGCGAATGGCAAAGAGCCAGTGAGTTTCAGCAAGAAAAGAAACCTTTAGCTGCTACATACACGACTGTCCTATGCGAATACATTTTATCATGCAGTATGCAAAGTTCCTTTCCATGGTGACCCTGCAACTGAGGATGTTTCATGAAGGACAAAATATCCTAGACAGCTGCCAAATGGGATTTCGCCCTCTGATGGGAACCAAATCGGTCCTGGTATCTGTACTTGATGAGCTTACCCTGATTAGAGATGAGGGCGGCACGGCAGGCCTCATTTTGTAGGACTTGTCGGCCACCTTCGACACGATTGATCATGGGATTTTGATAGCTAGGTTAGAGGAAGTAGGGTTCTCCGGGGTAGTACTGGATTGCTTCTGCGCCTTCTTGGTTTCGCGTTCCCAAACAGTTTCCTTCTACCCATACCATTCATCTCCGGTTGCAGTTACCTGTGGTGTCCCACAGTGCTCAGCCTTATCCCCTTTACTGTTTAACTTATATATTTGCCCTTTGGTGGCTCTCATTCGCTCGTTTGGCTTTAGGGTCTTTTCTTATGCAGTCGTCACCCAAATTCTGTTTACATTGGACCCAAAAAAGGCAGATGGGAGCGTAAGATTAAAGAACTGTTTGGAATCCGTATGGGGCTATATGGAGACAAACTGGCTTAAGTTGAATGGTGGAAAGATGGAGGTCCTGATTACTGGATCTGCCAGAGGCTGCTAGAGGATGGACCGACGACTTCTGCCCATCATCGCTTGGCCCTTTGCCAGAACCAGCAGAAATAGTCTGTAGTCTAGGAATTGAGATACCAGAATCTTTGTCGATGGAGGCTCAGGTCAACACAGTGTGTGGATTAGGGTTTGTTAAACTCAAACAGTTGAAGAAAGTCCTCCCTTCAGTTCCTGATGAATTCTATGCCCAGGCAGTGGCACCATGTGTAAATCGAAGTATTGATTATTGTAACGCCATCTATTTGGGACAACCATCCTTCCTCATCCAGCGCTGGCAAGTGCTGCAAAATGCAGCAGTGTGTCTGGTTACACATATTCCGAATGGAGCAGGAGTAACAAGGGCTTGGCAATCTCTCCATTGGCTGCCGATTGAAGCCCGGGTAAAATTTAAAACTTTGTGTATTATGCATCGGGCGCTGACTGGAAAGGGATGTTTGGCCATTCAGGAGAAACTGCACAGACATACTCCAGCCCGACCTCTGAGATCCTCGAATGCTGCTTTTCTACAGGTACCCAAATAAAGGAAGGAGCAGCTGGGGGGCCGAGCCTTCTCGGTGGCTTGGCCTAAGCTTTTGAACTTGAGGTCCTACCATCTAAGAACCACTGTGGACTTCCTTCCTTTTAAACAAAGTCTCAAAACATTCCTCTTCCGGTGAGTTGGAACCTCTCTTTGGTCTCTCCATTTTGGGTCTTTTTTGTTTAAGAATCATAATGCCTTAGGTGAAAGTGCACTATATAAGTAACCAATTGATTGATTAATTAATGAACCGATCTTAAAGTGAACACGGGGGAAGGAAAAGTATCTTTCCATTGTTGAAGCAAACTTTCATTGGTACCGGAAACCGCGTTAAACGAGAAAAGTAAATTAGCATTGTTGAACCAATTAAGGCTACCGTCAAGTGAGAAGACTGACATAGAAGTGATATTTTCCCATGGAAATACTTCATATTCAAAAGTAAATGAAGTCAGTATGGTTTAACCAAAGAAGGGAAAATATATATAAGTAAGAAGATATTATATTAACAGTTTGTCCCAAATGAATATGATCTGAACACGTTTTGCCAAAGCCAAAAGAAGGTTGAAGATGTCAAAATAAGATTAGTGCTGCATATAATCATATTGATAGTCCAGTTACCTTTTGATGAAGAGTTGTCGGAAGGTGGGAAGGACAAGTTGCTAAGAAAAGGAAATGTTAATACCAGTGAAGTGAATTAGTTATTTAAAGTCAAGTAAGAAACCAAGTACTTGCAATAGCCAAAATACAAGGAATTGTATTACCCGAGAAACAAGTGCTGGCAAAGACAAGTGAACACAAAGAGTTGTTTGGTATGAGAAATCCAGCATTGGCCAAAGCCAGGAGAAGCCAAGAAAGAGAACCTGGTTGCGTGACCTGCAATGGGTGAACCGTGTGGTTCAACAACTGTGCCTAGAGTGGCCCCCGCATGGAAGTAGTGTTGATGGAAAACAGCCAAGAAAGGGGTATTAGTTGTGTGACCTGTAATGGGTGGACCTTGTGGTCCGACAACTGTCCCTAGACCGAAGACCCTGTATGGAGAAGCCATTGAAAGTATCCATAAAGAAGTTTGTTTTGCAAGAACCTTTTATGTGATTTTGAAATCAAAATATTAACTGCTGATGTGAACTAGTGAAAAGAACTCATATCAAAAGAGCTGGGAGGAGTCCCAAGGAACTGGAGTGTTTTGAGAAAGCTGGAAGAAGTGAACTCTTGGGGAAGGGAACCCCAGTATCTTGTGAACTATTTTGAACTTGGGGGAGGGGAAGCTGATTACAAGCCTAAAGCTGGAAGAATCTCTGAACTGTATTTTGAACACTACTCATTTTGATGCTTAGATCCCTACACATTGCATACAGTTATTTGTGAGGACAAGTATAGGTTTTGGACACAGACAGACACTTGATTTAAACTTCCTGACACAGACTATCCTTAGTTTTCTTTAGGTAGGGAAATTCCACCTTAGCATAGGGCAAGTTATACTTGACTCCATCCTGCTTTCTGGGTTAATAATGATTTTTGTGAACAAACCTCAACCTGTTGTCTGTGTCTGACTCATGATGCCTTCACACCACACTGGGTATTCTTTAGACACTTCCTCCTTAAGCACCTCTATATTTTCCTCCACTCCTTCCATGATTCCTCCAACCCCCTCCCTCCTTAAATTCTCTCACTGCCCTTCCTTTGCTGCTCTCATCATCTCCTTATGCGACATCTCAGTAATGAGGGCTTACTTCACAATCTCTCTTCCAACTGCCTGTGTCCTTCTCGCAATAGTTTCTGGTTCTCTCTCTCCACAATTGCTTGGGTGTCTCTCTCTGCAGCTACCTGTGTCCTGCTCTTTCAAGCCTTCTGGGTTTCTGTCTCCCTCTGGGCACCTGGGTTTTTCTCTCCCTAGCCTCCTGGATCTCTCTTTCCACAACCCCTTGCATCTCTCTCCTCAGCTCCCTGTGTCACTTTTGCCAACTCCATCCTTCTGGGTTTTCCTCTCCCTGGCTTTCCATTTATTCCTCTCCCCAGCATTGTGGGTTTCTTTATTCTCAGCCCCCAAGCCTTTCTCTCTCCACTCTCCAGAGTATTTATCTTCCCAGCTTTCAGAGTCTCTTCTCCAGCATCCTATCTCTCAATTGCCCCAGCCTGCTAGGTCTTTGTGACACCAGCCTTCTGGGCCAGTCTTTCTACTGTTCCCCAGGTCTGTCTTTCACCACCCTGCTGGATCTTTGTCGCCAGCACACTGGGTCTCTCCTCCAACATCATGTCTCTTCTTTACACCAGCAGCTGGGCTTTCTTCTTTAAAGCCTCCTGCTCTCTCATCTTGCCTCCTGCTCCTACCCCTACTCACCACGTAAGTCATCTATAAACTAGGCCCTTTTCCAATCTCTGCTACAGCCCCTTCCTTTTATTGAGCCTTGTCCCCACCTTCCAGCCTCACTCTGCCGTACACAAACTTCAGATGCAGCTGTTATGGTGATTGAATGATGGGCCACCCGGGGCTTCCTCGTTCAAACCTTATGGCTCCCTCTTCTTTCCTCCTATATCCTGTACCTACTCCACCTCCCCAAATCTTGTCATCTGTGAATGAGGTTCTTTTCCAACCTCGGCTACAGCCCCTTCCATTTATAGATCCATGCCCCTGCCTTCCAGCCTCACTCTAGCCTACACAAAGAGTATCTCCTGATGCAGCTGGCATGAAGATTGAATGATGGACCCCATGGGGGCGGCTAAAGGTTTTGATGTGGTTGATCCCTGCCCAGGGGTGGTCCTCTCTCTGCTTGCCACACAGTGCCGCTGCCCTTGGCTATAGGTGTATGCTGGTGGAGACCGTGTAAAGTAATAGGTTAACTAGTCAAGCTTTCTGTCTGACTTCAGCTCCCACTGCATCCCCATGTGGTTCTGCAGTGCAAGCGGCTAAAATCTTGTTCTGCCATTTTAGGTAGGCTTCCTTATCCTCTGTGAGGAGAGCAGGGTGTGATGCGCTACAGGCTCCGTGAGACCATCCCTCATAATCAATTCCTTTAAAAGGGCAGGAACTTCTGAGACGGTAATCTGACAAGCCCCTGACTCCCATGCCTGGCATGGTGGGAGTCCACCCCATGCTGGCCCGAGGCCCAGAAGCACCTGGCTTGTGGCAGCACCTGGACAACTTTGTGGTCCCACCACCCATCAGTAAGGTCAGTGAGAGGACTTTGTTTCAAAAACCACCCTGAAGACGCTGAATTTCTTCATGATTGGTATTCCTACAGCCCCCATGCCCTTGAATTATAGTAAGGATATCTTTCTCAATACTTCACTACACTTGATTCATTGCTACGATTATATGTGTGAATGTGTATCACAACTGGTAAATGTTATGTGAGATTTTGAGTGACAGTTGCCTGAATAGATCGGTTTGGAACTGGTGTCACTAAGACTGCTGTACATGTGGCTTGCACCTGCATAGGAGGTAACATTGGAGCACCGGATTGGTGCAGTTAACGGTGCGGAAAGCTGAGTGCATATATTCTGCGTGGTGAGCTACATCCTGATTTGTTAGAAGGGTGAGAATTGATAGTTGAAGAGAGAGAGTATTTTGAATGTGTGGTGTCAGTTTCTTTGAGCTCTCGTGCAAACAGATTAAGCGGGCCAGTAGGCGGAGAGGTAAACTAGGCGCAAATGCGTTTACACATCCGGCCCCATTTTAGTCCTTCTCGAAGGAGAACGAAGCAGAATTTGCGTCTCCGCCATGCTCTGTCCTCCATGTTAGGAGAGCAGAGTGCTTTAGAACTGCATGAGATTTTCATGCACGCATAAAAAAAGGAGTGGATTCATATGGAATAGGCCTCGCATTAGTAATTGCTAGTGAGCATAGGAATCCATTAGTAAACAATGCCATCATAGTGTCATTTGGAGGTGACGATTCGTTGTTTGCCAAACTGAGAGTGAAAGTAGAGTAAAGGCAATTTCAACTTATTCTACTGTTCACTTTGTGCTGCGTTATGCAAAAGTTGAAACTTGCATGCAGGAGACCCAATAGCACATACGTGCAAACGTTGGAGATCCCCTGCGTGCAATTTGTATTTATTTCAAAATGACCCCCCAAACAGGGAAGATTTCAATAGAATAGAGCTGTTACTTGGAGCACGGTTCTTGCTCCCCTGTCACTGTCTCCCATTTGGGATATTGGTTTGGTGGTCTTTGATCTGGCTCAAATGTGGTAAATGTTTTTCTCTGGTTTAAATGCGAAATTATGGAGACATTTTCCAACCAAAGAGTCGTTAACATATTTCGCTAGAGGACGGGTAGATTAATCAAGCTTGAAGCATATAATCCCTTCCTAAATCAAGTGGGTATTTATGTGTGGAAAAGGTATATTTCAGTCCTGATTTAAGATTGGGGATGACGTTCTTACTTAAGCATTAAAGCTGATGACCACAGTCAATAACAGTAGTTATGTGCCGGGTAGCATGGGTGCTAGCCACATAAGCGGGTGCATAATGAAGTCTTAGGGCACATAACTACTGATAATCGCCATTGGCAACAGACTTTAAAGCTATTATCATTCATCCATGCGTGAGTATCCTTGAATGGTGAATGCCATTGGATATTTGTGAGAGTTGAGATTAACCGATTTTACTGAAAATTGATTTTGGAATTGGAGAAGAGCTGCAGATCTGGTTGTGATGGTCAGATATGTCAGAATCTTTGGACATAGCATTTAACTGGAAGGGGGCAGAGCCAATAGCATCCGCAGGCTGCCTGTCCTTCCTCACATGCCATCTTTTTCTTCTGATCATTACATTCCAAAACAGTAGTTTCGGCTTAAAGGTGGTGCTCTTCTCAACAGCAAATCAACGAATGCTTCTGTGCGAATACTTCCTGGAACTGTGTGATGTGGGTGCTGAAAACACAACACGCTCCTTTGGCACATCCTCACATCTCAACATAGGGCGTCTTCACATCACCATCAAATCACAGACGTGGTAACTACGTTAACCCCTAATCGGGGTCTAATGTGCACAGGGATGCAGATGCTCATGTGATCGAAATACAGACTCTAATTGAGGCACTATTTACATCTCTGCCTCTTTTGTTGACTTCCATGCCCTGGTCTGTTCTCAGTTGAGTCTACACTCTGTTGCACATTTATCTGGTGTCATCAGACCTCAGTGATATGTGGACCTAGAATTTAAACATACAATGCCAATAACATGGCTGACAGGCCCGAACGATAACTAATGAGGATCCCGATTGACTTTTCGGGTGGTGGATGTGCTGCGCACATGGATGCCAGTGTGTCCACTACTGCGTCACACTCATTGCAATTTTCAGCCATGTTGTCCCTAGTGTCACCTTCTTCTTCCGGGTTCAGCTTCCTAGACTTCCTGCTGTAGTCCACAGAGGAGCTTATTTTGCTACGTGGTGTAAATTAACCGCAGGGCACCTGTTGCATTTGCCCCGAGGTGCAAATGCGTCCCATCGGTCCAGTTTTCATCATTTGTGGAGTACAAAACAAAGGTGTTAATGCAGGTACCAATAGAGTAAAGCCCGCCGGCCATGTACGCATGGCATGCCGTTTATAGTGGACTCCTATGGAATCTGCCTGCTTTTTGCTGGTGTAAAAAGCTGGGGGATTACATAGGAATTCACTGGCGATTATTTTAAAGTGAACCTTTTACGTTGGTCCAAACAGGTCCCCGCACAAAAATCTCATCATTTGCACGTTGTAAGATATAGGTGCAATCGACTGGCTGTATGCCTCCCTTTTGCACTCTTCTGGGCAAATTGCGTAAACACTGCCTGCCATTTAGACATGGCAGGCAGTGTTTACAATGGATTCCTAGGTAATGCACCTGCTTTTTGCTGGTGTAAAGCGCAAAGCAGACAGATTCCATCGGAATCCATAGCATTTACACCAGCATGACAATGTCATGCTGGTGTAAATAATGGTGTATTTGTTCGGCAGAGAGGGCGCGGGCGTGGGAAGCATAATTTACCGTCTTTGTGCCCTCTCCACCATAAAAATAATTGAAAATATATCGTGGCATGAAAAGCATGGATAACATTTGTACACATGCATTTCACAGATACATTTCACGCTTTTGTGGTGTGCCACCCCCTTTTGAGAACAAGCCCCTTCCAGGGCTCGTGCTAATACCACATGTTGGTGGCCATGGGACTTACGGAATAAAAGGGATGTGCGGTTTCCCGCTTGTCAGCCGATGTTAGCTGTTACCTGACTCCTGCCTGCTGTGTGTCTGCAGCTGCGTAGCAGGCACAGGGCCTGCTACTGCAGGGCCCTCCACCAAGACAGTGCCCCTGCTGAGCAACGCTGTCCCTGATGCCCCTCACTGTCGTGGCCACTCTGCAACTCCGGCTACATTGGCCCCAGGCCATGGAAGAGCCTGTGGATGCATATGGGCTGATAGAGTGCCCCTTGTCCGTCTGTGTCGGCTGGGTGGCCCCAGTAAAGGTGAGCCTTGACCCCGGTGCCCTGGGGGTCCAGGACATGACATTGGGGTGACCCCCTGCAGCTCTGTGTGGTGGGCGCCCCACCCCACCCCAGCCCACGGGGTGGCGTGTGTGTCCATGAGTTAGCCCAGAATGTCTCCAGAAGGTGATCCAGCTGGGTGCCCCCAGCAACGGTGGCAGAAATGTAATTCATGTTTCGTGCCACTTCTACACCTTCATAAAAGGAGCGCCTGGAGACTGCCCTTATTATAAATCAACATAACATAAACCAAAAAACTGCACCAGAGCGTAAGTAAAGAAAAGAAGACAGGCTTAACACCTTCACGCCTGTCTTTAGCACAATTATTTGCAATCCGGGAATTTGGAAAATGAGCCTAACTGCCCGAGAGAGTTGACCTACTGCAGGGCATTCATCTCAGTTGGAAAATGTCCGCTTCGAACCTCAGCCTTTGTGTTTATTTCCTGTCGCCACTTCCAGACAGAGAACATTCTGGAAAATCTGCTTTCCAGATCAAATCGGAAACTATTCTTACAACAGCGCACTGGCATTTCCTCAGCTCTTGCTCCAGCTTCTTCTTACAGGGGGTGGAAACTCTAAACTGCCAACACAAAGATCTGGCTTTAATTAGCCGTCCCTATAAAAAGAAGGCCAAATTCCCTTGTTATCTCAACTGCGAAACTGGAAGTACACTGCATCCATCATTTCTCTGGTATGTTATGTTGGCAGAACCAGAAACAGCCACAACTTATTTTCCGAAAAGCTATCAAACATCAGGTGATCATACTGCAGAGTCGTTGCGAATAGTAAACAGAGTATTGACAGTGGGCCTCATTATAAAGTTGGCGAATACGGTATGAACGGTGCTGGTAAGGCACCGGCAATGTTCATACCGTACCACAGAATTACGAGTTCTGCTCGCAGGTGCCTGACAGCCCGCCAGGTCTGACCTGGCGGGCTGTGCGGCACCCGCAAGCATAACTCGTAATTGCACCAGCACTGTTATCAACGGTGCCGGTGCAACCATGCTCCGCACCCCCATTCTGCCCTATTGGGCAGAATGGGTATCGGAAGCCCGGCAATACCGCCACCCGCGAATGGGCGGGAATCAACTCGTAATGGGCCGGTTATTGCCCAATCGCGGGTGGCGGTGGCGGTGCCGGTAGCGAGTTTGGCGGCAGCCGTGCCTGTAAAACAGGCACGGCTGCCGCCAAACTCGTAATGAGGCCAACTATGTAGATCAAACTTTCTGTCCCATTTCCCAAGCTGCAGAGTTCAGAAGCACTGGGACAGCAACACGCACAAGTGCTGCGGTCAGACGCTAGGTGCATCCTCGTATGGTGTTTGTTTGTTTGTTTATTCATTACTAATGCGCGCCAGACCCGGGGGTATCCGGGCGCAACAGTTACCGAAAATGCAAGGCTTAGGTTACAAAGTTACAGGAAATAAGCAGGAAAGAAACATATGTACAGGCAATGAACAGAATATAAACATATATACAGCAGGCATGTGCCAGGAATTACTTTGAGAGAATATACAGATACATTACCGAGATGTAAAAAGCAAAGCAGTCAGGCCTACAGATCAGTAGATTTGAGCAGGATAATGTAGTTGCGTCTAAATTTAAGGTAGGGTTGATCTTCTCTAAGGGGGTGTGGCAGAGAGTTCCAGAGTTGGCCAGCTTTTACAGGAAAGCTACTACCACCTGCCTTAGCAAGCTTGAATCTGGGAATGGTGAGGCAGTTGGTGTTACCCAGTCTCGAAGGTCTGGTGGAAGTTTTCCTATGGAGTCTATCCGTGAGATAGCTGGTGGCAGCATTCTTTATTGCTTTGTGGGTGAGTGATGCAGTTTTTAGGAGGATTTTATTATGGGTCGAGAGCCAATTATTTTGGCGTTTAGTAACTGAAACGTGCGATCTTCTGGTCGCACCAAGTGCAGCTCTTATGGTGTTGTTTTGGAGGATTTGTATCCTCTGAATAATAGATTTATTGGTGCTGATGTAGAGGGCGTTGCAATAATCTAGCCTGGAGAGTATTAGTGCTCTGGCCAGAATCATGCAATTGTCATTCGTCAAAAATGGTTTGCCAGTCCTAATGAGCTTACAAGTGTAGGCAGTGGCTGAGGCCATTGATTTCACTTGTTTGTCGAAGGAGAGGGTGAAGTCAAGGTAGAAACCAAGGGTCTTTACTTCCTTAGCCACATTGATGGTGTTACCGTCAATTGTGAAGGATGAGTACTCCTGGCCTAGTTTCTTAAGGTTGATGTGGGTGCCCAGGATGATAGGCTGAATCTTGTCATCATTCAGGCATAGACTGTGGGTGGCCATCCATGCCTGGATGATGAGATACACTCTATTCACCAACGCCAAATCCTTGTTGTAATCCCCAGAAAGTGGGAGGAGAATCTGAGTATCATCTGCATAGTTAGTGTAGGTGATATCCAGAAGGTCCAGATCATCGAACAGGGGCTTGGTAAATATATTGTATAAAGTACGGGAGACACACGAGCCCTGGGGGACACCGCACGTGATCGGAATAGGGTCAGCCGCTGCTGAAGACAAGAAGACCCTCATGGTTCTGTCACTCAGGAATGATTCTATCCAGGTAATGGCCTCAGCGGATAAGTGGGCCGCAGAATCTATGTGGCTGCATAAGACCTTGTGGTCCACGAGGTCGAATGTGGCCGATAGGTCAAGCAGTAGGAGCAGGGCTGTTTTACCTTGGTCTCTTAGTTCATCGACCTGAGTTTTCAAGTCGATAAGTGCGGTTTCTGTCCCATGTAAGGGGCGGAAGCCTGATTGTCTTGCTCCCAAGAGTTTATGGTGTTCCATATTTTTGGATCTGAGTATAGGCAACCTTATCAAGTATTTTGAGGAGAAAGGGTACCGTCGTGATAGGACAGTAATTGGTGGGTATTAATGGATCCAGTGTTTGCTTCTTTAACAGTGGGAGCACCCAGAATTGCTTCAGGTTAGTGGGAATGGTACCAGATGAGAAGTTTAGTTTAGTTTAGTTTAGTTTATTTATTTTATTTTTATATGGAGGCATTGATAAGTTTGGATATAAAAGGGCCAAGATCTCTTGCAGCATCTTTTATAATATGTGCTGGGCATAGGTCGCACTGGCAATTGGACGGCTTACGTGAGAGAATGACTTTTTCTACCTCGAATATGGATGTTTTAGTGAAGTGGAATCTGGCTGGACGGTCAGGAGATATTTCGCTAGGGGGAGGGTCTAAGTTATTCGGTTGGGATGGCAAGTTGAGGGAGGCTTTTTTTTGGCTATTTTATTTTGGAGGGTGGTTACTTTGTTAGAGAGTGCCTGTTGAATATCTGAGCACCATGTTTTGTTTTTGATGCAGATAGCAGGTGTGGGGATAGGAGACTCTAATTCCTTTAATATGGCGAATAATTCCTTCATACTGGAATTGGCGTTAGAGATGCGCTCGTTGTAGGAGTTATGTTTAGCCAGGCAAATTTCCTTTTTATATTGGGAAGAGATTTTAGTTAGTTTGGACTTGTTGGCTTCTGAAGGGAGTAGTTTCCCGTTAGTTTCACAGTTGCTCTTTAGGAGTCGTAAGTCCATTAAATGAGGGGTGAACCACTTGTTTAGGTGAGATTTTGGCTTGCTAGGTCTGAGTTTAGGTGGAGCAATTTTGTCAAGTACAGTTCACATAATTTTATTGTATTCATTGACCAATGTGCCCGGATCCAAGTTGTCAGCCAATGAGTTGAGGGTCGGGAGAATGGCAGGGATAACTTTGTCCACTGTAATGTTCTTTTTGTTCCTTGTTAAACAAGGTGGGGCAGCTGGTATGACCAGCGGGAGTGGTCTGGTAGTGGACAGTGTGAAAGACATGAGGAAGTGGTCTGGCGAATTTAGTTTAATCAAATTCTACCATCAGTAATTCACCTATGTCCTAGTTAGCCTGGTGTTCCAGCTGTAGTTATCACATACCCAGGGGCAGTTCATATATTTATTTACTTGTGTAACTCCCAGATCATCAACCATCACAGAATATCAAAGTCTTTGGAGGTTCCTGAATTGTAGCGGGTAGGCAGCAGTGGCGTGTCCAGGGAGTGGCCTGGGGTGGTATGTGCTTCCTCTTAGGCAGAATTGCATGCAGTATGCTCTGGGACCACTACACACGATTAAGACTACAGGTGTTAGCCAAACCAACCTTTGGTATAAGTCTGTACCACACAGTTTTTGGTAGTGAGCTGAGCAGCCAGGCTTATCTCAAGAGTGAATGTGAGCAGTACAAGTAGTTACACAGAGGACTTTCAATCACAGTAGTTTAAGTAAACTCTTATACTCAAGGTTTTTTGGTAAAAACACTTAGTAACTTATTACACAATCATTTGGAAAACATTTCACTAGCAGAAGGCAACTTAATATTATATACCATACCCATACACTTCAGTACAAAACTGTAAGCTTTTGAGACAGTTTGAGCTCCCCTGAAATAGGAGTTAATGGCAGTTCAATTACTTAGCAGTGAGTAAAAAGTAGAATAGATCACATATACGTTCTAGGCAGTGCAAATAGTTTCAGTTCACCAGAAGAGTTCAATTCAAGTCAATAGGCCAGGCCAAAGTCAATGGGCTAGTGTTCTGGATAGGAAAGAGCAGTTCTGGTCTCAAACGGTAAAGTCTTTGCGAAAGTTCTTAGAAGTAGTTTAGGTGAAAAAGAATCATATGTCGGGTCACACGCTGATTAGGCCTGCAAGTTAGGAAAGTTTCACAAACGTTCACCACGAGAGTGGCGTTATTTCAATCGGGTTGGCACAGTTCCTTTTGAATGAAGAAACAAATGCTGCTGAAGTTGTGGTTCCTGGCAGGTCCTGCAGATCTCGCTGTTCCTGAGCCTCAGTCATGGGGACAAGAGGGGGGATGTCCGGGGACTCCTGCACTGCACAGAATCGTTGAAGAAAGCAAACAGGAGGTCGTCACTTCAGTTCCAGTAGCTGTAGATTCAAGAACACAAACTGGTGTCCCTCTCCCTGGTTAATCCTAACCAGCCTTGAGAATGGTATGCAGGTGTTTTATGAGTTGATTGGTCCCACCAACTCAAAGGAAGAAGCCGTCCTTGAAGGAGCTTCTCTGTCGAATGGAGTTTGGCAATTCTTACCTTCAGCATGGCTTCACCGGGCAAACCAACGGTCCAGGAGTTGCAGCAGCCATCCCCTTCCAGCTCGTCTTCAGTTCTTTCATTCCAGTGGTTGACTCTGCCATCCAGTCCTGGGGACTCACCTTTTAAACAGTTTTCTCCCTTTCATTCCAGCCTAGCTGTCACTCACCCAGCAGGGTGGCTGTCCTTGCCAGACAGCCAGCCAATCACGCCAGAGTGCATTTGGGTCTCCTAGGAGACTAAGCACAGGGAGTTTCGGGCACCTCCCTCACTTCCTGCCCACCCCAGATACTCAGGCGCCAGAGGCGGTCTTCAGTCCTGAAGCCCGCAAAGGCACACGAACAAATATACCAAACCTGATTTTGAGCGCAGAGACAATTACTAGAAGGAACTTTCCAAAAAGAAACAGCGAAAAAAGAAGACCGGGACTTGTTTAAACAAAGGGGTTTAAGGCGCCAACTTGAAAAACATGTCTCCTGTGATTTTTAGCTACCAGTGTTCGCGGCTGGGAAAAATCATGGTAGTTTGTTGCAAAAACACTGGCACCAACCTTTTCAATAGGAAAGGGTAGCATGTGACTGCTACATGAGTATTTCGACACGGGATACTATGTAACCCCTCCAGCACTCCATTGGAAGATGGTGTGTGGTGGGTCTATGAATTTAGAAAGATTAGTAAAGTCAATTTCACTTTAAATTCTCTGCGAAACAGTAGTTTATCCCAGAGAAGATATTTAAACCTGTGGGAAGTCTAAAAGACACCTCTGTGTCATTGCACTGAAAGTGCTGTGTAACACACATGAAAAGATGATGCCTATAGAGTTATCTAAAACTCCACAATCAAAGAACACAAATGTAAAACGCACATCAAAATACATGAAAGAGTGGGGAAAAAAAATCAAGTCCTCAAAATCCAGCAAAAATTGCTGGGGGTCTGTAAGGTGAAGGGAATTAGCACATTTATGAGAATTCTCCCTAACACTACCCCTGGAATCTGATTTGCCACCCCAGGTGCCACCCCATTATCCTAAACTATGATCATTATGAGTGTGTGTGCTCATACTTCATGCCACCCCTGCATAAGGCAGTGCCCCACTTGGGCCACCCCAGTAAAAAGAGCCTGGGCGCGCCACTGGTAGGCAGCTTGACAAATGTAACTGGGAAGATGGTTTGCTAAGGTGGGCGCTGCCACTGAGAACCGTCTGTCTCCTTAGCCAGTGTATCTGAGATGGGAGCCTTCAGGATCAGCAGGCCAGCCGATATGGTCATACCCCCAGGTTCCTTCAACAAGGTCTGATTGCTTGCTCTTTTTACAAAGTACACAGGCACCAAATGACATTTTGCAAAATGTATTCTGCTCATTCAATGCAGATGTTCAATCCTGCCCTCAGTATCAGTCAGTACTTGCATTGGGCCATGGCCACATTCCCGCCCCCGCTATGCCTCACTCATTATTGAAGTCAACACTGGCATTCAGTCTACCTGCCTCTCTGTGGGAGCATGCACATGAGTGTATGTCCCACATCCCATTTGCCTCACTCTGTGCACATCCCACCACAGGGCTGCATATCCCAGAATACATTCTCTCGCTCACCATAGAGACCAGTATAGAGGACAACAGGCCCCAGAATGCGCGCTGCCTGATGTTAACGGTCCTCCAGAATTAGTTTCAATAATGTGCTTTGCTTCTCATAGTGCAGATAACCTCATCATACTACTTCTGCCAGAACACACTGCTGCTCAATTAATAAACATGCCTCCAGGAGTCTATGTGTCCCAGGTACCACCCGCATCCCTTAACACAGATGACGAGGCTACAGGCCACAAGAGGTGGTATGCATAATCTGCTTGACACAGTTCAGATGCCTCCCTCACCACACACAAGACTTCATGTCAAGGAATGCACATTACACTGCACACTTGGTAACTATATTTTTAGGAACGCCCTCTCCCTTCCATACGACAGATGCCCCCAGAGTACTACATGCTCAGCAATGCACACTTTACTCTGCATTTCTCCACTCCACCAGGACTACATATTCCAGGCAGCACTCTTCTGAAGAGCATGGACGGCCCCTCCCACGACTACATGTTCCAAAACACTGTCTCAAGACAGAAGACCACCGACAACATTACATGCAACAAATCCCACCAAAGTCCCCTTGAAATTGAGCTGATGTTCGCTTTCAAATCTGCCTAATACCCATCCAATCTCCCTGACATTCCCACCAAATGTCCCTGATGTTCCCTGAAATGTACAGGGGAGTGTGTCAAGGGGAGGAAGGATAGCTCAGGGGCAACGCATTTGTCTTGGAATCAAATCAAAACCACGCTGCGCAACACAGGTTCGAATCCCGATCCCCCGCTTAGATATTGCTTGTTGGTATCAAGCGGGCGTTATAAAAGAACAATTATAATTATTTGAGTGTTCTGTTTCTTTCTCTCTCTTTATCTCGTCCACTGGGGGTCATTTTCTATCGAGTACAAGCAGGGGACCGCCAATATCATCCCCTACATGCTGTTTTTTTTAAATGTATGTATTATTATTTTTTTGTTTACTTATGGTTTATTGTAAACCGTTACAAAAAGAAGAAACAATTCATCAATACACAGCGATACATAAAAACACAGTGTTAAGAAATCATCTTAAAAGTCCATGCAAAAGTACAAACATTAAAATCTCATATGGTAATGCATCTATGAAAAAGAAAATGGCCTAAAAAGGTTCACCTCATCCTATGGCCAGAGAGTGCAAATCGTGTTACCTTTTCGAATACGTAACTACTGGCCCAATTAACCTTGAAAAGCTGTTTCATTTGATATTGCTATTTCCCATGTTCTTGCAAATGCAACTATTGCCAGCCCTTCAAAGGTGGTCGTTGGGTTCAACATTCTTTTCCCCATTTCATTTAAGTCCCAATTGTTAACTGTGCTTATGATTCTATTAAAGTATGTTCTTCTGGGGGGGGGGGGTGCTGTTGCATGCGTCGAAGATGGCCGCATGAGTGGAAGGAAGGCTCTGCAGCCCGGGACCTCTTCACAGCGTTATCCTTATTTGGAGAGTGCATGCTGAGACTGCTTAATGGCAGATTTGATGGCGGAAAGTATCTGCTACAACACCGTCGACTCTGGTGGCAGTAACTTGCCCGAATGGCTGTAAAATCGTGATCCCGCTGGAGCGAAGTGCCGCCAGTGCTGTGCCTGCCCTGCCCGCCTTCCATGCTACCTGCGCTGCTGGCCCAGCGGTGCGGGCTGCCGTGTCCACTGATACTGGTGAACTGCCCCTGCCATCTATGACTACCCAGGACCAGACCATCCGAGTGGGGGGGACTGGACACCTGCCCGCCAGCTATTGACTTTTACGAATTCCGCGGCTGAGCAGATAGAGGAGGGACTGGAGGCTACGTATGCTGGGCTTCCTCTGCATTGCCAGCTGGCTGGGGCAGGGCAGTGGCCGTTCTGCGTTGGGATCGGCCCTTGTTGGCTCTGTGCATGACCCTGGCTGGTGCTTAGTGCACCTTCGGGGGGCCGATCTGGGCCGAGCGGGAAGCCCTGTGGGGCTGACTACTACTGTTGCTTGAGACACCGAGATCCCGGCTGCGGGGGACCACTGCTGGGCCTACCAGGTCACGGGTCGCCTTCTGCCTGCTATCCATCACCCCCTCCGCTGGCGCACATACTATTGCTGCGTGCCACGACTGTGGTGGACACATCTGGGCACCGGCCCTCTGGGGTGTGGTGTGGGAGGCAGCCTTGGTGAAACTGCAGAGGCTCCTACACCCGAGCTTGGACTGCATGCTTGGGGCTTCTGGTTCGCCATCATCATCACTGTGACCCTGCTGGAGGAGACTTGGGCGCCTACCTCTTTACCCAGATAACCAAGGACTAAATCCTCCGAGAGACTCTGAGAGGCCCACACCCACCCAACACCACTTGGAGGGGCCTCGCTGCTATCTATCTGTTCTTCATTCACTGGCACCACCCTGTATGAGTACACCACCAGGTGACATCCGACTCCTCCCGGCTTGGGCCTCCTAACACTCCTCAGTGCTGCATCGGATGCTGGCGTGGGGCTAAGAGTTTGTCCCCGGCTGTGTGTGTGGCCTGCCCACGCTCTGGGGTCACTGCTTGCTGCCCTGCAGCTGGCCCCGGATGGACCATACCCTGTGCTCCAAGACGGTTGGGCACAACCCCCCCACCGCCCGACTACAGTGGCTGATGTAAGTACATACCCCCCCTGATAATTAAGGAAGCCACAAAGCCCCCCTACCACAGTTTGTTCGGGGGTGCCTGAGCTGCTGGCCATAGACGTGCCACGGGTGAATGTGAGGTCCTTCCTGTGGTTCTGTGGGATTGAAGTACGCAGGGAGCTCTGCGCTACCCGCCTTGCAACAGGAGTTGGATAGCTTCAGGGAATACATGGAGAGAAAAAGGAAGTTCTTAGATAACCCTGGAATGGCGAGGGCGAGCGCCCCGGCAGCCAGAGTGGTGCAGCTTGAGAAGGGGAGCCAATACATTCCGGCGATCCTTGATATGTCCGTAGTTTTGGTACGCTCAACGTCCAACGAGAATCAGGCATTTCATTTGTTTTATGCTACACTCTACGCAAACTCTGATGAATGTACTCTCCCAGAGGTTGAACATTTTTAGAGGGACTGCCAATTTCCATCTTGTCAGATGACGCGAAGGAGACACTAGATGCTCCAATGACTAGGGTTGAAATAGAACAGGGTATTGATGCACTCCCGTCTGGCAAAGCACCTGGCCCCGACGGGATGACTATGGAATTCTATAAGCATTTTAAATCTCTCCTAATCCCACATTTGGCCACCCTATTGGATAAGGCACGTACATTCGGGGTTCTCCCACCTACATTACGATAGGCAGTCATAATGGTACTGCTCAAGCTTGACAAGCCGGCGACGAACTGTGCATCATATTGGCTGCTGTCACTAACTAATTGCGATGTGAAGATATTTGCTAAGGCATTGGCCCTCCGTCTTGCTCTGTATATGTCATATATTGTCCATCCGGACCATTCAGGGTTTGTCCTTGGCCACGCCACTGCTTTAAATCTAAGACGTCTCTTCAATATCCTGGCTCAGATGGACCCGGGGGCACAGGCTGTGGTGGCTACGCTTAATATCCAGAAGGCCTTCGACTCTTTGTCCTGGTGTTTCTTATGGGCAGTGCTGGAGAGGTGTAATTTCGGGGCACGGTTTATCTCCTGGGTGAGGTTGCTCTATACACTCCCAAATGCCAGGGTCTGTACTAATGGGTGGCTCTCAGAACCTATTCCCATTAGCAGAGGGACTTGGCAGGACTGGCCGTTCTCGCCTTTGATCTTCGCATCGTGATGGAGCATCTGGCCGACTTGATCAGGTATAGACGCTCACACAGAGGGATTAGATTGACGGGCGTGCCAGAGATCATTTCTCTTCATGCGGATGATGATTTGTTGTTCGTGCGAGATCCAGAGACCCAACTAGCAGAGATCCTACGTGACATCCTTGCTTTTGGCGCCCTGTCTGGACTGAAATTGAATTGCGCTAAATCTGAACTTTTCCCGCTGACAGACTCTAGAGTTGCCCCCCGTGACCTCATGGGATTCACCTAGGCTGCACTGGAGGTTAAATATATGGGTGTTAGTGTGACACGACAGCGGGCCTCGATGCACGACTGCAACTATGGCAGATACCTGCTCCAGCTCTCGCATAAGCTGCATAGTTTGGAAAAACCTCCCCTTACTATTTCTGGCATAGTGGCACTATTGAAAATGGTTGTGCTGCCCCAGCTGTTTTATTATTTTTTAAATATTCCAATAAGGCCGGGTGCCGAGCTCTTTCACACACTGAGGAGCGAAATCAACAACCTTATGTGGCATTCGGGTGCAGTGAGACTCAAGTGGGAAACATTGACTAGACCATATAACCAAGGCAGCCTGGCTGCCCCAGATCTTGTGAAATTTTGGATTGCAGCTCAGGCACAATTTGCAATTTACTGGTTTGACAATGACCCCCCTTCTCCACATGTCAAAATTGAACGGTTGGCAGCCGGTATGCCCGATGTGCGTTCACTGGTGCTCCCACTTTCTTGGAGATGCTCTAGCTGCATCAATCCTGTGGGTGCTACCGCTCTTGTGTGCGACAAGATATGTGAGCTGGTGGATAACCCCCAACCATTCCATGGGGCCTTCTGCTTTGGAACTGTCTTAAGACACCCCCCCGAAATAGGCAGGGAACCCGCAGATAACTGGGCGCTGGGGGGATGTGCCACACTGGGCGAGATCTTTAACATGCAAACCGTGATGTAGTGGTGCGCCTGCCTGAGATTGTATGAGGGCTGCCTTCCAGCTGACTGCATTATGCTCACCTGAGACGCGCGATTCGAGCTACATGGGGCCACACTGCCCCCAGATAACCCCCAGATGACCCACTGCTTGGCTTGGTGTTGGAGGGGCCCTTGGCCCGAAGCCGGGTAACCAGAATATATAAGTTGATGCAAGACCGAGCAAATAAACCTCTAACTAAGCTGCGTACAGCCTGGGGTACAGACTTGGGTATCGATATCACGGATGAAGATTGGGAGACAATGTGCTCGCCGACCCGCAATGTATCGCTTAACTCCAGATTCCACCTGATACAATTCAAACTGCTACACAGGTTCCACTACAGCCTGACTTAGCCTATTCTCACCGCATAGTTCCTCCCTGTGCCCGAGATGTGGCTCCGAAGATGCTGGCTATTTACACATGACATGGGACTGTTCGAAACTGCAGGAGTTCTGGAGTGGGATCTGCGATACAGTATCTGAAATGTTAGGTTGCATAGTTGTGCCTGGCCCCTTGACCTGCCTACTTCACAGGTTTGATGGGCTCCGGCCAGGCTACCACAGGATAGCCAGTTTATGTATGATTCATGCTGTGCGTAGTATTCTATTGTTGTGGTTGCGGCCCTCACATCCCACGGTGAAGAGGTGGTTCTGATGCCCATGTAACGGCTACATGCCGTTACATGGGCATCAGAACAGGAGGAGCACTGGAGATAGCTCCAGCCCATCCATTGCAAACCTGTTGCTATATGGCCTCCCTTCCACAGTTACCTGCAGCAGTTGCCCGATAGTGTG
The DNA here is from genome assembly GCF_040938575.1 of Ambystoma mexicanum. NCBI lineage: Eukaryota > Metazoa > Chordata > Amphibia > Caudata > Ambystomatidae > Ambystoma > Ambystoma mexicanum. The sequence continues at coordinate 910,102,676 of NC_090935.1, read as the reverse complement.
CCAGATGTCATGGAGTCGAATCTCTGATTGGGGAGTGACTTTTTGGTTGTTTAGTCTTGCTGCCTAGCCTGTAATAAACTGTAACTATGATGTCTGACCTCTTATGATGAAACAACATTTGATGCAGATGTGTGTTATGTATCACTGGTTGCTGCTGCCGACCCGATTGTTATTGTAATGTCAAGCACTCAATAAATAAAGTTTTTAAAAAAATATATATGTTCTTCATTCAAACTGTAGGGCTGGACAATCCATGAACAAGTGTCTAAAGTTCTCAACAACCTTGTTATCTTTATAATGTCTATACGAAGAGTTTGAGGAATCAGTAAGACCCCGCCTTATTAAAATCACTTTTGTATGGAATAAATTCCAGCGAAGATGGAGTATAATGGACCGAAAATATTTGTTTGGAAAGAGTAACTAGTATGGGGCCACCCTTCCTCTCCTCTTATATCTATGAGACAAGTGTCGAAGAGAAGCATAACTGTGAAAGGTATCTACAGTCTTTGTCCAGTCTTGGTCGTATAAGGCCGCTTTGACCTTCCTCTGCATTGATATTAAAAACTCTACCTCGAAACCCAGTTCATGAAGTGGAAATTCGCTATGGAGTTTCAACTTCCCTAAGAAACCTCCTGATCGAGGTCCCGTCAGTCCTTCCAGTGCAGTTTGTGCTTCTGAAGATAATGTGCCCTGCTCAGCTGTAAGAATTTTATAGTACAAGCACAGTGTCCGCCATTGCACAGGGACGCTGAGGGAAAGAAGCCCCAATTCATATCTTAAAGATGCAACTGGGAGAGTGTTAGGGATTCTTAATACATGTCTCCACATTGTTCCCTCAATTGTGTCTAACCAGAGTTGTGACTTGTTGGGTCAAAGTTCCAACACATACGTCAGTCTTGGAATCACCTTTCCTTCATAAAATTGTATGCTGGCCTTAATAGAGAACCTACCATATCTCTTATCAATCAGGGTTAACTGATTGGTCAGATTCTTCTCCTTCCAGCTGACTAATACCTGCATGTGAAAGAATGGACAGAATTACTGGCCAGACGTGTGGGTCACTCTTTGAAACGCTAATAGTTAGGCCACTGTTGCCTGGGGCACCTGAAGACTTGGCCTTTTTAATTAATGGCAAGATTTCTGCGGGGTCTGGTTTCAGGAGAGATGGCCCTACATTTTAGTCCGGCATCCTCTGAATCAAATCCGTTCAGAGTGCATTATCTCCTATGTGCAGGTTTTTAAATTGGGACACCCACGCAATTTCGGACACCGCATTAAGTTGTATACAAGCTTGAGACTTGATCGTTGAATTAACGGTATCCCAAAATTGGTGTGAATCTTTACTAATTAGGATTCTTAGCATGTGTTTTTTACAGAAGGTTCGGTAGTCTGGTTTTAATTTTTTTATTTTGGAATTTTTCAAAGGTTGCTCACCGGGCCAATACCTTATTAACCTAGTCGTTCTTCTGAATAACTGTTTTTTATTGCCCGATTCTTCATTATAGTGGTGTAAGAACTCACTTTGATTTTGTCTGGGATTGGCAGTGCTGCCCGTTATCGTATTAGGCAAACAGAGAGATTTGGTCTCTGATTCATAGAATTATTTGCGTGTAAAATGGGGATTTGAGTCGCAAATCCTTGTTTTACCCACAAATAATTCCAGAATCAGGGCCATAATGTCTGCAAATACCTCCTCTCCAAAATGGCCCAATTTCCATTCATATGTTGAGTTGTGCATAAGGGCCGTAAGTACTTTGTTCAGTTGCATTGTGGTACTGTGAGTTCATCTCAACCCGTTCTGCTATTATTCACGGTCAGATTGACGGGACCATTTAGCTTAACCCCTGCATAGGAAACGTCAAAGCTAGCCACTATCATACAGTGGTCACTCCGCTTGTTCTTCAGAACTGAAAAATCAGTGCAGGCCTCAAGTAGGAGTGGATCTACGAAAATGTAATCCAGCGTGGAGTAGCTTTTCGCTCTATGCCAGTTAGCTAATAGTTTGCCCGTAAAAGGATCGATTTTGTTGATCATGTGTAGGTCTAATGACCTCGTGGTGGTTACCCAATTTAGTCCTGATAAAGCTTTTAAACTCTTGTGGACAGGCTCGACGTTAACACGGCCAAGGACTTCATCTAATAGAGTGTCAGGACAGTCTACGTTTAAATCTCCAGCCACCAGAATACACCCCCTGTGATCCAACGCTTTCCAATCAGTTATGCTTAATTGTAATTATTTAGGAAATCATCCAGGGCAGCTATCCCTCTATGCCAGTAAATATTTACCAGCAGTACAGGTGCACACAGTTCGAGGGAGTGCATTTCAACTGCCAAGATCCCAAATAGTGAATTAGCAATTTGCATCACCTTCAAGCCTTGACTGGTTCGTATTGCGGTTATTAGCCCCCCAGATGGTCTACCCATGACACCTGACTTGGCTGCTTAATGGAAAAGCTCATAGCCATCTACCCGAGGGCAGGTTGTTACCAAAGTTTCTTGTAAAAACATTAAGTTATTATCTTTCATGCAAGACCAGGCTACAACATTCCATCTAAGTGTGCAGACTCTTAAAATCAACTAGATGCCCTTTGTCATTGTCCTTTAGAGTCCCACAGGGCTGAGGTTTTTTCTGAGTACAAACAGCCCTGCATCCTAGAAAACTCCTTATGCTGGGGTCTATCTACTGTTCCCAGCGATTTTCCGCCTCTAGGAGTTTGGCCACTCTTCATCATCCCTGGCTTGTTATCTCCTTCATTTAAGTAATTGTATATTACAATATTAAATCCCAGACCTTCAAATATACTTCTCTCTGCTGAGCACCACACATCGTGGGTAATAATAAGCAGCGCTCAGATGCCCGAGGGTTTGTAGCGCTATATAAATGCTAAATTATTATTATTATTATTATTATTATTATTATTATTATTATTAATACAAGCCCCATCACTTGGTGCGAGTTGAAGTAAATGACACATCTGTTCGTATACAGTCTATTAGGGAAATGAATTCTTTCTATATGAAATGACGAGATAGAACGCAGGGTCGGGATTTCAGCAAAGATATTTAGAACATTGGAACGGTTCAAACAAACATTCTCCTCCTCACATGGCAAATGACAGGTCAAAAGCACCTCTTTAGAATGTTATTTAACATATTGACGAGAGTGCTGCTTGCCTTAGAAGGATGCAACCATTTCTGAACATTGGGCATCGGTGCGATTATCCTTGTTGGTGTCTGAACTCTTGGCACCTCGAAGAATGCTATGGGTTGTAATTATCCGCCCCTTAGTAACACCAGGGACAGGATAGGAATCAATGCGATCGTTGGGTGTTAGTCTCATAAGGTTACTCCTTTCAGTGTCCTCCGAGGGGCACATTTCCACAGTTCGGGGAATCTGTTGAGTTTCCTTTTTATCGAGTCTGGACCGATAGAGTTTCTCCAAAAGATTCTGCATATCAACGTTGACTTTGGTTGTGGGGAGGGACTTATCCCCGCTGGGATTGAAACTTGTCCCCGGGACACAGTTATTGGTAGTCAGATGCATGTCAAGTGAATCTATTGACATGCCACTCTGGGTGGCAAAGATCTTCTCACAAACATCCTTCAAAGGTTGTGGAGCATTGATATAGACCCCTGGCGAGTCCATTACATGGTTGGGGTCTTTTGTGTTATTTCTGTAGGGGTCGGCCGTGTGTCAGGAAAGGACTTGCTGGTCATTGACTTTTGAGAAGCGGACCATTGGAGGGTCTGTCTGAGCACTTGATGACACAGATGGCAGAGTCTGAACGCCAGTCGACTTCTTGCTAACTTTTTCTCTGTACTCCTCTGGGGGTAATTCCCTTTGAGTGAACCGCGATGTGTCTGATCCGTTAGTCAAGCGTACAAAAGATTTTCCAACCGGGTCATCTCAGGCTTTGCAATGGAGGGCACTTGTGTACCTGTGTTCAATGTGTCCTTTACTTGGAAGAAAGGTGGTTGAAAAGCACAGTCGGAGGTAGTAGGGGGCAGATATTTAAGGAATGATTTAGATATCTTATCGCCATCAAAGGGGATCTGAGCATTCGCCATTAATAGCTGTGTTGGTGGATTGTTGAACGTGTTGTGGGATTGCCCTTCTCTAAGCTCCCAAAGAGTGGCTCAGCCATTAACGAATTGCCTATTAGGTTGTTTACAATAGCTTTCTTCCATTTTGAGTACCTTAAGTTCGTTGAATTCTTTTTTACTATGCAGGAACGCAGCACCATCGAAGAGCATCTTTCATTCTCGTTGTTTTCATGACTGACTGTGTTAGGGAAGTTTGTTCGATGACTCTTTTTCCTTTTGAGGGGTAGACTAGGTCCACCTGTTTTACGGAGTCTCCGCATGGATTTAATATCTCGACAGAATCGTCCAAAATTATTAGATCAGGGCTATCTTGCTGTTTTTCCAGAAACAGCACTGGAGACAACAATAGTAGAGGGCATATCATATCCCCCATCATGTCTAGCTTTTTCCATGCAATAGCATCTAGGTAGTTCGAGTGGTCCTTGATTCTTGGTATATGTTTTCGTATAGCGTTACAAAAGAGCTAAGCACCATGCTCAAGACAGATATGGTAGGAGAAGTAAGGCGTATTCTGTCATCAAGTTCTAGGAGCGTGTGGTATAGCCCAGATCTACCATTCTGAAGAGGACTGGGTTCACCCTCCCCTGCACGTTGGCTCTTGGTGTTTTCTTCCAGCAACTTCGCCAACGTGATGGGGGAATCCATGTCCTCAACATCTCTTTCATGATGTGTAGATCTCTCAACTATAGATGCGGGTTGAGCAAAAGGTGAAACAGCAACCGGGTGGGTCAAAGACCATAGATTCTGTGAAATATACTGAGATCATTCACGTGAGTATGGTCCTTCTCACCCAGGTTCTTTTGTCTTTCCAAGGGTCTTATTTCTGTACTAGATACCGATTTTTTGAAAAGGTTAGTGATCAGATTACTCCACACAGGGGAATTGTTTCCCTCTTTCAAGTTGTGAATTATGGGGGCCAAGGAGCTCAATGGCTTTCTTGTTTGAGCATCTGTCTCCTGGGGTGCAGAGAGGATCGCTGACGAGGGGTCAGAGTGCCCTAGATTTGTTAAGAGTTTTGGACAATAACATCCTCCTGGTAGGAAACATAGTTAGTGCTGTTCAGCTTTATTGTCAGAGGGGGTTGGACCAGGGTCGGACTGGGACAAGAAATAGGCCCGGACATCCAAATAAAAGTAGCCCACCCCTCGTCTCAAAAAAGTGGCCCACCCTGCGCCTCAAAAAAAGTGGCCCTCAATCCATCATCCATGAATCGCGTCAATTCACGACTTTACAGAAATTGCTACTTATGGAGGGTTCATGTGTCTGTTACATTACAACACAACTCATAAAATAACATAACTTTGCATACAGTTCTGTGACAGGGTCCACAGCTCAGAGGCGCAGGAGTGGCATGAACCTACCACCCCCACTGCGGTTTTGGGAGCTGCTGCAGGTCGATGCTTATACAGGGCTCCGAACCCCAGCAGGGAAGGAGGGTTAGGGTGACGATGGTTGGATATCAAAAGGGGGGGGGGGTAGGGAAACCGGAATGAGGTTTAGGGAGAGGTTATAGCATTGTTCCTAAGTACACTACGAAAAATATGGTTATGATTTCACTAATGTGATATACATTTCATACAAGAATGGATCACCATATGTATCATTAATATCTGTGTGTATAGATCCATATTGTGAAATTACTGTAAATGCAAGCAGACGTCCAAGGCCAAATGCTATGTTATTGTATAGCACGCTTAAGCTCTTTTTTTTATAGAACGAATACGCATACAATATCACCCAACCTTTGTTGGTACTCATGCAGCAGGCACTTAACCCACTGAGCTACTTCCCTCTCAAAGGATTCGACTGTCCTGCAGATTGTATGACAAAGTTCAGAAACCCGAGCACAAAAACACACATAGAGACACATACTTCAAACATCCATTATTAAGTGCTCTGGGCATAGCTGAAAAAGTAAAGAGCACAAGCCTTTTTCGTGCATTTAGGCGCAAGGATTTTGTCAAGTGACCGAGGGCCATCTCCCGGCTGCTGGCACTCTCACGTGTGGCCTCTATCGCACTCTGACCTGCTGCAGAGACGTGACAGCAGGGCTCCAGCTGGTGGCACTGACTCCCAAGTGCCTGGCTCTAGAGTGAAGGAATGGCAGTGTTAGGAGGCTCACAGGTCCGGCCTGTGCACGGTGCACGGGGGTGCAGCCTGCCAGCATGCCAGTGACAGCAATGCCACATTTGGCCAGATCTTGCGGTGGCAGATGGAGGGCTGCTTTTTGGCCCTCATCTTGAAAGTGTCGGAGGCCATGCGTGTGTGTTCTGGAAGTGTACCAGTGACTGCCTGATTGCTTCTCTGCAAGGCAGGCTGACATCTCACAGACCATGTGCACCTGTGGTTTCTGCAGTGTGTCCACGCAGGAGGCCATGTCTGCAATCCCGATCCGGAGCTGTGTGCGCCTGAGGAGGCAGTTTAAGTTTGCATATGTTAGCACTGTGACTAAAGTATTCTGCATTGTGTACATGTCAGAGGCCATGTGTAAGGTGTCCTTAACTTTGTACATGTGTGAGGTTGGATAACACTGAGATGGAATGTCTTGTGATGATTGTAAAAGAGACAACGGCAGAAAAATAAACATGCTATAACTGCAATTTGGAAAAAGCAAAATACCTAGTCCGAAATTAATGCTCACCTCAGCTCTTGGCCAGGCTCCTAGAATCTTTCTGTCTCCGCTGCCAGGCTGCCCATTCCCTGCTAAAGCTACACTTCCTGCAGTGTTCTTCAGGTGAAAGCTGTATCTACTCCAGAAGACAAAGCAGTGCCGGGCTGCCAATGTCACCACCCTGGCGAGCTGCTTTCTTCCAGCCACAGGCGACCTGATGCTAACCTGGGGTGCCTGGTCCATTCCAACAAAGATCACCATCGCCATTCCGACAAAGTCTGGCAGTTCTTCCATCTCCTACTGTGTGTGCCATTGGTTCTTGGGATCCTCTGCTGTCATTTTACTTATTGATGTAAAGCTTGCTAATGCCTGCCCCTGAGGTATCTGCCCCCACCTTCATCAAACTCTCTGCACATAAATCACTGCGTCTCCTGCCGCCTGTGCTCCTCCCCCATTGCTGTCACTTTCTCTCCACATCATCCATGGTCTTTCAACGTCTGCAGCCGCAATTTTATTGGCCTGGCGCCAAGTTGCTTTGAACTTTGCAAAGTGCAACGAATTTGTTGCTTTCTGCAAAGTTGGAAGCAACTTAATGTTCCCGCCGGCGCCGCAGTGCCATGGTCCCAGCCAGGTCCAGCCCAGCCCTGCAGGCAGCCTCCAGGCTCTTGCTGCAGTGCCCACACCGGTGTACTGTCCCCTGTAATCTAGTTGTTGGTGCAAGCATAGATAGCCACAAACTGTGAAGGCATCCCGGAGAAGCCATTACACTTGAACAACTTAATGATGTACAAATACACAGAAAAAGCATACACAAAAGCACCCTTATGCAAATTGTAAGCTGCAAACGCTTTTGTTAAAGGACCCAGCTGGAATGAGTAAAGCCAAATGTTTGGTCACAAAAACATCATTTTGGTAGGCTGGCATTACTTTTAATCAGTTCTGCTCAGAATGGTTCACCAGAGATCTAAACAGTGGCAAGTATTATACGTTTACTTTGGACACACACGTTCCACTTGAACAGCTCACTGAAAGCAAAGCGATCAGCCCACCATACATGAAACACAGAGGATAAATGCGTTACACAATGGCCTGATTGATTGCGAGATATGGTTACATTTTTCAGCCCTCCCGCCGGCTGAAGCCTGCAGTTTGACTGAACGAGAAATGTTGTTCGTTTAATTTGTAGTTCTGTCAGGAATACTACAAGTAACTAATATCTTTATCATTAATATAACAGTCCCTGAAATAAAGCATATTTTCACTGTATTTTCACTGTATTGCTACTATGCTTGCTGTTGCGCGTTGCGGTGCTGCGGGTGCTTTTTGCTTTTCTTTTTTTTTTTTTCACTGGCCCAGGCGTGGCCAGAAACCGGCCCCCAGGCAGGACCGGCCCACACAAACATGATTTTGTTTCGGCCACGGGCCGATTGGCCGAGGTGCCAATCCACCACTGACTTTGAACATCTCCATTCACGCAGGGATTTGTGGATGCGAGCAACACATTACTGCAGGCTTGTGTGTGATAGGTACAGGTTCCATTTGATGAAATCCCTTACACATAACCAATGTTGCACCCATGCAGGTGATGCTGGCTATCCCTTGAAGAGGTGGCTCCTTACCCCTGATTGGAACCCGCAGAACAGGCACGAAGAGGACTACAATCGTGCACATACCCGTACCCGGGTGGTGATCGAGCAGACCTTTGGCCTTTTGAAGGCACGTTTCGCTGCCTCAGCAGGTCTGGTGGGGCACTCCTGTACGGGCATGAGAAGGTGGCCAAGATCATCATGACATGCGTCATGCTGCACAACATGTGCATCAGACGGAATGTGCCTCTGCCCCCTGACATTGAACTGCAACCGCCTGGTGAGGCTGAAGAGGAACAAGAAAATGGGGTTGCACGTCAGGCAGGTGGCGATGCACAGGAGGGACGTGCTGTGCACCAGAATCTGGTAGACCAATATTTCTAATACACATGGATGCGGAGGCTGCCATGGATTTGGGACTCAGGGCACTGGGTGTTGGGGGGACATGGACACTGTGCACTGTTCACCAATAAAGCACACCTGCACAATAACCAATGTCCAGTCATGTGATTATTCTTGACACAATGGGTGTATTAACCATAAAGTGTAGAGAAAGTGCATAAACCCTCCACCCCAAACACCCTCTCCCCCCTCTCCCCTCCCCGCACAACTACCCCAAACACCCTCTCCCCCTTCCCACTCCCCCCACAACTCCCCCACACATGGTGTGCACTTCAGTGTAGCATTAGTCCGCAAGAGTTACCAATAAGAGGCTGCCCCTACTTCCAATGTCCTCTACCAACATTGGGTGGCTGCATGTCTGGCCTCCGCAAAGTCCGCGCAGACCTGCTCAGGGGGCTGGTCTGCCTGGAGCTGGCAGAGGAGGAGGTGCCTGGTTGCTTCAGTCCCTGTGCGGGACGCTGGCTCTCCATGGCATCCGCGACGCGGCTGAGGACCCGCCTCACAGCTGCCAACTCATCACAGATGCGTGTGGTACTCGCTTCTATAGCGAGTTTAATGGCTGTAGCGTATTCACGGCACTCCTCCCTCGCCAGGGCAGCTACACTCACATACTGGCCAACCAGCACAGTGAGCTCCTCCTGGCGCTGTTGGATGACACCGGTGGATGTTGACGCAGCGTGCGGCATGGGTCTGCCATCAGGTGAGCTCTCCCTGGGGCTCCATCTCCCTGGCAATGACTCACCACCAGACAGCTCATGGCTGCTGGCATTGGATGTGGGGTGTGGGGTGAGGTGAGGTGACAGCTGCGGGCTGGGTATGCCATGTCCTACGGGTGTTTGGCATTGTCCCTCTTCATCCAACAGGGGTGCCGTGGCAGCTGCTTCTCCAACTGAACTGTTGGCAGTGGACAGTGGGCCTTCTGCCACTGGCTCCTGTGTGGTGGGAGTGGCTGGTGTGGGTGCTATCGCGGTGTCAGTGCCCCTATCACGCCTTGGTGACGTTGCATCCTGAGTGGCTTTGGGCTTCTGCGGCAGTACTGGTTTGCCAGAGCCCCTTGATGTGGTAGGCCTGTTGCCTGCTGCCTCCTTCTATGCCCCTGGCCTTCTTCATGGGTGTTGTGGCCTGCGCCGCGGAGTCCTGGTCCTTACTGTCAGATTGTGAGCCTGTGGGGGACAAAGAGAGGGACAGCATCGGTGATGGTTCTACGTGCATCATGTATTTATTGGTATTGTTGCAGTTCTCTCCATTTGAGGCTCTTTGGACTTTGAGTTGTGACATACAGGTTGCTTGCCATATGGGTGGTTCATGCAGGCATACGTCTGGGTGACACATGTATGAGGTGCTGCATGCATGGGGATGTGATGGTGCTGTGGACAGCCTATAGGCAGGGTTGTGTACATGTGTGTGTGATGCCCCATACATTCGCTCATTTCACTGTCACATTTGGGGAACATCATCATGCTTTGCATTACAGTGGTTTGTGTGGACACTCACCTCCATCAGCCGATGATGGCGCTCCACGCTCCATTTCCCCCACTCCCTCAATTGTCTTTATGCCAATTGTGCTGGCACATGTCTCCTACCAGTGTGTCATCTTGATCGGTGAGCCTCCTCCACCACCTGTTCCCATGCCCTTGCGCCGATTGGCTGCAAGAATGCTCCTGACACGTAGGCGCAGGTCATCCCAGCGCTTGCACGCGTCTTTTACAGTGCAGAGGGTGGTACCCACCACACTGACTTTGCGTGCCACCTCCTCCCAGATCGCCTTATCTGGGCAGCACACCACATGTCTTGCACAAACACGACCTCTGCATTTTCGGCAAGTGTGTCGGCGAGCATATTTAGCTCCTCCAGTGAGAAACGGACCTTGCGCTGGCGCGCAGCACCTTTCTTCAGGGCCTTGGGCATTCTGATGGAGTGGTAAGTGAAGTTGGGGCTGCTGTTGAGCTGATGCAGGTCCTGGGTGCTGAGGATGGCAATGGATTGTGTTTTTAAAGATGGCCGCTGTGCTCTTTCCCGTTCCTGTGCGATGACGCTACTTCCGGTTCCGCTTACTTACGATCCATCGATGGCGGTAGTGCTATCAGCGCATTCCTTGATGCCGCTAAGGGCCATTTTTGGGACTTTAGCGGCATGCCGGTAATGTCCTTACCGGCATGGCGCAAAGCTCGTGCCCGCGAACTCGTTATGGATCGCTATTAGCGGGCTCTTTACTACACGGACACGGTAATTGCTCCATGCCGGTAAGGACAGTTACTTACCTCCAACCTCGTAATGAGGCCCTTTGCCTCTGTTCTTTATTTTTACAAGCAAGCAACAAACCAAACAACAGAGATTAGGTTCTGACTCCCCCATGACCCTACATGATGGATGTTACGGTGTCACAAAACGGACCCACCTTTCTGTAGGGCCGCCTTTGCCCGATTGGTTGAATTGTCTTCCCTGCCAGATACAATCACTCCCCAGCTCTGTGATCTATTGTAGCCCACATTTCTTTCTTGGCTGTTTGTGGGTTGGTAATTACTTGGCAGTAGTTGATGGCGTTCTTGGCTGTTGTCGGGACTGGCGTTGGTCCACCTGGATGTCTACCAGAAACACTCCCAATGTACTCTCAGGTGTTGCAATGGCATCAGGCAGCAGGCACTGGGCCGGCTTAGGCATAGGAGAACTGGACGGCTGCCCAATTAAAGGGTGGCACAGGGGGCCATCAAGACGGGAGTGCCAGAGGGGCAAACTGTCCCGGCCCCCGTATGTTATGTGCGCCTCGCGGGGAATGGAAGATGCACTGCCTTCATGTCGCTCCATTTTAGCAGTCAGATACAACTACATATTTACATCCGTCTCTGTGTGAGAGTTTGCAGTACACAAGAAGCATGTGAGTTGGATAGCCTATTAAAAGACAAATCCTCGAGCAGTAGGGAGCAGCTGGTTGATTACAAAGGCAGCTTAATTATAGGAGCTCGCATTGTGACCATTGAAATCAAAGCTCTGCGGCTGTACTGGGACTACAACGAGTGCTTTCCATTGAAAAAACGTTTTTAACACCAGGCTCCTGCTGATTCATGTACTTGATGTCTTTAGCCAATGCAAAGAAGTAGATGCACTTTTTCTTTGCAAGACTTAAGCAAGTCATGATAGTGTATTTTTTGCTGATGAGGCTATTGCATCGAGGTTTTCATCACCGCATTACATCCAGTTTATGCAATCACTATAGCACAACAGGTGCAGCATTTTCATCTTTCTTTGGACCATATTGATCACATGTGATAACAATGATCACATGCAATTACCAATGTTGAAATGCATTTTGATAGGTTTGAGTGCCAACATGGTAAAGAAGATAGCTCCGTGAGTTAGGTACTTGTTGCAGAGGACTGTGTTAATGTATGCTGTGGCACAGTAACCAATCATGACAAGGCCAGCACAGCCTTTCCTCTCTCTGAGGTTATTTGTGTAAATAAACACAGTTCACAGTAACACTTACTGAGCTACAAAACAACAGGCCTGCAACAAAAAACTCTACTTTGAAAGGCTAAAATAGTATCACTCTGCTGCAGGTCTATTTAATATCAACAATAAGGAGCATAATGCATGAGTGGGAAGAGGTAGTTAAAACTACAGAGAGTGCAACCCAAGTGCCTAACTCATACAGTATGTCAGCATTCCTTAGCCCATTGCCTGCTCTTTTTGATCTAAATAATTTTAGTAGATGGGGTCCTAAAAATTGCCACGGCAGCTAAACGTCTAAGGCCCCGCTAATGTTGTTTTTCATTTCATGGCTAGGGGCCTTTTCACACGTTTTTTGTATTAAAATATTCAAAATTTCAACAATTAGGGCTGACCCTTGTGGACTGCCATTTCTGATGGAGAAATACAACTTTACTCATGCTCTTTTTTGCATGATACCCTTCTAAAAGGATTTTCTTTAAAAACATTGTCATGCTGGTTGAGGATCTGCTTTGTGAACTTCCTATGACAGTTCTATAAAACATGTATTATTTTAGTTCATGGGTGTAAAACATTCACAAACAATTGAATCTTGCAGTTGACAATAACTGTGAAATAAAATAGCCAAGGGCCAAAACTTAGTCATGACTCAAATCCCAGCTTTACCACTTAACACAATTTTGTGATTCTGGACAATACATTTAATCTCTGTGTCTAACTTGTCATAAATTCCAGTCCTTAAATATTTCAAAATCGTCAGCCATTTAGAGTTATTTAACTCTCAGGGTAAGCTCTTTAAACACGCCTCACTCATGGGTTAACTGGCTGTAGTGTTGCTCCATGAATTATTTTAGTGACCATTTCTTTATCGCACACCACAAAGTCATTTTCTTCTTGGCTCACTCATAGCTGGAGCACTTGAAAACCATGGCCTCTTCTGATGGATATCTATGTTTGAATGTGTGCGCCTTCCTGGTAACTTCTAACCTGTACCCACTGCTGGTGGTATATGTACCTTCCTTGTTGTTTCCAATCTGCCTCCTATACCTGTAGATTTGTAAAGGTGCTAATCTCTGTCCTGCATCTATGCTGGGGTGTGTGGACCTTTCTCATATGGCTTCTGATCTCTGTCCTGCATGTAAACTACAGCATGCATGCCTTCCTTATGGCGGCTATTGTTGGAGTGAGTGCCGTACCTATGCCAGAATACAACTTCATGTGGCCTACTCGTGTTGCCCTTGAAATGGGACTTGTTTATTAGGGTCAGTCCTGGGTCCACGTCTCTTCATTAACTATACTTCTGCTCTTGGCACGTTGATCTCCTCCTATGGCTTTTCTTATCAACTCTTCGCTGATGACACGCAGATGATCTTCTTTTTCTCCTTATCTGACGAGCTACAGCCAAAAATGTGTAACTGTCTCTCGCCATCAAATACTGGATGGCATCTCACTCATTCATCGTCAACTGCGCTACGACGGAAGTTCTCTACTTCCCATCCAAACAGACTATTGCTTCCTCTCCCTCTCTTCTATTCTTCTCTCCTGACTACTTTCCTTACTCTGCTTCTGCTCGCAAACTTGGTGTTGTCTTCGACCCATCTTACAAATTCTCACTCTTCATATCCAAATCTGCTTTTGCTGCCAAATTTAATCTCCTCAACATCAGAAAAATAAAACATCTTCTTCCCTTCAACACTGCTAAGCACCCAATCTCCTCTTTAGTACCCTTGTGATCTGAGTAGTCAAATCCATGGCCCAACTATGCTTGCCCAGCACCTCTCAACAAAGTCCTCAACTTTACAGTCCGTACACTCTTAAACCTTCCCTGCTTCAACTCCACCTCCCCAGCATGTCATCAGTTATGCCCGTTATCTGTTAGAAAGAACTATAAACTCATTCACATCTTCAAAACTATACACCGACTTGCTGCACCCTACCTATTGGCCCATCTCACTCCCTACTCGCACCCTTGCTCCCTACAATCATCCTCAGCTCGCCTCCTTGCCACCTCTTGTGCCCCTTGAGCTCCCTCTCATTTCCACTCTCTTCCTTTCCTCACTCCCTTACTCTGCAATGCTCCTTCTCTCCCTCTTCGCACTAAACCCACTCAATCTCTATTTAAATATAACCTACTAGCTTTCTGAAAAACCACTTACAGCATTCTACGCGACCATCTCCCTGTTCTCCTCTCCCCCTACCTCTCTCTATGACAACCCCAGAGCACTTATCTCTCAGCCATCATCCTAAACACAGCATTTCCTCCACTCTCACGTTCCTATAACATGCTCTACTGTCCTCGTCCCTGATTCATGTTTCTACCTTCCATGCATCATCTGGTCTTATATCCACATCATCTCCTCCATTGTTGCAAACATTGGTCCTCCGCTCTGTAAATCAATGTTAAAAGGTTTTGTAAGCATTTTTGTGTCAAAAATGCACTGATTTGCCTGTAATTTCCATTAAATAAATAAAATCAAACTATTCTAATTCTAGCACAGATAAAAGGAGTTGGTGAACTTTAAAGGTGATCCTATGATTGTTTTGATTGCTGCAGCAGAGGATATTAAGCACTGGCTTGTGACTGGTATCGGTGGGGCGGGGGAGGTTTGGGGGGGTTGGGGGGGTTTGTGAACAGACGTTTTTGGATGTCTTAACATTTTCGTTTTGTGAGAAGCCCTAAATGCGTCTGCACCAAAATACCTTTTGATAGATAGCCCTGTTCAAACAGGCTATTTTGAAGCATGTTTTGTCTGCATACAGAATATTTCTTTGTCCTGTCTTCCTGTAGGAACTACTCATGTTGTTAAAGGCCTCCAGATTTAAAGCGGTAGAAGGAGGGGTGTAGAGCTAGTTTTCCACACTGTTCTCATCATAATCGTTTTGGTGTTGAGTGGAACCTGAAAAGAGGGAAAGACTCTGGAGGTACACCTCAGACACACAAACTTTAATCTGTCGAAGATTTGTTATGTACATGGTGTTTTAATGTGCAGTTACTCAGATAAGCCTAATTCGGGTTGTTGCTAACCTCCATCTCTCCATCTCCAATACTCTGGACATCCTTGCCCCTGTCATGAGGATCTGCATGAAGCCTGCCTCCAAGTGCAACTCTTGGTATGACTGATTTGGCCGCTCTGAAACGCAAGTGCAGAGTTGCTGAGCGGAAGTGGCAGGCCTCAAGAAAATCCTCTGAAAAACTTGCCTGCCGCCTGCTCCAAAGGCAATATTGACACTCTATCCACTATAGGAAGAGGGCTCATGTCCAAGCCTGTATTTCTGGGGCCACCAATAACACAGCTGAACTTTTCAAAATCTGCAAGAAACTTGCCAATCCTACTGGAGTCTCCTCTTCTCCGTCCCAGGCCCTCTGCACTACACTGGCCCCCACTTCTCCTCCACAACTCAGGACATCCTGTCCTCACTCTCCCATACTCCTCTCCCCAAACCCCTCCTCTCTTGCCTCCCTTGGCTCCCTCCCATCCTCCCCCATACTCTCCTCCTTCTCTCCCATTGCACCGGATGAGGTCTCTAGAATAGTCCGCTTTATGAAAGTCTCCTCCAAACAGGTGCTACCCTGCTCTTACGGAACTATCAAGAACAACATCTCCTCTCTTACCCCTGCCTTGGCTGACTTCTGTAACCATTCCTTTGCCACTGGCTCTTTACCACAACCCCTCAATCACTCCTCTGTGCACCCTCTCCTAAAAAAGCCGCCCGTTGACCGTTCCTGCCCGCATAACTATCACCCTATCTCCATCATTTCTTTCCTGGGCAAACTCCTGGAGAAGTTGGTCATCTGCCAACTGACCCACCACACCAAATCTGCTGGCTGTCTCCACGGCCACCAGTCTGGCTTCAGAGCATCCAGAGGCATGGAATCTGTGCTCCTGAACACCTGTGAAGACCTGCTCTCAAATCTTGATTCCAACTCTCCCTCCGTTTTGATACTTCTCGATCTTTCCTCTGCCTTTGACACGGTCAATCACGCCATCCTCATAAATCATCTCTGTGATATCCTAGGCATCACGGATCGGGCACTGGTCTGGCTGACCTTCTTCCTTTCTAGCTAACTTTCCCAAGTGCAACTGGGCCCGTTCCTCTACGCCACCTCACTCTCTACCTGTGGCATCCCTCAGGGCTCTATCCTATCACTGTGGCTTTTCAATATCTACCTTGCCCCTCTGCCCCACTTGATCTCCACCTTCTCGTCTCACTTCCAGTGTTATTCTGATGACACACAGCTGTCCTTTAAGCTTCTCTCCTTTTCCTCCTCTCTCATACCTGATAGCCTGACTGCTCTTCAGGCATGGTGCTCTGCTAATGATCTGTGCCTTAATGCCAGTAAGATGGGGAGCCATCTCATTGGGACGCCTGCTCCCTGCTTACTTCCCACTCTCTGTCTGCCCTCCTTGTACCCCCTCCCCTCACCCTTTTGTGAGGCAAACGACCTTGGGATCATCTTCAACTGCTCTCTCTCCTTCTCCCCTTACATCACAGATCTTTCCAAGAAGTCCAACTTTCGGCTCCACCTCCTCAGAGTCATTCACAATTTCCTCATCATTCCCCAGAAGCTCAACATCTCCAGAGCTCTAGTTCTCTCTAGGCTGGACTACTTCAGCAGCCACTTCCTCAATCTGCCTCTTTTCTCCTTTCACCCTCTTCAACTAATCCAGACTTATCTTTGGACTCAAGCCCAAGGACGCGTCTCTCGAGCCCTAACATTTCTCCACTGGCTCCCGGTGGCTGCAAGGATCAAATTCAAGATGCTCTGTATTATCCACAAGGCTTTCTGGGAGCAAGGAGCCAGCTACATTCAACTTTCTCTCCCTAAATGCCTCCCTGCTAGAGTCCTTCTGTCCTCTAGCTCCACTTTTCTCCAAGCAGAGTGTGGAGGGTAGATCTCTTTCTTCGGCAGGAGCCTCCATTTGCAACAGCCCTTCTGCCCCTTTCGCCAGATCTCCTTAAGTTCTGGAAACTTCTCAAGACTTTCCTTTTCTCCTCCTCCTTCCCTCTCTCCCTCCCTTGCTAATGTCCCACTGGCTGTGATTGGTGCTTGGTCCCTTATGTGCCTTACAAGTGACAGGACCTCCTCATCCAGTCTACCCTAGCACCCCTTAACCAGCACTTTCCCTCGGGCACCCTTCCCTGACTAGCCTGATTCTGGTCCACCCCGTCCTCGCACAAGCTGACCCTTACCACTGGTTCCCCTGGCACTGGCCCTCCTGCTCAGCACTTGCCCAGCGCTTGGGCTCCCACATTCCTCCACTACTCCCATCCCCCCTGCCCTTATCCCAGCTGGACCGCCCTGAACAACCCCCCACCCCCTGCACTTATTGCTACTGCATTTGCCTGGTCTGAATGTCACAAGGCCTACTAGGACAGTTTCTTATTATTGTTGTTTCTCCTCTGCCACCTCCCCACCCCCCTTTTGCCTTGTGGCGCCTGGAAACTCTTATAGTACCATGTAAATGTCCAATACAATAAAATAAAAATGAAAGTTAGAGTGCTTGAGGCTACTGGTCCAACACAAGAAATATTAAGGGGGCCTCACCAAATTATTTTCAATGTGCCTCACAAAAAAAGGTGACAGCCCTGGTGGGGCCCAGAAATGCAGCTTTTCATAGCCACATTGCTTTATGCTTGCAAAGGAAACCGTGAGCTATCACATCCAGCCTCCATGGCTGCCATAGTCAGGGTGCCAAGTGAAAAGAGGCCTCTAGAGCTGCTCACTTTCTCCTTGCAGCCTCCCATGTTGTGTTGACTTTATCAACGCATGACAGCCCATTGGCCCTGCAGGAGTCAAGTGCCCAGAATTTCCCACCTCGGAAGCATCAGACCGAGCTGTACACTTCAACGTAAAACTGTACCATCATTATATGGATGTCAAGAAGATTGTAGAACACAGGCCTCATTACAAGTTTGGCGGTAGCCGTGCCCTTTTTAAGGGCATGGCTACTGCCAAACTCGCTACCGGCCCCGGCACCCACGAATGGGCCATTACTGGCCCATTATGAAATGAATGGGCCGGTAATTGCCCATTCGCGGGTGCCGGTATGGCCGGCCTCCCAACCCCCATTCTGCCCCATAGGGTGGCAGCATGGTTGCAACGGCACCGTTAATAACGGTGCCGGTGCAATCACGAGTTCTGCTCGTGGGTGCCGGTCTGCACGCCTGGTCAGACCACGCGTGCAGTCCGGCACCGGCAAGCAGAACTCGTAATGTGGCAGAGAGGTAACAACGGCACCGGTAGCACTACTTGTTGCGCCGTTGTTGCCTTTCCGCCACATTCGTAAAAATGCAGAACTTTGTTCAGTTGAACGGCAGCCATTGATGTATCCGTTGGGGTTGAAGAGAAGCTCATAATAAAGGACGTTTCCCTACTTACCACTGTCATCGATCCTTTCAGAAGCTAAAGTGGCAAAGGGCTGTCCGCAGTTTTATTTATTTTTAACAGCTTTGTAACTATTCTTAATAAACTGTCATTTAACCCGAGTTCATATCAGTCTGGTGTTGATCCCACTCGGCTTTGTGAAATCAGTACAGCTCGCCTTGACTGGACTGCAGGTCCACCAGGAGCAGTTCCTCTCACGTATGCAGGGTCTTGTGGGGAGTGAGTCCTTCCAGCAGCCTGAACACTTCCTCATCTGCATAACAGTCCCCGTCACTGCCGCTCTCGCTGTTGTCTAATTGCCTTCCATGTTACCCCTCCAAGCTCTTAAGGGTGAAGTGGCCACAAAGGGTGAAGTAACCTCATCCCTCCCTAGGTCCCCTTACCGTCAAATGGCATTTATGTGTGCCCCCTTCTGGTTTGAATTTGTATTTCTGGTGGTTTTTGTTTTTTCGACACCATCATTTTTGTTGGTTTTTGTTTTTTAGTCACCATGGATTTAGTTTGGACCGTTTTTTCCAATGTAATTGTGTTTTTTCAAAACTAGACATTTTCTGCCTGATTCATGGAATTATTTGTGCTGAAAACACAGATTTGCGCGCCTTTCTGCCCGAAAAATCCCTGTTTAAAGTATGGGGATTTTCAGACAGAAAGGCGCGCAAATCTGCGTTTTCAGTGCAAATAATTCCATGAATCAGGCTGTTAATTTGATTTCATGAAACTTACTCTGACCATTCCTTGTGGGGCTTGACCTGGACATTTGTTTTCAACCTGCACAATTATTTTTCCTTTTACCCCCAACACCACGGGAGTAGCAGCAATATTTCCAACCTTTCCAACCATCCCAGATTTACTAAATGTAATATATATATATATATATATATATATATATATTTTAATTGAGGAGGAGCGCCATATTCTCTATTGTAGTGATGCACTCACCTCCCAGGTATGTTGTCCTGTTGCTGACCAGCCCTTGGTGACTGCCTGTCATGGCCATGAGTGGTGTCATCGACGTACTCTTCAGGCATAGGCATGTTGCATCTGATGGCGATGCTGGGCAGCATGCAACACATGGCCATAATGAGTCAGACCTTACAGACTGGTACATAAATGCACCGGCAGTCTTATGAAGACAGCAGAACCATTGTATCAGGACACCAAATGCCCGCTCAATGGGTTTACAGCTCTGAGTGTTAGCAGAGGGTGCATTGGGTATCCTTTCATTCATGTATTTGAGAGTGTGTAATGGCTAAAGCCCAGATATCTGGCAATATTTCCAAGACATACATGTCAGTGGTTGTGAAAACGTAAAATTAATATATACATGCGTTTTGGCAGTGCGAGTACAGGTGAGACTTATGCATTTGTCAGAGAGTGGGACTTGGCATGTATTTGAAGCCAACTGGAATATGTGCATTTGGTAGTGTGGGGTACAATGATGGCCAGTGAGGGGTCTTAGGTACAGCAACAGCCTTTCTATACTATATGCATAGCTCTCGGTTATACCTATCCTATGCCTGAGTGGGACACCCTGTCCTGTGTTTTTCCTTGAATTCTGCGACCTGTGGTCCTACCTTTGAAATAGGTAAGATGAACTACAAGTCCCAGAATGCAAGGAATGGAACCAGGTCTGTCTATCCCACTCACACATGGCATAGGGCAAATGACAGCTCTGACACATGGGGTGGCATGTGTCGGAATTGATCGAACCATTGCCGTGTGATACTTCCCACGTGACTGCTGTCTCTCAGATGTGTCCACAGTGGGGTATGTTGTGAAAAGATTTCCAGGTAAGTGTGTGATGCATTTGTGAGGTTCTGCGGTTTCATGAACATACCCAGCAGTCATGCCCAGCATTGTCCTAGTCCCTCTATGATACTTGACCGGTCACTCTGGGTCAGGGTCGTGAATTCATGTGTTATTGGAAATCCTACACACGTGTGTGAAGAGCTGGTCAGCATCAGAGACCATCTGCATTTTTATGGAGTACCATGGGAAGACCTCTCTTGTCCTGGATGGTAAAAAAGCCATGAGTGTGCTGTCCAGGGACCCAACCAGATTAAGGAATAATTGTGCCTTAATATGATTGATGGTCACAGGGTCATGTGTGAAGGCAATGTGCCTGTTCCACAAAAGTGGGGATGGTAAGGAGCTTCAACGGGGGGTATAGACCAGGCTGATAGGTTGCATGGGGAGCTGCAGCGTAGGCTAATGGGTTACTTGGGGCCCACAGGACATGCTCATGTGCTACTAGGGGAGGGCAAGAGTGGCTGATTGGCTGCCTTGGGATGCTGAATTACAGTCTGATGGGTTGTCTGTAGGGGGAGCTGCAGGACAGACTGATGAACTGCCTGAAGGGCTGCGACTACTCTCCCAAACATGTTTGTCCCAAGATTCCCTAGAGTTGCCTCGGGTAGAGAGACTGGTGTGCTGCTCCTTTCATGGTGCTGGAAATGTAAAAATGTATATAATCTCTGCTTTATGTGCTGTCCCTAATGCCTAATTGATGGAATGCTCCATGTTATATAGGCTGGCGCATGGGCTGTCACATGGCTGGCATCACTTGTTGTGCTGATTTAGGCCTCTTGTTTAACTCCTGGCTTACACCTGCTCTGCACAGGTGCTAGTTGTATGAGTAAATGTTGGTAGCAAAACATGTGTAATGGTGCATTATTATACCCATGTTTGTATTTTGCGTGCACATCCATTCTGTCAGTTTTGACGCAGTGAATGGACACCTTTAATACATGTGGTATGGTTGTGTAGGATTAGGCCTTTGATCACTGTAACCAAAAGCAGGCCTTCCCTTAAATATTACGTACATGGGTTGTCCGTAAAGCAAGTTTATCTATCGTACAAACGGCCAGGAGGTGTTAGATAACATCAAAGAATCAAACTAACCTGGCCCCCTGAACCACACAAAGAACACACATTTTATACAAATTTTGTTACAGAGTCAACCCCCACAAATGATTGGTTAAACCTGCACAATGTAACCATATTCCCTTTAGTTCCCACACTTCTTATTGGATGCATTCATCTAAGCACCATCCTCATTAACTTATAATTGCATGTTTCATATTTACACTACATCCCTCTCTGGGGCCTTTCCATATTTGGCCATAGTCCCATCTCCTTGTTACACAGTTTACACAACTTACAAACAATTACAATTATCACAGGTTCCATCTGGTTAGAAACTTGTGACACACACAGCTAGTCTATGAAATTCCATTGATGTAAAAGAAGAGGAGAGCAAACACATTTCCCTTTGATCTATTGTTGCTGGTTTTATCGCCCAAACATGTTGGTGTCCACATTTCATTCTAAACTATGCGACTTACCATTCCAGCCTACATGGTCTCAACCCACATCTTGACCACTGTAATAAAAATCCATGATCTATCGGTGCTCCTTTCCCCGCAAACAGCCCGCATCATGTTTAATTGTCCGGCCCTAGCAGGTGACCAGAATATTCAATAACAGACTCCAAGATACTTCCAGAGATTGTGGGCCTCATTACGACCCAGGCGGTAAGGGGTTTACGGCGCCGTAAACAGCGCCGACCCTTACCGCCTGAGTACGAGGTCCCTTAGCGCCATGGCGATTTTAACACCTGCTTTTAGCAGGTGTTAAAATCCATGGCGCTAAGGGACCATGGAGTTAATTACGCCACCGTAATTTACGGTGGTGTAATTAACGCCTTCCCCACTCCCATTATGCCCTATGGGGCAAAAATGGGAATGGGGAAGGGTAAATGGGGATTGGGGACTTACCGCCCCGCCAAGGTCCGAATGGGGCGGTAAGTCCGCGGCCCAGGCGGTAACTTACCGCCTGGGTCGTGATGAGGCCCTGTATCTCCCCTTCACAATGCACCTAGACCATAACAAAAATCTGCTTGAAACTTACTATCTGAAATTCATCGCAACTGCTGCTGTCTTTTCCCAACCTTGTAAAACTAGTTTTTCAGTCACACATAGCTCAATTGCCCAACCCAGGTTTTTAGCCAGTGCAATTCCTAACTTGTCAGAGACTTCTGCAGCAAAACAGACCTGTTTTCATACTGCCCAAAGCCTATTTCTCTGGAGACTCCCATGCATGTGTACCTATGTATGTTCAGGACTACCGCATCCCCTCACACTGATTTTCCATTGTCAGTCTCTTACCTCGCATGCACATGTAGAGCACCCCGCTGCTTGATTGTTAAGTACTATGTGGCATGACACACCTGTATTGCGTTTATATTGTATCAGCAGTTTTGACACTTATCTTGCTGTGCACATGAAATTCGAAAAATGCATCAAATAAAACACAAACAACACTAAAAATAACACATATCTCATTCTGATTAGCTATACTAGATTCATATTAAATTCCCACATTATGTCAACATTGCTGTCATCCCAGCCACCAATATGGTGCACACAATTCAAACTTCTCTTTACCCGTGGGACCCTTATCAACCACCCCAGCATTCCCCACTTTAGTTAATACATTACCTAACAAACCAATTTCCAACTCCTCAATCTCATCTTCTCGGGGGAATGAAACCTTACATACATCTCTCCTATTATTCCCCTCTGACCCATGCTCCTCCAGTGGACAATCCCAATTCGCCCTACCACCAATTCCGCAATCTACCCGTTTTCCTACATATTCACCCCAACCTGGTGGAGGACATAAAACTACTCCTGTATCCATTTCAGAATCAGTTTGAGTACCCATGTGAGATGGAATGGCAGTGGCCCTAGCCTTAGACAGGGTCACAACCATCATAGCAGCGGCTCTAGGCATGTGGGCAGTGCAGCACCGTAGACATAGTTGACAGGAACAAAAGATAATGAAAAAAAGACAAAAATAGGTATACGAATTTTCATAGTTATGCTCATCCATGAAGGCACCCAAGAAAAAAGAGAGTCCAAAAAAGAATCATCAGCAATTCCCGCCTCCCTTTCCATGGCCCCCCTCAGGTTGTGCAATGTGGCAATCATTTGGGTCAGAGTTCCACTGTCCAAATCATTGGGAGGAACATATGTGCAACATTTACTCCCAATCTTCTGGCAAACCCCACCCTTCAAAGCCGTTAGGAGGTCGAGGATATACCGGTTCGGCGATACTACAAACCTCAAGGCCCTGAATTCTTCTTTAATTGCACTAAATGCTGATTCAAAGGAATTCATAAATAATAATAATTCATAGCAAACAATTTGTAACCACTTCGAGTTGGCCACAGTCTGTATGCCAGGGGCCAAAATGGAAGTAAAAAACATCTCTGTCCGGCTAAATATTCGAAATTGTTCAGGAATGTTTATAAGAGCCTTAGTGGATGCTGATGAGATGTAGTTTGATCTTCTCGATCGTTTCAAGGAGTCACTTTCTACAAAAGTTTGTAAAGTTCCTGAATTGTCCATGTCTGATGACACAAGGGATGCAAAGGGTATGGGGGACAAAGAGAGCGCAAATGTAGACTCAGATTTGGATTTTGAGAATATAAGGTGGCTCTGGGGAACCACAAGGACAGGCACATGCAAGGTGGTGAGACTGCAAACGCCTCGCCAGGATGGAGGTAACTGCATGTAGGAAAAGGGTCCACAGGACCAGTACAAGTCAGGAAGTGCTGCCGTACCTTCAGCCAGATCAGCGATGTGAAGCCTGATGCTGCAGTTTCAATTTGTGCCTACAGACACTGTTCCATCACCCTTAAAACACAGAGAAAAAGGTGTAAGTAATTGGAACTTAACTTTCTGGCTCCTTAAGCCATGTTAAAAAGTTCACATACTTTTTCTATCGACTTCCTAATCCTCAGTTTATTTGTGCCACCCCTTCTTCAGGAAGTCCCACTAATCCTCCTGCTCTGCAACTCTTTAACCCTTGCTCCCATTTATTGTTCACGATAATTAATCCTTCAAGATTGAACTATACTCTTTGCATGCAATGAACATCCTTCTGTTTTTCCCCATCTAATGGTAAACATTCTTCTTGACTGGAAGGGTGGAAGCTGCTACAGATTGCCCCTGAAATTGCCCTCGGACCCTGCACAAGTCTATGTGCATTAGACACCATGACTCCACTACCCCTACCTTGTCGGGAATAAATAA
This sequence comes from Ambystoma mexicanum, assembly GCF_040938575.1. NCBI lineage: Eukaryota > Metazoa > Chordata > Amphibia > Caudata > Ambystomatidae > Ambystoma > Ambystoma mexicanum. The sequence continues at coordinate 910,078,041 of NC_090935.1, read as the reverse complement.
TCTAGGGACACCAGAAGCATAGAAGCAAATATAACACAACTCTGTCGCTCTCTCTCTCTCTCCCCACCCTGTTCCTATCATGATACCATGAATTATCTGATGCAAAGCTGTGTGTGTCATTTACTGTTTCTAAATTTACATCATCATCATTATTTACAAAATCTATTTCAAGGTCTAGTTGTGCTTTTAACAATTGTTCTGCTGAATCCTTAGTACTTGATAACTAAGACCCATTTACATTCCTACTATTGAGAACATATACCACAGAAATCACGAGAGAAATAGATCTATACATTCTCATACACATGTTTTAATGCATTCTTTTGTTTTACAGTCTAAATAACAAATAACAATTCTCAATCGCTTGGCGCCCCTTCATCCTTCCACTGGCATGAACTGTGTTTCCTTAGGACACACTTATCTTTTTAGGACTGCTCTTCCCCAGGTGTCAGTGGAGAGACTCTGGTGTCCCTTTGTACATCATGGATGTGGATCCAAGTTTTGCTTCCCGCCACTTTGACTGCAGTCAGTGTACCAAAGATTATTCAATGAAGTACATAGAAACGCTGTTCATTCCAGCGGTGAACAAAGGAACACACATAGATGGAGTCCCCAGGGAGTAGCAATGGTTGCTGTTGATCTTCTTGTTCCTTGCTGTCTTTTCCCGCTGCCTACTGGTGTGATACTGTAACCTGAGAAGACACAATCGTAATGCTCTTTTCAGGGTCCGAAGATATTCCCCAAACTCTTCTCCAAGAATCTCTGCTGACTTATGTGCATCTGAACCTGTGCATGTGGGTGAGAATGGTGTATACAATCTATGCCTCGTCACCACCTCATGAGGACTGAGGTGATGATCTTTCCCCAGCGTATTTCGTAAGCAAAACAGGGCCAATGGAAGACAGTACCACCAACTTTTTCACAATTTACTACATAATTTAGACAACTGCATTTTAAGCAAACCATTAAGCCTATCCACTATTCCATTGGCTTGTGGGTGATACACCAAGCATAACCTGTGCTTGATACCCAGAAGAGATGTAATCTCTGCAAATAATGCCATAATAAAATGGTTCCCGGCAATTCCAAGATGGCTACCACTAGGAGAGCACTGTGACCGATGCTCTCGTGAACCTCAGGATCCTTAAAACGTTTAATTGAGCATTATCGCCCTCCCCAGGCATAGGATTCTGCAGTGGAAGAGCCTGTGTAGGTGGGGGCTAATTCTCTTCCCTTCCCTTCCAAGAAAAGCTTGATTCACAACTGTGAGGGATGCTGACATGGTCGCCAGTTGGCAGACCCGCGTTGCACATAGCTGAGGCCAGAAAACAAAGTCGGCGAACTTGCGGTGCTGATCCAGCTGGACGACCAGAAAAAGTGAGGTGGTCAAGGAGAGCTTGTGGGAACTGCCAGGAGGGCAAAGAGGCGCCCGTGGTCCTCGCAGTGTTGTGCCAGCTGGAACCATTGAAGAGGGTAAAGAAGAGCTGAAAAGGGTGCAGTGAGGGAGTCCTCGACCCCAGAGGGATCGGAAGTGCAGAAGGAGACCGCTGGAAGCCCGCTTTCTCCACTCTCCCACATTTGGAGATTTAATTGTGGTAAGCAGGAGTTGGAGAGGAGGAGCAAGGCTATGGTGGAGGTCAAGTGTAGAGGTGCAATCAGACATCCTCACTCCAAGCACCGCCACTATGTTGCCTATATGTTGGGAACCTGAGATGCCGACATGTGCCGTTCCAGTCAGTGTACCAATACCACAGAGAACCTTTGAGAAAAGATATCCATTGAGGAAACCCTACCAAAATGCACAGAGACACAGGAACTCATTACAACCCTGCCGGTCCAGTAACAATGGTGCTGGTAGGCTCACCAGCACCATTTTTACCTGACCGGCAGAGTACAAGTTTGTGAGCCGGATGCCCACCCGGAATGGCACCCGCTCGTAGACTTTGACAGGAGCACAAGCACTGTTGCACATGGTGGCGGTGCTTGCATCCTCCCCATTCCCATTGAGTCCTATGGGACTTGAATGGGGAGTTGCATTTCCCGGCACCTGGCTTCACGGATCGCAAGGGCTGTAATGCCCCAGTGATTCCCCAAAGCCAGGCACTGGAAACAAAACACATTTCCGGCGCCAGCATGGCGTTTTTACCGGCAGGGCTACCGCCGGAGTTATAAGGAGGCCCACAGTGTTCTTTTGGATGAAGTACCGAAAAAAATGTGCATTTTCTCCAAGCCTAATGACATCACATGAAATAGGAGCTGACATATCTAGAGGCTTGACGGAGAGAAGAAACATAATAGTATTCTTTAAGAAGTGAAAAACAGAGGGTACAGATGAGCAACATTTCGGGCTCGAGATGAAGATGCTCATGCTAGAGAATGCTGGAAAATATGTAAATCAGTTTACACGTGTACAGTGCTGAAAGGCAAGTAGTGAAAAGTATTCACAAGGCTTGCTATGTAGTGAATTAGATTGCAGCGATGCGCCAATGTATATACATAGGAATGTATATAACCTGGATGATTCCACAATGCAGTTTAGCAGGCCTGAAACCCAATGAACAAGAAAAAGACTTTCAAATGAGTGGCGCAGTTGGAAATTACTGATGGCATGGCATGTTTCAGAGAAGAAGGGGATGGTCCAGAACCAAGGAAATAACACCACAGTGAGACTGATGCCTGTCAAGAAGGCTACAATGAATGTGAGAAAGGAACACGTTTCTGTTTGAAGCACCATGAAAAAACACTAAAGGTTTCTACAGTTCATCATTTAATAGGATTAAATGCGCAAAAGACTCGAAAAAAGTGGTCTTCAAGTCACATGGGTGAGATCGAAATAGCTTGAGTCAGGCTGTGCTGAAACTAGAATCCAGAGTGAAGCTGTACTCCCTTTATTTCCCAGACGAAGTCAACAGTTACAAGGCCAAGTTCAAAAGCCTAATTGTCTGATAGACTAAAGGAGTGTTGATGGATAGTGAGTTAATTGGAGGGGAGGCATGATCATGCCAAGCTTCCATGCACCTGGGATGGTAGCCTACATGCTGCTAGCATGTGGAAGATTCTAGAGGTGTACAAGGGTGCCACACCAATCATAGTGGGCTGTGTAATTAAGAGCCCCATAGTGTGAAGACCCAATTGATCGTTGTGTACTTAGTGACGACAATGATGGCTAGTTATTGGGGGTGGGTTTTGATGCTCACCTGACTTAGGTACCCAATCATAACCAGTGGCTATTTAGAACGTGTACATAGATGTTCACTGAGAGCCAACCACAAGTACTCATAAGTTTTGTAGTTTGCCACATAGCATGATGTCAGAAATGATGAATTCTTATTATAAAAGAGCTGTTTTTTATGAAATGTTTCGAGATAGAGCTGTGTGGTGTCAGATAATGCCTGTTGTACTCCTGTTTTAGATAATTGATATTAAAACAGAAAGCAGTTTGCCAACTTCCTGAGTCATTCTGATTATTGATGTTTGAGTAACTTTTGCATCCCCATCCACCACTGAGTATTGCTACCTTGTCTTAATGGGCTCTTGGGAGAAAGAGTTCACATCTAACGAGAAGGCCCAGGGGAAAGAGGGCCAAGTAAACCCATTCTAAGGAACATGGAGTGACGTGGGGTGACTCCCCAGGTCTGGTGTTGCATGGTCTGGCGAGAGTACGGGGAGAAAGACTCAGACTCTAAACAAGGGAGTATGAGCCCATAGCGGGGGACAGCTGGAGGGAGCGAGGCCTACACCAGGCATACAGGGCAGCACAAGCACTTTAGGGGCCCTGGTCCCTGGATCCCATCACATCACTTACTGAATGGAGAGCTAAACACTGGTGAGCAACATCCCAAGGGGTGAGGAAATAATACACGCTCTCCCCGGACAGGGAAAGTGGGCCATCATTTGAAAAAAGCCTCCAGGACATATTAAGAACACCCACTATAAGCAAGGTCTACACATAGCTAACTTCAGAAGCGCAAATCAGAGCACACAATCCTGTCAGTACAAGGATAATAGGAGAACTACGGTGGGAATCAGCCTATCCATATTAGAGGAAGGAAGCAGGGAGGTGAACCCAGTTGGAAGGGTACCTTGCACCGGTGAAGAAAGGCGAACCCAGGAGGAAGGGCGGCAAGCTAAAATGTACAAGATTAAGCAAAAAGATCCTCCACAGCATTAAAGGGACCCAGGAAATCCCCTCAGACCAACTTTCAGAGGATGTGGAGCAAAGATTTTCACCCTCCTCATGGAACACAACAGGGCCGGGAGCAAACAGAGCAGGGAGGTCCTCAGATAGAAGAGGGCCACAACCAAAATGGGACACAGTCACTACTCAAGCAATACTTCAGAAACTTTGGGGATGGAATCACAGACAGAGTCTAGAAGCAAATGACCATAATGAGAGAAGATCTGGCAGTGGCACTCCAGGAAATAAAGCGGGACGGTGAATAAAATGGTGGAAAGGGTGGACATGAATGAAAAATCAATACAAGAGTTGATAGAGGACTCAAGGAAGACAGAAACCTGGATAGAGCAATTGACAAACGCGACCCACAATCTTGAGCTTCAGAAGGAAGACATAGAAAATAGGTTGAGATCAAACATCCAAATTAAAAACCTGCCTGAGGATGTCCTAGACAAAGACCTAGAAATTGCAGTAAAAGGCATGTTTGTGGACTACTAGACGGAGAGAAAAAGTCAGAAGTGAGGATTGACAGGATCCATAGAGTGGGCCCCTGAAGAGTGGAACCAGGAGCACAGCCTAGAGACATACTGGCTGCTCTGCAAGACTACAAAATAAAGGAACAGATCCTGCAGACTTCAAGGAAGGTGAAACAAATAACTTACAATGGGTCTTACCTGCTGCTTTTCCAAGACCTATCCCAGATAACTTTGATCAAAAGGAGGAAAATGGCCCAGGCCGTAGGGTACTTCGAGACAAGGATATCTGATATTGCTAGACGTTCCCATTTGGTTTGGTGTTCGAGTGGCAGGGGAAGCAATATCAGATTGCATCCTTTGTAGAGGGAGTGACAATCTTGGGGATTTAGGAGGAAGATCAAGAGTCAAGGGTCCCCCAGGCAAAAGCTAAAAGCTCACTCAAAAGTTGGGAATGGTCAATCGTGAAACTAAAGAGAAACAAGAAGGGGGGATATCAGCCTCAATTGAAAGGCATGGCCCTCTGAGATGAACATGAGAGGAGGCTATTTCCTGCGAAGGACAGAATATCTTGAGACAGACAAAGAGGTACAAAGGGCTAACTGATCAGCAAGCCTGGGGAGGGCGGGTAATAGGGACGACACAGGAGGTCCCGAGGGGGTGGGGGAGGTGGGGGTGGAATCTGGAATGGGTTGTGGAGAACCCACTGATGACCACGCTAGGTTGGGTAAGGGGCTCAATCCCAGAGAGAGCGATTCAGGGGGCTAGAGGCCGGTTGAGCTGTCCGAGCGAAGGGGCGAGGGAGGGGAGAGAAAGGGAGGGTGTACTCATGTGAGGGGGGTGGAGAGGGCGAGGGAAGGGGGAGGGAGAGGAAGTCCAATCAGGAACTGGTAAGGAGGTACAAAAACTGTTGCCAATCATATGGCAATGGATAGTCACAATAAACTAGGCATTATATCCTTGAATATCAAGGGATTAAACCCCCCTCTGAAGAGTACAAAATTGGAAAGATACATACAGAGGGAGGGAAGGGATATAATAACATTACAAGAGACCCATGTACAGACCCGGGACAAGGAACGATTGAGATTGAAAGGCTTTTGCCAAATGTACCAGTCCACAGATAAGAATAAGAAAGGGGGAGTGTTGATAACCTTTCAGAATAATCTTGATCTCATGGTTACCAACATGGATAGGGATGCACAGGAGAGATACGTATCCTTGGATCTGAAGGGTAGGGGGGAGGGCTACATGGTAGCAACCATTTACACTGTAAACACAGGACAAGAAGCCTTAATTCAACACTCCCTGGTCAAATTCGAGAAATTTGCGAAGTGCCCCATAATTTTGACGGGGGATTTTAATATAGCTTGGGATCCAGAAAAGGATAAATCCACGAAAACTCAGGGAGCATAGGGGAAACCCGCAAAAGATTTGGTAGAGAAAGTGAAGAGTCTAGCACTAATGGACATATGGGGGGAAAGGGATGGGGACAAGAAGGGGTACACATTTTTCTCGCACATCCATCAATCATCATCATGAATAGACTATGTGTGGTCATCCCAGGCACTCCTCTGATGGATAAGGGCTATAGAGGTGGAGGCAATAGTCTTATCAGACCATGCTCCCTTGACACTGAAAATCAGCAGGAGGTCAGGCCCTTTAGAAATTGGGGTACTCTGTTTTCCTGTTCAAGGACGAAGCCCTGAAGAAAGAGTTGAAGGAAGCGATCGAGAGTTTCTTTGGGGATAACAACTCGGAGGACACATCCCAGCAGATGAGGTGAGATGCCTTTAAGGCTACAATTAGGGGGAAAATAATTGTGATTAAGGCCCGCAGGGACAGGGAATTAAGGCTAGTAGAAAAAGACTTAGAAGAAAAATGTAAGAGGGTAATGGCCAGGATGGGAGTGGGAGTGAGTGGGCAAACAAGACAGGAGTATAGAGCTATAAAAGGGCAATTGGAAATGTTACAGGTCAAGGTAGCGGAAAGCACCCTCCTGTTCTTAAAACAAATATATTACATTAAGACAAACAAATCAGATAGACTTCTAGCTAGGATGTTGAGAAGGGAAGAGAAGGCCAAAACTATTTTAAAATGAAGAGTGTAAGGAGGGGATACCAGCACGGATACTAACGACATTGCCCACGAATTCTTGATGTTCTATATGGAATTATACAGCTCAGAAAATCCATCTGAACGGAGGGAATGGGAATACATAGAAAAAAGAGACTTGACAGAAATAACAGAACAGGAGAGAGAAGCACTCGAGCTAGATATCACATTGGATGAGTTGTGGTGGGTCATTATGTCATTACCCAGTAATAAGTCTCCTGGCCCGGACGGGTTCACTGCAGAACTTTATAGATCCTTTAGGGAAACATTGTTACCATATCTGGTCCCCCTCCTTAATGAAATTGGGGGAAGGGTGCAAATTACAGCCACCATGGAAGAGGCAAATGTAATCCTACTGCCAAAGGAAGGCAAAGACCCTAGTGTATGTGGGTTTTATAGGCCGATAGCCCTAATCAATGTGGATTCTGAGATTTACATAAAGGTCCTGGCGAATCACTTTGACCAAATTCTCCCACGTATAATTAAACCAGATCATGCAGGTTTCATCAGGGGCAGACAGACAAGTGACAACACAATGAGGAGAACGCACCTTATAAAAAAAGTTACAGAAAGAAAATTCCAGCCCTTCTGGTAGCCCTAGATGCCAAAAAGGCTTTCGACAGGGTAGAGTGGTGGTTCCTTTTCATCGCAATTAAGCGAATGGGCTTTGGCAATAAGCTTCTAACAACGATCAAGGCCAACTATCAGAACCCATCCCTAAGGCTAGCAATAAATGGCCAACTGTCTGAGGCCATCAAGATGCATAGGGGTACAAAGCGAGGCTGCCCTCTTTCGCCCTCCCTTGCTGTATGCAATTTATCTGGAGTCACTTTTGAAGGCAATAAGAACTAATTGTGAGATTGAAGAGATTACATTTGGGCTATGGTTCACAAGTGCGGATGATATTTTGTTAACCATCATAGACCCAGAACGCTCCCTTAAGGCAATGGAGAGAGAGATGAAACAGTTTGAGTCGGTAGTAGGGTTAAAAATAAACGTCCACAAAACAGGAATCCTGAATCTGACAATACCGAGAGAAGCAGAGGAGGGGCTCATGGGTACGCTTCCGTACAGATGGGTCCTGAGGTCCATAACTTACTTAGGAATCAAATTAACTAAAACAGTGGACAAGCTTTTTTTCAGCCAATTACTTGCCCATGTTAGAAACAATAAAGAATAAATGGATCGATTGGGGACCCCTAATGATAACCTGGATGGCCAGAATCAATGTTTTAAAGATGGTTATCCTTCCTCAACTGTTGTACTATTTCATGGCTCTCCCAATACATGTTAAAAAGAAAAACAGAGTGGAATCCACCCCGTAAAACCCAGTGCTCCTCCTTGCTCCTCGTTAGGAGCTAAATCCATTCCTCTGTAAATTCCAAAAGTATATTGCTTGTACTCATATTCAAATTATGCGTTTTTCTCACGCAATAATCCCCCCACGAGACAAACTCATCTCGTGGGGGCTGTCTGGGTTGTGATCCTCTTGGCCATGGTCTGGATGAGATTGGGGGGAGGGTGTTGTCCCATTCTCCCACTTCAGTCCCCCCTCTGGTCGACTTGTCGACCACAAACTCATCCTTTTCCTTATCTCCTTTCACTCTCCATACTTTAGTTATTCCGGCCAAGTGTCCATAGTGGTTGACATGATCTTCAAACGTACATGTAAACGCAGCTGCCGCCGGGTTTGCAGTATACCCTTCTTCCGACATAGCTCCTCGGGTTTCTTGGGTTCTCTACCTTCACAGATGGTGGATCCATGTGGTTGTCAAGAATCTGCTTGCGCAACCTCTCTCTTTCCTTTATTATCATGTCCGTGTGCTTGACATCGTCAGCCGGTAGTAAGGCGTGCATGCCGACCATCTCCATCATTTCGTCTGTAGTACGTGCTTTTCTAGCTTTCCAGAACTTTATCACAATCAACACAGCTCTACCCAATATTATCACTCCTACTATTAATTTCAGTCCATCCCAGAGCCATGAAGGCATCCATGACCATAGAAATGAAAAACAGCTGTTATCTTTCTCTACCACTTTACTCTCTTCCATCATTTTGGAGTGCATCAGGGCCAGTTGTGATACTGCTTCAGTAAGTGTTCCATTATCTGCGTCGTTAGCAGGGATAAATGTGCAGCATGATTGTCCAACTTTCGCGCAAACTCCTCCTTCCATCGCCGTGAGAAGATCCAGCACATACCTGTTTTGCAGTGCTACCATTCTCACTGCTCGTAGCTCTTCTTTTATGGCGTTGAATCCATTTACAGTCGAATTTATTGTCATCATCAGCTCCCACCGGGTGATCTGAAGCCATTTTGCGTTTGTCCTGGGTGTATTATTGATGAATAGAACATTGCTCCTCTGCTAACTAGTCTGTGTTCTGGTGGGATGGAGGTGAGCGCTGTTTCTGACCTTCCCCACAGGTAGTTTCCAGTTAGTGCTTCCCCTTGTCTTTTCGCTCTTGACAAGACGTTATTGTTGTTGTTCTTGTCACCTTCTGCAATCTTCACTGATCTCTTCTTCCTTTTGGTCCCTTTGTCCATCTTGGGGAAATTGGCCATGTTGACATGTTTCTGAGGCACAACCAGGGATGGTACGTTGATGGTACGTTGATGTGTACCACGGTGCATACTCCATTCCATAATGGAGGCAAGGTGTGGTACGCTTTATCACCGCAGGCCCAATAGCGGTCCATTAGAACTGCTGTGCCAGCACCACCCTCAGGTAACTCTACCGTACTTCCACAGTTGGTGTTGTATCCCACATTCACATCACCTTTGTGTTGGTAGCATAGTGTGGATGCAGTCAGTGGTAGTATGTTTATTGGATCTTCGTCCTTCTCCATCCACGTCAGCATCGGTACATATTTACCCCACGTCGTGCAACATCTGTCGTTGTGCTCCTGTATGGTGGTAATATTTTCTCTTGTTATCATGTTGCTCCAAACCACTCCTATTTTCTATTCATTGTTCATATATATTTTCCCAGTTATTGTTATTAGCTGTCTTTCCCAGCACCCTTGTTCACCAGGGACTTCAGTTGCATACCAATCACACAGCAGGTATTCTACCATTACTTTCTTTGTTTCTCCTTTGTCGGGGCCATCCGTCATGTATCTGAAGGCTCAGCATTTAGCCTGCTTTTATGGTAGCTGAAATATGTTTTGAGGAAATTGTTTTCGTATGGATATGTGTCTCTTGTTTTCCATTGAAGTCTCACCACCGTCCCTTGGAATCGTCCTTTCGTTTGGAATAGTGCCAGATATATTATACATTTTACTGTTTTTGCTGGTATTTCAGTGTGCTCATGGTGTATGGGATCAATGAGCACACATAGCAGGTATTCCCAATAGTATTGTGGCTGGGTTTGCTGCTATGGGGTACTCTGCCTCTACAATGTAATTCAAGGGCCTAAGGTCCTGGATGAAACGCCAAGACCCTCCTTTAGCTTTGCGCACTGGGTACATGGCCGTGCTACATGTTGATTCTGATGGTACCAATATGCCATTGTTTATCAGGGCTGTTATAGTTTCGTATATGCCCTGATCTCCCTCTTTTGATAGTGGGTACTGCTTTACCCTAGGTAATATTGATCCCTTTTTCATCTTTATTTTTACTCCTCAAATGCTCTTTATGCAGCCCACGCCATAGGGACTGGTGGTCCACAGTGATGCTGGAACTTTAGCCATGTCTTCCTCATAAAATGGTACTGTGGTAGATGTAGGTGCCCCTAGTGCCACTGCCATTTTTAGTGCCACTTGCTTGTATGTCACTCTCAACCAGATGTCAACACTCATCATAAACACCATCTCTCCTTCTCCTTTGCTTTCTGAGAAGAGCTCTTCGTCAGACACCTGTGTGAGCCTGCACCCCTCAGCCAGTGCTATTACTGCTCTCCAGGCCCTCCCCTGCCTGTCTTGGGCATGTACTGTGATGTAATCTGCAGTTGCCATGATGCTCTCGATGCTCACTGAAATCATCTTCCCCTCTAGTTCATTTGATGGTGTCTCTGGCCTGAACAAATATGCTGCTGGCCTCCTCCAAATCTTGCCCTCTATTCCTGGCATCCATGCAAATGCCATATCTGTTCCATATTGGAACATTTCTCCATGTACTGGCTCAGCCAGAGCTACTGTTTGGCCACAGTAGGCTTACAGTATTTGTCGTGTTGTGAGCATGTTCATTCCTGGTATGGAGCAAATTGTGCCGTTCTCCGTGAAGTTGATTGTCATAATCAATCTGCTCATTATGTCCCTCCCAAGTATGTTTACTGGCAACTCCTTCGAGAACAGGAGCGGGACAGACATATCATTATCTCCTATAGATAAGGAGATGTTATCAGTAAAGGGAACCAACCCTCGAGCCCCAGAGGATCCTTGAGTGTGCATGGCCTCGCCTGACATTTTAAATTTACCCTCCCTTATGCAAGACCTAGTGGCCCCGGTGTCAACGAGGAAGGATATTTTTTTGTCACCTATCACTACCTGTATGCATGGTTCCTCCGCAGTTTTAGGTGTTATCGACAGGATGGGACACATCAAAAACGTCTGTGGGCTGTCCTATTGTGGGTACAGTGACTGACCGCCTCCAGTGTAAGGGTTGTGCCCCAATATGGTCACCCTCCCTAACTGTGTTTGTGGTAGTGGTGTATCAGTGGTTGACACTTTATTGTCCTGTATTTGGGTGAGCTGCTGTGCTGGTTGCACTTGGTGTTGTTGTATTACTACCACCTGTTGCTGTGGTGATGAATATGTCCGTACCTGTTGTTGTGGTGCGGCATATTATTGTACCTGTTGCTGTGGTTATTGTGGTGACGTTTGTTGCTGTGTGTTGTTCTGTTGTGTTCCTTGCTGTTGTTGGTAAACCTGTTGCCCCCCCATATGTCCTTGTGGCCCCTGTTCCCCCCAGGCCGATGGGGTGGGCCTCATTCTACATGTGCGCGACATGTGTCCCACCAACCCACAAATCGAACATACTGGTGGTTCCCTGGCCTGCCATGGGAAATTCCCCATATTGTCTTGGTACCCTTGTTGCCCGTTAGGGTCGTAACTTCGGAACCCTCCCCCTTGCTGCTGTGCGTGCTGGCCATACCCTCTCCCTCTCCTCATGCCGCCCCTCCCCCGGAAGTTGTTATAATATCCATTTCCTGATGACATGTACCCTCCCCCTGCGGGAGCCGTGTATGGTGGGGGTGGTGGCCTTTGTTGTGTTATAAGTTGTGCTGGCTGTGGTAATGGTGCTACTTGTTGCTGTGTGGTGTCTTGTGCAACCACTACTTGTGTGGGGGTGGGTGCCATTACTACTGGTGTAGTTATTAGTGCTCCTTCCATGGTATATTTAGTTAGTTTTTTCTGCACTAATTTTGCCTCTTCTGTCTTCCTATCTTCTTCCTTTTGTTTCATCTTTTCTTGCCACATTCTACAGTGATGTATTATTGTTAGTTGTATTTCCGGCCAGGCTTTATCTTCCATTCCCACTATTTTCTTTAGCTGACTTTGTACTGTCTCCGGGAGCCCTTGTACTAGTATGTGGTAAAAAAAGGGCTGGTGTTTTATCCCATGGCTCCCTGTTTTCCAAGCGCCACTTCTCCTGAATCTGCTGGATGTAATCAACAGGATCTTCATTCTCACGTGACGTAATAACTCCTATGTCTGATGTGTCTGGGTACTGGACCCTCAGGGCCTGCCATAGTGCATGCCTGCAGTTGGCAAATGGTGCCCCGTCATGTGACGTGTCTGTGATTTTAACCCCGGGGAAGCCTGCCCTCTTCCAAATGTCATCTGCTGCATCCCACAATATTGATATTAATAGTCCCTTCACATCCCCTACTGCTAATTTCTGTCCCGCAGTGTGTTTCTCCATCTCGTATATCCACTTCCTTGCTCCTCCGCTTACGGATGGGAGCCTACATTTTATATTCTCCTTATCAGCATGCTTCCAGGGACATATTGCGGTCTGGCCCCTCCCCTTTCCAGAAGTGGCATTAAATTGTAACCCCTCGGTCCCCCCCCGTGACCGTGGAGTAATGTCAGTGTACTTGTCCTCTTCCTCTGTGTCGGGTAACTGTGTTGTCATATTTATATTAACGTTGCTTTTGCATATCTTCTCCTTCGTTCCTCCTCCCTCTCCTATTACCCTCTTGTTTCACCGCAGGAGTGTGTGGCATTTCCTCCTGTCTGCGTCCTGGGAGATCTCTGAGCCTGCCACCGTATGGTGTATGTTCAGGTGTAGGTGTGAGTGGGCGTGGTGGGTGTGATAGCGTGGATGTTACTGTGTGCGTTGTTCCTCCGGCCACCTCTCTTACCTGTTCTTCACCTGTCTTCTCCTCTTCCTTCTTCCTGCATGCCCATGGTGATTCACCGTTAGCGCGTGTGAGGTACAATTCATCTAAACTCTCCCTACTGCTACTTCTTCCTCTTTTCCCCACACCCTCTTCTTCTTCGCTGCAGAATCCGTCCATGAGCGACAACCCCCATTCTGTTCTTTTTCCCCCCACTGTTACCATTTTTAAGTCTATTAAATCCATTCCTCTCTGTTCACCTCCACTAGTTGCTGCCTCCTGCGTTGATGTTGTAGCCACTTCCACGTCCTGGCATGCGTATGTTCTTACTCCGTGCTCCGCTCTCCTACCTCCACTCTCCTCTTCCTTCCTCGCCATTATCTCACCGCCTATTTCCTCTCTCTTCTTTTTCAGTTCCTCTATCACCTCACTACTTACCCTTGCTAGTATCCTTTCTTCCTCTCCCATTTCTCTTTTTCCCTTTTTAATATACTTTCTATTACTTTACCCTCTTCATATTTCATGGTGCTTTCAAAGAGTATTTTCTTCTTCCATAATTCCATTTCCTTTTCCTTCTCTTCCTCCCTCCTCTTCATGTCACGTTGCTCTGCTCGGGACACCCTCTCCGCTATTGCTTTCATCCTCTCCGCTTCCCTCTTCCTCTCTTCTGTACGCTCCTTCATCCTATCCTGCTCATCCCTACTCTCCTTCGTTTCCTTCCTCCTTCCTTGTGTCTCTTGCTCGAACTGTCTAATCAGTGCACTCCGCGCATCTCTCAATTCAGCCAATCTTTCCTCCAACATCTCCTCCTCTTCCTGTGACAGTTCCCCTTCTCTCGTGTTACTCACCTCACCCCCTGTCTGAGTGCTACCTTTGTTGTCCTTAGGCACTCTCCTCACCACATCTTCTTCTTCTCCTGTTAAGGTCCCTCGCAGCTTTAAGAGCACCTGCGCTGCTATCCATTCGTCTTGTCCTATTTTCGCGATGTGCTCCTCACCTCTCTTTCCTCCTTTTGCGCGCGCCTGCGTGCAACTTGAACCCACCGTGCTCGTCACCTCCTCCCCCCTCTGGTAGCTACCGGTAGCGGTATATGGTGGAGGGCTGTATGCGGGGTTTGAGTACCCCTCAACTGCCGTCAATTGTTGCCTCACTGCTTCTCGTAACTCCGTCACTGGATACAACCCACCTTCTGCTTTCTTCACTACTTTTGCTAGGGGCATATCTTCTGTCCCTTCTTTCTTTACTTCTACTTCATGCGTGGTACCAGACCTGTCGTCCTCCCTTTTGTCCTTCTCAGTGCATTGTGCGTTACTAGTCGCCGTTCCTATGTTCCCTTCTTCTTCCTTAATCTCTTTGCCCTCCTTTGTTTCTTTGCTCCCCTTCTCTTCTGTCGTCCCTTCCATGGTGAACATTCCTATTGCTCCTGGCTGGGATCCCTGGAACATCCTCCACAAGTTAAATACCTCCACGTGATGAGCTAATTTCTTCCCCTTCTACGTGTTGTGTATGTGTGTCAGCAGCGAGTGTTGGACGTATGTTTCAAAACTGCCGTTAGGCGGCCATGGTGTCGTCATTTTGTTGTCTGTTCCTTGTGTCCATTCTATACTATATTTGCTAAGCTTCTCCCTGTGAGGTGATAGCGTCTTGCAAATATGTTGGAGGGGGGTAGTTAGAGTGTTCCCCCACCCTCCAGACCCCGACCCGTATGACATTGCTGTACTATACTGTTAACTCTCCTCAGCAACAACCTTCTTTACTTGGCCCCGTAGATTGGGGACTTCCGACCGTCCGCTGAAAGGTAATGTAGTTACAAATATACAGTTCTTTTCCTCTGTTTATTTTTCCTCCTTTGATACCACCAGTACGGCCCCCTGTGGCCGCGGCGCACAAAGCCCCCTGCGGATGCATGCCCTGTGTGACGTGCCTTTACAGCTGCCCCACCTTTTCCACTCCCCTATTTTCCACCCACCTTCCTCAGCGTAACCAGTGTTCTCTGTGCGTGGTCACTTCCCCCTTTTCACCCTCCCCTTATTTTGGGGGTAGCCGGTGTTCTCCGTGCGTGGCCTCCCCACCTCTGTTGTACCGCCCTTACCCTCTACTTACTCCCATACAAACCCTCGAACGACGCAATGTGGTTGAGGTGTCCTATGGAGACCCTACGGGTGACGTCACCGACTTCTTCAAACTATTACCGGTAAGACTTTTATAACATTAAAAGAGCGCGCGATATGTTATAACTCCTTGTCCCCGTCAACCCCACAGCTGTCCTCTTGTTACGCCCGGAACAAGGTAACCAACAGTAAACTCTTATAATCGGACTGCGCACGCCTCTCGTCGCCTCGCGTGTGATACGCCTCTCGCCAGGGGAGCTTAACCAGCCAATTATCTTCCGCACTCGGCAACAATCCAGCTACCTCCTATGGGAAAACGTCATCTATCTATCGAGCTTTTTTTTTTTTTTAATAACTCTGTTTATTGAATTTAAACAACAAAACATAAGAGACATATAAGAATAAGACATGAGTCAGCAGTATACGTGTGGAAGGCAATCTCAGCAGTATACAAGTTGAAGGCAGTCGTCCATATCAACGGGGCCCGTAGGGCCGAGGACCAGAAGACAACAAGACAACAATAGGACCAGGCAGGCAAACAAGGCAAGCATCACTACCGGTGCACCCCCACCCACAGAGCTTATTGAGCATCTAGCCATTTGCCCCATATTTTCTCGAATTTACGGGGGCAGCCCCTTGCATTATAAATTCGGCGCTCTAAGGTAGCACCTCGGTCCAGCTCGTTACTCCATCGATTCAGGCTCAATGGTTCGTCCGACCCCCAATTGGCCGCTATAAGCCTTTTGCTCGCCCCCAGCGCCGTTGCCAAGAACATTTTTTCATGTTTGGACAGGTCTACTTCTCCTCCGATGCCCAATAGTACCATCTTGGGGTCCCTGGGAATTGGTGTCCCCAGAGCGGCTGAGATTGTATTAACACATTCCACCCAGAAGGCCTGTATCACCTGACAGTCCCATATCATATGGTAGAAGGTGGCGGGTTCAGTTTTGCATCGGACACATGTCTCGTCTTCTATTCCACCCCATCTGGCCATTGCAGTGCGCGAGTGATATGATCGAAGTAGGATCCTCAACTGTATGAGCCTAAGCTTGGATTCTATCCCAATTTCTCTGGGGGACATTAATGCTTCTACCCAGTCTTCAGGTTCCAGGGGGCCCAGGTCCCTTTCCCACTTTGCCTTTAGTCCGTCGAGTTGTGGAGTCCCGAATGAGCTAAGGGCCTGATAGAGGCTGGAAGTGACCCTAGAAGAGATGTACTGCGGGAGAATATTGGTCTCGATGGGGGAGCAAGGGGGTAGGACCGTCGTGTCGGGGAATTGGGCGCGGATTGCATGGGACAATTGCGCATGCCGAAACCGATCCATGGGAGCCAGGTTGAATCGTTCGCGCATGGTCTCAAAGCTCAAGAGGCGGCCCTCTTGTATAATTTGTGCTAATGTGTGTATTCCTTTGGTCAGCCAGTGACCGAAGGGGCCCATTTTTACCAGTTCTGGGAGGAGCGCATTGTGCCATATGGGTTGCGACAGTGTTGGCTGGCCTTCCCAGCCAATTAGCTTGTGAGCGGCCCGCCAAGCCCTCCGGATATGATGGGACATTTTGGGCAGCGCCGGGAGTTGGTCGCGGGTGGCGTAGAGGATTTGGAGCGGTGTTAGTGGGGACATGGTCTCCAGCTCTATACGGTTGTGTGGCTGTGTGGGGTCTGCATGTATCCAGTCATTCACTACTCCTATTTGTGTGGCCAAGTAATAGGTGCGTATGCAAGGTAACCCGATGCCTCCCTCCCACACCGATCTTTGGAGCGTGTCAAGGGCAATCCTGGATTGTTTCCCTCCCCAAAGCAATGTGCGCAGATTCTTGTCGATGAGTGCGAAGGTTTCCCGGGGGATGGGGAACGGGGCGTTCTGGAGGACATACAACAGTCTGGGAAGGGTCATCATTTTGAATAGTGCGGCCCGGCCCATTAGGGACAGGGGGAGAGATTGCCATTGGGGGATGTCTCTGATGAACCGCTCTATTACTGGTTGTATATTAAGTCGGGGGAACCCATCGAGCGTCGGGTCAAGCCGTATACCCAGGTATTTGAATTCCCTGATAGAGACGCGATATGGGCAGGTCTCCGGGATCGCAGGCTCACCCCCCTGAATCGGGAAGAAGATGGTTTTGGCCTCATTAACCTTTAGGCCTGCAAAGGACTGATATTCCCCGAGTATGCGGGAGACCACCGGGCACGAGACACCTGGGTTACTAAGGTATATGAGCAGGTCGTCCGCATAGAGCGAAAGGCGGTCTTCCCCCCCTCCCGGCCAGACGAAACCATTCCAGTTGGTGTTAGCTCTAAGCTCAATCGCTAGTGGCTCGATGGCCAGGAGGAAGAGGAGTGGAGACAGCGGGCACCCCTGCCGCGTGCCTCGACCCAGGGGGAAAGGTTTGGAGGACATGCCGTTCACCCTCACCGTGGCCTCCGGGGATGCATATAACAGTTTTACCCACGATATAAACGTCTGCCCCAAGTTCATCCTGGCCATGATCTCCCACAAGGCATCCCACCCCACTGAGTCAAACGCCTTTTCGAAGTCCACCGCCAGGAGGGCGAGTGGAGCTGGTATCTCCTTTGCCCTGGATAGCGCCAATTGGACCCTGCGCAAGTTCATTCGAGTCGACTTATTGGGCATAAAACCGCATTGGTCCGGGTGGATTAGGGTCTCAATCACTTGCAGTAGTCTGTTGGCGAGTGTTTTGGCGAGGACCTTCGCTTCGCCATTAATCAGGGATATCGGGCGATAGGAGGCACATTCCTCCGGGGGTTTCCCCGGCTTGTGTATGACCACTATGCATGCCTTCCTGAGGTCTGGGGGGAGTGCTCCTAGTTCCCTGCTGCGTAGAAACATGCGGTGCATGTGGGTGGGGAGCATGCTACCAAGGCACTTCCACGTTTCTGTTGGGAACCCATTGGGGCCCGGAGTTTTCCCGGGCTGGAGTTGTGCCAGTGCCTCCTGCACCTCAGTGTCAGTAATATCCGCATTCAGGAGGTCTGATTGGTGCTGCAGGAGTGTCGGGATTTCGATGTGGTCGAGGTATCGGGAGGGTTCGACCAATGGGTTCCCCGTGGGCGGGGTGTAAAGATTTTTGTAGTAGGTGGCGAATGCCTCGACGATATCTGAATCTTCCGTCAGTAGTGTCCCATCCGGAGATCTGATTGCCCTAACGTGTCCCCTGCTCTGCACGCGTCTCTCCAACCAGGCCAGTGTCTTGTTAGCTTTGTCGCCCCTTTCATATATTTGGCTTCGGACTAACTGGTGAGCATTTCGTGCATTGTCTAGGGACAGGTTACTGAGGGCGGCCTGCGCCGTGAGCATCGCCTCCTTTGCTTCTTGGGTGTTCTGTATGAGGGTTTGTCACTCACACTCCAGGACGCGTGTCTCTGCATCCCTGACCTTCTGGACTTGGCGTTGTTGGTAGGCGGAGACCTTGGAGATAGCCTCCCCTCGTAGGACAGTTTTGTATGCCTCCCAGATTGTGATCGGGCAGTCCACCGAGCCCACATTGTGTTCGAAGTATTCCGCTGTCGTCTTCTCTAGCTCTTCTGCAATCTCGGGGAGATGGAGATGGTACGTATTTAGGCGCCAGTTACGGTCTGAGCGGCAGGAAGAGTTCTTGAGGGTCAAGAGAAGCGGGGAGTGGTCCGAGATCCCTCTTGCGAGGAATACAGCATCGAGGAGCCTGTGGGTTATATTGCGAGGGATGAAGGCGTAGTCGATCCTGGAGAATGATTTGTGGACCCCAGAATAGAAGGAGAACCCTGCCTCGTCGCCATGGAGTGTGCGCCAGGTGTCCACCATTCCTGAGGTTTCTGCAAACGTGGTGAGTGGCGTAGAGGTGGGACGTGATCCAGCTCTCCTATAGGTTCTGTCGATTGTGATGTCCATTACCTCGTTAAAGTCCCCTCCGAGCACCCACACATCCGCCTCCTCCTCCAGGAGTAAGTTCTGTAATTCAGCGAGCAGTTCCTTCGTCAGTGTGGGGGGGGCATAGAGCGCTGCCAGGCCCCATCTCTCACCCCAGATGTCCGCCAGCAACAGCACATAGCGGCCCCGGGGGTCCGTCCTGATCTTCCTAACATGGAGGGGAACTCTCTTGTGGACGAGTATCATTGTGCCCCTCGCCCCTTTCGTGAATCCGGCATGGTAGACCTTCGAGTAGTTGGATCTTTTGAAAAAGATGGTGTTGGTGCCTGTCAGATGTGTTTCATTTAAGAGGGCAATGTCTGGCGAGTGTCGGTTTAGGTACTGGAGTACCAGTCTTCGCTTTATGCTGGAGCCGAGGCCATTGACGTTCCAGGACAGTATCTTCACTTTGTTGGAGTTCATCCTGTCAGCGTGAGACTATTTGTTGGGGTGTCTGAAAGGATTAGTGGCCGTTGCATTTTCCCCACGGGGGCATAAGTTGTTTCCTTCTCGGGGTGGGGGGGACCCCCAGCGGCCGCCTCGCATCGGAGTGTCTGAAGACTGGCAGGTGCCTGCGTCTCTGAACCTGGCCCACCGTAGTGTTTGTCTGACTTGCCTGCTTTCATCGTTTTCCAGCTTTCTTTTCCCGTGACTTTGCTTCTTCAAGTCCCCAAAACTCCCCCCACCCTGCACTTCCCTTCCAACTGGGAGCACCTGTCGCCCTAACATCGAACTTATAACTTGTTGAACGTAAACTTCGTCGGAATGACCCGACCTAGGGTGGTGGCTCCAGTGGAGACGCCCTGACTGTGTTTGGAACTGCGGTGTCAAGGTGGTGGTGGCCGCGGTGGTGTAGTTTCCATGGTGTCCCTTGGCGACCTCAGTACTGTGATGCCCAGGCCTCATCCGTTCTCAGTGGTATTCCTGAGGGGGGGTCTTGGTGTTTCTGTTTCGGGGCCCATCGGAGTAGGAGGCGGCGAGTCCTGCCCGGGCCCGGGTTTGCGAGCGGGCGGCCCAGAGGGCGAGCGTCGAGGCGTCGGCCCATTAAGGATCTGTGTTTCGAGCCAGTCCCATGCTTCTTTGGGGCTGTGGAATAGGTGTGTCGTTCCCTCGTGGTGGACCTTGAGCAACGCCGGGAAGAAGAGGGCGAACTTGATGGATAGAGAGTGCAGCTTTTTCTTAACCGAGTCAAACGACTGGCGGGCCCGCTGAACCTCCTTAGTGTAGTCCGGGTAGAACCCTACTTTATAGCCGTTGTATGTGATTGGGCCGGAGGCCCGTGCCATCTGGAGGATGGCGTCTCGGTCTCGGTAGTTCAGGAGGCGTGCAATTATAGTTCGGGGGGGGGCTCCTGGGGTTGGTCGCCCAGTGGGTACCCTATGTGCTCTTTCGATAGAAAAGAATTTCGACAGTTTCTTGGGGGCAAAGATGTGGGTCAGCCAGTCTTCTAGGAAAAGTTCGACACTGGGGCCCTCCTCTTTCTCCGGGATCCCAAGAATCCTGAGGTTATTGCACCGTGCCCTGCCCTCACTGTCTTCAGCTCGGTATTCTAGTTGGTTAACCTTCTGGGCAATTATGGCGAGTTGTTGTTCCAACTGGCGGACATTATCTTCTGTGTCCGACACTCTTTGCTCCGCTTCTCCTACTCTGGACGATAAATTGCGCAGATCCTGACGTAGGAGAGATACTTCCGTGCAGACTCCGCCAATTTTGAGTTCCAGCGATGTTCTCGAGTCCCCAATTGCCTTCATTAAGTCTCTAAGGGAGAGTTGGGGGTCCTGAGCTGCTTCCCCACCATCCGCTTCCGCTGGGGATTGCATTTCCAGGCGGGGGGGGGCTTCCACGGTATAGAGGTCCATTTTGCTTTGTAGGGTCTGCCTCCTAGCCTTATCTTTGCCCATGGCGGAGTCGGGTATTCGTGTGAGGCGGCAAGTCCGGATGGGACGTATTGGTGCCCCCCAGGGGGTCGTTGTAAAGTCTGAGTTGGGGTGGGTTTGTCGAGCGACGATCCTTCCCTATTGTGTCCCTGTTCAGGTGTGCCGGCGGGATTGCTTGGCCGCTGGAAGCAGACCCCTGCTATGGTTGGTCCGTTGTGTCTATTGGAGGGTCGCGGGCCCACAGAGATGGCATCCGCATATACGCCCCCCCGGAGCCCGTATTATTTTCAGTTCTTGAGTGACGTGTGGAAGGCGATCGACGCGGCTCTCCGCTGTGCGCGCCACTTTGTGCTGCCCCTGGAGGCCGTTAATTGTGTCGATTGAGGGGCAGATCCCTTTGTCGTTGGCGGTTCCAAGGGTCCCTGGTCGGGGTTGGTCCGGTGAATTTCGGGGGTTTGCCCCAATGCGCGGTCTCACACCGGGCTGCCCCAGTGGGGTATCTGCCCCGCTCCTTGTGCTCGTGAAGTCGTGGCCTTTACAACGGGAGGCCTCCGTCCCTCCCCGGGTCACTGCCCACAGTTGTTAGCTTATTGCCAGTTCCCTGGACCCACGATCGTTTGTGGAGGGTGCTGCGGACGTTGTCACCAGTTCTGGGTGCTAATGGTGATGGGGGAGGAGAGCGCCCCCAGTCCCCTCAGCTCCGTGCCCCCCACAGGTGGACCTCCGAATTCACTTTTGGGTGGGGGATGAGGCGTCTCCTTAATGCGGGTCGGTATCCCGCCGGTCGCCCTTACCTCGTTAATGCTGATGGGGGAGCGCAACACCGCGTTACCGGTTCCCGTGTCGCGGCTCAACCCCAGGCGTGACAGTCCCGCAAATTGAGGGAGAGGCGGGTGGGGGCAGAAAGGCGTTCTGCTCGCCTCTGTTTACGCCGCCGGGTCTGGTAGCACAGCGTAGAGCGTAGAGATCCCTTGCTGTCCGTGTAGTGCTGGTGTCCAGGATCGTCGCGGCTTCAGCGCCGAGCGTCGGCCGTGCCCGCGGTTCGGGCACTCGGACGGCCGTCTCAAGCAGGGGGCTCAGCAGGGTGGAGGAGCCCCGGGCGGCAGTCAGGAGGAACCGGAGCGATGCCTCGGGCCGGCGTCCTCGGCCCCCCCCCGGCTCGTCCGCTCCCCGAGGGCCTCAGTGGCCGCCGCAGCTCATGGGGGGAGGGGCGAAGGAGCCGCAGTTAACCGCCCAGCAATGGCGGCGAGTCTCGCGTCGGCGGACTCAGGGACGTTTCTCACGCCCCCCGGTCCGATTCTGCTCGGGGTTGTAGCAGGCAGTGCCTGGATGGGTCCGCCAGTGTTGTGCTGCTTCAGGAGGTCGGGCGAATTCCCGGAGCGGAATAAATGAAGGATATTTAATCGCGGCCACCGGGAGCCGACGCGATTAGTTCTTCATGCGCGGCTCGCGCATGCGCAGTCTCTATCGAGCTTTAACACTCGATCAATAGGAATCCTCATCAATTCATTGATCAAAAACGCCAATTCATAGGAAAGCCACACCCCCCCTCTACAGGTGCCCACGAACAACCACACGTGGTGCCTTCTGGCTCCACCCACCCTGCTTCTGTGACGCAGTAGAAGACGGCCCTCGTGCCTGTCCTGCTACCGCTCACCCGTCTGTCAACACTTATTAATCAAATCTTTGCAACACACTGGGCCTCATCACGACTTGGGCGGTTACGGTAACGCTATTAACGCGGGCGGTATTAGCCCTACCGCCGAACTCCCCGGCGCTAATAGCGCCGGATCACGAGTTCGGCGGTAATGTAAGTCCCCATTCCCCACTGAGCGCCGGCGGTAATAGCGTGAATTTTCAGCGGATTTCCCCCCAGCTCAGAACTGGGGCGAAATCCGCCGAAGCCCTGATTCGGCGGACCCTTAAATCCGGCGGTAATAGCGCTACCGCTGGATTTAAGGGTTACCGCCGAAGTCGTGATGAGGCCCACTGTAATAACACCTCCCGCCGCCCTTATTACAATTCCTCCCCCCTCCCTCACAATGTCACATTGCTTGTTGGGTGTGCCAAGTTCCCTTGATGCGGGGCCGCTCGACTGAGTGCACCCCTCCAAGCGGCTCGCCACCTCCCCTCGTTTGGACCACGTCTGGATACTCGCCAACCGCGGGCGAGATACTTCTCAACCGGCTCCCGAGGGCCAATATCCGGATTGCGCAGTCCGGTCTTCTCGCAGTTCCGCGATGGTCCTGTAGTCCTCAAAAAGGGGCAGCGGCAGAGGGGGCCGCGCTGCCGGGCGGCCTCCCAACGAGAGGCCTTGTATAAAGTTCTCAGGGATAGACCTCAAACAGATCTCAGCAGTGCCTCTAACTTGTCGGGGTGATTATCCCGGGGGCTGGCAGAGCCGTCCGCGGACCTCCGGGCTGGGGAGGCCCCAACTCCTCCCGTGTCCCCAAAAGGAGTATGAGACACACAGAAGGAGCAAGGAGGTTCTGCTGTTTATTATAACAACGGCAGGGATGGGTCTCGGATCATACGCGTCCGATGAGACTCTCACTCTTAGTAGGGCTCGCAGGCCCTTTTTACAGCAGTATGATGCGCTATCCGCGTCACCTGGGAAAGTTAGCAAAAAACCTATCGCCACTCTGGATTGGTTCCCCGAGTGGTAGGGTTAGTATAGGTAGCTGTTACACTCACCTGACTCCCACGGAGGCGCTGGCCTGGTTCGCGCTGCTGTGACCTCTTCTAAGGTGATGCGCAGGGTTCGGAAGACGGACTGGACCGGGCCCCCAAATCTGGCTTGTCTGGCTCGCAGAAGTATCCTTCTTAGGGTCTGGAAGGACGAGCTCTCCATCCTGCTTCTGATGCAGGGGCGCGTTGGTATCCAGTTACTTCACTGGATTTTCGGATTGGTGAGAACCAAACTTGCTTGGCTTCCAGGTAAGGTTTTTGATAAGAGGTTCCCCTTGTGTCCATGCATTAATGTACTAATGCTAGTGTCTTTTTCCCCAATGGGGCCGGGGTACGGAATTCCGGGGAACAGGCACCGACCCGAGATGAGAGGTGAAATCCTTGTAGAAATCAGGTAAGTCTTTAATGAGCGTTTTTTGGTAATGTCTTTTCATTCGCTCATTAACGCTGATGTCTCTTTTTCCCCTTAGGGGCCGGGGTCCGGAAATGCCAGGATGCGGCGCGGACCCGAAATGAAGAGGGAATGAATCAACAGGTAAGTCTTAACATGGAGATTTAGCTTTCCTTATTCCCTTCTCTCTCTCACCTTTTGTTCTGGTGTTTTTCTCCCTAGGCGCTGGGGCGTGACTGCGAATCCGGATGATCACTGCTGAACATGGAGGCGCCCTGTAAAGGTGAGTGGAATGCGGCGCTGCAGCGATCGACGCGATGAGCTTTTAAATTAAAGTCTTCCTTTTCAGGATTGTCGGCGAGATGTCTCCTGGATGCGGATTTAGCAGGCAAGGACTTTTCCTTCTTCTGTTCTCTTCTTCTCTTCCTTTGCAGGTGATCCAGGATGCTGGCAGGCGTGGCAGAAGTCAGGATGCAGGAGCAGACACGGTGAGCGTCCAGCTGCTAGATGCAGAACAACGCGAAGCACGTGTGGCTGTTTGGGTGGGGTTTAAAAGCCTTGGAAGAAGTTCCAGGTATGTATCCTTCCTCCAATCAGGTATGTATCCTTCCCCGACCACGCCCGGATGGTAAATTAGTCCCACAGGTAAAGTAGTTCCTTTCAGGCCTCAAGGAGGCCGGGATCCTGCAGCATGGTCTGCATCAGGTAAGTGCACCCAAGCATTCCCATAATGAGCCTGGCGCCTGTGGCGCCAGGACTGATGTCTTTTATGAGCCTGGCGCCATAGGCGCCAGGACACTGTCCAAAGGGACCCTATATGGGGTTGCTGGGTCCTTCCTTGGGGACTGGATGCCCGCTTTCGGGGACGCTGGGCTTGAACCGGCTCCCCGGGAGCGGGCATCATGACAGCACTCCCCCCCAAGGCCCCTCCCAAGGTTGTTCCCTCCGGGAGTTTTGGTTTGTCTGGGAAGAGTCGGTGGAATTTCCTGACTAATCGAGGTGCATGCACATGGTCGCTGGGTTCCCACGACCTCTCCTGAGGTCCGTACCCCTTCCAATCAATTAGGTAGAACAGTTTTGACCTAAACATTTTTGAGTCTAAAATGTTCTTCACTTCGAATTCGGGCTCCCCATCTATTAGAATAGGTTCTGGAGGTTTGAGTAGTCGGGTTCCGGGTACCACTGGTTTCAGAAGTGACACATGAAAAACAGGGTGAATTTGCATACTAGCTGGTAAATGAAGTTTAACAGCCACTGGGTTAATTATTGCCGTAATAGAATAAGGTCCCAGATATTTTGGATTAAAAGTTCGAGGCCCTTTGAGCGGTAAATGTCTGGTAGCTAACCACACTTGATCCCCAATCTGATACGGAGGTGCTTCACTCCGACGTAGATCAGCATTCTCCTTGTATTTTCTCTTGGCTTGTTCTAAATGCGTAGTTGCCTCTTTGAAGGCTTGGGTAATTGTAGAATGCAGATGTTCTACTGCAGGCATTCCGAGGTTCTGAGGTGAGTCAAGGTTTGAGGTTCAAGGGTGATGCCCAAACAAAGTATAAAAAGGACTGTGGCCAGTTCCAGAGTGTACCGTATTCGGCTATCCAAAGAATGTCTTTCCAGTTGCTTTCAGATTGCTGTAACATACACCGTAAGTACTGTTCAAGGGTCTGATTTGTCCTCTCGGTCTGACTATCGGTCTGAGGGTGGTGACTGGTCGATAATCTTACGTCGATCTGCGCCATTTGACAACATTTGCGCCAGAAGTGGGAAATGAATTGGCTTCCCCGGTCAGAGATTAGTATAGATGGGAATCCATGTAGCCGAACAATATTTTCGAGGAATTCTTTGGCTAGGACAGAAGCTGAAGGTAAACCTTTCAAAGGAATAAAGTGGGTCATTTTGGAAAATAAATCCACAATTACTAGAATAGTATTGTACCCCGAATAAGGAGGCAGGTCCGTAATAAAATCCATTGATAGGGTGTGCCAGGGTGCTGGTGGTATGTCTAGAGGTTGAAGGAGACCGGCTGGTCTTTTCTTTTGACTTTTATTTTGGGCGCAAACACCACAGGACATCAGAAAAGATTTAACATCTTTTCGCCAAGAGGGCCACCAAAATTGTCGTTTCACCTTTTCCTCTGTCTTGGCAATACCGGGGTGTCGCTCTATTAATGTATCATGATAACCGGAAATAACTAGTTCGTGTAATTCCTTATGTGGCAGGAATAAGCGTCCTTGGAAATAAGGTAAACCATTATCTATGGTAAAGTCTGATCCCTTTTGTATCCATTCCTGTAAGGTTGTAGGGTCCAGGAGTTGTTTCACTCTGGCTTGAATGTCTTCAAGCGTCTGTAACGAAGTCATGCCTAGAATCCTCTGTTCGGGAATTATTGGTACTGGTTCTGAGTTTGTATCAGATTCTCCCATTCCAATTCGGGATAAGGCGTCTGCTTTGCCATTCTTGCAGCCAGGTCGATAGGTAATCACAAAATCAAATTCAGCGAAAAACAAAGCCCATCGGAGCTGCCGTGATGACTGAGCCTTGGCGGTTTTCAAATACTGTACATTTCGGTGATCAGTGATCACTGTGATGGTATGTCGAGCGCCAAGCAGATAATGCCGCCAGGCTTTAAAAGCGGACTTAATGGCTAACAGTTCTTTGTCCGTGATTGCATAATTAACCTCGGGTGCCGAGAATTTTCTGGACCAAAATGCTACGGGATGCAGTTGGTTGGTTTCGGGATCTCTTTGGGACAGGACAGCTCCCATGGCTAGGCTGGATGCGTCAGTCTCGACGACATAAGGGAGATCTGGACGCGGGTGTTTCAATATAGGTGCGGAGGTAAACTTAGCTTTTAAATCCTGAAAGGCCTGCTCAGCTTCTTCAGACCATTCAAAACGTTTATTTTTCCTCAAGAGTGCAGTAATGGGTTGTACCACGCGTGAAAATTCCGGGATAAACCTGCGATAGAAATTGGCAAAGCCGAGCATGCTTTGAACCCCTTTTACAGAGCTAGGTGATGGCCATTTGAGGATGGCATCCACTTTTCTTGAGTCCATTCGGACTCCTTTGGGTGTCAGGATGAAACCTAGAAACTCGACTTCTGTGGTATGGAAAACACATTTCTCCAATTTAGCAAATAGTTTGTGTTGGCGCAGTTTTTCAAGTACTGCCCTGACGTGTTTTCTGTGATCAGATTCCGAAGAGGAGTACACCAGAATGTCATCGATATATACGACAACACAAACATCGATGAGTTCCCGAAGGACATCATTCATGAAGTATTGGAAGGCAGCCGGCGCGTTTCACAATCCGAAAGGCATCACCTGGTACTCGAATAATCCGTATTTAGTACGGAAGGCAGTTTTCCATTCGTCGCCTTCTTTAACTCGTACCAGATGATAAGCCCCCCGGAGATCTTACTTGGTGTATATGCAAGCGTCCTTCACCTGGTCAAGGAGTTCAGGGATCAGAGGCAGAGGATAACGGTTTTTAACCGTTATCTGGTTCAATGCGCGGTAATCGATACAAGTTCTAAGGTCGCCTTCTTTTTTGGGCACGAAGAACAAAGCCGAGGATGCCGGAGACTTTGACGGGTGAATAAAACCATTAGCTAGGTATTGATCCAAATATTGTCTCAAATGCAGATTCTCAGGTTCGGTAAGGGCATAAATCCTGCTACAAGGGGGTTGTGCACCGGGCACCAGATCGATTTGGCAATCGTACGATCTGTGAGGAGGTAACGTGTTGGCCTGTTCCTTTTGGAAGACCTCCTGAAAGTCTTGGTATTCCGGAGGTAGTTGCATGGAGGCAGAGGTTACAGATGCTAGATTAATCTTCAGGTTTTCTGGGTAGCAGGTCTGTGTACAATCCGGGAAGGTTATTCTCTTAGCTCGCCAATCAATTCGAGGATTATGTGTCTCTAACCAAGGGATTCCAAGAATAACCTGAAACTGTGGAGCCTTGATTACATCAAACACAACACCCTCCCGATGGCCGTCGGGACCAATAAGAGTCACCTCAGTAGTGGAATGTGTTACCGGTCCAAAGGCAATTTCGGTTCCATCGACTGTGGTGATGACATCTTTGCTGGTTTTAGGACAGAGAGGGAGGTTAATCCTAGAGACCAATTCACGATCCACATAGTTTCCAATAGCCCCACTATCGATGTATGCCTTTATTGCATGCAACCGCTTAGGCTGTTCTGGATCTACGAGAACCATTGGCACAATGAAATGCGAGGTCTGAGAGTTAGTTTTCAAGCTCGGCAAGCGGACCCCTACACTTGTCGGGCGGAGTCGTTTCCCGAAACAGAGTCTTCATGGTTTTTATCAGCGGCTCCTACCACCTTTCGGGCGGTTTTGCCAGGCAATCTCGTAGAAAGTGTCCAGAATTCCCACAATAAAGACATAATTTTAACTGCCGCCTCCTTTCACGTTCCTTTTGAGTTAAGGGTCCTTTAACCCCTCCAATTTGCATACGCTCAGAGACATCAACTCCCTTGGGATTAGCATAGGTCTTGACCAACAACCGGGTGTCAAACCTGGACCGATCTGCTTTTCTGTTCTGAAGTCTGTGATCCAATTGGACCACTAAGTCTATATACTCTGTGCATTCTTGGGGCGGATTTACAACTTGGGCCAAGACATCTTTAAGTTCTCCGCGAAGGCCTCGATAAAACAACGTGACTCTTTTATCCTCTGGCCATCCCGTTTCCACAATTAGTCTATTAAAGGTTGCAATATAGGATAGGAGGTCCTGATTGCCCTGTCGCAGGGATAGAAGTTCGTCATCCAGAGCCTGCCCCTGAGAGTGTCGAGCAAATAACCTTTCCATGCTTGCTTGAAACCTTTGAAAATCACGGAGAATCGGGTCATCTTGAGTAACCAGTGGAACTGACCAATCGGCAGCGCAGCCGCTGAGATATGACAATACAAAGGCTACCTTGGTCTGATCATTAGGGAAGGCCCCAGGTCTGCATAGGAAGTGCAAACGACACTGATTCATAAATACGGCGAATCGTTTGGGGTCCCCAGCAAAGCGTTCGGGTGGGGCCAGCGGCATGTTTCCAGGTAGATTAAGCTGCACAGGGTTACTGGAAACCACAGGAGCGGGGTTCCCTCCGGAACCGGGTAGAGGAGTTTGCCCAGCTTGACCTTGCAAAAGCTGTCTGGCCAGGTCATCAGTTCTTTCCTTTGATATTATTAATTCCCTCCTGAGGGCATTAGTCTCTTGACGAGTGGCATGTACTTCGGCCCGTAATTCCCCCAGTAACTGGGCCAACTGATCAGTCTCAGAACTTTCCATAGCGCCTGGGTGGGAATTTGTAGGAAGGCTCCGCGTTCTGTTACACTCACCTGACTCCCACGGAGGCGCTGGCCTGGTTCGCGCTGCTGTGACCTCTTCTAAGGTGATGCGCAGGGTTCGGAAGACGGACTGGACCGGGCCCCCAAATCTGGCTTGTCTGGCTCGCAGAAGTATCCTTCTTAGGGTCTGGAAGGACGAGCTCTCCATCCTGCTTCTGATGCAGGGGCGCGTTGGTATCCAGTTACTTCACTGGATTTTCGGATTGGTGAGAACCAAACTTGCTTGGCTTCCAGGTAAGGTTTTTGATAAGAGGTTCCCCTTGTGTCCATGCATTAATGTACTAATGCTAGTGTCTTTTTCCCCATAGGGGCCGGGGTACGGAATGCCGGGGAACAGGCACCGACCCGAGATGAGAGGTGAAATCCTTGTAGAAATCAGGTAAGTCTTTAATGAGCGTTTTTTGGTAATGTCTTTTCATTCGCTCATTAACGCTGATGTCTCTTTTTCCCCTTAGGGGCCGGGGTCCGGAAATGCCAGGATGCGGCGCAGACCCGAAATGAAGAGGGAATGAATCAACAGGTAAGTCTTAACATGGAGATTTAGCTTTCCTTATTCCCTTCTCTCTCTCACCTTTTGTTCTGGTGTTTTTCTCCCTAGGCGCTGGGGCGTGACTGCGAATCCGGATGATCACTGCTGAACATGGAGGCGCCCTGTAAAGGTGAGTGGAATGCGGCGCTGCAGCGATCGACGCGATGAGCTTTTAAATTAAAGTCTTCCTTTTCAGGATTGTCGGCGAGATGTCTCCGGGATGCGGATTTAGCAGGTAAGGACTTTTCCTTCTTCTGTTCTCTTCTTCTCTTCCTTTGCAGGTGATCCAGGATGCTGGCAGGCGTGGCAGAAGTCAGGATGCAGGAGCAGACACAGTGAGCGTCCAGCTGCTAGATGCAGAACAACGCGAAGCACGTGTGGCTGTTCGGGTGGGGTTTAAAAGCCTTGGAAGAAGTTCCAGGTATGTATCCTTCCTCCAATCAGGTATGTATCCTTCCCCGACCACGCCCGGATGGTAAATTAGTCCCACAGGTAAAGTAGTTCCTTTCAGGCCTCAAGGAGGCCGGGATCCTGCAGCATGGTCTGCATCAGGTAAGTGCACCCAAGCATTCCCATAATGAGCCTGGCGCCTATGGCGCCAGGACTGATGTCTTTTATGAGCCTGGCGCCATAGGCGCCAGGACACTGTCCAAAGGGCCCCTATATGGGGTTGCTGGGTCCTTCCTTGGGGACTGGATGTCCACTTTCGGAGACGCCGGGCTTGAACCGGCTCCCCCGGAGCGGGCATCATGACAGTAGCATATGGAGAATGATATTAGTGGGTAAGGATTGGTCAGGTGGTACACTTGGGTTGTCCCTAATAGTTGTTACTTTAGAATCATTACAAGGGGACCCCTGGTGATTGGCTAACACTAATGGTGTCAGTGATGAGCCCCCCCTGTGTTCTGATTGGTTCTCCCGCGAGCCCCCAAGCCTGGGACCATCGTCGTTCCCAGTTCGCGGTGTACCTGTCATTAGCAACAATGTGCAACTATGTGTTTGTGCAGGCAACGGACAGGTCTGTTCATAGGCTTGTGAGTGGGTCGTTCCCATCGCTGTAGGTGTCCATCTTGCTGCTTTGTTGTTGCAACCTGTGTCCCAGACGTGGGACCCAGGCGGCTTTCTGCCTCGTGAGCCTGGCAACTTGTCAGTTCGGCTTGGTCACGTGTGGAGAGACCGTAGCTGGAGCAGAATTATGAGCATTAGATTTGTATTCCGCTTCTGTGGGCTTGGCATTTTACAGGTATAACCTTGGCGCTGGGCTTGCGGCATGCCAGTTGCAACATCGTGGCCTTGGCTGTGAGCTCATGCTGGGG
Source organism: Ambystoma mexicanum (assembly GCF_040938575.1). Classification (NCBI taxonomy): domain Eukaryota; kingdom Metazoa; phylum Chordata; class Amphibia; order Caudata; family Ambystomatidae; genus Ambystoma; species Ambystoma mexicanum. Next base: position 910,046,818 of record NC_090935.1, on the reverse strand, counting down.
GCTCGATCTGCATGGTCAGCACTTGTACTCTTGTTCTGAGAGGATTTTAATGGCGAAGTTCTTGCCTGGGTGACTCTTGCTTGCGGCCTACCCGGGCCTAGTACATGGGTGGCGGTACATAATCCATGGTATGGAGGTCTCAGGTTGACAGGGCGTCGCAAGCAGTATTAGATATACATGATGGTGTGGGTGGCGGGAGAAGCGTCAGCAAGCATATACACGAGCTCTTCAGGCGTCTTGCGTTTCTGCGGTATTGTGAAAAGGCCTATGTGAAAAATAACAACGATGCACGTCAGTGGGTGTGTCAGTCACCAACGTCATAGCACTGTGTATGTTCTTCGTGTAGGTTGGTGTGTGAGTAACCAGTGTGCATGGTGGCACGTGTGTTCTTGGCAGTTGGCTATATCGATATGGCATCTCTAACGATGTGGATACTTGTGGCTGTTGTTCTTAGTCGAGCTCATCAATGTCCCAGGTTTATGAACCAGGGTATTTTGTAATCTGGTAAATAGACAAACTCGTCTCGTGGGGGGTGTCTGGGTCGTGATCCTCTTGGACATGGTCTGGATGAGATTGGGGGGAGGGTGTTGTCTCCTTCTCCCACTGGGTTTTAAGGGGTGGATTCCACTCTGTTTTTCTTTTTGTCAGTTTTTCGCATGGCCCAAGTGTCATTGGGCTATTCTCAACCTGGTAGCTCCACATATAAGGAGCAACGTATGAAGAAATACGCATTGAACTAACTCATTTTGAAACATACAGAACTAGTAGTAGTGCGAACTAGTAGTAGTGCCCACCTCTTCTCCATTTCTAACAATACATGTCCCTGTCTCTTTCTTCTGAGCTATCCAAAAACACACAGGGAGATTTGTTTGGAACAATAAAAGACCCAGAATAGCTAGAAGGGTAATGATGATGCCTAGAAACAGGGACGGAATGGGGGAACCCGACTTTAAAGTATACTTTATGGCGGCACAAATAAAAGTGATGAGGGACTGGTTGAAAGATGACCGGGAAAAGATATGAAGGGCGATGGACAAGGCACTGTTAGTGGAAAACCTAGAGGAAGTACTATGGAAGCCGAAGGGTGACAGACCAAACAATATGTAAGTAAGATACTTTAAGTGGTAGGGGACTACTGGGATGAGCTCACAAGGTGGGCTCAAATCACCACATTCCCATCTCCATTTACCCCAATCTTTGGCAACCCACACTTTACTCCAGGGAATGGAGGAATGGGCTTTGGGTTATACGGGAAGGAGGCTGCCATAAGATTCAGGACGTGTTCGTGGGGTTAGAAATAAAAACATTCTCCCAATGTAAGGCAGCCTTTGATGTGGAAGAAGGGGAGAGGTTTAGATACAAATAGGGCATTGGTTAATGCAGCCTTCCATGAGGGAGGAAGTGACGAAAATCTAAATCCTTTTGAGACATTTTTAATGATAGACTCTGGGGACAAATATTTAGTGAGGCCGATCTAGTCACATTCCAAACAGGGAGAGGAACCAGGGCGAAGGAAGTACATGGCATCTGGGGAAGGGGCAACAGGCCAAGCGATAGAGGAAACAAAATGGAAACAATTGTGGGCCAACATCCCCATGCTAACGAGGTCTCTGCAAAGCCAGGAAATATGGATTGAATTCATGCTACAATGGCACCTAATTCCGGAATGAATACATACATTCTACCCCTCAGTGCCTAACGTATGTTGGAGGAAATGTGGAATGGTGGGGACTTGGAATCATATTTGGGGGGACTGCCGCTATATTCAAGACTATTGGAGTGTAATACGGGAGGCACTAACGGAGGCCTTGGGTCTGAAGGGAGGGGGCAACAGAGGTATGGCCGTCCTGGGGTTAGGAAGACCATTGGAGGAACTATCCACCAGAGTAGAAAGTGAAGTATACGTGATCTTAATGATGGCAGGCACTTGGGATGGTGCAAAAATGGAAATCGAAGGACCCTCCCATGGAACAGGAAGGGGTGCAAAAACTTTGGAACTTTGCAGCCCTGGAATGGGTAACCTACTCTCTACAAGGAGAGCATCAAGGATTTTTGGCTGACTGATCTGAGGTGCTGGGGTTTCTCCAGAAAGGGGCGAGGGGGGGCCGGTGCCCGAAGAGAATGAGACTGTTGGGACTGGTGTGAGTAACTGTGGACATACGCCTTAAGGAGTTTGTGTTTGGAGACACTTCAAAAGGAGGGCCTTTCATCCAACATCAGACTACAGGGGGGACCAAGGGGAGTTCACAAAGTGTTGAAAAATTGTGAAAATGTTAATAAAAAGTTATATGGAAAAAAAATGGTTCCCATTATCTGATCTCAGGACTTCACATATTTCCCACCATGGAAATACCTCCCTCACCAGAAATGTAGCTGCCGATTTTGCATCAGGGTGTACGCAGGGACCAACCGCAAGCCATCAGAAAAATGTACATACAATTACAATCAAGTACCTGAAATTATAACACTTCTGTATCATATCAACAAAATCAATGTGAATTTCTTTGAAAAGACCTGAAGGCCAGGGAATTACCCTTCTCACTGCTTTCATTGTGTTACCGGGATTTAATTCTTTACAAACTATACAATTCCGTACAAACCTACTTACCTGTTCGTGAATGTTTGGTATAAATCTATCCCCCTGGAATTCTGTTGCTATTTGTTGTTGGGACATGTGTGACGGGTAATATAGTTGCTCTAGATCCACAAGAAGTAGTTCTACAGGCATTATTACCTTCCCCAACAACTCCTGTCTCCACAACAAGTCTGTGGGCAAGAGCATACATCCCCTCTTTGCCCAGAGCTCCTTCTCCTCTTGAGGTGCCTTTCCCTTCATTTCTACTATTTGAAGCAAAGGGACTGCAGATACGGGACTGGCAATTGTACTTGTTGGGAAACCATTTCCATTTTCAGAGGTTCTAAAAAGAACAAGTATGCTGCTTCCTTTGCCGCTCTGTCTGCTGCATCATTCCCATGCACTATTAATCAGTTCTATTAGTATGTGCCGCTCACTTTACTATTCCTACCTCTAACGGCATTGTTAGTGCTTCAATTAAGCAGGTTAGCAGCACAGCATGGTGGACTGGTGTCCTGTCAGATCTTTTAAACCCTCATTTCTTCCATCTAGATAACCCAGAATGTACAGTGGAGGTGACATACGCAGAGTCAGAGTAGATAGTGACTGTCTTCCACCTACTCATTTCTAGCACCTCAATGATTGCTACTAATTCTGCTGCTTGTACGGAGTAATGAGGAGGCAGTCGTTTCTCCCCTCCAAACCGGTGTTCCCCATCCACAAGAGCTACAAAGGCCACCCATGTGTGCCTTCTCACCAGTGCCCTGATACATTTTTGACGACCCATCAACAAAGAGTATCTCGCCTGCTTCCAAAGCATCCCCCTTACATTCGTCCTCTCTTCTTCTTCTCCCACATAAATTGCACAGTCGTGGAAAATGTCATCAGGTTTCACTGGTTCGGCTAAGAATGTTGCCAGATTGACTAGGTGACACCTTACCAGATGTATGGAAGCATTTGACAAAATAACTTCATACCCCCATACTCTTTCAGTTATCAAAGTAGACTTAGACTTTTCCAAGATAGCAAACACTGCATGCTCCACTCACAACGTCACCCGGCAGCCCAGAGTAATGGTTGAAGACTTTTGTATTGCAAAAGCTGCTGCTGCAAGAGTTTGTTCACACAGAAACTGACCTTGCATAACTGAATCCAAAAGCCTGCTGTAGTAAGCCACAGACTTGTAACCTAATGCTGTTTTTTGAGCCAGGACTGCTTTAGTTTAGTTAGTTTAGTTTATTTATTTGTAAGGCGCGCCAAGCCCTGGAGCATCAGGGCGCACAGGACAAGAATATGCTCAACTTTGTTACAGGTACATCTACATAATCATAGTACATTCTACAATAAATAAAATATGTACAGGTACATGTGCATGGTCATAGTACAGTATACAATAAGCAAGAATGAGCAGGGCTGGAGCTAGGTCCAGACAAGAGGTGATAAGGGTACAGGAATACTTAACAATGTGGAGGTAATATACAGTGGAATAAGTACAGTAATATACAATGGTGTAAAATACAGACCGAGGTATCAGAGCTGGGGCATGCAGGTGGATCGCCAGTAGGGACAGTCAGGTCAAGCAGGTCAGATTAGTTAGATGTCATTGGCTCTCAGCCACTTTGTCAAATTCTGCCTGAATTTCGCGAAGGGCTGGGGTTCTCTTATGTCATGTGGTAGGGAGTTCCAAAGCTGTGCTGCTTTGACTGCGAAGCTATGTCCTCCAATAGTGGCACGTTTAAAGCGAGGGACATAGAGGCAATTCGCATTGACCGTTCTTGTTGGTCTAGGTGAGGTTCTTAAGTGTAGCCTGTCCATGAGGTAGGGTGGTGCCATGTTATTGAGGCACTTGTGAGTAAGGGAGGCAATTTTGAGTTGGATTTTGTCCTGAGTGGATAGCCATTTATATTCTCTTCTTATAGAGGAGATATGCTCTTTCCTGTTGATCTTGAGAGCGGCTCTCATGGCATTATTTTGTAGGACCTGGATTTTTTGGATAGTCTGTTTGTTAGCCCCAATGTAGAGACCATTACGGTAGTCCAGTTTGGACAGTATAAGGGCTCTGGCAAGCGTGATGCAGCTGTCTGTAGAGAGGAATTGCTTGCTGGCTCTAATGAGTTTGCAAGTATATGCTGTAGAAGAGGCTAGGGAGTTGACTTGTTTGCCAAAGTTTAAGGTGGCGTCAAGGTAAAAGCCTAGAGTCTTGACTTCTTTTGCTACTTTGATATTATTCCCGTCGATACTGAAGCTGGCATAGTCAGGGTTAAGTTTAGTTATGTATGTCGGAGTGCCTAGGATTATGAGCTCAGTTTTGTCATCGTTCAGGCATAAGCCATGTGTGGCCATCCATGCCTGAACGATGCTGTAAATTTTATTCACTAAAGCCATATCCACGACGTAATCTCCTGAAAGCGGAAGGAGGATCTGGGTATCGTCTGCATAGTTGGTGTAGGCGATACCCAGATGATCCATTTCGTCAAAGAGCGGCTTTGTGAATATGTTATAGAGGTTTGGTGATACACAAGATCCCTGGGGTACACCACACGTTATAGGGATCGGTTCAGCTGAGGCTGATGGAGAGAAGACTCTCATGGTGCGGTTATTCAAGAAGGATTTGATCCATAATATGGCCTCTTTGGAGAAGTGAGCAGCAGAGTCTAGGTGGCTGCATAAGACTGTATGGTCGACTAAGTCGAACGCTGCTGAGAGGTCTAGCAAGAGGAGTAAGGCTGCTTGGCCATTGTCCCTAGATTGATCTATTTGGGCCTTGAGATCGATAAGGGCAGTCTCTGTACCATGCTGGGCACGGAATCCAGATTGGCCGGTTCCGAGCAGGTGGTTGGATTCAAGGAAGTTTTGTATTTGCATGTATGCCACTTTGTCTAAGATTTTTAGAAGAAAGGGCACAGTCGTGATAGGCCTAAAATTGATGGGCATGGCAGGGTCGAGGGTTTGCTTCTTTAGGAGTGGCAGGACCCACGACTCTTTAAGATTTTTCGGTACAATGCCGGTGGTGAAGGATGAGTTGATGAGTTTAGTTATGAATGGCGATAGTTCTCTCGCAGCATCCTTAATTAATTGGGCAGGGCATTGGTCGCCTTTACAGTTGGACGGTTTAAGTCCCAGGATCACTTTTTTGACTTCAATGGTAGATACCTTGGAGAAGCAGAAACGTGTTATTTGTTTAGCTTTAAGTAGGGGTGCTGGGGTTAGAGCGTCCTGAGGTGTGAGAGATGCTTTTTTTGAGGGCGATTTTAGTTTATAGGTTGACTACTTTGTTAGTAAGGGCAAACTGAATGTCTGAGCACCATTTTTTGTCCTTGGTGCAGTTTTCTTGGGGAATGATGGGTGTTTCCAGCTCTTTCAAGATACTGAACAGTTCTCTGACACTTGATTTAGATTGAGATATTCTGGTATTGTATGTTTCCTGTTTGGCTAGTAGGGTATCTTTTTTGTATTGGGATGATATCTTTGCAAGGTTTAGTTTTTTTTCTACTGTAGGAGTAAGTCTCCATTTGGATTCTAGTTTTCTTTTGGTTAACCTGAGGTTTTTTAGATGGGGGGGTGAACCATGAGTTGAGATGTTTTTTCGGTTTGCTAGTCCGTAATTTGAGCGGTGCTATGTGATCAAGGGCTGAGTTCATAGTTTCATTGAATTGATCAACTAGCATATCAGGCGCCGTGTTGGCTGGGAGCGAGTTTAGTTGGGGTAGTATGATTGGCAACAATTTTTCCGTGGTTATTAGCTTTTTGTTCCTCGTGGGTATAGGAGGGGCAGGTGTGGATTTGGCTGTGGCTAAGTTTGTAGCTACTGTAAATAGTAGTAGAAAGTGGTCCGTCCAGATCTGGGGAACGGTGTCTGTAATGGTTACTCCACAGTTGTGTTCAGCTATCCAGTCAAGGATGCGATCTTTATTATGAGTGGGACAGGTGACATTACCTTTCTATCTGTATGTGAAAATAGAAAAATTGGTGTCTGGTAATTCAGGGTCACCAAAACTGGAGCATTACTGATCGCATTTTTGAGTTCCCCAAATTTTTTTCTAATTTCCTATAGCCAATTTATAGGATACTTCTCCTTCTGGTTTGGACCATTGAAAAGAGTTGAGAACACACACAAAGTCAGAGCTGCCATCAGCTCTGTCCAAGGCACACTTGTACATTCACCAAAAAATCAATTGAGGCTGTCTAGGGCCTTGAAAATTAAAAGGGGACCCCAGCGCACTGTACTGTAAGGTACTATGTTCATCGATAAAATGTTACTAAGAAATAGCAACAAAGTGAAATACTAAGGGAAACAAAGTCTCCCAGTACTGACTGTCTTAATGGCATATCAGTTTCCCCATAACAAAATGAGCCAAAGCCCAACAGAGTACAGCAGAAGGCTGGGCTCCACTGGCAAAAGTCAGGCTAGGATGGTCAGACAACAGCAAAAAGTTGGGGGGTACACAACTGGAGGGAAAAATACTCATGTCATGCCGCCGTCTTTTGGTGGTCGCTGGCGGTTATGGAAGGCTTGGCGTTGGCGGCGCCATTAGATTGTTCCGTGTTTTTTCCTTTCACTTCCTGGTTTGACGGTCTAGTCTTTTTCTCTTGTTTCTGTATTTAACCACGCCCTCTCTTGGGCTCTGTGCGTTGCAACTTTGTTTCCTTTTCCTGGTTGCCGTGCTACTGGGCCTCATCACGACCCAGGCGGTAAGTTACCGCCTGGGCCGTGACTTTACCACCATGGCGTAAACTACGTTTACGCCATGGTGGTTGGCGGACTTACCGCCCCATTCCGACCTTGGCGGGGCGGTAAGTCCCCAATCCCCATTTACCCTTCCCCATTCCCATTTTTGCCCCATAGGGCATAATGGGAGTGGGGAAGGCGTTAATTACGCCACCGTAAATTACGGTGGCGTAATTAACTCCATGGTCCCTTAGCGCCATGGATTTTAACACCTGCTAAAAGCAGGTGTTAAAGTCGCCATGGCGCTAAGGGACCTCGTACTCAGGCGGTAAGGGTCGGCGCTGTTTACGGCGCCGTAAACCCCTTACCGCCTTGGTCGTAATGAGGCCCACTGTGTTTTCCGTGCCTTTTCCTGTTGCCATTTTCCGCGGAGTCTATCGCGGTATCCTTTCACTCAGCTTCTCCCCCTTCCTTCCCTTTTTCTGCCTTTCCGTCCTCTCGGTCCTCTTACCTTTCGGGGTTTCTCCTCCTTCCTTTCTCCCAGATCTCGTTCCTGGTTCCTGGCGGTACTTCCATTCCAGTCCCTCGCACTGCTCCTAGTTCAGTATCAACATCTCCGGACTATCCAGCTTCCTGCCGCACCGAGAGACTTACCCTGATTCTCCTGCTCCGGTTTTTTCCTGCATTCCCGGGCTCGCCAGTCATCTCTTCCTGCACAGCATCCGTACCAACTACTTCGTAGAGAGGTTTTTTTAAGCGGCTGCTTTTTTCCTCTCGTCTTGGTTTCTGCGGGACGGGGGCCGGTTGCTTCCCTGTTTATCAGGGGATCAGGGTGGCTTCTTCCCGCGGACGGCCATACCTCTTCACAAAGAAGAAGCCCAAGAACAAGGCCTCCAGACGAGAAACCGTTTCGAAAGAGACAGGTGAGGAGAAAGGGGAGGTGGACGTTGATTTATCAGATTTGGAGGAGAATCCGCTGGTTCCCATCATCCGTGACAACTCATAAATGGAAATCTTTCCTAACACTCGCCCCTCCCAGACCAAGGACAGGGGGAACTAATCCACTCCTGGATGAGCTTCTTGTTCAGGTCAGTTAAACATTCTGGAAAACCAGTCAGCATTGCTATGTTGGACACCTGGCCTATGCTCAATGGTGAAGTCAAAAACTTGCAGGCTTATGGACCACATGAGCAACTTGGGATTCTCTCCCTTCATGTTCATGAGCCGCTTTAAGGGCTTATGGTCAGTTTGCACAGTGAAGTGGGTCCCATAGAGGTAGGGTCTCAGCTTCCTTAGGGTCCACACAACAGAGAAACATTCTTTCTCTACTCTGGACCACCTGAGCTCTGTACTTGAGCTGGCAACTTATGAATCCAATAAGGTGTTCTTTGCCTTTCTCGTCTACCTCTGATACTACAGCACCTATCCCAGTGTCAGAGGCATCTGTCTGCACAATAAAATGTATTTTGTAATCAGGGGCCCTGAGAACAGGGGCCTGGCAAAAGGAGTATTTTAAGCCATTGAAGGCCTTCCCACACTCCTCAGACCAAGAGATCTTCTTGGGTTTCTTACGAGTTGTGAGGGCAGTCAGAGGGGCAGCTATGGTGCCATAGTCTGCCATGAAGTTCTATAATACCCAGTGAGACCTAAAAAGGCTCTCACCTGAGTTTGAGTAGTGGGGGTAGGCCAGTCTTGCACTGCTTGTACTTTACTGAGTAGAGGCTGAATCCTCCCTCCACCTACTTCATGGACAATGTAGACCACGGAACCTTGACCAATCCGACACTTGCTGGCCTTTATGATCAAGTGGGCCTTCTGAATAGCCTGCAACACAATTCTAAGGTGTTCCACATTACCCTCCCAAGTGGCACTGAAAACTGTTATATCATCCAGATATGCAAGACAGAATTCATCCAACCCATACAGGACATGGTTCACAAGCCTCTGAAAAGTGGCAGGTGCATTCTTCAATCCAAATGGCATTACCCTGAACTAGTAAAGGCCTTCTGGAGTTGAGAATACTGTCTTCTCTTTGGCATGTTCTGCTAGGGCTATTTGCCAATACCCTGCAGTGAGGTGAAATATGATGAGGTACTTGGAGGCACTCAAGGAATCCACCAGCTCATCAGTTCTAGGCAAGGGGTATGCAACTGTCTTGGTGACAGCATTCAGAGCCCTGTACTCCACACAGAACCTCAACTCAGATGAACCTGCTTTTGGAACCAGAACCAAAGGATTGGACCAAGGACTACTGGAGGATTGAATCACCCCAGGATCTAACATCTTGTTGACCCCTGTCTTGATGTAAGATCTCACCTTATCTGACATCCTGTATCCCTACATTTAGTAGGTACACGATCTCCTGTGTCAATATCATGTTTGCACCAAGTTTTCAAACCAGGAGCTAGGGAAAAGAAAACAAGGGGGAGAACTGTAAAGACTGGATGGGTGTATCTGTACTCCTGCCCTCTATATGGCAGAGCAGAAGCACAGAGCACCCCAGCCAAGATCTCTACAAGGTACCTATAGACGAGCAATTAAGGCTTAAGCTCTCAGGAGGTGATGCAGGCTGGTTCTTAAGTACAGTGTAGTCCACAAGCACCCACCGAGGTCTGTCCATAAACTATGGTAGTGATAACACAGTTATTTATAAAAATATGCTCAAGTAATGTACACAATCACAATAATAAATCAAACAGGGGTGATTTCCAATGGAGAAGAAAAAATAACTAGGAAAAGAGACTAAAATCGCAAACTGAATTAAATACTTTTCCACTTTATTATTGATTAGATAAAAAAGGGTTTTACAAAAATAATTCTTTAAAACATTATTCACTTGTCACTTCATTCATTCATACATACTCAATTCATACAAAATTCATACAAAAAAAGGGATGTTCTCCATACAAAAAAGGAGAAACAGGAAAAGCAGAAAAGGCCCTGTCATTTCAACATTATTTCATCTGTCATCTGTGGAAATCATTTTTATGTCCACAGAAAGATTTGTTCCAACTTTTTGCTGGTCGTAATACTACTACTATTACTATTAGTCCCCACAATAAACTTTCATCTCCAACTTTTTGCTGGTTGTGATAGTACTACTATTACTATTAGTCCACACAATAAACTTTCATCGACTATAGGTGTCCTGAATTATAAGCAGTCATTTCTTATAGGACTTCCAATGTATGATAGTTTCGACAATAACAAGCATCTAGTAATTCCTTCCAGATGGTTTGTATGTGTCTTCTTCAGGATATGTGAACAAAATAGATCAATCACAATAACACACTTTGTGCTCCGACAATTCTAAAATGGTAAATATATACAGTTTCTATTTGGCACCACTATTACTCTGATTCCATTAAAATGCATCAACTGTAGACAGTTCAAATAGCATATAAATCAATATAGCAAATGGTATCAACCACAGAGTTAGGAGGAAAACGGATGTTTAGACAATTGGCAGAATACTGGGCAACCTGTAAATAAAGATATAACACAAGCCCAGTCCATATATTGTCTAATAGAGTCGTATCTCCTTCTATAAAAGTTCTCCCGCCCCAAAGTACCGTTCGATGTCAGGTTGTCGACGGATCCTTCTTGAGTGACCCACTTGAAGGCAGGAATCACGGATTGTCGAGATCCCACGAAGAAAAGGCGAACAACGCCATTGGGGCAGTAGCTTTGGTCCTGGTGGTGCTTGTCGACGATCGGTCGTGGACGTCCTGCAAAGATGAGGCGTGCGGTGCACCTCGACAACGATAGTTTGTTGCAGCAAAGAGTTACTGAAGAACTTTCGCCCAGCAAGGGCGTTGGGTTGTCGGTGTCTTTGTGGTCTTTGGGTGACGGGAAACCCCCCAGCGGATTCTCCTCAGCACGTCGGCAGCCTTGACTTTCTCCAGCGGGACAAATCGGTCGTCTGTGATGAGCGAGAGAGTCCTTCACTCAAAGGGCTCTTAGGCAATGTAACTTTGATGCTCCGGTCAACGATGAACGTCGTCGACGGTGATGGACTTCAAAGTCCGGTCACTTCGCTTCATGATTCTGCACAGTCCCTGTCTCCCGTCGGCAGCCTTTCGAGGAATGACTTCCAGGAAGCCTTGGCGAAGGTTAGCTGGCACACGATGATACCTCGTAGCTCGGGGAAAGGTCTCCTAGCCAGGTCCTCTCTTGGATCAGTTCCTTGACAGTCACGCAGCTTTCAGATTAGCGAAGGACAACAGCAGCAATTCTGCTTCTTCCAGCAGGCTTGAAGGTTAAGCATCAAGTATTAACTTCAGCTTTTGAACAATTTCCATCAGTGAGAGGCCCCCCGATATACTGTTTGGTCTCTCATTCACTCTGCTGGGTCACACTCAGGCAACCAATCACTCAGAAGGGCAGTCAGGCAGGCAGGCAACCAATCAGAGTCACAGTGCATTCAGGCCATTCACTTCCCTCCAGACACTCACAACAAGGAATGTGTATTGGGACAAGTACCCAGCCATTCAGCACTCCACACTGCACTCATACCAGTTTCGGGTAGGGCTGTCTCAGTCTTTGTGTCACATGCCAGAAACCAGACACCCATAACCAGAAGTGCATATTGGTCACACACTCCATTCACCCCGGTCCCACCCCAAGGGCATACCCACAACATACAGTCAATGGGACGGCTCCAGCCAGTCTGGCCTGGACTTCCCCACAATACCATATATGGAACTTCCACCCAACAGCCAGACAGTGGGAAGGGACAGAGTCAGGGCTTCCCAGGACTTTGGGAAAACAAGGTAACAGGCAATAGAAAGCAAGAGGCCACCGGGGCCATCTTGTCTCCTATCAGGAATCAACTGATTCCAATGGCAGGGCCTGGGTATCACAAAATGGAGGATACTCAGAGCACCTGTCAAATTCAGCATGAAGCTGCCACCAGCCCATACCCTGCTCAGTGTGCCACACATGTGCCCAACAACATACACTAGGGGTACAGGGTTGCACCCCCACCCATGGGTGCCATAAGGGTATCCCAAGGGTCTGTACACCAAACCATAAAGAGGAAGAGCTGCACTGCCGGGAGTCCTACATGGACTCCTGAGCAGACAACAATACAGAACATCCATGAAAAAGAACTACAGAACAAGGACAGGGAGGCCCTGTCCCTCCAATGCATTTCCAACATCACACATCACAAGAACTGCCTCAGCAAACGTCTCACCTCATCTTGCTGACCAGAAGTCAGGTGAGGAGCCACTTTGACACCCTCAATGTAGCTGTCTGAAGGACTGCCCTGGAACAGATCAGGAAGAGGTTCTGACTCTTCCTCCTCTACATCTGATGCCAACAGCAGTGCAGCTATTTCAACCCTAGGGATGAAAGCCTTAAGTCTATTCACATGGAACACATGGAGCTTGTCCAGACCTTCCACAGTCCACTAAATACTTTACCTCATCCAGTGGCTCCACTACTGAGTAAGGGCCTGACCATATATCCTGAAAAGCTCTAGGCCTTATAGGGTTCATGATCAGGACTTGCTGGCCTTCTGGTCATACCAGTGTTTCACCAGAGCTTGCCCAGCCTTCAACTTATCACTAGCCTGAACCATCAGGAGCCCCATCCTCTTCCTTAGACCTAGCACATAGTCCACTACATTGGTAGTGATAGGGGGAGTAGGCATCTCCCACCCCTCCTTGACTATTGCTAAGGGTCCCCTAACAGGGTGACCAAAAAGAAACTCATAGGGGCTGAAGCCAACCCCCTCTTGGTGTACCTCACTGTAGGCAAACAATAAGCATGGAAGAAGGAGATCACATTTTCTCCTTTGGGGCTCTTCCAGAGCCCCAATCATGCCTTTGAGGGTTCTATTGAACCGCTCAACTAAGCCATTGGTTTGGGGTGATATGCTGAGGAAAACTTGTAAGTAACCCCAGACTCCCTCCACATGGCTTGCATGTACTTGGACATAAAGTTGCTGCCCTTATTAGACACAACTTCTTTAGGGAAGCCAACACTAGTGAAGGAGACTGATGGATAGTGGGTTGATTGGAGGGGAGGCATGATCACGCCAACCTTCCATGCACCTGGGATGATAGCCTGCGTGCTGCTAGCTTGTGGAAGATTCTATAGGGGTACAAGGGTGCCTAACCAATCATAGTGGGCTGTGTAATTAAGAGCCCTAAAGTGTGAAGAACCAATTGATTGTCGGGTATTTAGTGACAACGTAGATGACCAGTTATTGGGGGTGGGTTTTGATGCCCACCTGATTTAGGTACCCAATCATAACAAATTGGCTACATAGAACATACACGTAGATGTTCACTGAGAGCAAACCACAGGTACTCCTAAATTTTGTAGTTTGCCACGTAGCATGATGTCAGCAGTGACAAATTCTTGTTATAAAAGACCTGTTTTTATGAAATATTTCGAAATCGGGCTGTGCAGTGTCGGATGATGCCCGTTGTACTCCATGTTTTAGATTAATTAATATTAAAACAGAAAGCACTTTACCAACTTCCTGAGTCGTTCTGATTATTGATGTTTGAGTAACTTCTGCATCCCCATCCACTTCTAAGTATTGCTACTTCGTCTTAAAGAGCTCTTAGGAGTAAGATTTCACATCTGACAAGAAGGCCCAGGGGAAAGAGGGCCAAGTAAACCCCTTCTCCCCAGGTCTGGTGTTGCATGGTCTGGCGAGAGTACATGGAGAAAGGCCCAGACTCTAAACAAGGGTGTATGAGCCGATAGCGGGGGACAGCTGGAGGGAGCGAGGCCTACACCAGGCATACAGAGCAGCACAAGCCCTTTAGGGGCCCTGGTCCCCGGATCCCATCACATGACCTACTGAATGGAGGGCTAAACACCAGTGCACAACATCCCAGGGGGTGAGGAAATAATAAACGCTCTCCCCGGAAGGGCAAAGTGGGCCATCATTTGAAAAAAAGCCTCCAGGACATATTAAAAACAACCGCTATAAGCAAGGTCTACACGTAGCTAACTTCAGAAGCCAAATCGGAGAACACCGTCCCGCCAATACAAGGATAATAGAAGGACTATGGTGGGAATCAGCCTATCCATATTAGAGGAAGGAAGCAGGGAGGTGAAGGGTACCTTGCACCGGTGAAGGAAGTCAAACCCAGGAGGAAGGGCGGCAAGCACAAATTTACAAGAGTAGGGGAAAGGATCCTCCAGTAGCATCGAAGGGACCCAGGAAACCCCCTGAGAGCAACCTTCAGAGGATGTGGAGCAAAGATTTGATAGCTCTCCTCAGGGAACACAACAAGGCCAGGAGCAAACAGAGCATGGAGGTCCCCAGATAGAAGAAGGTCAAGACCAAAATGTGATGCAGTCACTACTCAAGCAATACTTCAGCAACTTTGGGGATAGAATGGCAGTCACAGTCTAGAAGTAAATGACCATAATGATAGAAGAACTGGCAGCGGCACTCCAGGACATAAAGCAGGACATGAATAAAATGGAGGAAAGGGTGGACATTAATGAAAAAGCAATAAAAGAGTTGATAGAGGACTCAAGGAAGACAGAAACCTGGATAGGGCAATTGGCAAACGCGACCCATAATCTTGAGCTTCAGACCGAAGACATAGAAAATAGGTCAAGGAGATCAAACATCCAAATTAAAAACCTGCCTGAGGATGTCCTAGACAAAGACCTAGAAACTGCAGTAAAAGGCATATTTGTGGACCTACTAGATGGAGAGAAAAAGTCAGAAGTGAGGATTGACAGAATCCATAGAGTGGGCACCTGAAGAGTGGAACCAGGGGCACAGCCTAGGGACATACTGGCTGCTGTGCAAGACTACAAAATAAAGGAACAGATCCTGCAAACTTTAAGGAAGGCAAAAGAAATAACTTACAATGGGTCTTACCTGCTGCTTTTCCAAGACCTATCCCAGATAACTTTGATCAAAAGGAGGAAAATGGCCCAGGCCTTAGGGTACTTCGAGACAAGGATATCTGATATTGCTGGACGTTCCCATTTCTGTTGGTGTTCGAGTGGCAGGGGAAGCAATATCAGATTGCCTCCTTTGAAGGGGGATCGACCATCTTGGGGATTGGGGAGGAAGATCAGGAGTCAAGGGTCCCCCAGGCAAAAGCTAAAAGCGCACTCAAAAGTTGAGAATGGTCAACAGTGATACAAAAGAGAAACAAGAAGGGGGATATCAGCCTCAATTGAAAGGCACGGCCCTCTGAGAAGAAAACAAGAGGAGGCTATTTCCTGCAAAGGACAGAATATCTTGAGATGGACAAAGAGGTACGAAGGGATAACTGATCAGCAAGCCTGGGGAGGGCGAGTAATAGGGACGACACAGGAGGTCCCGAGGGGATGGGGAAGTGTAACGCTCACCTGATTCCCGCAGAGGCGCCGGTCTTGACTGGGTGAATGCCGTATCTTCAAAGGTGATGTGTAACACACGGTTGGCTTTTTGGGCTGGACCTCTGTGCACTGTATGTCTGACTCCAAGAGTAAGATGTCTGCAGATAGAAAATATGGGATTAATGAACTGCGGTTATTGGGTGCCTCTCTCCTCTTCCCTTTCTCTTCTCCTGTAGAACCCCAAAGGTTAACGCCCTCACCTTAGGTAAGTGAACGCCGAGCTCTCCATCTGCCTCGGGGCAGGGTGCCGTAACCAGTTTCTTCACTGGATAAGGGTGCAGGCCTCTTGACCTCAGAGGACTGCTGTCCATCGTTAACTGCACGAACGGTAAGTTCTGGGCACTTCAAATGTCTTAAAAGTCTTTTGTAATGATATCCCTTGTTTTGCAGGGTTCCGGCGATGGCGGATGGCGGGCTGATGAGAGTTGAGGATCGAACCCGCGTGAGGAATAGAAGCGCCTGGAAGCACGTAAGTAAGCGCTTGTAGCCTGCTTCACGATGCGCACTAACTGTCCCTTTTATCTTGCAGGTACAAGTTTGGAGCTTTAGAGAAGCTGAAGGGTGCTGGAATACCCACTGGATTCGGCGTGGGAAGGAGTAATGGCACGTGAGTAATAAAGTTGCCCAATGTCTTTAAACGCACCTTCTTTTGTCTTTCAGATGCGGGATGCAGCGCCGAAGGCCTCCGGAGCGTGCGAAGAGCTGGTAAGCTTTTGTCTTTCAGATGCCGGAATGCAGTGCGAAGACCTCCGGAGCATGCGAAGAGTAGGTAAGCCTTTGTCTTTCAGATGCCGGAATGCAGCGCGAGGCGTTGGTGACAGCCGATGGACCAGGTAAGAGATGCGCTGCCACTGAAGACCGTAGTGCTAACCTGTTCTTTCTTTGTCTTTACAGGTGCTGCTGAAGACTGGATTCCAGGATGGTAAGCCTTTGTTCCCTTAGGCCCAGGATCAGAAGAAGAAGACACGATGAGCGTTCTGCTGCAGAGAATGCAGAATAACGCAAAGCAAGATTCATCCATCGGGTGTGGTTTAAATAGTCTCCTGTAGTGCTTAGGTGTCTCCTTCCACAGCCACGCCTAGGTAAGAAAAGAGTTCCTGCTTTCCAGAAGAGTTCCAGTGTTCTGAACCTAGGGAGTGGCTCCTGCCCCACCCAACAGGAAAAGTAGTCCCAAACAGAAGAGGGTCAGGGGTTCAACTGGCAGGTAAGTAAGCAGCATGGTCTGCTGCAGGTAAGTCCACCCAAGCATTATGAGCCCGGCGCTTCCAGCGCTGGGACTGGGCATCTTTATGAGCCTGGTGCCACTGGCGCCAGGACAGGGTCCAAAAGGTCCCAATTGGGACTGGCTGGCACTCGGAACCAGGGTTATGGGTCTGCTTCCAAGGGAGTCGGGCAAGTCCTGATATTTTGGAAGCAGAGATCATGACAGGAAGTGGGGGTAGAGTCTGGAATGGGTTGGGGAGAACCCGCAGATGAACAAGCTGGGTTGGGTAAGTGGCTCAATCCCAGAAAGGGTGATTTGGGGGGCTAGAGGCCGGATGAGCTGTCCCAGCGAAGGGTGAGGAGGGGAGGTGAGAGCAAGGGAAGGGGTAGAGGGAGAGAGTCCAATCAGGATCTGGTAAGGAGGTACAAAAACTGTTGGCAATCCTATGGCAATGGATAGTCACAGTAAACTAGCCATTATATCCTTGAATATCAAGGGATTAAACACCACTCTGAAAAGTAAAATATTGGAAAGATACAGGAAAGATACATACGGAGGGAGGGACAGGATATAATAACATTACAATAGACCCATGTACAGACCCGGGACAAGGAACGATTGAGATTGAAAGGCTTTCGCCAAATTTACCAGTCCACAGATAAGAATAAGAAAGGGGGAATGCTGGTAGCCCTTCAGAATAATCTTGATCGTATAATTACCGACATGGATAGGGATGCCCAGGGGAGATACTAAGCCTTGAATCTGAAGGATAGGGGGGAGGGCTACATGGTAGCAACCATTTACACTCCAAACAGGGGACAAGATGCCTTCATTCAACACTCCATGGTCAAACTCGAGAAATTTGCGAAGGCACCCATAATTTTGACTGGGATCCAGAAAAGGATAGATCCACGAAAAAACTCAGGGAGCACAGGGGAAACCCGCAAAGGAGCTGGTAGAGAAAGTGAAGAGGCCAGGACTAGTGGACATATGGAGGGAAAAGGAAGGGGGCAGGAAAGGGTACACATTTTTCTCGCATGTCCATCGATCATCATCATGAATAGACTATGGGGGTCATTATGAGGTAGGAGGTAACCATGCCGCTATTAGCGGCATGGCTACCCCCTTAACGGGCACCGGGTCCGGGTTCTTTGAATGAGGAATTACCGAGCCATTCCGACCTTGGAGGGCCCGGTAATTCCTCATTCAAGGAACCCATTCCCATTCCCACTCGAGCCCCCATAGGGCTCAATCCTGGTCTGCTCGCGGGACCCGCTAAGGACGCCTGGTTTTACGATGAACCAGTTTTACCAGGCGGCCTTAGCGGGTCCCGCAAGCAGAACTCGTAATGAGGTGGTAAGTGGTTGACGGCTCCGGCACCTTTACCGGCGCCGTTAACCCCTTACCGCCTACCTCGTAATGACCCCCAATATGTTTTGTTACTAGATAGCTCTATAGCCTCTAGGTTTCTTGCTCTTTTTGAGGAGCTTAGTGTTTTGATATTATCAGAACAATTGCATGAGATGACAGGACTACTACTAAAAACTGGTGAATTAAACATAGAGACAAATTCCAGGTGGTAGATAACGTTCATGCATACGTGCCCTTTTTAGAACCTTTGAAAATGGAAATGGTTTCTCAACAAGTACAATTGCCAGTCCTGTAACTGCAGTCCCTTTGCTTCAAATAGTAGAAATGCAGAGAAAGGCACTTCAAGAGGAGAAGGAGCTCTGGGCAAAGAGGGGATGCATACTCTTACCCACAGACGTGTTGTGGAGACAGGAGTTGATGAGGAATGTAGTAATACCTATAGAACTACTTCCTGTGGCTCTAGTGCAGCTACATTACCCGTCACATATGTCCCAACAACAAATAGAATCAGAACTCCAGAGGGATTGGTTTATACCAAACATTCACAAACAGGTAAGTAGGTTTGTAGGGAATTGTATAGTTTGTAAAGAATTAAATCCCCGTAACACGATGAAAGCAGTGAGACAGGTAATTCCCTGGCCTTCAGGTCCTTTCAGAGAACTTCATATTCATTTTGTTGACATGATACAGAAGTAGAATAATTTCAGGTAATTGATTGTAATTGTATGTACATTTTTCCAATGGCTTGAGGTTGGTCCCTGCATTCACCCTGATGCAAAATCAGCAGCTAAATTTCTGGTGAGGAAGGTATTTCCACGGTGGGACATATGTGAAGTCCTGAGATCAGTTAATGGGAACCAATTTTTTCTCCATATAACTTTTTATTAACATTGTCACAATTTTTCAACACTTTGTGAACTCCCCTTGGTCCCCACTGTAGTCCGATCTTGGAAGAAAGGCCTTCCTTTTGAAGTGTCTCCAAATACAAACCCCTTAAGGCATATACCCACAGTTACTCACACCAGTCTCAACAGTCTCATTCTCCTCAGGCACCAGCTCCTCCTAGCCCCTTTCTGGAGAAACTCCAGTACCTGGGACCAGTCAGCCAAAAATCCTTGATGCTCTCCTTGTAGAGAGTGGGTTACCTATTCCAGGGCTGCAAAGTTCCAAACGTTTTGCACCCATTCGTGTTCCATGGGAGGGTCCTTCGATTTCAATTTTTGCACCACCCCAAGCGCCCCCGCCATCATTAAGATCACGTACACTTAACGTTCTTCTCTGGTGGATAGTTCCTCCAATGGTGTCCCTAAACCCAGTCTAGCTATACCTCTGTTGCCCCCTCCCTTCAGACCCAAGGCCTCCGCTAGTGCCTCCCGTATTACACTCCAATAGTCTTGAATATAGGAGCAGTCCCATCAAATATGATTCTAAGTCCCCACCATTCCACATTGCTTCCAACATAAGTTAGGCACTGAGGGGTAGAAGGTATGTATTTTTTCTGGAGTGAGGTGCCATTGTAGCATAAACTTAACCCATATTTCCTGGATTTGCAGAGACCTCCTTAGCATGGAGATGTTGGCCCACAATTGTTTCCATTTTGTTTCCTCTATTGCTTGGCCTGTTGCCCCTTCCCCAGATGCAATGTACTTCCTTTTCCCTGGTTCCTCTCCCTGTTTGGTATGTGAGTAGATCGCCCCCATTAAAAGTTTGTCCCCAGAGTCTATCATTAAAAATGTCTCAAAAGGATTTAGGCTTCTCGTCACTTCCTCCCTCATGGAAGGCTGCATTAACCAATGCCTTATTTGAATGTATCTAAACCTCTCCCCTTCTTCCACATCAAAGGCTGCCTTACATTGGGAGAATTATTTTATTTCTAAGCCCATGGCAGCCTCCTTCCCGTACAACCCAAAGCCCATTCCTCCATTCCCTGGAGTAAAGTGTGGGTTGCCAAAGTTTGGGGTAAATGGAGACGGGAATGTGGTGATTTGGGCCCGCCTTGTGAGCTCGTCCTAGATGTCCCCTACCACCGAAAGTACCTTACTGCAGTACATATTGTTTGGTCTGTCTCCCTTCGGCTTCCATAGTACTTCCTCTAGGTTTTCCCCTACCGCTGCCTTATCGATTGCCCTCCATATCTTTTCCCGGTCATCCTTCAAGCAGTCCCTCATCCGCTTCATTTGTGCAGCCATAAAGTAAAGTCCGGTTCCCCCATTCCACCCCTGCTTCTAGGCATCATTATTACCCTTCTAGCTATTCTGGGTCTTTTATTGTTCCAAACAAATCTCCCTGTGTGTTTTTGGATAGCTCAGAAGAAAGAGACAGGGGCCTGTATTGGGAGAGTCATGAAATAGTACAACAGTTGAGGAAGGATAACCATCTTTGAAACACTGATTCTGCCCATCCAGGTTATCATTAGTGGTCCCCAATCGATCAATTTATTCTTTATTGTCTCTAACATGGGCAAGTAATTGGCTGAAAAAAGCTTGTCCACTGTTTTAGTTAATTTGATTCCTAAGTAGGTTTTGAACTTCGGGGCCCATCTGTACAGAAGCGTACCCATGAGCCCCTCCTCTGCCTCTCTCTGTATTGTCAGATTCAGTATTTCTGTTTTGTGGATGTTTATTTTTAACTTTGCTACTGACTCGAAATGTTGCATCTCTCTCTCCATTGCCTTCCGGGTCCATTAAGGTTAGCAACATATCATCCGCAATCTTGCGAACCATAGCCCCAAATGTTATCTCTTCAATCTCCCCATTAGTTCTTATTGCCTTCAAAAGTGACTCCAGATAAATTGCATAGAGCAAGGGCGAAAGAGGGCAGCCTCGCTTTGTACCCCTATGCATCTTGATGGCCTCAGACAGATGGCTATTTATTGCTAGCCTTAAGGATGGGTTCTGATAGTTGGACTTGATCATTGTTAAAAATGTATCGCCAAAGCCCATCCGCTTCATTGCGATGAACAAGAACCACCACTCTACCCTATCAAAAGCCTTTTCGGCATCTAGGGCTACCATAATTGCTGGAATGTTCTTTCTATTAACCTTTTCTATAAGGTGCACCCTCCTCCTTGTGTTGTCACTTGTCTGTCTACCCCTGATGAAACCTTCATGATCTGGTTTAATTATACGTGGGAGAATTTGGTCTAAACGATTCACCAGGACCTTCATGTAAATCTCAGCATCCATATTGATTAGGGCTATCAGCCTATAAGACCCACATGCAGTCTGGTCTTTGCCTTCCTTTGGCAGTAGGACTACTTTCGCCTCTTCCATGGTGGATATAATTTGCACCTTTCCCCCAATTTCGTTAAGGATGGGGACCAGATATGGTAACAATGTTTCCCTAAAGGATCTATAAAATTCAGCAGTGAAGCCGTCCGGGCCAGGAGACTTATTACTAGGTAGTGACATAATGACCCTCCGTACCTCGTCCGATGTGATATCTAGCTCGAGTGCTTCTCTCTCCTGTTATTTCTGTCAAGTCTATTTTTCTATGTATTCCCATTGACTCCGTTCAGATAGATTTTCTGAGCTGTATAATTCCATATAGAAGCTCGAGAATTCACGGGCAATTTTGTTAGTGTCCGTGATGGTATCCTCTCCTTACACCCTTCATTTTAAAATTGTTTTCGCCTTCTCTTCCCTTCTCAACATCCTAGCTAGAAGTCTATCTGGTTTGTTTGCCTTAATGCAATATTTCTTCTAGGTCTTTTTCTGCTAGCCTTAATTCCCTGTCCCTGCGGGACTTAATCACAATGATTGTCCCCCTAATTGTAGCCTTAAAGGCGTCCCACCTCATCTGCTGGGATATATCTTCTGAGTTGTTATCCCCCAAAGAAACGCTCAATCGCTTCCTTAAACTCTTTAGTCCTTGAACAGGAAAAAAGAGTATCTCCATTTCCAGAGTCCTAAAGGGCCTGACCTCCTGCCGATTTTCAGTGTCAAGGGAGCATGGTCTCATAAGACTATTGCCTTCACCTCTTTAGCCCTTACCCGTCCCAGGAGTGACCGAGATGACCACACACAGGGCCTCATTACGAGGTTGGAGGTAGCCTTGCCGGTTTTACCGGCAAGGCTACCTCCAAACTCGCATCCGGGTCCGACACCCGCGAATGGGCAATTACCGGGCTATTCCGGCCCAGCCGGACCAATGGAATGGGGGAAGGTGATAGCACCGGTACCGTTAATAACGGTACCGGTGCTACCATCACGTTCTGCTGGCGGGTGCCGGTACGGCCACCAGGTCAGACCTGGTATGGCGGTACGGTAGCAACGGGGCCAGTAGCGATACCGGCGCTGTTGTTGCCTTACCGCCATACTTGTAATGAGGCCCTATGTCTCACGAGGGGTGAGGGTGATCGAAAGCCCACAATAAATGAAGCCACACATTACTCTCAGGTGTTTTGTTTTGTTTAGTTTAGTTTATTATTTATATTGTGCACCCCACCCTGAGGCATCTGGGCGCATGACAAGAATATGCATGTTCATGGTTACAGAGAAGATAGTACACACAACAGTTGCAAAAAGGAGAAAGTGGCAGGAATGGATGGTATGCACAATAATTACATGCGGATGAGTGTGGCAAGAATACAGTTGCACACTTAAGCAGTAGGCGAGGTATACACATACATGGACAAGGTGGTAGGCATGGAAAACACAGTAGTTTCAAATGGGGGAATAGTTAGTATTCACAGTGATTATATACAGAGGAGCGGGTCCGGGGTACGGTTATTCATTTAAGCAGTAAGCAAGATATATACCTGCCGGGGGCAGATGTGGGTACATATAGGCGTGTGAGGGAGGTCTAAACAGGTGTGTCCTTGGAGTAGGATTGGTCAGTGCGTAGTGAGGGGGGGTGGGAGTTCCAGAGTTGGGCAGCCATCACTGGGAAGCTGCTACCCCCCGCTCTTTTAGCTTTATAGCTCGGCACCTTTAGGCGGCCAGTATTGGACGCCCTGGTTGGTCTGGTGGGGTTGTTTTTGACAAATTGTACTGCCAAAGAATGAGGGGCATTTTTGTTAAGGCATTTATAGGTAAGGGAGGCTGTTTTGAGTTGGATTCTTTCTTGGATGGAAAGCCAGTTGTTGTTACGTCTTGTTTATGAGATATGTTGCCATTTTGAAATGCCCAAGGCAGATCTAAGGGCATTATTCTGCAGAATTTGAAGTTTATTAGTAATAGTTTTGCTTGCTCCTAAATAAAGGGCATTGCAATAGTCAATTGTAGAGAAGGCTAGCGCACGCGCTAGGGTCGTACAGCTCACCGGGGACAGAAACGGTTTGCAAGAATGTATAAGCTGGCACGTATATGCAGTGGATGAAGCAGTAGCACTAACCTGTCTAGTTGGGACGGTGCCTGTGCGAAAGGAGGCATTGATGAGGGTGGTTATAAAAGGGGCCAGTTCATTAGCTGTGTCTTTGATGTCTGAGGCTGGACATGAGGCGCCTTGACAATTTGAAGGTTTCAAAGAGGCAATAATGTTGATTACTTCTTGGGTGGATACTGGTGCAAATTTGAAACGT
This sequence comes from Ambystoma mexicanum, assembly GCF_040938575.1. Lineage (NCBI taxonomy): Eukaryota > Metazoa > Chordata > Amphibia > Caudata > Ambystomatidae > Ambystoma > Ambystoma mexicanum. Next base: position 910,023,108 of record NC_090935.1, on the reverse strand, counting down.
TGAGGAGGTTTTGGCAGGATGGGGGTAGGTTTGAGTGTGGTTTGCTGTGGGTCCAGAGATAGGGCCTCATTACGAGTCCGGCGGTATCCTAGGCGGTAAAAGCCCTGGTTACCACCGGACTCGTATTACCATTCCGCCTCTGTGATTCCTGGAATTACCGGGGCATTACAACCCCGGTTTCCCGGGAATCACGGAGGCGGAATGGTGTTCCGTAATGCTGCCGGTGTTTCCTCGTCCGCCTGCAGGCAGGCAGTGTTAAACCCTCCAGGTCGAACCTGGTGGGAACATCACCTCCCGCCTGCAGGATTTGTGATCGCCCGGCATGGAAACAGCGGTGGCGGCGGGTTTACCGCCACCGTTGTTTCCATACCGGGCGATTTGTAATGAGGCCCATAGTTTTTTAGCAGCTTTTTTTCTTTTGCAGCAGGGGGATTCTGTTAGTTAAGGCTTCTTGAATTTTGGTGCACCAGATCTTGTCTTTGATGCAGTTATCAGTAGAGGGAATGGGGGATTCAAGCTCTCTTAAGATAGTAAATCATTCTCTAGAGCTTGAGCCTGCTTTTTCAATCCTATAGATTTCTCTTTTGGCTGTGAGAATTGACAGGGTAATTCATAGAATTTCTCACAAAAGTGGCGCAAGCGGCTGGCGCACAGTGTGCGCGTGCGAATGTCTGCGTCAGCCGCGTGCGCTAAAATCGATTTCTGCGCACAGCGTATTCATGGATTTTAGCCTCCAAAACCAGCCGTGGCGCAGAGTGGCGCAGCGACCCTGCAGCAGCGCCAGTTACGCCCCCAAGAACGCCCTTGCGCAAGGAAAAGCCATCAAAATTCCCAATTCAGCGCAAAGGGCTGCGCTAACCCTGGACCAGTTTACAGGGCTGCCAAACAGCAAACGCCAAGCGGGGAACGTGTATTACTTGGATGCGCGTGAAGTTTCACATGCGAAAGGGCCTGTGCGAGTGGGGTACATGTATGGGGTTCGCGGGAAGTTTCACACGCGATTTCAGCAGGGTACATGTATTACGGGGTTCACGGGAACTTTCAGACGCGAAAGGCCTGTGCAAGTGGGGTACGTGTATTACGGGGGTGCGCGGGAAGTTTCGCACGCGATTGGCCTGGGTACGTGTATTTCAGGGGTGCGCAGGAAGTTTCACACGTGATTGGCCTGGGTACGTGTATTTCAGGGGTGCGCAGGAACTTTCACACGCGATTGGGCTGGGTACATGTATTTCAGGGGTGTGCAGGAAGTTTCACACGCGATTGGCCTGGGTACATGTATTACGGGGGTGCGCGGGAAGTTTCACACGCGATTGGCCTGGGTACGTGTATTTCAGGGGTGCGCGGGAAGTTTCAAACGCGATTGGCCTGGGTACGTGTATTTCAGGGGTGCGCGGGAAGTTTCACACGCGATTGGCCTCGGTACGTGTATTTCAGGGGTGCGCGGGAAGTTTCACATGCGATTGGGCTTCGTACATGTATTTCGGGGGTGCGCGGGAAGTTTCACACACGATTGGCCTGGGTACGTGTATTTCAGGGGTGCGCGGGAAGTTTCACACGCGATTGGCCTGGGTACGTGTATTTCGGGGGTGCGCGGGCAGTCCTACACGTGAATTGGCAGTGTGGGTCGTCGCAGGTGTCCCCTCTACGCCCTCCACGGCCCCTGCAGGCAGCCCAGACCAGAGGGGACTACCCTGCACCCCTGGTCATGTCCTGCAGGCAGCACATCCACCATGGGCATGCCCCCCAGCACAAGCCACGTCACGTTGCAATATGATCACCAACTCATGTCCTCATGTCTGCCAGCACCCCCAGCCCCCAGCACTGAAGGGCACCTGCCATCAGGCCCCAACTCATGTCCCACTCATATCCCCTTGCACCCCCACTCCCCAGCAGTGCAGGGCACCTGCCAGCAGGCCCCCACTCATGTCCCCTTGCACCCCCACCCCCCAGCAGTGCAGGGCACCTGCCAGCAGGCCCCCACTCATGTCCAATTCATGTCCCCTTGCACCCCCACTCCCCCACTCATGTCCCCTTGCACCCCCAGCCCCCACCAGTGCAGGGCACCTGCCAGCAGGCCCCCACTCATGTTCCCCAGCCCCCCCACCCCCCAGCACTGAGGGGCACCTGCCAGCAGGCCCCCACTCATGTTCCACTCATGTACCCTTGCACCCCCATGCCCCAGCAGTGCAGGGCACCTGCCAGCAGGCCCCCACTCATGTCCCCCAGCACCCCCATCCCCCAGCAGTCAGGGGCACCTGCAAGCAGGCCCGTACTCATGTCCCACACATGTCCCCTTGCACCCCCACCCCCCACAGTGCAGGGCACCTGCCAGTAGGCCCCCACTCATGTCCCACATGTGTCCCCCAGCACCCCCACCCCCCAGCAGTCAGGGGCACCTGCCAGCAGGCCCCCACTCATGTCCCACACATGTCCCCCAGCACCCCCAGCAGTGCAGGGCACCTGCCAGCAGGCCCCCACTCATGTCCCCCAGCACCCCCACCCCCCAGCACTGAGGGGCACCTGCCAGCAGGCCCCCACTCATGTCCCACACATGTCCCCCAGCACCCACACCCCCCATCAGTGCAGGGCACCTGCCAGCAGGCCCCCACTCATGTCCCACACATGTACCCCAGCACCCCCACCCCCATCAGTGCAGGGCACCTGCCAGCAGGCCCCAACTCATGTCCCACTCATATCCCCTTGCACCCCCACTCCCCAGCAGTGCAGGGCACCTGCCAGCAGGCCCCCACTCATGTCCCCTTGCACCCCCACCCCCCAGCAGTGCAGGGCACCTGCCAGCAGGCCCCCACTCATGTCCAATTCATGTCCCCTTGCACCCCCACTCCCCCACTCATGTCCCCTTGCACCCCCAGCCCCCACCAGTGCAGGGCACCTGCCAGCAGGCCCCCACTCATGTTCCCCAGCCCCCCCAGCCCCCAGCACTGAGGGGCACCTGCCAGCAGGCCCCCACTCATGTTCCACTCATGTACCCTTGTACCCCCATGCCCCAGCAGTGCAGGGCACCTGCCAGCAGGCCCCCACTCATGTCCCCCAGCACCCCCATCCCCCAGCAGTCAGGGGCACCTGCAAGCAGGCCCGTACTCATGTCCCACACATGTCCCCTTGCACCCCCACCCCCCACAGTGCAGGGCACCTGCCAGTAGGCCCCCACTCATGTCCCACATGTGTCCCCCAGCACCCCCACCCCCCAGCAGTCAGGGGCACCTGCCAGCAGGCCCCCACTCATGTCTCACACATGTCCCCCAGCACCCCCAGCAGTGCAGGGCACCTGCCAGCAGGCCCCCACTCATGTCCCCCAGCACCCCCACCCCCCAGCACTGAGGGGCACCTGCCAGCAGGCCCCCACTCATGTCCCACACATGTCCCCCAGCACCCACACCCCCCATCAGTGCAGGGCACCTGCCAGCAGGCCCCCACTCATGTCCCACACATGTCCCCCAGCACCCCCACCCCCATCAGTGCAGGGCACCTGCCAGCAGGCCCCCACTCATGTCCCACTCACATCCCCTTGCACCACCACCCCCCAGCAGTGCAGGGCACCTGCAAGCAGGCCCCCACTCATGTCCCCCAGCACCCCCACCCCCCAGCAGTGCAGGGCACCTGCCAGCAGGCCCCCACTCATGCCCCACTCATGTCCCCTTCCACCCCCACCCCACAGCAGTGCAGGGCACCTGCCAGCAGGCCCCCACTCATGTCCCACTCATGTCCCCTTGCACCCCCACCCCCAGCAGTGCAGGGCACCTGCCAGCAGGCCCCCACTCATGTCCCACTCATGTCCGCTTGCACCCCCACCCCCCAGAAGTGCAGGGCACCTGCCAGCAGGCCCCCACTCATGTCCCCCAGCACCCCCACCCCCCAGCACTGAAGGGCACCTGCCAGCAGGCCCCCACTCATGTCCCACTCATGTCCCCTTGCACCCCCAACCCCCAGCAGTGCAGGGCACGTGCCAGCAGGCCCCCACTCATGTCCCCCAGCACCCCCACCCCCCAGCAGTCAGGGGCACCTGCCAGCAGGCCCCCACTCATGTCCCCCTGCCCCCAGGTCATGACGATCCTCAATCATGGCCCTTATGGCCAGCCTCCGCAGCCCAAAGACCCAACCAAGTATTGCATCCACCCACATAGAAAAGGCAATTACATGATACAACCCCAATGGCAAGTATGTAAATGAACACATGTCCGTCACACACACACAATGGTTGCAAGTGAATGTGAAAACCCATATCATGACATGCATGAAACAAATGAGATAATACCACACATCGAAGTATGAAGTAAGAAATGTATTAAACGCAACATGAATGGAATTAAAATCAAACAAACAACAATGGGAATAAAAAAAGAAAAGCTGCATGTCTGTAAAATAATGAAAAACAATAAATCATAATCCAAAGGAAAGGTGTCCAAAGTCACAGTCCAACAAAGCAAATCCAAGGGAAAAACAAAAGTGAAAACCATTGCTCCATGGGGCAATCCCAAAAAAAAAGATGAATCCAATAGTGAACTATATACAGATGAACAATCTAGGGTCCATGATCCCAACTGAAGAAATGAAACCTATCAAAAATACTACCTAATGAAAAACTATATACAGAAACGTGGTGCATTGTCCAAGCGCAACCAAAATAAAGAAAAAACCAAAGGAAACCTAATACTATCTAACTATTTACAAGAGCAGCGGGCTAGTCCGATGGCTCACTTTTGGATGTCCCGGGCCAGGGCATCATCGAACTCCTGCTCAATGTCCCAGAGGCGGTCCTCTTCCATGGCCCGAGGGTTCGCAGGGACGACGACATGTTCTCCTCTAACTCCCTGCAAATTGCCTCGAGGCACTCGGCCCGCCTCAGGGCCCTCCGCATGGAGTTCTCCACCCTGACCATCGTGAGCCGTGCCTCTTCTGCCCGCTGCCGCTCCGCATCTATGGCATGGCCTAACCGCTGCCTCAAGGAAAACACTTCCCGTCCTGGGTCCTCCTGCCCTCTGGCCGATGCCTGCCCCTCCGATGACGAAGGCCCTGAGCCATCATGGCTCCCACCTTGTTGCTGCTGCTGCTGTGCCTCTGCCCGTGCCCTGGCTCTTGCTGCCTCCACATCCTCCTCCGGCTGGGGTGCAGTTGTTGAGGTGGCCACCCCTGCTGGACGTCCGACTCCCGACTGTGGCAGGGATGTGCCCTCCACCAGCCTGGCTGCAGGGTCAGAGGCAGCTCCACAGGGCACGCAGGTGACACATGGGTGGGAAGATGGCACGGAGTACGACTGGCGCATAGGGGGTTCAGTTGAGGAGGGGGTCGGAACAAGGCCCAGCAAACGGAGGAATCCGGCCCTGGTGACCTGTCCCAGTAGGTCGACGTGGTCAACGAGCCATTCGAGACGACATGCAGTCTCCCCATGAAAAAACTGCATTTCGCCTCGCATGGCCCGTTGACGCAACGCCACACCACCCAGGACAGACTCAACCCGGTCCCGGATAGCCACGTCCGCAGGCAGAGGAAGGTCAGTTGTCGTAAGCTCATCCCCTGCCTGAAAACGGGTCTGGACGTAGGTATCCCTGCTGGTGCAGGATGATGCAGTCACAGGATCGGGGACAGGATGACACACAGACACCTCCGCGGTGGCCTGTGATGCCTCCTGTCCCTGCCCCTGCACTGCACCACTAGCATCAGTGGAATCCCCACCTCCAGACCCCGTCTCTGTCCCTTGCATGGCCTCCTCCTCCACCAAACCCCCCACCAACCTGGATGACTCCGTGCCATCTTCCTCCGTCGGGCCCTTTGGGGTCTCAACTGCCCCTTCTGCTGCCGAGGAGTCCAACTCCGACCTCCGCCTCTTGGACCTCCCCTCAGCAGCTGCGACCTGGGATGCGCACCGGACTCCCCAACGAGATGACAACCTGGGAGGGGAGCTGGGCCTTGCGTCTCCGGCTGGCAGTGCGATCCCTGCCGCTGTGCTCCACAGCATGAGCAGGCAAAGGTGAGCCAGACATCACATGAGTCACAGGGAGTGCACTAGACATACACACACGCCACCACACTTACATGCATGTGTACACCTCCACCAAGTGTCGCAGTGATGAGATCGGCATCCATGTCACATCTGGCAATCAGTCTTCTACATATCAGTCTTACATGCATCCATGTTGCATGACAGTTGCACACTTGTCAGATACACATACATGCATATGTACACAGTGCAGATACATGCAGCTGGAACCAACATCCATGTGTGACACCACAACCTTGACAACTGACTTACACAGTCATTCAAACATGTGTGCTCACACATCTGCATTTGGCCTGCATGCTTGCGCACAAATACACCATCCATGTGTCTCACACATGAAAGGACTCGCATGTGTCAGCCTCACGGCCCTGCACATACACATCCATACATGGCCCTACAAAACCACATGTGCAACCTGCACACTACTGGCACACCACCACACGCACAGCTTCCAATCAGTATGCATGTACACTTACCGCTCGACTCCAGACAGGTGTGCCTCTCAAGGACCTGGACGTGGAGCGCTGGGCATACGCGTTCCAGGACCCTCATTTGGTCTTCCGATAGGTGGCCCCGGCGCCCCTTAGCATCCGCTGCCTTCAAGAGGCGCCGGGCCTTGTTGAGGGTCCTGGACCTGAAGTCCTCCCAGCGCTTCTTTACATGATGGAATTTGCGGACTGCCACCCCCTCCACGTGGATGGCAGTCACGATGTCTGTCCAGATCCTGGTCCGTCCTTCCTTGTCGGCGCGCGACCTTCCGAAGAGGGCATCATACTGCCCCAGGACACCAACTTCGGTGGCAGTGAAGCTGGTGGCCCTCTGCCTCTCTGACAGGGGGTTGCCAGTGCCGCCAGATGGTGTAGTGCTGGACATGGCAACCCTAGAGGCAGGAGTGGGTGGGCAACTGGGTCCTGGGGCTGGGCTGTGGAGCGATGGAATCCCAGTCGGGAGTCTTCGGTTCCAGCAGGGGTGGTCACAGCAACAGCACCCCTGGCTGACGTGCAGGCAGCAAATAGCAGGGCACGTGAGCAGCAGGCAGTCAGGCAGCAGCAGATGGCAGGTGGGAGCGTGCTTGGGGTTCTGGGGGGCAGTAATTCGGCCTTCTGGGCAGGAGCGTGGTCTTCCGTGTGCTTACGCGTGGCCAGCTTGATACGGAGTGATTTAGCACGTGAAAATCTTGCACGTCAGCGTGTAATTCGAGGAAAGGCCCTTAGCGCGTAAGCGCGTCAGCACACGTACGCGATTTCATTGGACCAAAGGCCCTTAGCGCGTAAGCACGTCTGCGACGTGCGCGCGTGGGTGTTTCCCTGAACACAGGTGCATGTTACACATCCAAGAACTGCACGTCCGAGTGTCAGCTCGTGTAATTTGAGGATAGGGCCTTAGCGCATATACGCGGAAGTGACGTTGGACGTGTGGGCCGGTTTAGAAGGTACGTGTAGGACGTCATTTCCTTGTACGTGCTTTTCGTGGAGAGCGAGTGGGTGAATTCTGTACTTCTTGTCGGTTCACACGCGATTTACTTCACAGCGTTTCTAGTTCGTACTCCCTGTTACCTCTGACAGCTTTTTTCTGATTTTCTGTTGGGCCTGTTTCCTCAAACAACGTTCACTTCTTCTTTTGTCCTGTCTCCTCAGACAGCGTACAATTCTTCTTTTGGCGGGGGTGTTGCCAACGCGCACACGCGCGTCTTTTTCACGCTATTTTTCCAGGCAGACGGTGAGTCATGCACATATGTACCGACTGTGCTTGCCCCGTGTGTCGCGTACCCCTTCAGCGGTCATTGTAGGCTGCGTGTAACACGCGCACGCCTATTTTTGTGTTTCTGGGTGCCACAGCGTAGTGCGGGTTCATTTTTCCACGCACGTGGTCTACGAGGGGTTGCGTGCACGTTATTTTCTGGTTTTGGGGTGCCTGTGCGTTGCATCACCCGTCATCTTCCCCCAGGGGTCACATACAGGCTTGTTAGTGCACTAGGGTACGAATCCCATCTAGTACCCTACCCCTTTGACCCCCAATTGCCCAGGACAATAGTTCACTGCAACTCCCATATGCACAACAACATCAGTGCCATGGCTGGGAGGCGAGCAAGCGGTAAGGGAGGCAAAGGTGGCCGAGCTTCAACAGGTGGGCGTGGTGGGCGCGGTAGGGGACATGGCCGGGATTTGCAGAGTGCCCCTATCCCCCCATGTGTGGAGGACCAATCATGGACACCCATGCCCCCGCATGGTTGAGGGAAACGTGGCTGACACCATCCCAGCTCAGCCCTTGTTGGTCCGGCCCATTGTGGCACCTGACCTGGCACAGGAAGACTCCCAGGCTGACTTCCAGATAAGCAAGTCTAGGCCACGTGTGGCGGTGCAAGTTGGTGTCACCAGGCCACGTGGATCTGGGGCAGCTATGTCATCTGCTGCCCCGAGTAGGCAGGGTGGGGAGGCTGCAGGGGCAGCTGCAGCTCCATCCACCCCAGCTCTGACTCTCCCAGCCAGGACAGTGTCGGACCCGGTCCATCATACTGACAATCCCCCTGCCAACATCACACTCCAGCCAATGCCTGCACCAAGTCCTATTGTTAGTGGGCATTCGCACACTCCTACTACCCAGTCCACCGGTGCTCCTGCCCCTAGTGACCGGAGCGGTGTAAGCCACTCACGATCCCCACCACCTTCCAAAAGAAAGAGGAAGAGTGCTCGTCCACTACAGGCTGATACCCCAGACCTGGCTATGCAGTACGGCACGCCAAGGAAGCCTAGCTTCAATGATGCCAAACGTGATGCACTTGTGCAGTATGTGTCCGCACATAACCGCGAAATGTTGATAACTGCAGGGTGCAAGACCACACCTGCTCAACGTCAGGCACACTGGCAGACCGTCGCGGACATCATAAGTGGCCTTGCATTTGTGAGGCGCACAGCTGGTGATTGCTACAAGCACTGGAATTACCTTAAACGCAGGGCAAAGAAAAAGCTGGCCTCAAATCATGCCGCTACTCTGGTGACTGGAGGTGGGTCTCCACCAAAGGACATTGAACTCACTGTACATGAGTATGTTGCTGGGACCTACGTCACAGAGGAACAGATCCAAGGTGTGGGAGAACTGCCAGATTACGAGGCATTGTCCGGTGAGTGCACATGCATGTGTGTGTGATCCATGTGTATGTTGTGTGTGTGAGGGGTTCGGATTGAGTGCCAGGTGAGGGTGTGTGTGCCTGAGTGGTTTGAGTCACCCATGTGCTTCATCCAAAACATTCTGTGCCCCTGGATTTGGGTATTACAGTATCCCTTCTGCCCACAGAAGAAATTTTGCGCAACATCACGCCAGTTGCCCTTGAAGTGGCATCTTGCAACAACATTGTTCCGTATTTTTCAGTGTTCATTCAGGCTGATTGTTTCAATTCCCCCACTTTTACTACGCATTTCTCAGCCCTATTGTCAAACAATATGTGACATGCCTATGTTACATGCAATCTGTGTGATGGCATATGTCATGTATGTGGATTGGACATGCCACTCACAGGCCAATGTGTGATGGCACTGCTAGCCAGCATGCAGCTAATGTGTTGCTCTTCCATCTTGGTGTCATCAGTGTCTGCCATTTGCCTCCCCTTCAAACTCAGTGACAGTGCATGCATGGGAGGGTTATAGTCATGTGGGACATGTGTCAATCAAGTACTGGTTCTGTAGCTTGTCAGGCCTAATTGTGTGCCATGGTGCTAATGCCTGTGTCCATTTTATGTCTTTCATGTTTTTGCAGGGGATGACGCACTTGATGCTGTTGAGGTTGAGGAGATGGTGCAGACCCAGGAGGGATCTCAGGCACGACTGGGCACCAGTGGGGGACGTGGCGTGGTGGTGGGTGAGAACCCACTCTTGCTGCAGACCATTCTCTCCAGGGGTGTCTCTGGGTGCACCTCCCCAGACCTCTATTCAGGTGTTGATTCGGATGATGAGACCTATCTGGCGTCGCAGGTAAGTGTTTCTGGCAGGGATTCTGTTCTGTCCAACCCACCTTCAGCAGGGGTAGAACCCTCTATGGGGATGTCAGTGTTGGTAGGTCCGCCTTTGGTGGTTACGGATGCAGGGTCACACTCAGCAACATCTGATCCTGTTCCTGGGCCAGCAGATCAGAGGGGGAATGCAGTCCTGCAGCCTCAGGCAGTGCCGGCACAGCAAGGCGCAGTTCGCCTTGCCCCAGACAGGTGTGGTGCCCGCCAACGCGGTGGCCGTATGCCACCAGGCAATACCGCATGGGAGCAATCCATATACGGTATGGCAAAACAACAGGCAGCATCATCTGAGATGATGGCTCAAGCAATGGAGAGGGTGGCCACTTCCATTGTCCCCCCTGAAAGGCAGATGGAGCAACTACAGCAGGCAACAAACTCCATTTGCCAATCACTCAGGGAGGACATGTTGGCGTCCAACAGGGACAGACGGGAGGCACTGGAGACTCTGCGGGAAGCCATTTCTATAGAGCCCCAGGGCCACAGGGAAGCCCTGAGGGTAGAATTCCATCACCTCAAGGAGACTCTTGTTGACCTTGAGGCTTCCACTAACTTGAGGACAGAACAGCAGCTGGAGCGGGTCACACGTACGCTCTCAGCTGAGATGCAGGCAACTTGGGAGGAGGTGCAGGTGGTGCATGGGGATCTCCGCACTATAATCCTCCAGAACAAGACCTTCCACGCCTGCATGCTTGCTGCCATGGAGGACCAGACTAGGGCTTTGCGTGGGCTGCCTCCCATAGCACCACCACCTCCTGTGGCGGCAGCACAGGGTGATGAGAGCGACCACAGCGATTCTGATTCTCTGTCATGATGCCTACCTCCAAGGAGCCAGGTCCGACCCAGCAACCCCAGAGGCAGGCATCATTTCCCCCAGGGAAGTGCCAGCGGGCCCAAGCTGGGGCCCTTTGGACACAGTCCTGGCACCTTAGGCGCCAGGCTCATGTTGGACCCCTGTCCTGGCGCCTTAGGCGCCAGGCTCATAAAGCTAGACATGTGTTCAAGTGTTTTAATGTGCACTTACCTGATGCAGACCATGCTGCTACATCCAGGCCCTCTTGAGGCCTGAATGGAACTACTTTACCTGTTGGACTACTTTCCACCTGGGTGTGGTTGGGGAAGGATACATACCTGATCGGTGGAAGGATACATACCTGGAACTTCTTCCAAAGCTATTTAAACCACGCCCGATCAGCAACTCACGCTTCGCGTTGTTCTGCTCCTCGCAGCTGGACGCTCACCGTGTCAGCTCCTGCATCTGGACTCCAGCCATGCCTGTCAGCATCCTGGGTTGCCTGCAAAGGGAGATAAGAGAGAATTGGAGAGAAAGAAGACCTTACCTGCTAAAGCTGCATCACGGAGACATCACACTGACGATCCTGAAAGGGAAGACATCATTTTAAAAGCATTTCGCTTCGATCGCTGCAGCGCTGCATTTCACTCACCTTTCCTGGGCGCCTCCATCTTCAGCAGCGATCATCCGGATCCGCACCCACTTCCCAGAGCCTAGAGAGAAAGACAGGAAAACAAGGTGAGAGAAGGAAGGGAAATAGGAAAAGCTCAGTTTCCTTCTAAGACTTACCTGTTGGGTCATTTCCATTTCATTTCGGGTCCTGCCGCTTCCTGGCATTCCGGACCCCGGCCCCTATGGGGAAAAAAGACAAAGACATTGAATGAGCGAAAGCAAAGACATTACCTGAACGCTCATCCAGAACTTACCTGTCATTTACTGGAACTGCACGTTTCACTTCGGGTCGGCGCCATATCTCCGGCATTCCGAACCCCAGCCCCTAAGGGGATAAAGACATAAGCATTAGCGCTTGCTGCAATAAGACAATGAACATTATTATTAAGCTTGAACTTTTGAACTTGCAACAGAACTCTTACAGCGCCTCACCTGAATAGTCAAACTTATTTTGAACTCCCATCAAACCTCAATCCAGTGAAGTAACTGGGTTTCAACGCGCCCCTGCATCAGAAGCTGTCAAAACGCGACCCTGGACACTGTGGAAAAGATGGAGGCTTACTTAGGCACCTTGCGGTCCTTACCGTTCTAGTCTTTTTCGTCCTTTTCCTTTAAAAGGTAGCCACGCCCACAACGCTGTGCGTTGCAACTCGCATTGTCAGCCTTTCGCTAACTTCGCCTGCAGTGCCGCTCTTTGAGCTCGGTCCTTTGATACTTTTCTACCTAGTACTCAGCCCGCTTCGGCTTTCCCTGTTTCTCGGCTCTTTCCTTTTGTACGGGGTTCTGTACTGTTAAACCATCCTTCGTGCCCCTCCGCTACTTCTCTCCGGCTTCCGCTACTTCTCTCCCGCTTGCTCTCTCTCTCGCTTCCGCTAGATACCTCACTCTTGTGCATACGCTTTCGCTCCGCTTGCTCTCTCTCTCGCTTTCGCTAGATTCTTTACTCTTGTTCATTCGCTGTCGCTCCCGCTTGCTCTCTCTCTCGCTTTCGCTAGATTCTTTACTCTTGTTCATTCGCTGTCGCTCCCGCTTGCTCTCTCTCTCGCTTTCGCTAGATTCTTTACTCTTGTTCACCCGCTTTTGCTCCCGCTCGCTCTCCCTGCTATTTCTCTCTCTCTCCCGCTTCTGTTCAGGCTCTCATTCTCCTCTCTCTCTCGCTCTCCTGTACCAGCTCTCTCTCTCTCCCTCTCTCACTCTTACCTGCATTATAGCCTTACCATCCCTCCTGACTGCTCGTGTACAGCCTCCGCTTTGCCTTCCTTGGATCGCAGTGGACTCTCTTCCAATCCTTTTCGACATCAGCCCTCCACTTCCGACACACTCCCTGCCAGCAAGGACTCGCCATCTAACAGGGTTTTTTCTGCCGTCACTGGCTTTTTCCCTGACTTTACGGGACTGGCTCCCCTGGGTCCACCTGACAGCTTGTTCCTACCACTGTCAGGGTGGCCTCAAGCGGAGCTCGTCCCTATCTCTACGAGCGCAAGAAGGACAAAAAGGGAAGGAAGAGCACCAAGGCGGACGAAGACCCGCAGGAGATCAAGAAGGAGGGGAGAAGAAGACCAAAGACATCTACCAAGGAGGATTCCTCTAAGGAGTCAGGTGAGGAGCCTTCGGGGGTGGTAGTATCCGATTCTGACAGTTTGCAACGCCCACAAGTCAACATGGCCTCCCTAGAACAGATCCAGGAGATGGTAGCTGGTATCCAAGGCCTTCAGACTGAAGTACAGAATCTCCGAATCGAAAATGTCAGTCTACGACAACAGATTGCAGTACGAGATGACACTCGGGGTGACTTGCCTCCACAGTCATTCTCTTTTGGAAAATATGATGGCAATCCAAAGCATTTGAAGGAATTCCTGGATGCTTGCATGGTCTATTTCACTTTTAGACCGAAGGCCTACGAACTAGACAGGTCCAAGGTTGGTTTCCTTGTTGCTAATCTCGTCGGAAACGCCTTGGCTTGGGCCACCCCGTTGATATCCCAATCCGATTCAGCAGTCAACGATTATTCCCTGTTTACCCAACAGATGAGAGCCAGATTCGACAGACCTGAAGTTCAGTTTTACTCTTATGAAGCCCTCTTGGACATTCATCAAGGGAATCAAGATGTTCAAACTTTTGCTTCTGCTTTCATCAGACTGGCAAAGGATGCAGGATGGCCTGACTCTGCTCAACAAACCCTCTTTCGCCGGGGACTCCATGACGATCTCAAAGATGAGCTAGCCAGAGTGGCTCGTCCGACCTCCTTCCAAGGACTAGTGACTTTGACTCTTCAGCTGGAATACCGACTTCAAGAGCGAAGACAAGAAAAGAGGAGGTTCCGAAACCTTCCTTCTGCCTGTACTACTCCAGTTCCTCTTCCTAATCGGAGCCAGACTGAAGAACCAATGCAGATCGGAACTACTAGAGGCCCCCTGACTCCAGAGGAGAGAAAGAGACGTAGAGATCTGGGTCTCTGCATGTACTGTGGATCTTCTAAGCATTTTCTCCGGAACTGCCCCGAAGTACCTCCAAGACGTTCGGGAAACGCTTCTCCTCGGTCTTGAGCAGGGATAAGAACCGGGCAGAGACGATCAATCCCTGCAACCTTACATGTCAGAAGGCTATAGAAGATGATAACAGATTGTTGGTGTTCACCATTCATCTCACTTTCGAGTCCAATCCCACCGTTGAGGTCTTGGCTATGTTGGACTGTGGTGCTGCGGGTAATTTCATCGATGTCCAGTGGGCTCAAGATCAGGGGGTGCCTTTTCTACAAAAGAGCTGTTCCTTACCCGTAGAAGGAGTGGATGGAACTCCACTCTCCTCCGGGCCCATTGTACAAGAAACCATACCCGCTACTATGCTTCTTTTTCAACACCAGGAACAGATTGTTTTCGATGTGATAAGAGCCGCACACTTCCCAATAATACTGGGTATACCATGGCTACGTAGGCATAATCCTACTATAGACTGGTCAGCCAATACTATATGCTTTTCATCTTCTTTCTGTACTTCTTCCAGCCTTCTCCAGACCAATCCGGTTCCTGGTAAGGGAATCCCTACTCCTAAGTCCGCCTCAGTGGTGCAGATGGTGCCGCTCTGCTACCAACAATACGCCAAACTTTTTGAAGACGAACTACCACGCTCTTTACCTCCTCATCGGCCTGAAGACTGCTCCATTGAGTTAAAACCGGGTGCTTCCGTTCCTTTTGGCCGAATGTATCCCATGTCTCTCCCAAAAAGAAGGGCCCTTAAGGAATATCTGGACGCAAACCTTCAGAATGGTCTCATCAGAGAGTCACACTCCTCTGCCGGAGCATCTATGTTCTTTGTACCCAAGAAAGGGACCTCCGAATTGAGACTGTGTATTGATTATCGAGGTTTGAACTGTATGACTATAAGAGACAGATATCCCATGCCTCTTATAAAGGAAGTACTGGAAGCAGTTGAAGGGGCTAGCATTTTTACCAAACTCGACCTTCGAGGTGCCTATCATTTGTTGAGAATCAAGGAGGGAGATGAGTGGAAAACCACCTTCAGAACTCCTCTGGGACACTTTGAATATCGAGTGATGCCCTTCGGACTGGTAAACGCCCCGGCGGTTTTCCAATGGTTTGTGGACAAGATATTCTAAGACCTGCTATACTCTTTTGTAGTAGTCTATCTTGACGACATTCTTGTCTTCTCTTCTTCTCCGGCCGAACACCACAGACACGTTGAGCAGGTGTTAAGAAGACTACAAGAGAATCATTTATTGTTAAAGCCAGAAAAGTGCATCTTCGAATCCTCGTCTGTTCCCTACCTAGGCTTTATTCTCTCCAAAGAAGGAGTTCAGATGGATCCCGAGAAGGTGAAGGCGGTACTTCTATGGCCGACTCCCAGCAGCCCTAAGGATATACAAAGGTTCTTGGGTCTCTCAAATTTTTACAGACGCTTTATCCCAAATTTTTCGTAGATCGTGCTACCCATTACCAATCTACTAAAGAAGGGTCAAGAATTTTTATGGGACTCGAAGGCAGAGCAAGCTTTCCAGGTACTCAAAGAAGCCTTCACCACTGCGCCCATCCTCATTCAACCCAATCAGTCCCTTCCTTTTGTGGTTGAAACGGACGCCTCTGGAGGTGCCATAGGAGCAGCCTTATTACAGTCTGGTAAGGATGGTATCGAACACCCGGTGGCGTACTACTCCCGGACACTCACCCCGAGTGAAATAAACTACTCGGTATTGGAACGGGAATTGTTGGCCATCCGCCAGGCTTGTGTCGAGTGGAGACATCTGTTACAGGGGGCTGCCCATCCATTTCTGGCGAGAACGGATCATAGGAACCTCAAGGTACTCCAACAAATGGAGTGTCGTAATTCCAGACATGCCCGGTGGGCATATTTCTTCTCCCAATTTGACTTTGACATCACGTATCTTCCGGGGAAGGAGAACGTGTTGGCTGATGCCTTATCCCGGAGCCTAGGAGAAGAATGTCCAGTAGAAGGACACAAACCTGAAGAGATTCTTTCGGGGAAAAGGATATTAGGGGCGGTCAATTCATTTCTACAAGAGGTTGAACGTACAACTAGTTCTACCCAGATACCCAACGACCGTCTGTCTTCTTTGGAGAAAAGATGGACAGTGTATTTCTACAAGGACACCCTGTTCCTTCCGTCTAAAGAGCTTCAAATTCAAGCTATGTCTTGGTGTCACGATCTACCCTCTGCTGGCCACAAGGGGCAAGGAGCCACGACCAATTTGGTATCAAGGTATTTCTGGTGGCCCACTTTAGCCAAGGATGTAAAGGCTTATGTAGCCGCATGTCCTATTTGCGCCTCCAGTAAGCCCTCTACGCATCGCCCTTTGGGTCTCCTTCAACAAGGACCTTTACCAGCACGTCCTTGGGAACACATTTCTACTGATTTTATTGTGAATCTTCCTCTCTCTATGGGTTCTACCGCCATCATGGTTACAGTAGATTCCCTGAGTAAGATGGCACACTTTTCTCCTCTACCTGGCCTACCATCGGCTCCAGAAGTAGCTGAGGTTTTTCTGAGAGATGTGGTTAGGCTTCACGGTCTACCCCAAACTATTGTTTCCGACAGAGGCTCTCAATTCACTTCTCGTTTCTGGTCTACACTGTGCAAGACTCTGGGAATCAGTAGGGCTCTCTCTTCTGGTTATCACCCCCAAAGCAACGGACAAACTGAGCGTCTGAACTCCACTTTAGAACAGTACCTTCGTTGTTTCTGTGGTCAAGAACAGGAGAATTGGAAATCTTTTCTCTCCACGGCGGAATTCGCCTACAATAATACAGTACACTCTTCCCTAGGAACCAGTCCATTCTTTTTCTCCTATGGCTTTCATCCCATGCATATCCTCTTGGTCGGAATACCATCGACTGCTGTCCCTGCGGTTGACCAAAGGCTTAGTGAACTAAGACGTATACAAGGGGAGGCTAAGAAGAACTTGGAGACCAGCAGGGAGCTCCACAAGAGGTACGCTGACAGGAAAAGATCTCAAAACCCCAAATGGACTGTTGGCACAAAGGTTTGGTTGTCCACAAAATTCTTGCCACGCTGGCTACACCCAGGGAAGTTTTCTGCCAGATTCATTGGGCCTTTCCCCATTTCCGCACAGATCAATCCGGTGGCCTTTCGCCTGAAACCTCCTCACAGTATGAAGCGCATCCATCCTGTGTTCCACTCGTCCCTTCTCAAGGCCTGTCTATCAGATCCGCATGGTCGGACAGTGCCATGCTCATCAATTCCCGATAATCCAGTACCTGAGGAATACGAGGTGGAGAGGCTGGTGGATTCTCGCTACAGACATGGTACAGTTCAGTACCTGGTACATTGGAAGGGATACTCCACTGCAGAGCGTACCTGGGAACCTAGAAGCCACATCCATGCCCCTCGCTTGGTACGTCTTTTTCACCACCTTCATCCAGGTAAGCCCGGGGAACCCCAGATGAGAAGGGGGCATACTGTCACAACGCGACCCTGGACACTGTGGAAAAGATGGAGGCTTACTTAGGCACCTTGCGGTCCTTACCGTTCAAGTCTTTTTGGTCCTTTTCCTTTAAAAGGTAGCCACGCCCACAACGCTGTGCGTTGCAACTCGCATTGTCAGCCTTTCGCTAACTTCGCCTGCAGTGCCGCTCTTTGAGCTCGGTCCTTTGATACTTTTCTACCTAGTACTCAGCCCGCTTTGGCTTTCCCTGTTTCTCGGCTCTTTCCTTTTGTACGGGGTTCTGTACTGTTAAGCCATCCTTCGTGCCCCTCCGCTACTTCTCTCCGGCTTCCGCTACTTCTCTCCCGCTTGCTCTCTCTCTCGCTTCCGCTAGATACCTCACTCTTGTGCATACGCTTTCGCTCCGCTTGCTCTCTCTCTCGCTTTCGCTAGATTCTTTACTCTTGTTCATTCGCTGTCGCTCCCGCTTGCTCTCTCTCTCACTTTCGCTAGATTCTTTACTCTTGTTCATTCGCTGTCGCTCCCGCTTGCTCTCTCTCTCGCTATCGCTAGATTCTTTACTCTTGTTCACCCGCTTTTGCTCCCGCTCGCTCTCCCTGCTATTTCTCTCTCTCTCCCGCTTCTGTTCACGCTCTCATTCTCCTCTCTCTCTCGCTCTCCTGTACCAGCTCTCTCTCTCTCCCTCTCTCACTCTTACCTGCATTATAGCCTTACCATCCCTCCTGACTGCTCGTGTACAGCCTCCACTTTGCCTTCCTTGGATCGCAGTGGACTCTCTTCCAATCCTTTTCGACATCAGCCCTCCACTTCCGACACACTCCCTGCCAGCAAGGACTCGCCATCTAACAGGGTTTTTTCTGCCGTCACTGGCTTTTTCCCTGACGTTACGGGACTGGCTCCCCTGGGTCCACCTGACAGCTTGTTCCTACCACTGTCAGGGTGGCCTCAAGCAGAGCTCGTCCCTATCTCTACGAGCGCAAGAAGGACAAAAAGGGAAGGAAGAGCACCAAGACGGACGAAGACCCGCAGGAGATCAAGAAGGAGGGGAGAAGAAGACCAAAGACATCTACCAAGGAGGATTCCTCTAAGGAGTCAGGTGAGGAGCCTTCGGGGGTGGTAGTATCCGATTCTGACAGAAGGAGGATGGAGAACTCATCCTTCCAGACCCTAAGGTGAGACTTCATGGGGAATCGTGGAAGGGTATCGTGGAGGGTTGGAAGGGAGTGGGAGGCTTGAGCATTATTCCGTCAGTAGGTAATACTCCCTTTTCACGCACAGGGGAATATTCCTGCGAGCCAGAAAAGCCAGAGTAGAGGGGCCCTTCCTGTCCATCTTCAGAGTCATGCGCTTCACCATTGAAGAAGCATCAGCACTCGAAGCCAGACCTGCGCCTCCGTGGGAATCAGGTGAGCGTGACATTCTCTCACGATAGCGTAGCCGTGCAGGCCATGAGCCCATGGAGGTGTTTTTTTTCCCAACATCCACACAGGTGGCTGTTGGTGTGCACCCTGTCCTCGGACCTCCTGGGTGGCCTCCCCCACTCCCCCTGCCCCCCACATGGCCATTTTTGATTTTTGATTTTTGATTTTTTGTTACATTGTGTTGCCTTGTGTGGCTCCCGTGGGCATCCACTGTATTCCGGCTGGGCACATGCAGGCTTGTCCTGAGTTTGGGTTAGATGCTTGGGTTTGTGAGACAAAAACCCCTCCTGCTTCCCTTTTCCATGGGCTTGCAAAGGGTGTGCCCAAGTGACAGTGACTTACACAGTGACGTTGGACTCCCATGAGCTGTGTGGGCAGTCTGTAGTCAATACTGTGTAGACATTCCTTGTGTATATTGTTGTTGTATTGTACACTGCATGTTGTAATTATGTATGCTTCTGCTTCCATGTCTCCCTCTAAATTTGCAGGTTCATTCCTCATGTCTTCACAAGGCCGTCTACTTTGGAGATGGAGTTCATGTTGTATGCAGTACACAGACAAGTTTTGAAACCTGCAAGACTACAGTTGGAAGGGGGCGATGTGGTGGCACATTAAGGCTGTAAGACTACGACTACTTTAATTTAGTACTGTCATGTTTTAGTTATGTTTGAGCTTGTGGAGCTGCATTGTATTGTTGGTAAGTATTTGGTCATGTGTGTTGTTAGTTCAACATTACTGGGAGCATATTGTGTGTGGCCAGTTTCCATAAGGGACACTGTACTTTGTGACACTTGTGTCAGGTTTTTGGGATTGCTTTGTTTGCTCTCACATAGCATGACATGCCATGGTGTGTTGGGTGGTGGTGCTGGGGAGGGGTTGGGTGACATGGCACTGTTCTCATGTTGTATTTTGCAAGGGGGTAATGCATTTAACAGAATATGTGTCTTTTGATGACACAGCATTGGTGGTGTTTCTGTAGGTAGGGATGCACACATTGTGACACTTCCAGGTGACCAATCTCAGGCTGGTATGGTTGTGACAGTTGACTGTCCCTTGTGCCATCATCGATTGTCAGCTGGTATGTGGCAGGGCTGTGTGCACTCCACAGGGGTGTGATTCTAAGTGAAGTAATTAGCCACCAGCTGCGTTCGGGCTGCCTCACCCTGTGCCCTTTCCCCTCCCATGTGCAGCGGGCGTGCATGTGGTTGGGGATGTGGGGGCACCACCATGTCCACCGGCAGGCCCCGGCGTGTTGCAACATTGTGCAGGACATGCTGCCACTATGATCCTGCACACTACTGGGGGAGCGTATAACAGCTGCCCGCCAGAACAGTCAAGGGAGCGAAAGCGTGACTTGAGCACTCTGAATGTGCGCTCCACTATGCCCCGGGTTGCAATATGGGCTGTGTTGTATCTTACCTCAGGTGGCGTGGTGGGGTTCCGAATTGGCGTCATCATGTGGGTGCTCAGAGGGTAGGCACTGTCCCCTGGGGAGGTAGTGATGGGTATCATTAGTAGGGTTGTGACATTACTCAGTATCTGGCATGCATGCATGTGCTGTGGCATTTATACTCACCAAGCAGCCATGTATCGCCATGCCGCCCAGCTTCTAGGTCCCGGTTTAGGGTTGACATTCTGTAAATGAAACTGTCGTGGGTGGACCCTGGATAGTTGGCATATACTGAGGTGATGATTCCCTTGGCATCACATACTACCTGCACGTTGATGGAATGCCAGTGCTTGCGGTTTCTATAGATGTGCTCTGATGCCCTGGGGGGACGTAGAGCCACATGGGTGCAATCAATGGCACCTAGGACTTTGGGGAATTGTGCCACCCCATAGAAATCCTGGACGGCAGCCTGCCTTTCTGCAGGTGTTCTGGGCAGGACTGATGGGCGTGCAGTTATGATGGCCAAGACCTGGTGTAGGCAGCGTGACTGCGTGGCCTGTAACACCCCCCCACTATGGCACTTGTCCACTGAAATGATCCGGTGGCCAAAAAGTGCAGTACATTGAGGACCTTCTCCAGGGGGCTGAGTGCTTGGGAGCAGAGGGTGAGTGATGTGAGGTCATCCTCCCACTCACTGACCAGGTCGAGTATTATGTGAGGTGGAAACCTGTACCTCCAATACACCTGATCATCAGACATCCCAAAAAGGCTGGTTCTGGGTGTGAAAATTCTGGGCCTGACTATCCTCCTCCTCCTCCTGCGGTATCCCATGGCCACTGCTGCTAAGAAAGGTATGTTCATCCGGGCGTCTGAGCTTGCTTGTTGTTTGCGTGCACTTTTATGCTGCGCGGGTCCACGTACGCCTGCTTCCTGCTGGAGTACGTGTTTCCGGATTAGCGCGTCTTTTTTGGCGCGTGCCTGTGGGAGTTCCACGCATTTGCCTCCTGTACTTCCCCGCCCACCCCAGTAATACACGTAACCTGCTCGCCCAGGCCCAATCGCATGTGAAACTTCCCGTGCACCCCTGAAATACACGCTATTTTTGACACAGCAGGTATCCGTGTTTGTCGCGTACCCCTTTGCACATCATTTGTCCTAGAGGGCCACAGTATGGGACATTCATCAGAGCTGTATGTACGTGCTTTTTGTTAGCGCACATTTTCTTAATGCGCAGGGACGCTACCGCCTGCCTTCGTGTGGCGGACATGTGTTGATGTACATAGTTGACTTTTGGTTTGTGTCATGAGATCGCCATTTCACTGCTGGGGGTGGGGGTGCAAGGGGACATGAGTGGGACATGAGTGGGGGCCTGCTGGCAGGTGCCCTGCACTGCTGGGGGGTGGCGCTGCAAGGGGACATGAGTGGGAAATGAGTGGGGGCCTGCTGGCAGGTGCCCTGCACTGCTGGGGGGTGGTGGTGCTGGGGGACATGAGTGGGGGCCTGCTGGCAGGTGCCCTGCATTGCTGGGGGGGTGGGGGTGCTGGGGGACATGAGTGGGGGCCTGTTGGCAGGTGCCCTGCACTGCTGGGGGGTGGGGGTGCAAGGGGACATGAGTGGGGCATGAGTGGGGGCTGGCTGGCAGGTGCCCTGCACTGCTGGGGGGTGGGGGTGCAAGGGGACATTTGTGGGACATGAGTGGGGGCCTGCTGGCCGGTGCCCCTGACTGCTGGGGGTGGGGGTGCTGGCGGACATGAGTGGGGGCCTGCTGGCAGGTGCCCTGCACTGCTGGGGGGTGGGGGTGCAAGGGGACATTTGTGGGACATGAGTGGGGGCCTGCTGGCAGGTGCCCCTGACTGCTGGGGGGTGGGGGTGCTGGCGGACATGAGTGGGGGCCTGCTGGCAGGTGCCCTGCACTGCTGGGGTGTGGGGGTGTTGGGGGACATGTGTGGGACATGAGTGGGGGCCTGCTGGCAGGTGCCCCTGACTGCTGGGGGTAGGGGTGATCGGGGACATGAGTGGGGGCCTGCTGCCAGGTGCCCTGCACTGCTGGGGGGTGGGGGTGCTGGGGGACATGAGTGGGGGCCTGCAGGCAGGTGCCCTGCACGGCTGGGGGGTGGGGGTGCAAGGGGACATGAGTGGGGGCCTGCTGGCAGGTGCCCTGCACTGCCGGGGGGTGGGGATGCAAGGGGACATGTGTGGGATATGAGTGGGGGCCTGCTGGCAGGTGCCCCTGACTGCTGGGGGGTGGGGGGGTGGGGGTGCTGAGGGACATGAGTGGGGGCCTGCTGGCAGGTGCCCTGCACTGCTGGGGGGTGGGGGTGCTGGGGGACATGAGTGGGGGCCTGCTGGTAGGTGCCCTGCACTGCTGGGGGGTGGGGGTGCAAGGGGACATGAGTGGGACATGAGTGGGGGCCTGCTGGCAGGTGCCCTGCACTGCTGGGTGGTGGGGGTGCAAGGGGACATGAGTGGGACATGAGTGGGGGCCTGCTGGCAGGTGCCCTGAACTGCTGGGGGAGGTGGTGCTGGGGGACATGAGTGGGGGCCTGCTGGCAGGTGCCCTGCACTGCTGGGGGGTGGGGGTGCAAGGGGACATGAGTGGGACATGAGTGGGGGCCTGCTGGCAGGTGCCCTCCACTGCTGGGGGGTGGGGGTGCTGGGGGACATGAGTGTGGGCCTGCTGGCAGGTGCCCTGCACTGCTGGGGGGTGGGGGTGCTGGGGAACATGTGTGGGACATGAGTGGGGGCCTGCTGGCAGGTGCCCTGCACTGCTGGGGGCTGGGGGTGCAAGGAGACTTGAGTGGGGCATGAGTGGGGGCCTGCTGGCAGGTGCCTCTCACTGCTGGGGGGTGGGGGTGCTAGGGACATGTGTGGGACATGAGTGGGGGTCTGCTGGCAGGTGCCCTGCTCTTCTGGGGGTGCAAGGGGACATGTGTGGGACATGAGTGGGGGCCTGCTGGTAGGTGCCCCTGACTGCTGGGGGGGTGGGGCGCTGGGGGACATGAGTGGGGGCCTGCTGGCAGGTGCCCTGCACTGCTGGGGGGTGGGGGTACAGGGGGACATGCGTTGGTGATCAGTAGTGCAAGCTGACATGTGGCTTGCCTGGGGGGCATGCCCATGGTGGATGGGCTGCCTGCAGGACATGACCAGGGGTGCAGGGTAGTCCCCTGTGGTGTGGGCTGCCTGCAGGGGCCGTGGAGGGTGTAGAGCGAACACCTGGGAGGAGCCACACTGCCAATTGACATGTAGGACTCCACGGCACCCCCGAAATACACGTACCCTGCTGAAATCGCATGTGAGACTTCCCACGAACCCCAGATTTACACGTACCCAGGCCAATCGCGTATGAAACTTCATGCAAACCCCAGGAATACACGCACCCCACGCACACAGGGCCTATCACGTGTGAAACTTCCCGCGCACCCCCGAAATACACGCAAACGCTATTTTTGACACAGCGGGTGTCAGTGTTTGTCGCGTACCCCTTTGCACGTCATTTGTCCTAGAGGGCCACTGTATGGGACATTCATCAGAGCTGTATATACATGCTTTTTGTTAGCGCACATTTTGGCGCACATTTTTTTCATGCGCAGGGACGCTACCGCCTGCCTTCGTGTGGCGGACGTGTTTAGGCCTGTGCGCGTCTTCACTGGTGCGCTGGTTTGCCCTATTCTATTCCATGAATACGTGTTGTAGGCGAGCGTGTGGGCGTTCCGCGCACTTGCCTCCTGTACTTCCCCGTGACGCCCACATTTTCACGTGTTGTTCCCCATTCTGCGTGTCATGCCCCGTGTTACGCCTACTTTTGTTATGTGCGCCGTGCTATGTGCGCTTTCGCTGTGGCCGTAGCGCACACCGTTAGATGACCTGTGCACCGGCGTGCGCCACGCAGATTTTCAGCGCACATCCCAGATTTTGCTCGCGCACGGACTTCCATGAATCGATGTGCACGGGTTTTGCTGCGATTTTCGCACTTGCACAGCGCTTCGCACGGTTTCGCACGCTTGCGCGGGAATTTTCAGCGCACATTAATTTCATGAATCGGCCTCTGAATCCTTATATGTGGCTGAGATTTTGAACATGTTATCTTTATTGGCTGGGGAAGGGTTATTTCTTCGGGAAGTTTTACATTTTCTTTGTTCGTTTCTAGGGGCTTTCAGTTTCGCGGTGAACCATGAATTTAGGTGTGCTTTGGGTTTGCTTTTTCGCATTTTTAGGGGGGCGATGTTGTCTAGCGCCATGGTCAAGGTATTGTTGTAAAGGTCCACCAAATCTAATGGGTCAGAAGAGCAAATGGGGGCTCAAGTAAAGATCAGAGGAGAGGCAGAAGTCTGTCTGCAGTAATATTCTTTTTTATTTCTGGTGGGCATAGGTGGGGCAATGAGGTGGTCAGTGTTAGGCGGGATACAGTCTTGAAGTTTAAATGAGAGGAGGGAGTGATCCGTCCAAGGTTGGGGTTCAATGGAAGTGATGGTTGTGCTACAGTTAATGTCGGCTATCCAATAGAGGATTCTACCTTTGTTGTAAGTGAGTAGAAGGACTCTTTGAGTGAGGCCAAGCTCCACTAAGGTGTGGGGAATGGATGTAGCCTGGATATCAGTCGGTTCATTGAAGCCTGGATTAAGGTCACCTAGAATGAGGATTTGTGAGGAAGGTTTCATATTGGTGAAGAGGAGTGCATTAATTTCTTCCTTAAACGCTCCCAATGGTCCGGGAGGTCTGTAAATTAGATGCATTGTCATGGTTCTGGAGTTTGTGAGGGGGAGTTTTACAGTAAGTAGTTTGCAGGAGTTGGTAGTGGTGTGTGAAGACAGCTCTCAGTCGCAGTGAGGTTTCGGCTATGAATGCCACTCCACCTCCTCTGGGGGAGTCTCTGTCAGTTCTAAGGACTGTATAATGAATTGGGGTCGCTAGAAGGAGGGATGGACCGGCTGCTGCGTGTAACCAAGTCTCGGTTATAGCGAGGAAGTCCTGATTCTTTTCTAGGATAAGGTCAGCAATGTCCACTGCATGGGCATTGATCAAGGCCCCTAGGATATTAGGGTTGTTGTTGGGAGCAGAGAGTAAAGGTGTGGCCGCAGCCAGTCTAGACTTTTTCAGGAGTTTAGGTTTTGTTTTGGGTGTGTGAGGAGGAGAGTTGTTTGTGGACAATGGGACAGATGGTAACTGGGGTGGCATCGAGTAAGATTTACCAAGTCTGTTACCAAGCCTTAGATTTCGGGTTGTAGAAGGGCATGGTTGATTGGGCATCAGAACGGTGTGTGTCTTGGAAGGAGTACTAGAAGTCTTAGTAGGCTGAGGTCTGTCCTGTGGCAGGACCTGCGTTGCCAGTAGGTAATTGTTAGAGGCAGTTACTGTAGTCATTGCGTGGGTTCTGGTCAGTGGTGTGGTGTGCGACGGCTTCAAGGGTGGCAGGAAAGAGGTTGGTTTGATCCGCATGGGCAGGATCAACGGTGGCAGGAAGTGGTGGGTGAGATATGGTGATCAAGATTAAGATGCTTGGCCATGGTAGTATGCCTCCAGGGCGTGCAAGAATGGGAATTACTGGTGGAAGGTAGGGTTGAAGGTTGGCGGGCGCATCCAAAATATATATGCATTTATTAAAGGCCCTTTAAGTTAAACACAAAGTAATTATTCAGCAGTAATAACAAAACCAATACAACACTAATATAGCAAACATATATACAGTAACCAATGGTCTAAAGGAATAGTACACAGTATTGATCCACAGCCTCCAAAGAAAGGGGTCATACAGTGCAAATGTCATTTAGGCAGTCCTTCACAATTCCAACCCTAACTAAGAGGCAGTCTAGTCCCTAAGATGAGTGCAGCCTTGAGCTCAAAAGTACTTTCGGTGCTGGCGCATGCAATCGTGCGGTTATGTCAAACTGTGGTCTATTCAAGGGGCTGTGGCGACTCAGGAAGGTGGGTGAGGCAATGAAGAATAAGTTCCCACTATTCGAGGAGTCTCCCCAAGAGGGCAGAATAGGATCCAAGCATTGGGAAACGCTTGGTAGCACAGGCTACCTCGATAAAGAAGAATGGCCCTCAGGGGACACTTGTGCGTAAAAATGGATGCATGTGCCAGGGGCCACTGGTAAGGGTTGCAAGTACTCACTGACCCTTGGCGGACTCCGGACCAAACTTCAGCAGTCAAGTCTACTTCGGTCGCAGGTTCAAATCCTGCAGTTGCGCGGCTTTGCGACTTTCAGGGGCTGCGTTCCAGGGATGATTCTGTGGCGGGACACTGGCGATTTCTCCGCTCCTGATTAAGTGATAAGGCCAATTCTGCTGCAGCAAATCTGAGGGCACAGGGGGGCACAGCCGCAAGGCACCCACGAAGTTCGTCACCACAGCTAGGCAACACAGTGACCGCGTATGCTTGGGTTCAGGCGGACTCTCCTAAATCCAGACCTAGGAATCCTAGGTGTACAAATCTCGAACAGAGAGTGCCTTTTACCCAGAGCTTACAGTTTCCAAACGCTCAAGTCGAAACTCAAGACAGCGACGGTTCCAGGGCAAAGGTCCCGTACAAGCTGGTCAGTTCACTGGGCAGTCCAGGAACACTTCCGAAAAGGCTCGCTTACAGGTTAAGCAGGAGGTGCCGAGAATAGTTTGTCCCACTTTTCCAATGGGTCAAAGTCCCCTTGCAGGCCTTTTAGGTTCAATCAAAAACAGGGGCTCCAACGGGACAATAGCGGGCTCAGGGTGCCAAACTTTCCACTGGGTCACCAGCGGTTCCACGCATCTGCTTCATTGATTCAAGATACTTGGCTCCTTTACTAAGTTCGGTGTCAACTCAGAAGATTGGCCTGCAATGGGTGTAAGATGCCCTCTCTTATCTAAAATCTCCTTTGCACCAAAATGAAGATAAACCAATGAGAGATCTGCTCACATACAGCCATCCCTAATGTGGCCAATCACGGACCCCGGTGGTCCCAGTTATTGGAACTAGACAGCTGCAGCCCACATCCTGGAGGCACACACACAAGGCATGCAGAAGCCTGCATGACCAAATACGGAATTTCCCAGATCTGCTTGACATGGGGAAGGCAAAGGAACAAGCTGGCCAAAGGACAGAACAAAGGACCTTGTGGCATGGCCACTTTAGGCACTGGCCACTGTCCTGAGCCAAACGCAGTAAACGCGGTTTGGAACATTGAAAAGAGTTGAAAACATAAAAAGTCACAGCTGCCACCAGCTCTGTCCCAAGCATACTTGTACATTCGCAAAACAAAAGGTGATTGCTGGAAGGTATTGAATTAATCATAACCACAGGCACAGCTCTGGGCAACCCTCCAGACCAGCATGCCAAGCCATTACAGAAGGGGAAAACCATATGCAAATCATGCTCGGTCCTACCCCAAAAGAGGCAGCACAGCCCTAACTGCTAGGTCACATCCCTTCTGCACGAGACCACAAGCAACGCCAGACATGTTTCAGCCTTGTTGGGCTTCATCAGTGAGGAGTAGCTTGGGTCTCTAGGCCGGGCAGACTCAGAGCCCACGTCTGGGCATACCCGTCCCACTCGGGGTGACTTTAGCAAAACAAAAAGGTGATGGCTGAAGGTTTTGAATTAATCAACACCATGGGCACAGCTCTGGGCAACCCTTTAGACCATCGTTTTTCAGCCTGCGAAGCCATTACAGAAGGGGAAAAAACATATGCAAATCAGGCTTGGTCCTACCCCAAAAGGGGCAGTCCAGCCCACACTGATGGGTCACATCCCTTCTGCTTGAGGCCACAAGCATCCCCAGACATGTTTCAGCCTTGTTGGGCGTCATTAGTGAGGAGTAGCTTGGGTCTCTAGGCCCGGCAGATTCGGGACTCACATCTGGGCATACCCGTCCCACTCTGGGTGATTTAGCAAAGCAAAAAGGTAATGGCTGGAAGGTCTCTTGCTCGCTGCGCCAAAGGGAACCAAGCTGCACCTCACTGAGGAGGCCCAACAAGGCCGAAACATGTCTGGGGGTGCTTGTGTGTCCGTGTAGAGGGGACCTGGCCTAGCAGTTCGAGCTGGTCTGCTACCATTGGTGGCAGTACCTGATTTATTTGCATATGGCTGGACCCCTTTTGCAATGGCGCAGATGGGTTAAAACACGGTGGTGTGGAACGTTGCCCAGAGCAATGCCAGTGGTCCAGATTCATTCAAAACCTTCCACCCATCACTTTTGTGGTTATACTTG
Organism: Ambystoma mexicanum; assembly: GCF_040938575.1. Lineage (NCBI taxonomy): Eukaryota > Metazoa > Chordata > Amphibia > Caudata > Ambystomatidae > Ambystoma > Ambystoma mexicanum. The sequence goes on along the minus strand of NC_090935.1, from coordinate 909,994,689 downwards.
TACCTTCACCAAAAAATCGTTCGAGGGTGTCTAGGGCCTAATGAAAATGGGACCCAGTGGACTGTACTGTAAGGTACATTGTGTACTGATAAAATATTACTAGGAAATAGCAACAAATTGAAAGACTAAGGGAAACAAAGTCTCCCAGTACTGACTGTCTTAAGGGCAAGTCAGTTTCCCCATAACAAAATGAGCAAAAGCCCAGCGGAGTAGAGCAGAAAGCTGGTCTCCACTGGCAAAAGTCAGGCTAGGATGGTCAGACAACAGAAAAAGGTTGGGGGGTACACAACTGGAGGGAAAACTAACCATAAATGGAAATCTTTCCTAACAGTGGCCGTATTACATGGGGATACAGATGGTTGTATCATGCCTTGTATTAACAATGCCATAATGGTCTCAAAAATCCATTCGTCTGCATCCCTAGACATGGGGTATTGCCTAACTCGTGGCAATATTGCTCCTGATTTTAATTTAATCTGTACTGCTCCTACACTTTTCAACAACACCACATCATTGCTGGTCCACTTTCCAATATGGCAATGTTTTCCTAACGACGAGCATAGCCTGTGGTACTTCCCTTTACTCTATCATCACTTGGAAAGGCTCCCCAATCTCATATACCATCTCTCCTGTGTCTTCTGCGTCCTCAAAGAATTGCCCATCGGACACATCTCTTAACGATTAAGTTGGATCGATACACAACACTGTGCGCCATTCGCCTCCTTCCTCATGGGTGCCTGAAAGAACCAACCTGTCCTTCTTGACAACTACTTCTTCTAACAGAATGGTAACAATAGTTCCTTGCGCTTTCTCCTGTGACTCAGCAGGCCTAAACAAAAATTCAAGAGGTATAAACTATGTTTGATCTTTTATTCCCCGGACCCAACTCAACACTATGATCACCCTATGCAGAAATAATACTGAATACACTGGCACCCCCTAGTCGCGCTGTCACTGTAATATGCGGGGGAAAGTGCTGCATATTAGAGGATTTTTATCCCCATCCTGCACAGGTGGCTGGGCTGACATGATCAGTGGGGGTGCATGGTATTGTACCAAAATGTTGCCGTTATTTGTGCACCCCCGCAGTCACTGCGACTTTGGAGGTGCACAAAATGAGGGCGACATTAACTGCACCCAAGCAGAGTGGGGGTTGCAGGTGTGTCCCCCGCTCTACTTGGGCGCAGTAACGGGGGTCAGGGGTTGCGGGGGTGTCACGCGCTTACCATTTTGGAAAGCGGGGGCACGTAAGAAAAAAGAAAAAAAAGAAAAGCGTCCAGCGGCTTCAGCTCCAACCCACGTTAGTGGCAGGAGCTGACGCCTCAGGGATCGCAGAGTGTGGCGGCACACTTCTGCGTGTGCCTGCCTAATGGTAAGTGGAATGGGGGGTTTGGAGGGGTAATGCAGGCCAGGGGAAGCGGGCACAGTGATTCATATGATCACTGCGCCGTGCCGTAACTGGTGTCAGCAATTTCGCCCGTCGCAGTTATGGGCGGCGCAGTGATCACATAGATCCGGGGTGCATAGATCTGTGCCATTCCAGCTCCTGGGTTTTGATCAACCTGGACTTGCTGGGGTGGCACAGAGCTTGGGGCGTATGGCAAAGTTGGGGGATTCATTTGTGGGGGACCTACATTGAATTATTGCAACTGGCTTTGACAGTCCAGTGCGCTGTGTCTCATTCTCCCACACGCCCAACACTGCACTCCATACCCTCCATAACATTCTCCCGTCGGCCCATTAAACTAGGGCCCCATCCTTGCAAACCCACCAAATGACCAAACACCCCATGAAAACCCACCCCTACCCTCTCATTGGTCTCAGTCCACGTACGTACCCGTCCATCCACCCTTGTCCCATTACGGTTTTCATTTGTCCCTGCTGTTCTGACTGTGTCTGCTGTCCCTCTGTGGAGCACGTTATCATTGCTCCTTCCAAACAAATCTTTGCCAACTTTTTCTAAACCAGTTTGGTCTTGGCCTTCTGTGCTTGCTCCATGCTTTCAGTCTCCTTCTTCTGCCGCCTTTTCAAAAATGCACAATGTGTGCTTGAATCTCCTACCAACTCTTGACCTCTATTCCTACTACTTTATCCAGGTCATGCTGAACTTCTTGGGAGCCCCTTTTTGAAAATGTGGTAGAAAATAGCCACATTCTTGTCCCATGCTTCTCCCGTCTCTGCCCTCTGCATTTCCTGAATTAATTGAATATAGGCAGTAGGATCCTCATCTAGGTTCATTGTTTTCGCCAAGATAGAGTTTATGATGGCACATCGGGGTACATCAGTCTCAATGCCCCCCAAACTTGTGCCCTATAATTATTAAAGGCCACTCCATTATGGGTGTTCCTGTTCAATCATGTCCCCAATCGCTAACATGATACTGGCGGTTTGTTTTTCCAAAGCATAAATCTACTTCCCTGCCCCTGCAGTGAACGAAGGACGTGTCTTCATTAGATTATTCCGGTCCATGTGTGACCACGGGACATAATACACCTTCCCCTGATGCTTCTGGAGTAGTGGAAATTGAGTTACCCCTACCTTTACTGGGGCTTTCCCCATCTGTCCTTGGCCTCTTCCTACATCCATGTGAGCCTCACCGCGCATCAGTAAGCCCCATGGTGAGCTTTCCCTGATTAATGCTGGAGCGGGAGGCACAGCTACCACTTCTTGTCCTCCCTGGTCATCAACTGTTCCCTTGTTTCCGTTTCCTCATCTTCCTCCTCTCGTACCACATCCCGTAATCTCTCTAGGGGGGTGGAAGCGCATTCGGCACTGCCATAGCATCTCGCTTCTCTTTCTCCCTGTTCTGATTCCGTACCTGTGACGGCACCTCCTTTCTCCAAATCCACATTTCCTCCCTTTATAACTGATTTATCTAACATTATGAGGATCTGACCATGCCTCCATCTCCCTTCTTCGGCCTCCTTCACTTGCTAATACCTTCTTCCTGTTCCTCACTCCTGCTGGGTTGTAACCGCATTACTTCATTCTCCGCTAACCTTACTGCTTCTTCCCGTTTCCGTTGTTCCTGCCTCTCTACCACCATCCGCAATCTATCTTCTGTTCTAGTGATGGGCGACTCCTCCTACTTTCTAAGCTCTTCATGGATCATTGCTCTCACAGTTCTATCCTGCTCTTGTTCCTTCAGCTACAATTCCAGCGCTGATCTAAATGTTGAATATACTTTCTCATTCCACCTTCCATTTGAGACCCATCAATAACTTTGACTGTGTTATTCTTCTTTTCCCCTCATGATCCCATCTTTCGAAGATTGGAGCTGATGGGGGTGTCAGCCCTGTCCGTCTTGTAACTACCGGAGTGGTTACTAGAGAGCATGGAGGTTCAAACTCAGGGTTAGTATATCCTTCTGCGGACGACAAAAGATAGCACCCATATGTGGCGGTGCGGAAGAAACTCCTACACTCCTTTCTTGTACCCTCCTCAACAGTTATAATTGTATGTGTCTTCCAGTCCTTCTCACACAACCTCCATAACTCCAAGATATACACAGGATAATTCATAGAATTCAGCGCACAAGTGGCGCATGCGGCTGGCGCACAGTGTGTGCGTGCGACTTTCTGCGCTAGCCGCGTGCGCTAAAATCCATTTCCGCGCACAGCGTATTCATGGATTTTAACATCCAAAACCAGCCGTGGCGCAGAGTGGCGCATCGACCCTGCAGCAGTGCCAGTTACGCCCCCAACCCCTCCCCGTGCGCCATGTACAGCGCACAAATCCTGTACATGGCGCACAGGCTCACAACCTCGAAAACGTCTGTAAACCTACCCGCACACCCCTCCGAATACACGTACCCGGCTGCGCGGGTAGTCTCACACGCGATTGTCCCTGTGCGAGTGGGGTACATGTATTACTGGGGATCGTGGGAAGTTTCACACGCGATTGTCCTTGTGCGAGCGGGGTACGTGTATTACTGGGGTTCGTGGAAAGTTTCACACGCGATTTGCCCTGTGCGAGCGGGGTACGTGTATTACTGGGGATCGCGGGAGGTTTCACACACGATTGGCCCTGTGCGAGTGGGGTACGTGTATTACTGGGGTTTGCGAGAAGTGTCACACGCGATTGGCCCTGTGCAAGCGGGGTACATGTATTACTGGGGTTTTGCGGGAAGTGTCACACGCGATTGGCCCTGTGCGAGCGGGGTACGTGTATTACTGGGGTTCGCAGGAAGTTTCACACGCGATTTGCCCTGTGCGAGCAGGGTACGTGTATTACTGGGGATCGCGGGAGGTTTCACACACGATTGGCCCTGTGCGAGTGGGGTACGTGTATTACTGGGGTTTGCGAGAAGTGTCACACGCGATTGGCCTTGTGCAAGAGGGGTACATGTATTACTGGGGTTTTGCGGGAAGTGTCACACGCGATTGGCCCTGTGCGAGCGGGGTACGTGTATTACTGGGGTTCGCGGGAAGTGTCACACGCGATTGGCCCTGTGCGAGCGGGGTACGTGTGTTACTGGGGTTTGCGGGAAGTGTCACACGGAATTGGCCCTGTGCGAGCGGGGTACGTGTGTTAGGGAGAATTCTCTGTTTAGGCTGAATTTCCTAACCTAGTGAGTCCCCCAGCAGCTTTGCTGGATTTCTGGAGTTTGTTTTTTTCCATCCTGCCAAGAGTGAGACTCTTTTCTCCCACTCTTGGACATGAATGTGGTTATTTCCTTTCAATGTCAATGTGTTCTATGGGCTATGGGGTCTTTTACTCCATAGGGTCTCATATGTTTTTCTATGTGTGTTACACCGCACCCTCCGTGCCGTAATACTGGGGCGTCCTAGAGGATCCCCACCATAGACTCCATACCCTGGGACTGACTACTGTCTCCCAGGGCATGTAAAGTCACCATTGGCTTTACTAGACCTAAATTTACTAACAGAACTAGTACAAACCATCCTATTGTGGACGAACTAGTAGGGGTAATTCGATTGCCCCTGGGTCTGTTATTCGAGGGGGCACTGTCCCATCCCCCCTCGTCGAGTTTTGGCTGGTGGCAGTGGAAACTACTTGTTATATTTGACCACGAATATAACCCTATGGGATTCTTCCCATTGTTGGAGATTAATACTTTTTCTTGTTAGTCTCTAACATACCACCGGTTTATTTGTCTTAAACAAATCTATCGGTTGGTATTTTCTGCCAGAACTCGGTTTTTAAAATGGCGTCTTTGTTCGTCTCTGTGACTCCTAAACCAAAGGTTGAGCCCTTTGTTCCACTTTTGGCGGGCTTCTGCACAGAGGCCCTCCAAAGTGGTGCCATTCTGTCTGGGTACCACAGGGGGTGTGGGAGGGGGTTTAGGCACCCTGGACTGAGTTGCCTTGCCAACTCAAGTCGCACTCTGGTGTGATTAGCCCAAGTGGTGAGCCACCCCGCTCACCACTTAGTGTGTTTTGATTGACAGCTAGGCTGAATGAATGGGGGTTTTCTGCATAAAAGCAGGGCTTTTGGGACTGGATCTTCAGAAGTCGCCACAGGACCTAAGAATCCGACGAGGGTAAAGCTGAGCCGACCTGCAACGACGACACATCCGGTGGAGCCCTGCTGAACCGACTCACCACTTCCCGACGACAGACGAGAACTCCCCGCCGGAGAGTCTTCTTCCCCTGACTGGTGGGAACAACCAGTCCCCTTTGCTCTTTCTTCGCTTCCAGGGCGTAGTGGTCGAATTGCCCGTGCAGAGCACCCCGGCAACCGGATAGCCACTAACCCGTACCGCGACCAAAAGGTGGTGCCTTGTGACAGAGCACTCCGCGGCTGGTCTCTTCCCTGGTGGTGCAACAATCTTCAACTTTCCTTGGACGACGAGATCATCTCTTCTCTTGGCAAAGCCCCGACTTGCATCCACCACCAGGAACAACTGCCCCCGCCAGAGCTGTCTCTCCACATACAAGGTACCGTGTCCGACTGGCTTCCCTTTTTGCCAGATAGAGTGAGGTGTCTTAATCCTCTCCTCTCCATTGGGTCGCCTCCAAGCTTTCTTAGCTTTCTGTTCTGAACTGGTCCAATCTTTCGATAACAATTTGTGACAAAGACTCGAAGTGCATTTCCACTGTGATACTTTTTGGGACATATCGCCTTGCCTCTCTCCGAGTGGGCCTGGCCTCTGAACTTTGCGATCTACAGTAGACCCTGCCTTACTTGCCTTGCATTTGTTCGTAAAATTGTTGGTACCGAGTTGATTTCATACCCTGCCTTTTCTCTCCCATCCTAACGAATACTAGAGTGCCATCTAGGTTAAAGCATTCACCTCTGTCTGCAAATAAGTGGTGCCATTGAACCTAGACTTGTCTAACTATTTTTAGGGGGATTGATTTACTTATAGTAATTGTGATTGAAGTTGTTTGCCGTATTAGTGCCAGAGTGTTTTCCATAGATGTGTTGTTATAAATAAATACCTATATATCTTTACACCCAAGCTCTGTTCCGTGTTTGCTTGTTCTACTGTGTGAATTGCCCTATTTTGTATACTCCACATACTGCCTAACTTTTCTTGAGAGAAGTCTGACTGCTCAGCCACAGCTACCAGGTGAATCTGTGTGGTACAGACAGCTACCAAGTGGGTTTACCGCCAACACCTGTAAGCCTAAATCTTTTGCAGTGGTCCCAGAGGGAACTGCACAGGTTTTCCGCTTAACACTGGTGTACAGTGGTGGGATTTGAATCGAGTATACAGTTTAGAGTGCTTTTCAACACTTTAGGATAACTAACCACAAAGCTTAGCACTAAAAAGCAACTTTCAAAAACATGTCTACTATGGAAGTTTACAGTCAAGAGTCCTTGTCAGACGAAAATATTGAGAGTTTGAGAGCTCTCTGTAGACAAGAGAATCTTTCTGTAAGAGGCAAGAAAGTAGAATTGATAGCGAGATTGCTGGAAAACCAAAGTCTGGGTACTGGTTCAGAGGAACCAACTTCTCCAGCGAATGTAGAAAACAGTGATGGTATTGATCTGAATCAAAGTCTTGATAACGAGTCAGAAGAGGAAAGTGAACCTAATGAAGTTAGCCACTCTGAGCCTCTGTCTGCCTTACCGACTGTACCTACGGGGCCCATACCAGGTCCCACATGTAACCCTGCCTATTTTGAACTTGAAAAAATGAAGCTCGAATTAGAATACAAACGGTTTTTGGCTCAATCTGAGAGAAACCAAGAGCTCGAGTTCAGATGGATGAATGCCCAGGCTGAGCAGAAGCAAGCTGAGTTAAGGCTCAGAGAAATAGAACTTAATCACGAGTTAGAGATGAAAAAGTTGTCTGTGGAAAATGCTTCTCTCTCCTCTGGTTCCTCTAGAAGCTCCAGTCCCAAAAGACCCCGGATGCCGAAGGAATTAGTGGGTATGTATGAACCGAGATTGGATGTTTTGGATTGGTTAAAACTGTTTGAGTGCAATCATGGGCTCCAGGACATCACCGGGAATGAGTTACTTCCCTGGTTGTTCTCTAGGCTCCCCCCTGTTGCGACTGGTGTGGTAATGGTGTTGGGGGAGGCGGATAAGAAGGATTACGAAAGTGTGAAACTAGCTTTGATAGCTAGATTCGGGAAGACCCCTTCCCAGTATCTTAAGAGGTTTAGAACCCTCAAAAAGCATGACGGTACCCCTTGGGCTACCTGGGTGAGTGAAGGGTTGCAAAACTTAGAGGGATGGATTAAGGGTTACAAAGTGAACACTTATGAGGGTATGAAGAATCTTTTTATGTTGGAGTCTATTTATGATGCCTGTTCTCCTGTGCTCAGACAGCACTTGGCTGATTCGAAGGAATTGGATTCCAGGAAGCTAGCTAAGGCTGCTGACTTGTGGGTTGCCAACAGGGCTACTCATTAGGATTCTGGGGCACCTCAGAAAAAGGACGAGGGAAAACAGCCTAAAAAAGACTCAAAAGAGAATTCTAATAACTCAAATTCCAAAGAGGGCCCCAAACAAAACCAGAAGGGTAAGCCACAAGGAAGACCGCAGCAGAATAGTGTACCTTCTGGTGCCAAACCGGAAGGAGGCCAGAACAAGCCACCATTCCAGAAAGCATTCGGTAAATGCTTTGTTTGTGGCTCGACTGACCACGTGAAAGGAGATCCCAGATGTAAGGGTAAACCTTCAGGGGTCCAGATTGTCTCCTTAGCCTTCGCTCCAGAGGAGGAAGTCCAAATGGCAAGTGGAAACTTTCTACTGCTGGCTGATGAACCCATTGGAGTCTCAGCCAGCGTTTCTTTAGTATCTCTGGGGTTGTGGGAACAACAGAATTTAGATGTCTATAATTCTATCCCCGATAATACTAAAGAGTATTATAAGGACAGTGTCCAGGTGAATGGTCAGACGACTCCTGCCATTAGGGACACTGGGGCCAGCATAACTGTGGTGGATAAATCTTTTTTTCAGGCTGAGGATGTTGCTAAGGCACCCAAACGCCTCACCAAGTTAGATGTAGGGCCTGTGCAGATGCTTCCCCAATTACCAGTTCTCATCCAGTGTAACGACATGACTGTGAAGATACCTGTCAGCATACAGAGTGAGGTACCAGGACGCGTTCTGTTGGGCAACGATTTGAAAACTCTCGGAGTTGTATCACATACCCCCAGACCTCCTAGTAAACGGTTACAGGATCTAACCAGACCTGCAAGGGAGAGAACCATGCGAGGTACTCTCCAGGAGAGGACGAAGAAAGAAATCACTCCTGCTCCATTGGAATTGACAGCTGCTGTCTCAAAGAAATCAGAAGCGAAAGGGAAACCTAAGACTTCTATACCGAAAACCGCAGTCAGCATTTCAGTGCAGCCGACAAGGACTTCCCTGCGGTTGTCCAAAGTTACACCCGTAACTCCACCTCCAGCTGAGGCTGAGAGGGAGGTACAACCCTGTGTGGTAGAGTTAGACTCTGAAGAAGAGATAATGGAAGGCCAGGAACTCATTGGAGATCTGGATCCTGTTGACCATCCTGAGCTGCAGTCTTTACTGGCAGAAGGTGGACCCAGCAGGGCAGACTTCAGTAAGGGACAGAGAGAATGTTCAACTCTGGAAGGTCTTCACCACCAGGCAGAAGCTCAGGCTGAAGGGCAAGAGCCTGGGAAATACAGGTTGCACTGGGAAGAGGGCCTCTTCTACAGTGAACCGACTGAGTCTTCACCTGGAGACTACAAACGACTTGTAGTACCCCAAGAGAACAGACCACAGTTCTTGCAGTTAGCCCACAAGATTCCTTTGGCTGGTCACTTGAGTTTCAAGAAGACTAAGGAAAGGCTCTCTCTCTACTTTTATTGGCCAAAGATGGGGGCCGAAGTAGAAAAACATTGCAGGAGCTGCCACACCTGCCAGACCTCTGGTAAGGTTGGCTCCAAGAATGTGGCACCTTTAGTGCCTCTCCCAGTCGTGGGAGTCCCATTTGAGAGAGTAGGGATTGACATTGTTGGTCCCCTTGATCCTCCAACCTCCTCAGGTAACAGGTTTATATTGTTGTAGTAGGCCATGCTACTAGGTATCCTGAGGCAATTCCTATGAGGACTGTTACAGCTCCGGCTGTGGCTAAGGCCCTCTTTGGTATTTTTACCAGGGTCGGGTTTCCTAAGGAAGTAATCTCTGACAGGGGGTCAAACTTTATGTCCCACTACATGAAAGCCATGTGGAAAACCTGTGGAGTTACTTACAAGTTCTCAACAGCTTACCAAATGTCAAATTGGACAGAGTAAGGTAGTCTATCTTGGACATGAGGTAGGAGGTGGAGAAATAAGGCCTTTGCTCAGTAAGATTGAAGCTGTGCAAAATTGGACAACACCTACTACTCAAACCCAGGTGAGAGCTTTCTTAGGCCTCACTGGGTATTACAGGAATTTCATTGAGAACTATGGGACCATAGCTTCTCCACTGAATATCATCTCCTCGCCCAAATTTCCTAAAAAGGTTAGATGGAACGAGGAGTGCAATCAGGCTTTTGAAAACCTGAAAAAGGCTCTTTGCCAAGCCCCAGTACTCAGAGCTCCTGATTACCGCCAAACTTTCATTGTGCAGACAGATGCTTCAAATGTAGGAATAGGTGCCGTACTCAGTCAACTGGATGGGAAAGGTAGGGAGCACCCCGTTTGCTTCATCAGCCGCAAGCTGAAGGATCCTGAAACAAGGTGGGCAACAATCGAAAGAGAATGCTTTGCTATCGTGTGGGCTCTGAAGAAGTTTAGGCCATACTTGTATGGTTCTACTTTTGACATTCAGACTGACCACCAACCCTTGAGATGGTTAATGCAAATGAAAGGGGAAAACCCAAAACTACTGAGATGGTCGATCTGCCTGCAAGGGTTTGATTTCACCATTGAGCACAGGTCAGGGTGTCACCACCAAAATGCTGATGGTCTCTCTAGGATGTATGTAATCGACTAGAGGTATGAGATTCATCCAAGAGTGGATTAAATCCTCCTGTCCCTTAGTCTGGGGGGGCGAGTGTTAGGGAGAATTCTCTGTTTATGCTGAATTTCCTAACCTAGTGAGTCCCCCAGCAGCTTTGCTGGATTTCTGGAGTTTGTTTTTTCCATCCTGCCAAGAGTGAGACTCTTTTCTCCCACTCTTTGACATGAATGTGGTTAATTCCTTTCAATGTCAATGTGTTCTATGGGCTATGGGGTCTTTTACTCCATAGGGTCTCATATGTTTTTCTATGTGTGTTACACCGCACCCTCCGTGCCATAACACTGGGGCGTCCTAGAGGATCCCCACCATAGACTCCATACCCTGGGACTGACTACTGTCTCCCAGGGCATGTAAAGTCACCATTGGCTTTACTAGACCTAAATTTACTAACAGAACTAGTACAAACCATCCTATTGTGGACGTACTAGTAGGGGTAATTCGATTGCCCCTGGGTCTGTTATTCGAGGGGGCACTGTCCCGTCCCCCCTCGTCGAGTTTTGGCTGGTGGCAGTGGAAACTACTTGTTCTATCCGACCCCGAATATAACCCTATGGGATTCTTCCCATTGTTGGGGATTAATACTTTTTCTTGTTAGTCTCTAACATACCACCGGTTTATTTGTCTTAAACAAATCTATCGGTTGGTATTTTCTGCCAGAACTAGGTTTTTAAAATGGCGTCTGTGTTCGTCTCTGTGACTCCTAAACCAAAGGTTGAGCCCTTTGTTCCACTATTGGTGGGCTTCTGCACAGAGGCCCTCCAAAGGGGTGCCATTCTGTCTGGGTACCACAGGGGGTATCGGAGGGGGTTTAGGCACCCTGGACTGAGTTGCCTTGCCAACTCAAGTCGCACTCTGGTGTGATTGGCCCAAGTGGTGAGCCACCCCGCTCACCACTTAGCGTGTTTTCATTGACAGCTAGGCTGAATGAATGGGGGTTTTCTGCATAAAAGCAGGGCTTTTGGGACTGGATCTTCAGAAGTCGCCACAGGACCTAAGAATCCGACGAGGGTAAAGCTGAGCCGACCTGCAACGACGACACCTCCGGTGGAGCCCTGCTGAACCGACTCACCACTTCCCGACGACAGAGGAGATCTCCCCGCCGGAGAGTCTTCTTCCCCTGACTGGTGGGAACAACCAGTCCCCTTTGCTTTTTCTTCGCTTCCAGGGCGTAGTGGTCGAATTGCCCGTGCAGAGCACCCCGGCAACCGGATAGCCACTAACCCGTACCGCGACCAAAAGGTGGTGCCTTGTGACGGAGCACTCCGCGGCTGGTCTCTTCCCTGGTGGTGCAACGATCTTCAACTTTCCTTGGACGACGAGATCATCTCTTCTCTTGGCAAAGCCCCGACTTGCATCCACCACCAGGAACAACTGCCCCCGCCAGAGCTGTCTCTCCACATACAAGGTACCGTGTCCGACTGGCTTCCCTTTTTGCCAGATAGAGTGAGGTGTCTTAATCCTCGCCTCTCCATTGGGTCGCCTCCAAGCTTTCTTAACTTTCTGTTCTGAACTGGTCCAATCTTTCGATAACAATTTGTGACAAAGACTCGAAGTGCATTTCCACTGGGATACTTTTTGGGACATATCACCTTGCCTCTCTCCGAGTGGGCCTGGCCTCTGAACTTTGCGATCTACAGAAGACCCTGTCTTACTTGCCTTGCATCTGTTCGTAAAATTGTTGGTACCGAGTTGATTTCATACCCTGCCTTTTCTCTCCCATCTAGGTTAAAGCATTCACCTCTGTCTGCAAATAAGTGGTGCCGTTGAACCTAGACTTGTCGAACTATTTTTAGGGGGATTGATTTACTTATAGTAATTGTGATTGAAGTTGTTTGCCGTATTAGCGCCAGAGTGTTTTCCATAGATGTGTTGTTATAAATAAATACCTATATATCTTTACACCCAAGCTCTGTTCCGTGTTTGCTTGTTCTACTGTGTGAATTGCCCTATTGTGTATACTCCACATACTGCCTAACTTTTCTTGAGAGAAGTCTGACTGCTCAGCCACAGCTACCAGGTGAATCTGTGTGGTACAGACAGCTACCAAGTGGGTTTACCGCCAACACCTGTAAGCCTAAATCTTTTGCAGTGGTCCCAGAGGGAACTGCACAGGTTTTCCGCTTAACAACATGTATTACTGCGGGAAGTTTCACACGCGATTGGCCCTGTGCAAGAGGGGTATGTGTATTTCTGGGGTTCGTGGGAAGTTTCACACGCGATTGGCCCTGTGCGAGCAGGGTACGTGTATTTCGGGGGTGCGCGGGAAGTGTCACACGCGATTGGCCCTGTGCGAGCGGGGTACGTGTATTACTGGGGTTCGCGGGAAGTGTCACATGCGATTAGCCCTGTGCGAGCGGGGTACGTGTATTACTGGGGTTCACGGGAAGTGTCACACGCGATTAGCCCTGTGTGAGCGGGGTACGTGTATTACTGGGGTTCGCGGGAAGTGTCACACACGATTGGCCCTGTGTGAGCGGGGTACGTGTATTACTGGGGTTCACGGGAAGTTTCACACGTGATTGGCGCTGTGCAAGCGGGGTACGTGTATTTCTGGGGTTCGCGGGAAGTGCCACACGCGATTGGCCCTGTGCGAGCGGGCTACGTGTATTACTGGGGATCGCGGGAAGTTTCACACGCGATTTGCCCTGTGCGAGCAGGGTACGTGTATTACTGGGGATCGCGGGAAGTTTCACACACGATTGGCCCTGTGCGAGCAGGGTACGTGTATTACTGGGGTTCGCGGGAAGTGTCACACGCGATTGGCCCTGTGCGAGCAGGGTACGTGTATTAATGGGGTTCGCGGGAAGTGTCACACGCGATTGGCCCTGTGCGAGCGGGGTATATGTATTACTGGGGTTCGCGGGAAGTGTCACACGCGATTGGACCTGTGCGAGCGGGGTACGTGTATTACTGGGGTTCACTGGAAGTGTCACACGTGATTGGCCCTGTACGAGCGGGGTACGTGTATTACTGGGGATCGCGGGAAGTTTCACACACGATTGGCCCTGTGCGAGCGGGGTACGTGTATTACTGGGGTTCACGGGAAGTGTCACACGCGATTGGCCCTGTGCAAGCGGGGTACGTGTATTACTCAGGTTCGCGGGAAGTGTCACATGCGATTGGCCCTGTGCGAGCGGGGTACGTGTATTACTGGGGTTCGTGGGAAGTTTCACACGTGATTGGCCCTGTACGAGCGGGGTACGTGTATTACTGGGGTTCGTGGGAAGTTTCACACGCGATTGGCCCTGTGCAAGCGGGGTACGTGTATTTCTGGGGTTCGCGGGAAGTTTCACACGCGATTGGCCCTGTGCGAGCAGGGTACGTGTATTTCGGGGGTTCGTGTGAAGTTTCACACGCGATTTTGCTGTCAGAGCAGGGTACGTGTATCCAGTGTGGTGCGCAGGGAGTCCTACATGTGAATTGGCAGTGTGGGTCCTCCCAGGTGTCCCCTCTACCCCCTCCATGGCCCCTGCAGGCAGCCCACACCACAGGGGACTACCCTGCACCCCTGGTCCTGTCCCGCAGGCAGCCCATCCACCATGGGCATGCCCCCTAGCCAAGCCACATGTCACCTTGCAATATGATCACCAACTCATGTCCCCCTGCACCCCCACCCCCCAGCAGTGAGGGGCACCTGCCAGCAGGCTCCCACTCATGTCCCTCGGTGCCCCAACCCCCCAACAGTGAGGGGCACCTGCCAGCAGGCCCCCACTCATGTCCCGCTCATGTCCCCCTGCACCCCCACCCCCCAGCAGTGAGGGCCACCTGCCAGCAGGCCCCCACTCATGTCCCCCAGCACTCCCACCCCCCAGCAGTGAGGGGCACCTGCCAGCAGGCCCCACTCATGTCCCCCAACCCCCAACCCCCAGCAGTGAGGGCCACCTGCCATGCAGGCCCCCACTCATGTCACACTCATGTCCCCCTGCACCCCCACCCCCCAGCAGTGAGGGGCACCTGCCAGCAGGCCCCCACTCATGTCCCCCTGCACCCTCACCCCGCAGCAGTGAGGGGCACCTTGCCAGCAGGCCCCCACTCATTCCCCCCCAACATGTCAACATGACCCACAATCATGGCCCTCATGGCCACCAAAATCCCACGGCACGCCACCCCTGCCCAAATAACCAACCAAGCATAACATACACCCCACATTGAAATGCACATTACATGAAACAACCCAAATGGCATGTATGCACATCAACACATGTCCGTCACACACACACAATGGGTGCCAGTAAATGTGAAAACCCACATCGTGACATGCATGAAACCAATGAGAGAATACCACACATTGAAGTACGGGAACAAATGTATTGAACAAAAATGTGGTGAAAGAAAATCAAATACCAAACAATGGACATTAAGGAATTAAGGAAGACGGAGCAGAAATTGATTTATGACCTTAATACAGTAAAAGATGGTCTAAACTGAATACATGATAGCAAATTGGTAGTCTAGGGTTACATTTTTCATTTCTAGACCCAGACTTAGAGGTTGATTAAGCCGTATGGGCGGTTTTGGGCGCAGTTCCTGGATGGACACTACAGTTCCCATGAGCAGTTGGGCGACTTGTAGTCCACCGCGTAAACAACAGAGGGTAGCGTGATGATGTCATCACGCCAACAGGACGAACGATGATCACGTAAGACTGGCTGATACGATCGTACCGCGTAGACAAACACTCGCGCGCAGGCAAACGGGACGGAACAGACTCGAGGAGAAACGAAAAGGTAAATGAAAGATCTTTTCCGCACAGATAATTAGGCAGTATGATGGATTTATTGTCACGCTAGAAATGTTATTGCTTAGGTTCAACTATCGGGATTCCTTGCGGGATGACCGAGGGCTATTGGAAAGCACGACTGAACCAAAAGTCACGAACAGGCGTTGTGCTGTGCGGGACCTGCCTTAAGTACTTTTGGTAAGATATGGGAACAAAGGCGCAAGGCAGATTTAAAAATAAGAGGTGGTCTGATAAGTCACTGTTGGAATTTTGGGTTTGTTGTAGATACAAAGAAAATTAGAACATTCATTGGACCAATAGATCCCTGAAAGTGAAACGCATTTCTCCAAGGGAAAAGTGAAAATAAGAGGCATTGGAGAGCAGCATAGCAGCAATAGACACTCGGGGATGTTGCATTTGTAAGTTCCGATGATGACAATACGGTATACATTTTGAATGCAATTGTGATGTAATATCGAGTGAAAAGAAAAAGAAAAAGATTGTTGATGTTCCAAATAAACAGGAAAATAGTACAGATTCAACGTAGTAGTGTTCGTTGAAGAGAGTTCTCTGATAAATACAATATTCAGGGATATATTCCTTGTTTTTTTTTAAAAAAGATAAGTTACAGCATGTTTTCTGACATCGTTGCCTTGTTGATGCATTACACATAGTCCACAAGATATTTATATATATGTCTATTTGTTTTCATTTTGTAGATCTGTGGGAAAATTCCTCGCTCTTAGTATGCAACACGCACAGAATGGATGCGTGACATAAAAGAAAATGTCCTGAAGACAGAATCTATGAAAATACAAAAACAATTGGTTTGAACTGTATTTGAAAAATGTGTATAGATTCCAGAAACACATGTCGAGTGTTGACACACTGGGTTCCTTATAAAAGGGGAACATCTTGTCTTGTATATATCACTGATGTGTGGGTATTTGCAAGAGTTGGGTAGAAGCACACTATAGAAATGTGTGTTTGTACAAGAAAGCATATTGACTAAGATGAAATGGTGTTTAGTAGAGACAAATACAACATTTGTCCTTTTTATAATTGTTTTAAATGTATTGTGATAGACATTAAAAATATGTATATTTTTTGGAAATAACCTTGTGAGACATATAAATAACCTGAAGTGAGAAAGGGTGGATTGTGTATGTGTCAGGCTGATGTCATAGACAGCTTTATACCCTAAAGGAAGGAAGCCGTGTATATGGGGTGTTTTTCTGTGTGATAGATTGTAGTCCTTTCCCATATGGCCCCTAAAAAGAGGACAACACAGCTCTGGTTAGCTGACATAAGGAGAACAATGCAGAATGTCACATAATGATAAAAAAAGGAAATCAGAATCCAAAATATATGAAATCAAAAATGTCTCCAAAGTCTCCTTCCCATAACAAAGCAAATCTAAACAGAAACGAAAAAGTAAAATCCATTGCTCAATGGAAAAATCAAAAAAGAAAATTATGACAAATCCACACTCCAACTATTTACAAGGATGAAATCCTGGGTCCATGTGCCCAACTGTCCAAATGAAACCTACAAAAATACACTAACTAATGAAGAACTATATACAAAAATGTGGGGTATTGTCCAACTGCCCCATAAAAAAAAGAAAACCAAAATGAAACCTAACACTAACTAACTAACTATTTACAATGGCAGCGGGCTAGTCCGACGGCTCACTTTTGGATGTCCCAGGCCAGGGCATCATCGAACTCCCACTCAATGTCCTGGAGGTGGTCCTCTTCCATGGCCCTGAGAGTTCGCAGGGACGATGACATGTTGGCCTCCAACTCCCTGCAAATTGCCTCGAGGCACTCGGCCCGCCTCAGTGCCCCCTGCATGGAGTTCTCTGCCCTGACCATTGTGAGCCGTGCCTCTTCCGCCCGCTGCCACTCCGCATCTATGGCGTGGCCCAACCGCTGCCACACGGAAGACACTTGCAATCCTGGGTCCTCCTGCCCTCTGGCCGATGCTTGCCCCTCCGATGTTGAAGGCCCCGAGCCATCATTGCTCCCACCATGTTGCTGCTGCTGCTGTGCCTGTGCCTGCGCCCTGGCTCTTGCTGCCTGCATGTCCTCCTCCGGCTGGGGTGCAGTTGTCGTGGTGGCCACCCGTGCTGGACGTCTGACTCCCGACTGTGGCAGGGATGTGTCCTCCACTAGCCTGGCCGCTGGGTCAGAGGCAACTCCACAGGGTACCCAGGTGATACATGGGTGGTAAGATGGCATGGAGGACGACTGGCGCGTAGGGGGTTCAGGTGAGGAGGGGGTCGCAAGAAGGTCCAGCACATGGAGGAATCCAGCACTGGTGACCCGTCCCAGTAGGTCAACGCGGTCAAAGAGGCATCCGAGATGACGTGCAGTGTCTTCACGAAAACACTGCAGGTCAACTCACATGCAGGACAGGCTCAACACGGTCCCGGATAGCCACGTCCACAGGGAGAGGAAGGCCAGTTGTTGGGCGCCCATCCCCTCCCTGAAAACGCGTCTGGACGTAGGCATCCCTGATGGTGCCGGATGATGCAGTCTCAGGGACAGGATTACACAGAGGCACCTCCGCGGCGGCCTGTGCTGCCTCCTGTACCTGCCCCTGCACTGCACCACTGGCACCAGTGGAATCCCCACCTCCAGACCCCGTGTGTGTCCCTTCCACGGCCTTCTCCTCCTCCGAACCCCCCACCAACCTGGATGACTCCATGCCATCTTCCTCTGTCGGACCCTGTGGGGTCTCAGCTGCCCCTTCTGCTGCCGAGGAGTCCATCTCCAACCTCTGCCTCTTGGACCTAATCTCGGCAGCTGCAGCCTGGGACGCGGCACCAGACTCCTCACTCCCCGAAGAGATGACAATCTGGGAGGGGAGCCGGGCCTTGCGTCTCCGGCTGGTGGTGCGATCTCTGCCGCTTTGCTCCACAGCACCCTCTCCGCCCTCTTCATCAGTAGTTGACGCTGCAGACAGGGAGAGATAGAACACAGGCATCAGGGCACTGTACAATGGACTGATACACACATGACAGTTGTACATGAGTGACAGTGTCATACTTCAGACATGGCATCACACTCCCTAACACACATGCCATTTCTACTCACACACATGAGCAATTCCACAGCAATATTGCACCAGGCAGCACGATCCATACACATACAACAGCATCAGCATCCAAAGGTGAGCCTGACGTCACATTAAACACGGGGAGTACACAACACATGCACACATACCAAACCACTTACATGCATGTGTGCATGTCCACCAACTGTCAGAGTGATGAGATCGCCATCCTTGTCACATCTGGCATTCAGCCTTCTACATGTCAGTGCCACATGCATCCATGTTGCATCACAGTTGCACACTTGTCAAATACACACACATGCACATGTACACAGTGCAGATACATGCAGCTGGAACCAACATCCATGTGTGACACCACAACCATGCCAACGTACATACACAGTAATTCAAACATTTGTGCTCCCACATCTGCATTTGGCCTGCATGCTTACCCACACATACACCATCCATGTGTCTCACACATGAGAGGACTTGCATGTGTCAGCCTAACGCCCCTGTACATACACATCCATACATGGCCCTACAAAAACACATGTGCAACCTGAACACTACTGGCACACCACGACACGGACAGCATCCAATCAGTATGCATGTACACTTACTGCTCGACTCCAGACGGGTGTGCCCCTCAAGGACCTGGACGTGGAGTGCTGGGCATATGCGTTCCAGGACCCTCATTTGGTAGTCGGACAGGTGGCCCCGGCGCCCCTTGGAATCCGCTGCCTTCAAGAGGCGCCGGGCCTTGTCGAGGGTCCTGGACCTGAAGTCCTCCAAGCACTTCTTGACATGTTTGACGTCGCAGACTGCCACCCCCTCCTCATTGATGGCAGTCCCGATGTCCATCCAGATCCTGGTCCGTCCTTCATAGTCGGCGCGAGAACCTCCAAAGAAGGCATCATACTGCCCTAGGACTTGCTCCACCAGGACACCAACTTCCCTGGCACTGAAGCTGGTGGCCCTCTGCCTCTCTGGCTGGGGGTTGCCAGTGGTGCCAGATGGTGGTGTGCCCGACATGGCAACCCCAGAGGCAGGTGTGGGTGGGCAACTGGGTCCTGGGGCTGGGCTGTGGAGCAATGGTATCCCAGTCGGGAGTCTTCAGTTCCAGCAGGGGTGGTCACAACAACTGTACCCCTGCATATGAATGATGTGCAGGCAGCAAATAGCTGGGCACGTGGGCAGCAGGCAGGCAGGCAGCAGCAGATGGCAGGTGGGAGCGTGCTCGGGGCTCTGGGGGGCAGTAATTCGGCCTTCTGGGCAGAAGTGTGGTCTTCCGTGTGTTGTTGCGTGGCCAGCTTGATACCGAGTGATTTGGCACGTGAAAATCTTGCACGTCTGCATGTAATTCGAGGAAAGGCCCTTAGCCTGTAAGCGCGTCTGTGACGTTACGCACGCGGGCGTTTCCCTCGTGACGTGGGCATAGTGGCGCATGGCGCGTGAAAAACTGCACGTCTGCGTGTGAATGCGGGTAATCCGAGGAAAGGGCCTACGCGTATGTGACGTGACGCGCACGGGCATTTCCCTCAACACAGGTGCATGTTCATCGTACACGTCCAAAAACTGCACGTCCGAGTGTCAGCTCGTGTAATTGGAGGAAAGGGCCTTAGCGTGTATACGCGTAAGTGACGTTGTACGTGTGGGCCGCTTTAAAAGGTACGTGTAGGACCCCATTTCCTTGTACGTGCTTTTTGTGAAGAGCGAGTGGGTGAATTCTGTACTTCTTGTCGGTTCACACGCGATTGCTTCACAGCGTTTCAAGTTCGTACTCCATGTTACCTCTGACAGCGTTCATTTATTTTGTTGGGCCTGTTTCCTCAAACAGCGTTCACTTCTTCTTTTGTCCTGTCTCCTCAGACAGCGTACAATTCTTCTTTTGGCGGGGGTGTTGCCAACGCGCACACGCACGTCTTTTTCACTTTCTTTTTCCAGGCAGACGGTGAGTCGCGCACGTATTTACCAACTGTGCTTGCCCCGTGTGTTGTGTACCCCTTCAGAGGTCATTGTAGGCTGCGTGTAACATGCGAACGCTTATTTTTGTGTTCCTGGGTGCCACAGCGTAGTGCTGGTTCATTTTTCCACGCACGTGGTCTACGAGGGGTTGCGCGCACGTTATTTTTGTTTTCGGGGTGCCTGCGCATTGCGTGACCCGTCATCCTCCCCCAGGGGTCACAGACAGCCTTGCTAGAGCACTAGGGTACGATTTCCATCTAGTACCCTACCCCTTTTACCCCCAATTGCCCAGGACAATCGTTTACTGCTACTCCCATATGCACAACAACATCAGTGCCATGGTTGGGAGGCGACCAAGCGGTAAGGGAGGCAAAGGTGGCTGACCTCCAAAAGGTGGGCGTGGTGGGCGCGGTAGGGGACGTGGCCAGGATTTGCAGGGTGCCCCCAGACCCCCATGTGTGGAGGACCAATCAGGGACACCCATGCCCCCCCATGGTTGTGGGAAATGTAGCTGACACCATCCCAGCTCAGCCCTTGTTGGACCAGCCCATTGTGGCACCTGAACTGGCACAGGATGACTCCCAGGCTGACTTCCAGGTCAGCAAGTCTAAGCCACGTGTGGTGGTGCAAGTTGGTGTCAGGGTGGGGAGGCTGCAGGGGCAGCTGCAGCTCTATCCACCCCAGCTCTGAGTCTCCCAGCCGGGACAGTGTCGGTCCAGGTCCATCAAACCGACGTTGCCCCTGCCAACATCACACTTCAGCCAATGCCTGCACCAAGACCTATGGTCATTGTGCATTCGCACACTCCTAGTACCCAGTCCACCGGCGCTTCTGCCCCTACTGACCAGAGCGGCGTAAGCCACTCAGGCTTTGCCCCACCTCTGGCACTACCGGCTGAGACCCCAGACACGGCTACACACTCTGGCACGTCAAGGAAGCCTAGCTTTAATGACGCCGAACTTGATGCACTTGTGGCCTATGTGTCGGCACATAACCGCGAAATGGTGGTGACTGCAGGGTGCAAGACCACACCTGGTCAATGTAGGGCACACTGGCAGATCATCGCGGACCGCATAAGTGCCCTTGGATTTGTGAGACGCACAGCTGATGATTGCTACAAGCGGTGGAATGACCTGGAACGCAGAGCAAAGAACAAGCTGGCCGCAAATCACCACGTACGCATGCTTCCTGCTGGCGTAAGTGATTCCGGATTAGCGCGTCTTTTTTGGCGCACGCATTAGCCCCATTCGATTCCATGAATACGCGTTGTAGGCGCACGTGTGGGCGTTCCGCTCATTTGCCTCCTGTACTTCCCCCGTGATGCCCACATTTTCACACGTTGTTCCCCATTCCGCGTGTTACGCCCCGTGTTACGCCTACTTTTGTTGTGTGCGTTATGCTATGTGCGCTTTCGCTGTGCGCGTTTGAAGACATGTGCGCCAGCGTGCGCCACGCAGGATTTTGGTGCACATCCATGGATTTACACGCGCACGACTTCCATGAATCGCTGTGCGCGGGTTTGTGCGATTTTCGCACTTGCGCTGCAATTCTCACACTTTCGCACGCGTGCGCGGAAATTTTCAGCGCACATTAATTCCATGAATCGGCCTGTAAATCTCTTTTCAATAAAAGTCTCTCGCCTTCAAGGCCTGATGCTCTCAACAAGTAAACACAAAAGTTCAGTTCTACGAACACTTTGGGTGATTATCATGGATCTGTGAATTTAGGCAAACAGTAGAATGAAGTTTGTAGTCACTGACCTGTTCCAGATGCTACTGTCGAGTGAGAGTGAAAATCCCCCTGAAAACCCTGCCTCCTCTGTCCCGGACAATGAGATTAGGAGGGACAAGAATCCCAGGGAAACCCTGTGGGGAATAAAGCCCTTAACACAAACAAGAGCGGGTAAAACAAACAAGAGCAGGTATCTACTATAAGGGATAAGGAACGTTAGTGTGATTCCTACTGTGGCAAAGTCGCAATAAGTATTGAAAAGACAACAAACTCATGGAGTGTCTGCCATGGAGAGTAGCAACACGTAACATACCAGCGGGTAGCTGTAGATATTCGCAATCAAGGACTGCCGTGGGTGGAGACCAGAAGAGAGCATGTGAATGCATACTGACTGAAACGTTACATGGAACATCAGGCACCATCTTGGGTGAACCTTGCAAAATTGTCCTGACTCCTCTCCATCGGTGCCATACAGACCACCGATGTACGTGGGTTGTGACAGTGATGGCTTCACCTCTGGGTCCCCCTCGACTGGGCGCAGACCCCTCAGAAACTGTATTCAACAAATTCACAATACAGTTCCCTTCTTAGAGAACTTTGGGTGATAGTTTACCACCCCTAGATCTCCCTCGGCCGGGCTCAGATCACAAATGACAAGGGGGGCACTTTCCTTCCCCTTGTCTTGCAATAATTCTTGCTTTCACAAATCTTAATGTCTTTTTTATACAAGTTTTCGGGCTTTGCCCCTCGTTACGGGTTTCCTTCTGCCAGGTTCACTCTCGCCACCTTTTGGTTGTCAGCTTCCCTCTCCTAGGCTCACTGTCGCCGACTGTTACAGACAGTTCATCACGGGACTTTAGACTGTTGGGGTGAACTGAATTATATTTGATTGCATTCCTAAGAACTGCGTGTGTTACTTCCAGTTGCCAACTTTTTCTTTCAGATTCCCCAGGCTCTCCACAGAATTCTGCCCAAATCTCTTCTCTAGCAATGTCCAAAACCAGAAAGTTAGTCCACCAGTTGTCCAAAAATGTGCATTATCTGTGCCCCCTTGAGGAGAAGGAGGGAAGATACTATGCCCCGGTACAAGTACAGGGGCAAGGTACAATTTTGGCACTGGTGGACACTGGATTCCAAGCTACCCTTCTGTCCAAAAGGGCCTTTGAGGAACTAAATGCAGGAAGGGGGGAGAATTACCGAATTCCTCTCACCTCTCTTCCTGGACAACTGCAGAACTTTGACGGGAAGGAGATTCCCGTTGAGGGGACTGCAGACTTGGACATTAAAATTGGGCGACACAAGGTGAAACACCCGGTCATAGTAGTGACTCCAGAGGGCACCCCTTGTTTACTAGGGAATCACCTCCTGAGAAGGTTGTCACCCCTAATAGATTGTGTAAACAAGGTCCTCTGGACCCAGACTAGCCGACCAATAAAATTAAAACAGAGTGTCAACCATGTTAGTTTAAACGGCACCTGCCACATGGTTGAACAAAAATCTGACCAAGTAGAATTTCACTTCCAGAACAACCAAACTCCAGACGTGACAGTAATAGCAGTAGGACAACAGACTGGTGATGGGGGGTCCTCTCTATTTATGAAAATCAACCTTCCTTCCAGTTTAAGGTGGTATTCCACACTGGAAGGAAACACCCTGAAATTCTTTACTAATCCACAATCAGAAACTCCCACTCCTATAGTCCAGAAAGATGTGAAATCAGCTCAGAGCATGGCTGATATTCAGCAAATTGGAGAGCAGTTGTTCATCCCTGTGCAGTTAAATGATGGGAAGGACTCTGTTCTCGCTCGAGTGTGCGTGAACAACGGTAAGAGTTTCATCAGCAAAGCCATGTTCCGCCAACTCCCAAAAGATCCAGCCATTCCCACATTCAAACTGATAGACAAATGGGAAATGGACCTGGAAGCACCTAATTCCAAACATCTCCTGCCAAGCAGGTGTATGCTCAAAATCTCCATTGGCAACAAGAGCATAGTCCATAATTGTTGGGTCGTGCGAGATGTCACTGCCGCCTTTTACTTAGGCAGTGACATTCTCAATCGCTTTGCTATTAGTTTGGACCTAATAAACTTCAAAGCTTGGTCCCGATTAGCGGATAATCCCATGGGCTTTGATGATCCAGAAAAAGCATTTAGGTCAGCTCAATTGCTACCTAATGCAGTTGAAATTCAGATCAAAGAGGAAGTCACCATCCCAGAAAGGACCCGACAATTCTCCCTGGAAGTGAAAGTTAAAAGAGGACAACATTTGAAAAACCCTGATGCTTACATACATCTAAACGCTTCTCTCCAACAGCAAGGGTTGGGGGTAAACCCAACTCCATTAGTCAACATAGAACATGACACCCTTCTAATAGAGGTGGATAACAGCGACTTAAAGAGTATTACTCTAGCCGCAGGCACCATTATTGGAATGGCGGTTGATGACCAACATTTTTCCATCGATTTAGGAAATGAACTGTTAGGACCAATCCCCAGGGACTGCTTTGACAGTGACAGTGATGACAATACAACACCAGACAGGATTTTTACCCGGCATGGGGGGAACTTCCTGGTGTACACTTCCTGCCCCTATGGTAAGGAAGATGTGACTTGTGACTTCAGGAGGGATGAGGTGATTTTCCAGGTCCAGGAGGGTTGCCTTTCCCACCTGAGGCCTCCAGTCCAAATCAGCACTCTGACCAGGGACTTCTCCACCCAGCTGGAGGAGGCCGCTGAGATAGCCAAACCAGAAGTCTTTCCAGGCTTCAGGCAGATGGTGGAAGAGAGAGTCAACCTAGCTGATGCCTGTGTGACTCTGGAACAGAAGCAAAAGTTGAAACAAGTTTTCTTGGATTTCCAAGATCTCTTTGCGGTAGACTCATATGACTGTGGTCGCACCGACATCCACACAACAAAAATCCCCACGGACCCTGGCATGACTCCAGTGTTTGTGAAGCAATATCGCTTGCCTCTCGCATCAATGGAGTCCCTTACTGAAATAATTAAGAACCTGGAGTCCCGGGGAATAATCCGTCCAGTTCACAGCACCTTCAATAACCCGGTGCTGGGAATATTGAAGCCAAACGGTCAGTGGAGACTCTGCGCCGACCTCAGGGAGCTCAACAAACGGGTCCATACTTCCCGATGGCCTCTGCCCTACATTGACCAAGGGCTGGCCCAGATCCAGGGGTCACAGGTATTCACTGCAATAGACCTGACCAATGGATACTGGACTGTGCCTGTCAGTAGGGAGGACCAATACAAGCTGGCTTTTACCTTTGGGGGGCAGCAGTACACATGGACCCGGACTCCCTTCGGATACCTCAACTCCGGCAATGAATTCAACATTTTCCTACATAAGGCCATGCCCGACCTGGGTACGAGGGGCAACCTGGCTTATGTAGATGATGTCCTCATCAAAAGTTCATCTGTGGAGGAACACATAGCGGAGATCCGTTATGTTCTGACACAGTTGAGGGCCGCCGGAGCAAAACTTTCCTTTCCTTTCAATTCCCCACACAAAGTCTTTGAAGAAGACAAGTGTGAGGGAATGCCCACTGTCTATGTGGATGGATGCTCTTACCATGTTGACAACGACGGGGAGAAAGAACTGGTAGCTGGCGTAGGGAATGCATGGGTGAAGGAGTTTCCAGAACCCTCCGCTGGATACAAAATTGGTCCCCGAAGTAGTCAGGTGGCAGAATTGATGGCTGTGCATCAGGCCATCCTCACTGCTGTCCAGCATCAACTCCACGATTTGGTCATAATCACAGATTCAGATTATGTACGGAACGGGTTCGTGGAGCACCTGGTTAATTGGAAAACCAGAGGCATGTTATGTGCTAATAACAAACCCTTGAAACATGGGAAGTTAATCCAAAACATTGATGATCTGGTCACATCGAATGGGATGACCATTTACTGGTAAAAGATCAAGGGTCATTCCAAAGTAGAGGGACCAGACAAAACTGGAAATGACTTAGCTGATCAGCTGGCCAAAACCGGGGCCATCCAAGGGGATCGAATAGAAATAGAGTCCCTTTTGGGGGAAATCCAGGTCGCTGCTATCACTAGGTCCCAGACAAATGCTTGCAATGATCTTTCAACTGCCCAATGGAGCAAGGAGACCCCTGATGCTGATTTGATTACAGCTCAGAAGGGGGATCCAATTATTGGTAAGTTTTACCATTACCTTGAGGACCCTGAGAACTTTCCCCTGACGGATACCGATTACATTGGGAAAGAGGACCTAAGAGTGTTGATGAAATGTCCAAAAATGTTCCGGATCCAAGACGGTTTGTTGGTAAGGAAATCCAAAGCTGGCCACGATCAGTGGGTGGTTCCTACCTCATTCCGAAGCCTGATGTTAAGTCACGCCCATGATGCGGCGGGTTTCACACAACACTGGAAATCTTAAGAGAGGTTGCATACTGGCCACACATGGGGCAGGACCTTGACCAATACTTGAAGGGGTGTCTTGCACAATTTCAGCCATCATCCCTCACGCACCGTGCACCCCTCCAAAAGAGGGGGATGACACTGCCATGGTCAGATTTGCAAATCGACTTTGTAGGCCCTGTGATTCGCTCGTCTAGAGGAAACAAGTACATGTTGACTGTTACATGCTTGTTTACCAAGTGGGTGGAATGTCTCCCAGCCACAAAATGCAAGGCAGAAACAGCAGCTGCCCTGATGATTAACCACATCTTTTCCCGTTTTGGTCTACCTCAAAGGATTGAGTCAGACAGAGGTAGCCACTTCACCAGTGAAGTAATGACAAAGATGTGGGAGATACCGGGGGGTAAAAGGAAGCTACACATTGCTTACAGGCCAGCTTCTTCTGGAGCAGTGGAGAGATATAACCAAACCATTGTGAGCATCTTAAAAAACTTTGTGGCAGATTCTGGGCCAAGTTGGGATATCCGATTACCTCTGGTCCTAATGGCCATCAGATCTACCCCTTCATCTGCAACCAAAATGTCACCATTTGAGTTGATGACTGGACGCAAGATGGTGCTTCCCCAGCATTTGCTCTACAGAACCCAAGAGCAAACGTTGATAAATGCCTCCACAACTCATGAGTATGTGGAGAATTTAAGGAAACACCTTCAGCATGCTTTTGCCTATGCTCAGCGGAATCTAGAAAGATCAGCCGAGAGCATGAAGACCCACTATGATTTAAAAACTACCCGAAAGGAATATAAGGTGGGTGATCGGGTCTATCTATACAATTTCCAAAGAAACCAGGCCAAACAGAGAAAATGTTTGCCTACATGGAAGGGACCGTTTGAAATTATAGACAAGATCTCCCCTGTGGCCTACAAGATCCGCATCCCCAAAGGCGGTTTGGCAGAGGGGGAAGACAAGTGGGTACATATAAATCAGCTAAAGTGTTGCCATACCAGGCACACTCTGCAGCAACTGGAGGAGTCCTCTGCAATACCAGAGGGGGCCGCTCCAGAGTAATTCAGTTCCAACTCTAAAATATTCCACATATAGCATATAAAATTCTGTGATCCATATATATATAGATGTTCTTGTCTCCTAATTTAAAAAAGAAAATGTATATGTTCATATCTTCCGATTCATAAAATATATATGTTCACCACACCATTAATAGTGGTGGAAAAATGTCTAGGAATGTGTATTGCCGCTTTGCTTTATCATCCTAGGAGAGATGAAACCATGGAGACTGACCAAGGAGGACGATCCGGAGACCGGGAGCAGAGACCCAAGAGGCCCGGGGTACCGACCAATATTCCCATCGGGACCGGCGAGGAGAACCGATCGATCAGTACCGGATGGAGGAAAAGATGCTGAACTGTGCCATTTGCAGAATTGGAAGAAGATTATGCGGACATACCAGTGCGTGGGTCAAAACCTTCTGTGCACCCGACTCCCCATCGACTCAAATTCAAAGTGCAGTCGCGTGGGGGGGCTTTGTTGGGTGTCCTGACCCACGTTTGAGCTATCATGCTGCAACATTTGGTGCTGTGGGCTTAGAAAATCCAAGATGGCCAAAAAGCCCACATGTACGCCAGAATAGGAAAACTGTGCAGTACTGGCATGGAAAACATCATGATGGCCAGAACTTCCCAGAAAATGCACAGGGAAATGCATGAAGAATAGGCTGCCACCCATTTTTGCCTATGTTGTGAGCACAGGAGGGCACTGCCTAAAACCACCATTGGGCTACCCACACAGTAGCCTGAAACCATTGGGAATGGCAATGCTGATTGCCAAAAGCAACCTAGAACTGTGGGGAATTCATTTTCTTAAATCCCAAAAATGGTTGCATTACCAGTACTCACCACTATCAGAAAGCCGGCGTTTTAAAACCACCAGACTTTTGTGTAAAACTGAACAAATGAAACAAAACCAGACCAAGGAAAGACTTGCTAAGAGGTGGATACAATGTAAAACTATATTCTGAAATGACTTGAAGGAAGTAATTATTTAATGTGTATGTAAAAATCGTAAGTGATTTAAACTGGGAACAAAAAATTGACATGTAGCTAAAAACTGGCTTAAAGAGATTCCAATTCTGCCTGACATCTACCCCCACAGGAGTTAAAACCTGCTCAGCCACTCTTCCCCTTGCCAAAAGGAGTTGTCACCTCTCTGATTAGATTAGGGGTGGAGCAACTACAGGGAGTTGAACAAAGGCCTGTCCTGGACTCAGGCAAATGTTATATTGGGGGCGTCGTAAAAGTGGCTTCTTCTTGGCAGAAACGGGGAGGGGCAGCCCACTCTGAGGACAGGCTGAGCTTAAAGAAAGTGGATAGACTGGTTTCTCCACCATGTGACCTGGGAAGACACACCCCTGTTGGCCAGAATATGATTTTAAGAAAGATGTATAACTCATGGTGCGGACTTGTCAAAATTATCTAAATGATACCATAATTCTTGTGATTTTTCTGTGAACATTTTGAGATGCGTTAGGACCCTGTGGTGTATTCTGGGGGGTTGCTAGCAGAAAATAGGGTCTCACTCCAAATGTCTGCATGTTAAAAATCTGACACTTCATCAATTAATGTCCATACTCCTTGCGCACATGTGTGTAATTTTGGGTAAATGTCCGATATTGCAAAACCAGTTAAAAAGCGCAAAATGTTGCCATTTCTGAATGCAAGCCCCCAGGAAGAGCAGAGTTTGAACAGAGTATACCTCATGTGATATGTGATGGGTGCATGTAATTTTAAACAACTGTGTATCTGTGCAATATGTATTTGGGTCAAATATAGATTTATGTGCAATTTGACAGGGGAGTGTCCTTTCTGCAGGCCATAAAACAGCATCACCATGACTCACATTTCCTTTCCCCTATCAAGGAAGAGAGAAAAGCTTGACCAATGATCAGTTGAGAGAGGGGCTGGCTTAGTGATGCTGCGCACACACCCACTTTCAAAACACATAAAAAGAGACTGCTGGGACAGGTAGAGACATTCAAATCCAGTTGCTGCGGAGCGTTTTGCCGGACCACACAACATCCAGAAGATACCAGTTCCAGACTGACTCCAGCTACATACTCCAGAACCTAGGACTTATATTTTAGAACCTAAATCAGAGGCCTAAAACCACAAGCTGAGTTCTCTGCAGCAGGCCTCAAATCATTGCAAGCTACTCACAGCCGGGCGAGCTGCTTGAATCCCTTGCCAAGAACTTTTGCCAGGACCAGCCCAGAGATCCAGGAGCCGTGCAGAGACCGCTGTATCCGGACAGACCAGACCAGTGCCAGACCAGACCAGACCAGACCGTGCAGAACCGCAGACCCAGAGACCAGATCGCTGTGAAGTGCCGCTAGCCTGATTGATCAGATCCGTGACGAGGTCCAGTCCTTCCAAAATATATTGTGAGTAGTTAGGTCAGATTGTGACAGAAATAAGCTCTTAGTTTAAAATAATCTAGTCCAAACTATTTTAATCTAACCAGAACTGCCTCCTAGAAGTTGTCACTTGTCATTTTGTAAAGCTGCACCACTGTCACTTGTCAATTCTGAAGCTGCAAGCTGTCACCTGTCATTTTGAGTTTACTTTAAATCCGAAAAACTACCTTTATTTAATCGTCTGTATCTCTGGAACCGTTTGGGCTATGAACTTGGTTTTACTTTCCTCTGAAAGCTTAGAATCTAAGCTTTCCAACAAGCCTGGAACCGACTTCCTACTTATACTTTTTTCCGCAATCACGATTCACGCACTCGCGAATTTTACCGCGATTTGCGATTTGGTTAAAAATCCAGCCACGTGTAACCATCAGCAGTCATTTCTTTCCTTGCTAAAAATTTGTTTGCCTCTTAATCACCATCTCTGAATCATTGCTAAAGTGAGCCTGAACTTATCCCAAGTAGCTACCACTCCCTCTGAACCTCCTAAAGGGAATTAAAACCATTTTCAGCATATTTCTCACTTCATTGCCATCACCTTTTAAAAGCATTTTGGGCCTGTGTTTCAAACTTCTATCTGTGGCCTAAGCTTGCTGGAGTGAACTGAATTATATTTGATTGCATTCCTAAGAACTGTGTGTGTTACTTCCATCTCCTTCCATTTCTTACATTGCATAGGGGAGGGAGGTGAATTGCCAGAGGAAAATGTGATTATTTTATCTTTTGCTAAAATCATATCAAGTATTTCTGTACTGCATTGTATTCCTCATTGCTTTTCCCTTGAAATCATTAAAGTAGTTTTGCTACTTTATCCATCCTATACTAACTCCTCATTGATTGTAAAGAAGTGTGCTAGTGCCAGATTACCCATTGTTGATCAACATCATATGTCTAAGTGTACTATCAGATATTAATTTATTATAAAGTGTGATATATATATATTGTTTACATTCTCAAATAAACCTTTTAAACTTGCAAAACAGAACTACTTCTTGGCTCAGTGGGGTCAGGGGGATTCTAAGAGAGGGGTGTTATATAGGGGTAGTCATCCAGAACTCATGAACTGGACATAAAGATATATCAATAAGGGTTTCCATTCAGTATCCCAGATTAGGCATTGACTTAGCTGTAGTGTTGAATTGAATCTTCTTACAAGACTTCGCCCCTTCTCATCAGCATCCCTCTGCCAGGTTCACTCTTGCTAATCTTTACAAAATACAGTTCATGTACTAATTGTCACCATACAGGATTCACATCCCTTAGCTTCCGTAATCATCTGCCGGTCAAAGACTTTCGACGGTACAGAGGTTTTTACAAGACCTCTGTATGACCACTTTGACCCTTCTTTGCCTCTTCCCAAGGCCTTCTGGTTACGGTAGTCTCTACCGTTGGGTAATTACCCAGGATTTGCAGAGTGAGTACCCACGTGGTGCTGGACTCCTCTGTTGCTGGTTTTCCCCCTCTTTAGTTACTAGTATCACTTGCTTTTCAAAGTTCAATTTTAGCCTTTGGCTACTTTTCGTTCGACAAAGTTCGGTTTCTTATCAACACTCCCCTCGACTCACTGGCTGTGATGAACCGCTTGCCTTTCTTCCTCTTTGGAGTCAAGGTTGGTACCACAGATACAAGCATCTCTCCCCGTCTTGGTAATCAGTGGAGGAGGGTCTCGTGTACCGTTGACATCTGCTGCAACACATGTTGGCTATTGTTCGTGAACTTATCATTCCCTCTGCGGTGGTTCCACAGGGCTTGGTCGGAAAGGGCAAGGTTGACTCTCTCCTCGTTACCCTCTCTGTCTGCTCCGCCTTTCTCCTCCTCTTGAACTGCTGTGCTGAGTTAGCTCTTATGTTGTGCGGTCTGCCTTGCTCGTATTGTGCTCTTGTGCTCCACCTTTTATCCCTATGGGGAAGGGAAAGGGCTGTCAGGTGTGTGTCATTCGGGTCTATTGCCTGACTTTCTCTGACCCTGGTATTGGGACATGTCAGGTAAAGGGCTCTGATGTTAGTCTGTTGTCTTTCGGGTTGTGCGAAAACGTTCATGTGGAAAAGGGGGGCAATGTTTTGGAATATCCTGTGGGGGGATGGGGAAAAGGTGTCAAAAGAAGGGGGATACTGTGTCTCGCCCGACGGTGTCCCACTCACACTCCCCAAGGACCCCTCATCCAGGTGATCCTCCCTCACTGGTCCACCCAAATGAACTAGATCCAACAGCGATGGCCGTGTCCTGGCCACCTGTTTGATAGATCCCTGGGGACTAGCCATGGAAACACTGTCAGGTTTCTCACACGTACCCTTATCATTAGACCCTTCGTCAGGCCAGGAATTAAGCATTTTACCTTATTCAAAATGTTCACCTTATATCCAGGGAGCACCTGACATAAATGATTCAATGGTGTCTCCATACTCAAGACCAATGTAACTCAAAAACATTTTTAAAAATCGTGATATAAACCGCAAGAAACAAACCCACAGCACAACCAATTACTACCCACAAAAGATCCCCTTTTCCTTTCACTTTTCTTAAACAAAAGAATTTCCTGCACTCACTCTCTGTACTTGCCTTCACCACAACCGTCTTGATAATTGGCCACTCCTCAGGCATACACTAAAGACAGCATATTATCAAAAACACATGCCAGCCAAAAATCCTCTTTACTCGAGCATAAAAAGGAATGCAATGTTTTCCACTACAACACTAGTGTATCTCTCTCTTCTTTACTAGTAAAACACTCTCGACTACAGTGCTGTATTTTCCTGACTACAGGAAGATACCCTTCACTGCTTTGAGTAACCAAGAAAAAGCGAGACGCAGGTTCCGTCCGCTCAATTGATACAAAGTAAGGGGTTACCAAGGGTACACTCCAGAACGGTATCTACAGGTGGTCTTACCATAAGATGCCATTAATATGTTCGAATATGCAGCTGGCACAGCCAAAGGCCATGGCCACTGGCTAGTATTGTGTTGAAGTACATGGCTAGTGGCTGGTTAGTGTATTGCTTATTGCATTTTATTCTTTTAAAATATACAGTGGACATGGCCAAAAGATGTGCAAACCACTCAAGATCAAAGGCCATGGCTAGTGGCCCATTTATATGTTAAAACATATAGTGGACACAGCCAAAGAATGCGGCCACTGGCCAGTATTGTGCTAAAATCCATGGTTAGTGCCTGACCAGTGTATTTAATAAACAGTGGACATGGTTGAAAGCTGTATCCACTGGCAAAGGCCCAAATGTATGGTTGGTAGACTGTTAGTGTTTTAAAATATTCAGGATACATTGGTGAAGGTTGTGACCACTGTCCATAACTGAAGGCCATGACTAGTACCCAAATTATGTTTTTAAATATATTTGGCCATACACACTGACCATGGCTGAAGGCCATGATTAATGCCAGTTATTGTTGTAATGTAATTAGGGATGTCATCAGTAATGTGATCGTGATGTCATCATTGTGGGCATAGGCTGTGCATCAGGGGGCGTGAAGTTAAGGTGGCTTTAACTAAATTTCAGAGGTTTTGTTGTGTTAGGTTCTCACCTTATGTCCCTGCAACTAAAGTTTTTTTTCCTTGAATTTCAAGGTTGTTTTACAATGTATTGCTCACCTTAACGTCCCTGCAACTAAAGTGTTTTCCTTGAATTTCAAGGTTTTTGTTATTCCATACATAATTGACATTAATAATACAGACAATTGACCTAATAAAAACGATGTATCATGTGTAGAAAGTAAAAAAGAAATTGAGCAACCACATTCCCCCCAATAAACCTGTTCTTAAAAAACTTTGTTTGCATATTTACTTAACTTTTTAAAGGGTTTACATTTAAATTTACCATTGATAAATATAAAGTTATTAAAGGGTTACAATAAAAGTGTACAAACGCTACACTCAATGTATCCTAAAATAATTCTTTACAAGACTACTACCCATATATATATATATGTACATATGTTTTTTTATAACGGTTTTATAGGTGTGGCTACCAAGGATGCATGTGTGGCTAAATGTGGCAATGACTGGGAACTTTTAACCATGGCTTCCACAGTAGATAACCGCAGCTATAATGAAATACATAAGGATATTTTGTTTATTTTTAACATACACTGTATTGAAAAGATCAATTAAGGGTCTTTGAACCATATATAAAGTATGTGTTTTTTGTGTCTATTTTTACAACTGAAAAGTTGGTCCTGAAAAGGACCGTTTCTGGGGGTAAGGAAAAAAGAGGTAGGAACTGGGAAGGGAAAAACACTAGGATTTATACATATAACAAAAGGTAAATGGTGTATGTTCTAAAAGAACCCTGCCCAAAGCATCTAGGGCGCCACTTCCCTACTTGATCAAGCTGTGACAGGTTTTGCACATCACAATAAAATTAGAAAGATCGGGTGCAGGCAAGATGGACTGAGGTTGGGTGTTAGTTGGTGGAAAATAGCTGGTAATTGTATTTGAAGTCTGTGGCGCAGATGACAAATACTGCTGTGCTGAACTTGCTCCATGTGCTTTGACTTTATATTTCACATGAGCCTTCCTATAGGATTCATCCACTTCATCCCAATGAACACACACAAGATGTTGAATTAACGTGGATGTCCCCAAGCTTTGCGATGGCTTGTTTGAAGGTGCCCTCCACAAAACCTTACCACAGAAATTACACCTCCTCAATCTCCTTTTTGCTGTGTTGGTCCTTTACGTGGAAATATTGGCATCTGTGAGCTATGGTTTTTTTGGTACATTATCTTCCGTGGCGGTAAAGCTGAAGCCACCCCCACCACCTCATCATCACTGCTGGTCATAATCATTTTGAAATGCAGGACCATGGAGGAAAAATAAAAACTGTACAAATAGACAAAACAAAAAGGACACTGCCACTTAATATCAAAACACTTTTTAAAAAAATATAACAAGCTAAAATAACAAAATCTGACAAACTACAAAGCAAAGGACGAAGGTATAGGAAGAAGAAAGGTAAAAAAGGAATGGATAAGTCAAGGTACTGCTTTTACACATTCCTAAAGGTTTACAATGATGCTCACCCACCAAGAGACAGAAAGCAATAACAGAACACATGAAAAGGGTGTTTGGGAGAGGGGTATAACCGCAGTTACGCGATCGAGCCAACTGGAATGTGTTTTCCGTGCGTGCCGATACATTCAAGCGCAATTTCATGTTTGCGCCTAAATTATTGACCAATCGCATGGCCCAATGAGGAGTCACATCTGCACGTGGCAGTAGCTGGATCAATGGAAGACCCAACCACTCAGAAGTCTACGTAGACGCGGCTACGTGTCAGGTTCCCATTGAATATTTCAGCCAGAAGAAGGTTAAGAGCTTGGGCAAGCTGTTGTGTTTCTGGGAAGTTGCGAGTTTATAGTCTTTTCTCTTGTGGTTTTCTGTTGGCTAATGCCAGTTCTATTGCTTAACTATACTGTCAGCCAGGAATAATTGTCCCATTACAAGATGGTGGTTCTGCTGAAAAGCAATGATTGTCCCAGCAACTATTGTAAGGTAGTTTGGAACTTTTGGAAAGGTTCTAAACTGCCTTTCATTCAAGTCGAGCTCCAGGAATGTCACAGCTATATGAAGCTCCCCAGAAAGTATCCTGAAACTAAGAATTATCTGAAGGAAGAAACAAGCAACAAGGAATAAATCACAGAGGAAAGCTGAGAATAAAGACTGAGCTAAGTGACAGAAAAGTTAACAAAGGAAAGCTATGTTTTTGAACTGTCATATGAATGAAATTGAACTGTAACTGAAAATCCCAAGAATGACTTAAACAGAAAATATTCAGAAAAGCCTTAAGTTATTATTTATACAAAAATAATTGTTAACGTTGTAGCTAGTTTTTAAGTTAGCTTTAGTGAAAGTTTCATGTTGCTCTAATGCGCACTTTGTTCCGGTTTATTGAAGTCTGCACGTGTGTAAAATTATTCCGTGCGAACCGCAGCTGTTCCATGAAGGTAGATGAAAAGAAACGATACGTGTGTGTGAAATAAAGGTGCGCGCGATCATCAGCTGTGTAAATAGAAAAGAAGGTAACGATATTGCGCATGTTACCAATTGAGCGCGAATGTAGGTAAGCGAGTTGTAAAGCAGGGCATCTGCTTGCCAGCGTTAGAAGCCTTCATTCCCTTCATGCTTTAAATGAAAGGACCTAACGGCGCATCTGAGTGTCATGCAAGGATATTGCGAAGACTCGAGGAAGCTGACAAATATTCCAGTGAGCCGCAGGGTTCCGATTACAGGAAGATTAAGCAGAAGAAATCACACGAGTTCTAGGTGTGCAGTGAGTTTATTGAGGGTTTTTTAAACCTTGGATTCTAAAGCATTGTAAAACTGAAGGTTTCTTTTCGTGTCTACAAGAAGAAAATTAAATAAGCATAGGAAGAGCAGTTTAAGTGAAAACTGAGGATAAACCTGAAGAGGAATTTAAGTTGTAAATGATTAAAGGATTATCTCTTTCAATGCTCAGGAGACAGATACTCTGCAGTAAAGAATGGACACATGTTAAAGGAAACGTGTTTGTCTACAGGAGCTTGAACTGTATTAAAGTCACAGAGGCATAAAAGTCTTCAGCAAGTGAACAGAGTTTTTAAAAGAACTATCAACTAGAGTAACCTCCAAGCTCTTTGCGGAGGTAGTCAGGTAATTTAAGCTATAGAAGAGAACATTGAGGGAGTTTCCATTGAGGTAAAAAATTGTCTAACCATAGCTGTATTTATTGCATGTTTCCAGAAATCAAATGGTCTGAAGTTGGAGGCTTTTTGGAGGAGACCTGATCTTTTGTTATTTTGTCCACTTGCCCATTCCCTTGGCGTGGTTAGCTCAGGAGTTGTAACTAAAAGACTGCTGGGTGGACCAACCTAAGGGGTGTGGAGGGCTCTCGTCTGACACTGCTGGATTCAGTGCTGGGACCTGATAGAACGAAAGGCCCACGTGAATAACACCTGCCCGAGCAGAGATGGAGTCAGATTTGACCTTGAGTTTCCTGGGGAAAATGTTTATGGAAATGAAGCATCTAGGAGGGAACCCTCGCAGTTAAGTGTCCGAATGCAGGAATTAAGTCTGCAGGTTATTAAGGGAGGAGCAGAAGTAGAGAAGCCAAGCATTTCAGGCTGGGGTTCCGGAGGGAATCCTCCAGTGCTGTATCCGTAGTCTGAGATTGGGGAATCTAGAAAGGAAAGAGGAGTAGAGAGAAGGTTGGGAATTTCACCAGCTATTTCCTTAGTGACTACCCCGTTGGCTCCACCTGAGCGTTTCTCGGGTGATCAACAAAAATGTAAATCCTTCTTGATGCAGTGTGAATTGCATTATGTGTAGACCAGAGTCATTCCCAAATGAAAATTAAAATCTAAAGTGCTCTTTTTAATTTCATATCTGACAGACAAGGCAGCAGCCTGGTCTGTTCCTTTAGTGGGTGGAGGAGCAATTGAATTAGACAGCTGGATACTATTCAAAGCAGAGTTTTGTAAGATGTTTGATTGACGAACCGTGACTCAGACTGTAGATAGTGAATTTTTAGAAATGAAGCAGGGAAACCGAGACCTGTCGGTGGATATAACTCAGTTTAGAGCCCTGGTCTTGGAGAGTGGTTGGCCAGAAGAGAAGAGATCTTCTGTTTTCTACCGGGTTTGCATGAAGAGCTGAAGGATGCTCTGACAGCAATTGTGGATAGACCAGCTTCATGTGAGAAATTGATGACCCGTGTGCTGAAACTGGATGCAAGATTGTCTGAAAGACGTCTAGAGCGGAGGAGGTTCCTTCCAGAGGGTAAATCCCGGGTTCGGAGTGAGCAGCCTAAGGTAGAATCATGTCCCAGGGAAGTTAGAAGTTCAGTGCGTCAAAGGCAGTTCAGACCCCCCTTAACTAAGGAAGAGAAGGAGAGAAGACGAAAAGGGAAACCTTTGCCTGTATGGTGGGGATAGCAGCCATTTTGTAGGAAATTGTCCTTGAGCTCCTCTGAAATTCCTAGCACCTACTGGAAGAGGCCAAATGGTGGCAACTACCATTCAGACTTCAGTGCCACAAATTACACTGAATGTATCCTTCCATTGGAAGGGTAGTTTGAGATGTGGGGGCGCCTGTGTGTTGGATTCAGGAGCCACAGCAAATGTTATGGACGGAACTTTGGCAGCTCGTCTAGGTGTACCATGACTGTGGCAAAAGAAGTTCCAGAACAAGTCAGGGCCGTAGATGGGACTCAATTTACATCAGGTCTAATGACACACATCATAGATCTCCTGGGTCTGAGAATCGCAGAAGGGCATTGGAAGGAGATAATGTTTGAATTGATAGATGCACCCAGATTGCGAATCATTCTTGGTACGCCTTGGTTGACTTTACATACTACTTTGATTGATTGGGCCAGGAGAACAGTGGAGTTTAAATCAGAATGTTGTCTTGAACAGTGTACTAAAGTTGGTTGGGAGATTGACACGGTTGAAGTGGAGAGTTTGGGTGAGCATTTGGCAGGAGGAGCAGTAGGGGAGCATGTTGTGGGTGCGATTGTGGGAGTTTTGCCAGAATGCTATCAATATTTAGCAGACGTTTTTAGTGAGCAGGAGGCTAGTGAGTTACCACCCCATTGTCCAAACGACTGCAAGATCGATTTGGAAGCAGGAGCACCAATTCCCTGTGGCAGAATGTATGTTCTAACTGAAAAAGAAAACGAACACTTGAAGCAGTATTTGGCGGAGAATTTAGCCAAGGTATTGATACGTCACTCGCAGTCACTAGTAGCATCACCTTTATTTGTTGTGCCTAAGAAGGATAAGACCGTAAGAACTTGCATTGACTACAGAGCCCTAAATAAGATCACAATTAAGAATTGATATCCTCTTCCATTGATTTCCACCTACATACACAGTATATCTAAATCCTTCCCTAAAACTCTTATTAGTAGTTAGATGTCATTTATTTTACAAACATTGTACTTTAGTGTTTTTGTATCTACATCCTATATAAACAGTCATGACCTTCCTTACACTCAAAATAATGTACATCGAACCATTTGTGTAACCTTGCACTTATAGAGAACCCTTTTATATATTAATATATACACTGTTTTACACAATAAGACAGAAGTAGAAGATTGCCAAATGGTGTTTTCTCTTCTAATTCATGTACTCTCCAGAATATTATCTCTACAATTATTTTGTACTGATTTTAAAATACATCCTTGTAACAATCCATCTTCTACTTTACATAAAACACTTATTACCCTATTCTTCCAATTCAAACTCTTATTTTGCATGTCTATATTCACAAAGAATATAAAACATATATTCTAAAACGTTGGTTCTAACAACATTAAATAAACATTATTTACCCCCTTTGGCAGTGTAGCTTGGTGTGTGATTATAGAGTAATTACAAACAAGCCAATCTACTTCTGTACGCACCCATGTTGTGAAATGTCCACAGTGAATAGGTGTCCCCTCATGAAAAATAATTACTCACGTCGTAAATGTTTTCTTACTAATAGAAACTTGACTATTTACAAAATTCCTTATTGACATGTTAATTTTCCTACCATCTACACTGTATCTTTGAAACATAATCAATACATACTTATTAAAAACTAGATTTTGCAGTGTAGATTATAAATTACAACCACAGGCACTGCATTGCATGCCATGGAAGGCTTCCGTTAGAAGGTCAGAAAACTGGATACTTTTCTGATCAAGGGATAGGAAGATATACAAATCTTTCAGAAATATCCTGAGTAGTGTAATCTTTCTAACATTGTGGACACATATGATTCCACTTGTAACTAATTCCTGCATATCTATCTATATTAACAGTTTCCTGCACTAATAAATCGAAGACAGTCATTAAAAGTTCTTCACTATCTTCCTGTGTATTTTGAGAAAATTGTTGATTCCACTTGCAACAGCTACTACATTTCAGATTGACATTGCCGAATGTGTACTGTGTGGTTTTTCATCTACAGATATTTTAAGAAATTAATGTTCCACACATAGCTGCTTGAATGCTGTGGAAGCTATTTCTTGCATCAATGGTGTCATTTGAAACATACACAAAGCTGCATTACAATAGCATATTTAAATCTGCAATGAGAGTATGTCATAGTTGAACAACTCTCCAACTCCAGTAGATTCTGTTGTTTTCTTAGTCTCAAGAACAATGATTTTATTTGAATGTAGTTTCACTGACTCCTTATGTTTCCTGGCTAGGTGCTTAGCAAGTACAGGTATATGGTTCAGGTGAGGAGCATACAGTAAACTAACCTATTATAGTCTTCAATGCAAGAAATGTCAGCTGTCACTTTTCTTTCATCAAAGTTATTTTTTTAAACTTTTTTATTTTTCATATGTGAGAGAGCTACATAGGACATTCCTTCTGTAAACACTGTATGACCAATGTCAATAAGTCCTGCTTCTAAAGTCAACCCTTGTGAAGTATGAATAGTAAATGCATATGTTCACAAGTGTATCCTTAAAAGTAAGAAACATGCAGAGGTCAGAGAAATCAAATGAGGTTCTTCTACACAATCAAAATTTACTTCAACATGTTCAATATTTGTAATGACAGGAAACGTGTGAAATGCAATCCCTCTTCCCATCGCTCCATTCACTAGACCAATTCCTACATTCAAGTTACCTCCTAACATTATTCGTGCATTGATGCACAGTTTTAAAATTGCATCTAGACCTGCTGTTTTAGAAATTAAATTATCTAGTTGAACTAATCAAGCTTTTGCTCTCTTATCCAATTCTAATGGCATAACTTGACCACCTAAAACATCACACAATTGTATCTCCACAATATTTTGCTTCTCAGCATTGTACATTTACGCTTGTTACACTGTGCAAGTGTGCACATCAAAGCAACACAAGAAATGTTTCTTTCCTGAAGAGTCACCATGACATCAGACGGACTGCAATCTGCATGAAACATATTAGAAATCAGTCTTCTCTCTAAGACTGCTTTCACATTCTCCTCAATAACACCTACACAAATCTTATTAAGCATGGTTGCATACTCTAAGTCTGCAGATTGCCTCATACTAATGGTAAGTTAATGGAATTCAAAACAATTCCAAAGGTTAAAAGGTTAAAATGACCAATACTTCCTATACTTTTTGGAATATCCTTAGATTGCAGAATTTTGAAAACTGGTTGACCTTTCACAGGAGTTAGTTGTAACAAGTGTCCAAAAACAAGTACATGTTTATCTCCAAACAGAACTGTCAGGGGTGTGGGGGTCCCAGGGTCAAAACAGTCCCATTAGGTATGCTTATGGTCCCTGCCACATTTGCCCCAGAAATAAAACATGGGCTGTGTAAGGCTGGACTACGCTTGTACGGTGCTGGCATTTGCACCAAGCAGCAGAGGCATGGTAAGACACATTAAGATGGCCATCATGTTAAGGCCTTGGCAATGATCCAACATGGCCACCAGGAATCCCTTTTCTGTACTGCTCCATGAGTTGTTCCAGTTTATCAAAGCATGACCCAGGGCTATTTAAACCACATCCTTGACCCACACCCTTTGCTTCACGTTGTTCCTGTCATGAAGGCAGCAGGATGCTTACCATGTTTGCCGTGATCTGGATCCCTGGAGCCAGCAATCTGCACCAAACAAGGACCGATCCTGGAATGCTGGAGCCATTGACCTGCACCTGCAAAGACAAAGGAGCATTAATTGGCTAAACTAGCAAAGATAAAGACAAGACATTAATCTGTTGAATCTAAAACAAGCATAAGAAATCACCTACTTAACGCATTAGCTCCTTTATCCAGGTAGCACTGTTGAGCACCGGATCACGCAGCAAAAGCCTCAGTCCCCTGTACTAAGAAGAGAATTACAAGAACAAAGAGGTCAATCCTGCAGCGAACTACCACAGTGCTGCAGAAAACGAAGCTACATAGAATAAGTGTTTAGAGGCAAGGAAGGAGAACAAATGACACTAAAGTGCAACAAGAGAAGAGATAGGAAACACGGAGAAGAGAGAGGAAGAGGACATTAGCCACGACAACAGGCTTTTCACAAAAAGACACAAAGGAAATGAAAAAGACTAAGAGCCCTCAAGTGCCATATCGCATGCTACAGCAGGCCTGTCGCGCAGCAACCAGTGAAGCAACTGGGAGCCAGAGTTACTTGAGTGGGTGTAGGCCCACCAATAGAGAGCCCAAGGTGAGTTCAGCCTCCCTCTTACCACTAGCCCCACATGGCCTGGGAACTAGGGTGGGGGTATATGAAAATAACCCTGCAGTAATCAGCTGTATTTTGATTGTAGGTGGGTGATCCAGCTTTCCCAAGAAAACAATGCACAATTACTGGAAACACTCGCCCTACAAGCCCAACCCCTAGTATACTAAACAT
The DNA here is from genome assembly GCF_040938575.1 of Ambystoma mexicanum. Taxonomy (NCBI): domain Eukaryota; kingdom Metazoa; phylum Chordata; class Amphibia; order Caudata; family Ambystomatidae; genus Ambystoma; species Ambystoma mexicanum. The sequence goes on along the minus strand of NC_090935.1, from coordinate 909,952,590 downwards.
GGCAGTGGGCCTCATAAAAGGTCTGACAGTAAGCCTGCCAGTGATACCGGTGGCTTGCCGCCAGACCCGAAAAAAATTACTGGTGCCCGATTTCCCTGCAACACCGGGGTATGCTGACCCCGGCGGCTGGGAAGGCAGGCACCAGTAATTCTGTAAGTCCCCATTCCATGGAGTCACATAGGACTCCATGGCAATGGGGACCACGGAAGCACTGGCACCGTTAATAACAGTGCCGGTGCTTCCGTGAAATTCTGCATGCGGGTGCCGTCCGACCCGCCAGCAGAGTCGTAGTGTGCCAGTCCGAACCGGCACACTCATAATGAGGCCCAGTACCTCATTGGTCATCACTGCACGTGCTTGGGCTGGTGAGAGGTGCGGGACACTCAGCAGGGATTCCAGACGCTCCTCCAAGGCATCAGTTAGGCAATACAAAAACGTTGTAGTCAGTCTTCAAAACATCTTGCATTTGCAAGTGAATGAAAGCTAGCATCAAGTTAGACACCATGCTTACTTCATCTACAATCAAGGTATTTCATTTTCTAAGAACCTTTCTTACTTCTTGTGATGCACTTGATAAACGTTTTTGATACTCTAGTCTGTTGTCATGTTCCACTGATAGCATCCACAGTCGATGTAAAGTAACACCTCCTACATTGAATGCTGCTAAACCTGTTGAAGCAGTTACAATACATGACAAAGAGCAATCAGTTACATTTAGCATGAATAAAAAAAGATGTACCTGTTCCTGCTTGTCCACTAACATACAACAATATAGCAAAAAAGGTAGCATGCACCCATCTCTCGAAAGAACATAGCATGATAGCCTGTTCTGTGGTTTTTACCCACTGTGAGAGTCTGCAGTCATCACTTTTAGCTCACTGTACTTTTCACAAAGGAGGAATAACCATTTGCATATCAGTCTTTGTCCCACCCACAAGGGCAATCCAGCACTGAAATGCCAGGCAAACCTCCTTTGAACAAGAGTACCAACAGCAACCCCATACACGTGTTTCAGCCTTGTTGGGCCTTGGGGTGGAGCTGTGCCTCTCTGAGCACAGTGAGCAAGGGGTCCACGTCTGGGATCCCCCAGGTAACTTAGGGCGGCCAACCCCAAGCTGGTCACAACAATATAGGTTTGTATTGGACACAGGAACATTGATGCTTGTCATCCTGTAAACCATGTAAAAACCTATCTTTGATTTTATAATAAACTTCATTTACTATTTCATCATAATTTGCATCTTTAACTTTAGTTTTCTACTTCTTCCATGGCAAGATTAACACCAATTTGAATAATTGTCTCACCAAGCACATTTTGACTTCCTGCTGCAGAATCTTTTCTTCCCTTAGGGGTCTCTTTTGCCAATTCAGCTGCCAAAAGTTCTTCTTGATTTAGTTATTTCTCCAGTAACTCCAAGTACTGGTCACATTACATTTTGAATATGTATTTAAGCTTTTTTTTTTAACACAAGATGATTCTTCAAAGGTTTCAAAACTTCCAAGCAAATCACTCTCTGCAGGCCATGGGAAGAACAACTCAAAAAGACAAAAATGAAATAATTCCTTTTTCTCTGCAGTTTGGCAAGACAATTTCATGTGGTTTATGAGACTTGCGTTCTCATGTCTCACTAGACAACCAGTACATCCATGTACTTTAAACCGTCCTCTGTCACTGTTTGCTTCCATATTTTGATATGAGTAGCATTCTGCAACTTCATATAAACAAAGATCCTCCAACTCTATGGATCGATCTTGATAATATGTATCAATCAACTTGGTTGTTAGAATCGCTATACTGTCAGGTATTTTTTGGCTAACTACTGAATTTCACTGAAAGGCTTCAGTGCCCGATTTCTAGGACTAGCGAGGCCAAGACTTAACCAAAGTACATTAATGCTACGTCCATACAGAGGGAAACTAGTAAGCCAATCTCCAGTTTCGTAGCTACCACACTCTCTATGTGAGAGCATCTTCAGACCAAAGTTTAGAAGTTTCTGACTAAGACTTTTATCTGCTGATAAAACTGCCCATTCCTCAGCTGCATTACTCTTTTCAGCTTTTGTCATGTATGCTGTAGCATAATGAGCAACAGCTGTTGTATCATAAGTAATATACTGTACATCAGTATTTGCATTCCAAAGCTGAGCAATGACAGGATTGTAATCATTAATGAATTGGCATTCCTTATATCTTTTTTAAATTATAGGTATTTCTTGGTGACTTACCAGTAACATGGTGTGGAACAGATGACATCCAACTATTCACTCGACCAACTGGTGTCACAGGCCTTGGAAAGCCAAATCTGCACTGAGTGTAGTACTTGTCCTTACTTTTGTATTTTCTCTGACAGTGCCTTGCACATGAGCCAATTTGAAATATTTCCACCTTGTTCCGTAGATCAGCATTCACATGTTGAGCATATTTTTCTATGAACTCCATCACACAGCCATCACTTTCTTTCCCAAACTGAGGAGCATCTGTAATCAACAGCAGCATGTGTATATGTTGAGCCCCATGTGCTTGGTACTCTTTCCTCCAAAGGAAATGTTACATATAAAGTGAAACATGGCTAAAGTTCTGTGATGAAAGAACCGCAATACACTTTCAGGGTCCATGGAACGCAATTCTCCTGGTGTCATGTGTTCTATGTTTTCTTTTTGTGGATTAGTTTTACCAATCCACTCTGCAGGCTCATTCCAACCATACTCAGCATAACTTAAGTTCACAAACCAAATTGGGGAGCCCAAGTTTCTGATGATGCATCTAACCTCGGAGTGGCTCCTATACCAATATTCCTTGGTGCCTCTCATTGTAGCAAGAATATTGGTACGTTTACCATCTAAATCTTAATATTTTTCTTTCACCTGTTACAGCATCTCACATTCAGAAAGATTTTTAAATCTAGTTCTGGTCTGAAGTGTATGAGGAACAGCATAACATAATGTTGAAAATTCACCTTCATACAACAAGTGAAAAATATATTCAACATGGGTGCGGAATCAGGAATCTTCAGAATACATTCTTGTACAACGATATTCTGAAGAGGAGATTGGAACCTTTTGATCATCCTCTCTGCCTCCTGTACCAGTAGGAAAAAGCATAGGGAAACAATAAGCTTCTAACATCTTTTCACAGACACTGATTGGTGCACCTTTCGTTGCTTTCATTTGATACAATTCTAAACTGTCACCCATAACTTTACGTGAGTGTAGAGGATGAATAGTATAATGTGCATACAAATGATTGTCTTCTGCAACAGATAGACGTTGCAACTGACCTTCACTGAATTTGTTGACTCAACATCAACTATAGACAATCTGTTACAGTCACACTGTCTTTCTATAAATCATTGTGCTTCAATAGAAATGCCAATGCGTTTTTCACCTTTCCAATATCTATAACTCAAATGTTCTTATCTTTAGTGGCAACACCATTTACTAAAACAAACAAAGAATCGGCTTCACTCCTGGAGTGTTGACATTTTCTTCCAAATTGAGAGGCAAAAAAACAACTTTGCCTCTCACAGCTTGCACTGATGATTTATTTAGGTATCTTTGTTTGCAATCTAACATTAACTTGAAAAGGATCAACAGTTTGAAATGCAATCACTTCAAACATGATTAATTTCTGAAGCACAACAGGGATATCAAGCACTACTATGTCATTCAAGACATTTCTTGCAGGAATACTTGCTTGATTATAAAACCCAACTCAGTGTCTACAAACATAAAGCGCCTCACTTGTGTCAAATCGTTCATCTACAAACAAATACAAATAAAGTTCTTTTCAAACATCTTCTACACTCTATTTTATTTTTCTCAATGTACTCTACTTGCACATGAGACTTATAAAAAGTGTTTTTACAAGGTACACAAACAATGTCACGTCTTTCAGTAGAAGACAACATTGCAATACTTTTTTATACTGCTGAAAAATCAGAAACTTTGAAAGCATAGGTTCATCATTTCTACTTCCTTCAAGTGTTTCATCTACGTACTCATATTCTTTTAAATGCATTATATTTATCATTTACTGTGTACAAACTAAACTTTCTACAGTTCCAGTCAAAAGTGTTTGATTTAAACGTGCAAGAGACATACTTGGTGTTTTGCACTCATACAGTTTAACTACAAGGTATCTCATTTTAGTATGATGTGCAGCCAGCATCCGTATATGATGAAACTGTATCAAGACAAGCTAGAGAGTGACCCAGAAGTCCTGTCTTTTCACAAACTTCACAGTCATCTATTCTCTGTAGCATCTTGATCTGTCTTTGAACATTATTATTTTTGTGCAAAACTTGCAAAAATCTCTTTAAGACTTTACAAGAAAACATATCAATATTGCACAAAAGATTGCACATCCATACTTCACTTTGCTTTTTAGGTTTTATTCTAGACTGGCCTAAACTTTCAATTTCTGTATTATCAGACCTTAGCATTAGTTCATTTTTAGAAAGCACATAGTGTTGGTCTTCAAGGCTATGCTCACTTTCATCAATAGTAAGAGGCACATTCTTTCCTTGAATGTAACTCTCCTCATTAAAAAATCTTTCTGCATGAGAAGTGTGTTTCCACTCTCTATCAAACATGTCACAAAGGTTGTCATGTGTAAGTACTATGAGAAACCTGAGGGTATTCTCCCAAGTAAACCTTGGGGATCCCTTATTCAGGTGGCCAGGGGAGGGCTGGAGCTCTCAGATCCCAACGATGGACGAGCAACGGAGGATCACCTGGGCATGGGAGCCCGGGGTTATGCTTGGGGAAACACCCCAGGTGAGACGCAGTACTACATCGCGGAAGGAGAGGAGGACAAAGTCCCTGAGATTTTCTTTGGGTATTCTACATCTACCTCCCTTCAACCCAAAGAAACCCCCTTAATAAAATCCAACCACCCCTACACCTCTGGTGAACCATATAGGAGCCCAAACCCCGTTACAATCAAAAACCTCAATTCCCAGAATCCTTGGTTTTCTGTTGCTTACCCGAATACTCCCGATCATTCAATTTGCCGGCCCTCTGATTATTATTTCCTGCATTCCCAAACTGTTCAGATAAAACACTACCGTCCCACAATCCCCCTTGTTTATTTCATCATAATAATCCCAGTCATTCCCGTTTGCTTCACAAACCCTACCCATCTCACCTTTCTGAATTTACCAACTCCCCTAGAATGAAGAATATAATTTCTCAGAACAAAACCCACCTTTTTACACAAACACCTTTGTACCCCATAGAAGACAATAGACTAATGATAAAACCCTTTACCTGACATGTCCCAATACAAGGGTCAGGCAAAGTCAGGCAATTGACCAGAATCACATACACCCGACAGCCCTTTTCCTTCCCCACAGGGATAAAAGGTGGAGCACAAGAGCACAGAATGAGCAAGGCTGACCGCACAACGTGATGGCTAACTCAGCTCAGCAGTTCAAGAGGAGGCGAAACAGGGCGAATACTGAGAGGGTGACAATGAGAGAAGTGACCTTGCCCTTTCCGATCAAGGCCTGTGAAACCTCCGCAGACAGAAACATAAGACGGCGAACAAAGGCCAGCATATGTTGCAGCAGGTGTCAACGGTACATGAGACCCTCCTCTGCTGATAACCAAGCTGGGGAGTGACGCTGGTCTATGTGGTACCAACCTTGACTCGAAGGAGAAAAAAGCACCAACCTTGACTGAAGGAGAAGAAAGCCAAGCGGTTCATCACAGCCAGTGAGTCGAGCGGAGAGTCGATAAGACCCCGAACTGTGCTGAACGAAAAGTAGCAAGCAGCTAATCTGAACATTTGAAAGATATAAAGAAACTATTGCAAAAAGATGGAGAAAACCAGCAATAGAGGAGGCCGGCACCATGCGGGTGCTCACGCAGAAAACTCTGGGTGATTACCCTATGGTATAGACTACCATAACCAGAAGGCCTTGGGAAAAGGTGAGAAGAGGTCAAAGTGGTCATACAGGGGTCTCATAAAATCCTCTGTACCGTCGAAAGTCTTTGGCCGATAGATGACTGTGAAAGAAAGGGAAATGAATACCACTTGCTGAATTGAGCGATGGAACCGAGTGTTGCAAAAGTTGGCAAGAGTGAACCCAGCGGAGGGATGTTAACAACTAGAATAATGTGTGGATCGAAGTAAACCCGACCAAGGGGTATCCACTGTAAACTGTAAATGTTGGCGAGAGTGAATCCCACAGAGGGAAGCAGACAATCAGGGGCGTAGCCTGAAGAACTGTGTAAAAAGACATTAAGATTTGTGAAAGTAAGAAGCAGTGGAAGTGAATGGTCCACCTTTCAAGTGGGCCCCAGCCCCGTCGAGGGAGATCCAGAGGGGAAAAGTCCTCACGCAAAGTCATTTTTCAAAGGAACATTTTGTTTGTTTGCTTGTTGTTAAATACATCAGGCCCTCAAAGGCAAGAGATGTTTTATTGAAAAGAGACTTAACCATCGAAGAACCTGATAACGGAAACGGAACTGTTGGCTCGTGCTGAAAAAGCTCAAGCGTATGCTGTGCTCCAAGGTCCCACCTTGTCCAGTGCTGAAAACATGGTGAAGGGACGCCCCTGGCAATCACATCCTGACTTATTATTTGTGAACACTTCTTTCTTTATTGAAACCCTATCCCACACCCTTTTTATAATTAGTTGTAAGGAATTGGCAATATGTTTTTCTTACTAAAGACTCTTTTAGTTTGACATGACGCCACAAGGACTGCCTTATTTTTTCATTTGATGGTCAACACTTGCTACCATCTTAGATTTAGGCTTAGATTAGGCGTTTACCCACCCTGCATTTACAGTTTTCTAAACACCCTTGAGCTGTGATCACTTGTATCTGTCTTTACTGTTGCCACCATGAGTTCCTTACAGTACATGAGTGCATGAACTGTTTCTATATTTCTAAGAAATGGTGTCGTCACCGTAAATAATTTCTCAAGTATATTCAATACAAAAATGAACAATTTTATTTTCATATGAGAAGTTTTTTTAATTATTACTTCTAATTTTTTCTTTTGCAAAAAACGCTTTACAAGATATCTAGATTTTGGTTTCACACTTCTCAAAGGATTAGTAAAAACTAGAGAGTAGTATATTTTCATATATATATATATATATATATATATATTCCCGTTTCAAATTGATAGCACATTTGCTTTCTTTTCTTCTAAGCATCTCCTATTTGAAATTGTAGATTTTCAAAAGTATTATAAATAACATGTATTGTTGTATTATCTACAGTATGTGCATCTACAGATTTGAGAACACTGCTTTTTAAAATTTCATATTGTAACCAATTGTGGACTGTGGCCTTGTATAAGGCCCTATTTGCCTCAGGAGGGGCAGAGATTCCCGGACGCGGTGAGGGCAGGAGCCCTTTATCCTCCACATCACCATTGCTGCCTTAGATGCAAGCCCATTGACCCAGCGACCGATGCCACAACATCTTTCTGCATATCTGGTGAGCTTAATCTGAGAGCTCATTTTTCATAACTTGCAACCTTTTCAAGCTTATAGCAGCCGCTGCTGCTTTACACACCGTGATCAGCTGTTTCCCCCACAAAGATGGCCGGCGCAACGTGGCCCCACATCGAGGGTGTGCCTCGCTACTAGGCAACACATTGCCTATTTCAAACCCCTACTTCCGCCAGCAGGCTGTGGACCAAGGCCGTGAATAAGGCCCTGTTTGCCTCTGTTCATCGGGGCGAGCTGTGACCCTTGACGCTCGTCCAAGGAACACTATAACACTTCAACTGCCTTCCCGCCGTACTCCCCAGTGACTGTTGCCACCTACTCAGATGACCACATCACTGCCATGCAAGTCGCATAAGGACCTAGCCTCTCACTCACTGCGAGCAGTCTGTAGAACTGGAGTAGCTGTAAGTACCCCTGTTCTTACCAATGCTCTCTAAGCACTCGAACATCTCTGGCTCACAGCGTCCACACTACTGCATAGCTGCGGCAGTCTTACCCCCTGCCGCAACCTCAACCAACAGCCCTTTGCCGTTGCTACTTGCTGTATACTCTAGCCCAATGCACATACCTGTGCTGCCCCCGTCACTCAGCACGTTGCCCATGCCTTATATGTATCGATTCATTGTGAGCATGGCTCCAATGCCTCAGATAACTGATCTAGCCCTGTTAGCGGGCGGTACTATAGATGTCCCACCTACTGGGCATTATATGCTCCAGCCCTTTGCATAAAGACATTCTAGCCTATTGTGCCCGTGTGATCAGCTTACTGTATTAAGATGAACTGCCCATTGATTGTGCCCCTGTGAATAGCACACTGTATCAAGGCGAACTGCCCATTGATTGTGCCCCTGTGAATAGCACACTGTATCAAGGTGAACTGCCCATTGATTGTGCCCCTGTGAATAGCACACTGTGTCAAGGTGAACTGCCCATTGATTGTTCCCCTGTGAATAGCACACTGTATCAAGGTGAACTGCCCATTGATTGTGCCCCTGTGACTAGCACACAGTATCAAGATGAACTTTCCATTTATTGTGCCCCTGTGAATAGCACACTGTATCAAGGTGAACTGCCCATTGATTGTGCCCCAGTGAATAGCACACTGTATCAAGGTGAACTGCCCATTGATTGTGCCCTGGTGAATAGCATACCCGACTGAAGTGAACTAGCCTATTGTGCCATTGTGGTTGAGCTGAACTGCCTACTGTGTACTAGCATACCCCACTGAAGCAAACTAGCCTATTGTGCCATTGTGACTGAGTTGAACTGCCTACTGTGTACTAGCATACCCTACTGAAGCGAACTAGCCTACTGTACCTCTGTGTCTATTGTGGCCTTGTGAACAGGATACTGTATTGAAGTGAATTAACTTACTCTGCCCAAGTGAACTAACAAACAACACCTTGCTCTCATGGCAGCCTTTTGCAGAACCACACTAACAATGGCAACCATCCTACCACTAGTCAACTCAATTACACCATCCTACTTCCTCCCTAGTTTTCAACTATCACCGTCACCACAACTACCCCCTACACATGTGTCAACCGTGGCTCATGATGACCTTAAACAGGCTCTTGCACCCAGCTCTCATCTTAGCCCTATAGAATGGATTCGCCGATTTGCCTCACCGCCCACACCCTGGATCACATGCCCAGTGAAGGACAGAAACTTGAGACTTGGCTCCCGACTCTCTCTCCGTAGATCTATCGCGAGAAAAGACTACCAACCTTCATCTCTAACCCTGTCTTCAGCTAGCCTAATCCCTAATACAGAAAAAACCTTACAAGTAACTCACAGCATAGCTGAACGTCCTACCCTCAGAGGCGCTCTCAACAACACCTGGTCCTTAGTTGCCCATGCGCTCGACATTGCAGACCTTATCTCATCTAACGACTTACACTTCCTGGCCATTACAGAAACCTTGTTGCATCAGGCAGCAGGCCCGGCACTATCATTATCCATACCAGATAGCTATTCAATAACAAGGGAAGATAGAGACACAGGTAACAGAGGCAAAGTAGCATTCATAGCCAAAACCTCTTTTGGACTTATAGCCACCACGCCTGCCAGCCTCCCATCTTGTGAACTCCTAACAGTTAAGATCCCACTCTCAGCGTCCCAAACAATCTGTATGCATCTTATCTACAGACCGCCAGGTCATATCTCCTCCTTCGAGGAAGACATTGCTGACCTCCTTACTAACAACACCAAACCAGGATCCCAAATCATCCTGCTTGGCAACTTTAACTTAGGCCTTGGCGATCCCAATGACTCAAGAGCCTTATCTCTGGAAAACACAATCACCCAACTTGGTTTCAACCATCGCGTCACAGCACAGACGCATGATAATGGCAGAGCTCTGGATTGGTTGACAGACCACAATTGTGATACCACCATCCTCCAAAACGAACCAACTGCTTGGTCCGACCACCACGTCATCTCCTTCTCCATCCAAGGGAATGCCCCAACCAACACCTCACCAACCACAGCTCCACAAACACTTGCTAGGAACAACGTAGCATAACGTTGCAAAGCCTATGCCCTCGCATCCATAATATCACTGTCCCTGCAAATGACATAGACCTAAATGCAAATAAACTAGTTGACCTCTACAACAAAACACTTGAGACAGCAGTATATAGCATCGCTCCTATTAAACTTACCAAAGCTAAACCAGTAGCCCACCTCAACAAATGGTTTACACCGGAACTGAAAATCCTTAGGAACGCCAAAAGAGGGGCTGAATCTACCTGAAGAAAAACACCCACCTCTAACAAAACGCTCTTCTCTGCAGCAGCTTCCACTTACAAAACAGCCATCCTCACCGCGAAAAAAGAAACCTATGACAACAGAATTGTCAATGCCAAATCCAGAACAAAAGAGCTTTTCAATATCATTAGGGAACTTGAGTCACCGTCCACACCGGTGGAATCCTGTGTGAAAGACGCAGACTGGTGCGCTAAAATTCAAAAAGCTCTTGCAGACAAAATTGCCCTGCTTAAATCCAGAATTGAGCAAAAAAAGAATACCGTAGCAAAAAACGGCAACACATCTGCACCCCCACCCCACAAAACCCCTACTTGCCTACCCTTCTCCGGTTACAGCCACAGAAGTAGAAAATATCATCAAAGGCCTCATGCCGTCCAGGTGTCAAGGGGATTTATGCCCAGCCGCAATCATTCAGGAAGGCGCTAAGGAACTGGCCCCCTTCTTAACAGCCATAATCAACTCCTCCTTCAAAACTAACTCAGTACCTAATAGCCTTAAAGAGGCTTGGGTTATGCCCCTCTTAAAAAAAAAAAAAACAATCCCTCGAACTACAGGCCTTTCACCACCGTGCCCTACATTCTTAAGTTCTTAGATAGAGTAGCCTATCTACAAATTCAGAAACATCTGGAGGACAACAACTTATTGGGCCTCAGACAATCAGGCTTTAGGCCAAGGCACGGAATTGAAACAATCCTCCTGGACCTTAAAATCCAGATGGATGAGGTGAAGGATAATGGCAAGCTAGCCATACTCCTGCTGCTTGACCTCTCAGCAGCGTTCAACCTTGTTGACCACCAAATCCTCACCGAACACCTGGCTTCAGCAGCTGCCTTCTCTAGCGAAGCCTCCGCTTGGGTACAATCCTTCCTTGCCAATCGCACTACGAGGGTCTTCCCACCCTTGGCATCAGCTGACCCTATCCGGATCTATTGCAGCGTCCCGCAAGGATCGTGCGTATCGCCAACCCTCTACAATATTTTTATGAAGCTCCTGTTTGACCATCTCGACAACCTGGGTGTCACATACACTAATTATGCTGACAACACTCAGGTTCTCATCACGCTATCAGGATGCTATGAAGAGGACTCTAAATTGATTAATGGCTTATACATGTAGATCCAGGCGTGGACGGCAGACCACAGTTATTGTCTTAATGACGAGAAAACCGAGCGACTGCTCGTCGGCTCCCAACAATGACTAAACAAATTAGACCCATGATATGCATCCATCATCATTGATGGAAACCTAATCAAAGTGCCCAAAGAAATTAAAACCTTAGGGGTATACTTGGACTCTACTCTCTCGCTCAAAAAGCAAGTGAACGCCACTGTAACGCTCACCTGATTCTCGCAGAGGCGCCGGTCTTGACTGGGCAACTACCGTATCTTCAAAGGTGATCTGTAGCACCCGGTTGGCTCTTTGGGCTGGACCTCTGTGCACTGTATGCCTGACGTGTAGAGTAAGATGTCTGCAGATAGAAAACATGGGGTTAATGAACTGGGGTTATTGGGGTGTCCCTATCTCTTTCCTCTTCTCCTCTCCTGTACACCCCCAAAGGTTAACGCTCTCACCTTAGGTAAGTGAATGCCGAGCTCTCCATCTGCCTCAGGGCAGGGTGCTGTAACCAGTTTCTTCACTGGATAGGTAGCGCAGGCCTCTTGACTTCAGAGGACTGCTGTCCGTCGTTTACTGCACGAACGGTAAGTTTCGAGTCATTCAAATGTCTTTAAAGTCTTTAGTAATGATGTCTCTTGTTTTGCAGGGTTCCGGCGATGGCGGATGACGGGCTGAAGTGAGTTGAAGATGGAGCCCGTGTGATGAATAGAAGCGCCTGGAAGCACGTAAGTAAGCGCTTGTTGCCTGCTTCACTATGCGCTCTAACTGTCTTTTTATTTTGCAGGTACGAGTTCGGAGCGGCTGCAGGGTGCCGGAATACCCACTGGATTAGATGTGGAAAGGAGTAATGGCACGTGAGTATTAAAGTTCCCCAATGTCTTTAAACGCACCTTGTTTTGTCTTTCAGATGCGGGATGCAGCGCCGAAGACCTCCGGAGCGCACGAAGAGTAGGTAAGCCTTTGCCTTTCAGATGCCGGAATGCTAACCTGTTCTTTCTTGTCTTTATAGGTGTTGCTGAAGACTGGATTCAGGATGGTAAGCCTTTGCCTTTCAGATGCCGGAATGCTAACCTGTTCTTTCTTGTCTTTATAGGTGTTGCTGAAGACTGGATTCAGGATGGTAAGCCTTTTTCCTTAGGCCCAGGACCGGATGCAGAAGACACGATGAGCGTTCTGCTGCAGAGGTTGCAGAATAACGCAAAGCAAGATTCATCCACCGGGTGTGGTTTAAATAGCCTCCTGTAGTGCTTAGGTGTCTCCTTCCACAGCCACGCCCAAGTAAGAAAAGAGTTCCTGGTAAGAAAAGAGTTCCTGCCTTCCAGAAGAGTTCCAGTGTTCTGAATCTAGGGAGTGGCTCCAGCCCCACCCAACAGGAAAAGTAGTTCCAAACAGAAGAGGATCAGAGGCTCAACTGGCAGGCAAGTAAGCAGCATGGTCTGCTGAAGGTAAGTCCACCCAAGCATTATGAGCCCGGCGCTTCCAGCGCTGGGACTGGGCATATTTATGAGCCTGGTGCCACTGGCGCCAGGACTGGGTTCAAAAGGTCCCAATTGGGACTGGTTGGCACTCGGAACCTGGGTTATGGATCTGCTTCCAAGGGAGTTGGGAAAACCCTGACCTTTTGGAAGCAGAGATCATGACAGTACCCCCCCTCAAGGCCCCTCCCAAACCGGGCTTCTCCGGGGGTTTTGGCTTGTCAGGAAATGTTCGGTGAAATCTTTTGATTAGGCGAGGAGCGTGGACATATTCAGCAGGTTCCCAGGATCTCTCTTGGGGGCCGTAGCCTTTCCAGTCAATTAGGTAGAATAGTTTAGATTTGGAGATCTTGGAGTCCAGAATGCTTTTGACTTCAAACTCGAGTTCTCCATCCACTGGGATAGGTTTTGGAGATTTGGTTAGTCGGGTTTGAGGTTGCACGGGTTTTAATAGAGAGACGTGGAAGACCGGATGTATCTTCATGTGCGGGGGCAAGTCCAACTTGACCGCTACTGGGTTTACTATGGTAGTGATGGAATAGGGACCAAGGTATCTTGGGTTGAATGTGCGTGGCCCTTTTAGAGATAGATATTTGGTGGATAACCAGACTTGATCCCCTACTTGATAGTGAGGGGCTTCCTTCCGATGTTGATCTGCTCCTTTCTTGTATTGTTCTTTAGCCCTTTGAAGGTGAGAAACAGCTTCCTTAAAGGCTTGGGTGATTGTAGAATGCAGGTAGTCTACTGCTGGTGTTTCAAGATCTTGGAGGGGATCCAACTCCGAGGTTCGAGGGTGACTGCCGTACAAAAGAAAAAACGGGGTTTTCCCAGTTCCCGAATGGACAGAGTTATTGTAGGCATACTCGGCTATCCAAAGGATATCTTTCCAAGTTTTTTCAGTTTGTTGCAGCATGCAGCGTAAATACTGTTCCAGAGTTTGATTGGTCCTCTCGGTTTGTCCGTCGGTCTGAGGGTGGTGACTGGTCGATAGTCTCACATCAATTTGAGCCGACCGACAGCAACTTCGCCAAAAATGAGAAATAAATTGACTACCTCGATCCGAAATCAGAACCGAAGGAAAACCGTGCAGTCGGACGATGTTTTCGAGAAATTCTCGGGCCAGAGTTGCTGCTGTTGGCAAGCCTTTGAGCGGAATGAAATGCGCCATCTTGGAGAATAAGTCCACGATTACTAGAATCGTATTGTATCCGGAGCATGGAGGTAGATCGGTGATGAAGTCCATAGAAAGCGTATGCCAAGGGCGAGGTGGGATGTCAATAGGGCGTAAGAGGCCTGCTGGTCTTTCCTTTTGACTCTTGTTTTGGGCGCATACTCCACAGGACATTATAAAGTCTCTGATATCTTTTTTCCAAGACGGCCACCAGAAGTAGCGCTTGATCTTTTCTGAGGTCTTGGCTATACCGGGATGACCTTCCATTAAAGAGTCGTGATAACAAGAGATTACTTTTTTCTGTAAATCTGTGCTGGGTAGGTATAATCGTTCTTGGAAATACAATAAGTTGTCCTTTACTGCAAAGTCCTTTCCCTGCAGATGCCAATTCTGTATGTCTGCTGGAGTTACAAGTTGCCTGGCTTTATCCTTAACTTCCTCTATGGATTCTGTGGCGATTACACCCAGAATTCTTTGTTCGGGAATGATTGGTACAGGTTTAGGGTTGACCAAGTGTTCTTCCACTCCCATCCGAGAAAGGGCATCGGCTTTACCGTTCTTTGTACCAGGTCGATAGGTAATTATGAAGTCAAACTCGGCAAAGAATAATGCCCAACGGAGTTGTCTAGAGGATTGGGCTTTTGCGGTCTTCAAATATTGCAGGTTTCGGTGATCCGTAATCACAGTAACGGTGTGTCGGGCCCCCAGCAGATAATGCCGCCAAGCCTTAAAGGCAGACTTGATAGCCAGAAGTTCCTTGTCAGTAATCGTGTAATTGATTTCAGGAGGCGAGAATTTGCGGGACCAAAATGCCACGGGATGCAACTGATTGGTTACCGGGTCCTTTTGTGATAGAACTGCCCCCATGGCAAGGCTTGAAGCATCAGTTTCCACGATGTAGGGGAGTTCGGGGCGAGGGTGTTTTAAGATTGGTGCAGAGATAAATTTAGTCTTCAAATCCTGGAAAGCTTGTTCCGCCTCGGTAGACCATTCAAAACGTTTGTTTTTCTTTAACAAGGCAGTGATGGGCTGGACTATTCGAGAGAATTCGGGGATAAACCTGCGGTAAAAGTTAGCGAAGCCTAACATGCTTTGCACACCTTTTATGGAGGATGGTGATGGCCATTTGAGAACTGCATCGACCTTCTTTGAATCCATACGCACTCCGCCAGGTGATAATATGAATCCCAAGAATTCAACTTCAGTCACGTTGAAAACACATTTTTCCAACTTAGCGAAAAGTTTGTGTTGACGCAATCTTTCGAGGACCATTTTCACATGTTTCCGATGTTCAGATTCCGATGAAGAATAAACGAGGATGTCGTCAATGTAAACAACAACACATACATCTATGAGGTCTCTGAGGACATCGTTCATAAAATATTGAAAGGCGGCCGGGGCATTGCAAAGTCCGAAGGGCATGACCTGATATTCAAATAGCCCATACTTGGTGCGGAAGGCCCTCTTCCATTCATCACCCTCTTTTACTCGTACCAAGTGGTAAGCTCCTCTAAGATCCAGCTTTGTATATATGCATGCTTTTCTGACTTGGTCCAGGAGTTCAGGGATCAAAGGTAACAGATATCTATTCTTAACGGTGATCTGGTTCAGGGAGCGATAATCGATACAAGTTCTAAGGTCTCCTTCCTTTTTTGGAACGAAGAACAAAGCTGAAGAAGCAGGGGACTTGGAAGGACGAATAAACCCATTTGCCAGGTATTGATCCAGGTATTGTCGAAGGTGAAGGTTCTCAGGCTCGGTGAGGGCATAAATTCTACTACAAGGAGGAGTAGATCCAGGTATCAGGTCTATCTGGCAGTCATAAGACCTATGAGGAGGTAGAGAGTTAGCCTGATCCTTCCGGAAAACATCTTAGTATTCTAGGTATTCGGGAGGTAACTGGGGAGTCTCTGAAGAAATTGCAGCCAGTGCAACACCAGGTGGAGGGTGACAAGTAGAGACACATTCTGGAAACTGGACCGTTCTTGCTCGCCAATCGATCAGAGGATTGTGTTTCTCTAACCAAGGTATTCCTAGAATAATCTGAAACTGAGGGGCCTTGATCACATCGAACACGATCTTCTCATGGTGTCCATCTTGACTTACTAGCGTCACCTCTTGAGTGGTATGCGTTACTGGCCCGGAGGCTATCTCCGTACCATCCACCGTAGTAATGACGTCCTTTACAGCCTTGGGACAAAGAGGTAGATTCATCCTCAAAACCATTTCATGATCCACATAATTGCCGATGGCACCGCTGTCGACGTAAGCTTCAATTGCATGTAATCGACCCGGATTATCAGGGCTAATGAGGACCATAGGTATCACGAAATGCGAGGTCACGGAACTGGTTTTCACGCTCGGCAAGAGGACCTCTATTCTTGTCGGGCGAGGTCGTTTCCCTGCTCAGAGTTTGTAACTTTGGTAACTGCAGCTCCTACTGCCTTCTTGGCAGGTTTCACCGGACAGTCTCGAAGAAAGTGCCCTGAGTTTCCGCAATATAGGCATAATTGCAACTGTTTCCTCCTTTCCCGCTCCCTTTGTGTTAGAGGACCTTTCAGACCCCCTATTTGCATGGGTTCCCCGGAGTCTACTCCTTTGGAAGGAGTTGGCGGTTTGGAAAATACTCGAGCACCAAACTTGGAACGATCGGCCTTCCTGTTCTGCAGCCTGTGATCTATTTAAACGACCAAGTCTATATAATCCGAACAGTCTTGTGGGGGATTCACTACTTGGGCTAAAACGTCTTTGAGCTCTCCACGTAGACCTCTATAAAACAGCGTAATCCTTTTGTCCTCAGGCCATTGAGTTTCCACTATTAGTCTATTGAAAGATGCAATATAAGCCAAAAGGTCTTGATTACCCTGTCGCAACGAAAGAAGCTCATTGTCCAAGGCCTGCCCCTGTGAATGTCTTGCGAACAGTTTTTTCATACTAAGCTGAAAGGCTTGAAAATCATGGAGAACCGGATCATCTTGATTAACTAGAGGGATCGACCAGTCTGCCGCATTGCCACTAAGGTACGAAAGTACAAAAGCTACTTTTGCTTGATCAGTTGGAAAGGCTGCTGGCCGGCATAAGAAGTGCAACCGGCACTGATTGATAAATACTGCAAACCTCTTTGGGTCACCAGAAAATCGTTCGGGCAGAGCCAGAGGTACATTCCCAGGTAGGTTGATCTGCACTGGATTCATAGAGGATGTTGAAGGAAGATTTGCCCCTGATGCGGGTAACGGGGTCTGTCCGGCTTGTGACTGTAGCACTTGTCTAGCAAGATTGTCTGTTCTCTCCTTGGAAATAATTAGTTCCCTTCTTAGAGCATTTGTTTCCTGACGAGCTGCATGCACTTCTGCCCTTAGTTCCCCAAGTAACCGGGCTAGGGGGTCAGTATCCGAGGTTTCCATAGCGCCTGGGCGAGAGTTTTGCGGTAGGCTTTGCGTTCTGTAACGCTCACCTGATTCTCGCAGAGGCGCCGGTCTTGACTGGGCGACTACCGTATCTTCAAAGGTGATGTGTAGCACCCGGTTGGCTCTTTGGGCTGGACCTCTGTGCACTGTATGCCTGACGTGTAGAGTAAGATGTCTGCAGATAGAAAATATGGGGTTAATGAACTGGGGTTATTGGGGTGTCCCTATCTCTTTCCTCTTCTCCTCTCCTGTACACCCCCAAAGGTTAACGCTCTCACCTTAGGTAAGTGAATGCCGAGCTCTCCATCTGCCTCAGGGCAGGGTGCTGTAACCAGTTTCTTCACTGGATAGGTAGCGCAGGCCTCTTGACTTCAGAGGACTGCTGTCCGTCGTTTACTGCACGAACGGTAAGTTTCGAGTCATTCAAATGTCTTTAAAGTCTTTAGTAATGATGTCTCTTGTTTTGCAGGGTTCCGGCGATGGCGGATGACGGGCTGAAGTGAGTTGAAGATGGAGCCCGTGTGATGAATAGAAGCGCCTGGAAGCACGTAAGTAAGCGCTTGTTGCCTGCTTCACTATGCGCTCTAACTGTCTTTTTATTTTGCAGGTACGAGTTCGGAGCGGCTGCAGGGTGCCGGAATACCCACTGGATTAGATGTGGAAAGGAGTAATGGCACGTGAGTATTAAAGTTCCCCAATGTCTTTAAACGCACCTTGTTTTGTCTTTCAGATGCGGGATGCAGCGCCGAAGACCTCCGGAGCGCACGAAGAGTAGGTAAGCCTTTGCCTTTCAGATGCCGGAATGCTAACCTGTTCTTTCTTGTCTTTATAGGTGTTGCTGAAGACTGGATTCAGGATGGTAAGCCTTTGCCTTTCAGATGCCGGAATGCTAACCTGTTCTTTCTTGTCTTTATAGGTGTTGCTGAAGACTGGATTCAGGATGGTAAGCCTTTTTCCTTAGGCCCAGGACCGGATGCAGAAGACACGATGAGCGTTCTGCTGCAGAGGTTGCAGAATAACGCAAAGCAAGATTCATCCACCGGGTGTGGTTTAAATAGCCTCCTGTAGTGCTTAGGTGTCTCCTTCCACAGCCACGCCCAAGTAAGAAAAGAGTTCCTGGTAAGAAAAGAGTTCCTGCCTTCCAGAAGAGTTCCAGTGTTCTGAATCTAGGGAGTGGCTCCAGCCCCACCCAACAGGAAAAGTAGTTCCAAACAGAAGAGGATCAGAGGCTCAACTGGCAGGCAAGTAAGCAGCATGGTCTGCTGAAGGTAAGTCCACCCAAGCATTATGAGCCCGGCGCTTCCAGCGCTGGGACTGGGCATATTTATGAGCCTGGTGCCACTGGCGCCAGGACTGGGTCCAAAAGGTCCCAATTGGGACTGGTTGGCACTCGGAACCTGGGTTATGGATCTGCTTCCAAGGGAGTTGGGAAAACCCTGACCTTTTGGAAGCAGAGATCATGACAGGCACTGCATCATCTACAGCCTACACAAACAAGCTGATCACTGCATGCAAGCCTTTCCTCTCGCCTAATAGTTGCATCACCTTAGCTAGAGCTCTAGTGCTTTCCAAAATCGACTACTGCAACACCCTCTTCCTAGGTACCTCTGAGCATAACCTGAACAAACTTCAGGTTCTTCAGAACAATGCTTTTAAGAGCAGCATTAAGCACTCCTCGCTCCTCCCACATCTCTAGCTTCAGACAGAACGCCCATTGGCTCCCAGTACGAGACAGAATAACCCTTAGATCCCTTGTCATCATCCATAAGTGTCTATCAAACTCAGCGCTCAAGTACCTGGCTGTTAAATTTAACAAAGCCAATCAGATAGACCATCCAGAACCTTATACTCACACTGCCTCTCCATTCCCAAATTCAACCTAAAAAAGCAGGTGGTTCGAGCTTCCCGGTCCTGGCTGCCAAACAATGGAACACTCTACCCTTCAACCTTAGAACGGAACCCTCATTCTGGACCTTCAGAGCCAATATTAACACTTGGCTGGCCAACAAGAATTGCTTAACATCTGCTTAACTCATTTACTACTATATCTCTCGTTGCACTGTACCTCATTATGTATCAGCCTGTGACCACCGCACTTAGTATTTTTTTTCCTGCCTTTGTCCCTATTTTCCATGAATATGCCTGTAACAGTTTGAACATGTCATATGTCTCTGGCGCCTAGTTACATCAGGGTTTGGCACACGGTATAAATAAAGAAACTAAACTAAACTAAAACTTTACTTCCCTGCATACGATTCTTCCTTCTGGCACGTTGTTGTTGCTTGCTTGATGGCATCTTAGAAAAAAACTGTAAAGAAAAAATGTGGGGTGGTGAAGATAAGTGATTGTGTTTTTTTTTACATTTTCTATATATAATATGAATTGTTATTTATATAAAATGTATTCAGTATATTTAGGTGTCTAAGTATTACTTGGAAAGTAGGGTTTCCTTATTTTATTTCAGTGTTTTCTGAAGAGTGTCAAACAGTAGTACATGTTATGCTATGTGTGAGAAAAATATATTTTAAAATATCAAATATCCTTGCTTCTTTTTCTATAGGTATAACCTGGCAAATCGCATAGTTGGTGCATATCTTTCACTTCATATGTGTATCCCTTATCATGAATTCGAAGGCTGTAAAACAAATGGTCACTATGATCTATACAATTAGCTCAGGTTTCATTCAGGCTTAGCATCTAGAAAATGTACTGTACCAACCACAAATTCATCACAAACTGAGAAACCCAGTTACCATCCATTCAAACTCTACTTGGCTCATCTTATTTACACTGCATGCAATCCTTCACATGCATCCTCCAATCATGTAAAGGCTAATCTATAAGGGATATGGCAGCCTATTGGGCAAAAGGCATTCCTTCACCAGAAATGTGAAGGACGGGCACATTGTCTTCTCCCTCTACATTCATTCATCACTATAAACTGAACATGCAAAGTGGGCATCTTAGTCCTGAGAACAATAAACATAGCATAAATGTGCATAGTTTTTTCATTCACACACATAAAGGTGTTGCAAGATAATCTGTTACATATCTTTGGTATGATGTAGCAGCCTGCCATTCATTAATCTCTGGTGTGTCCTCAATTCATGAGGAAGGTGATGAGGGGGGAGAGCTGGAAGCTATTGCACTGCCATTCAGTTGATCCACCCAGCTCCAGTTCTCACACCTCTACTTAAGGACTGTGAGTCAGCTCCAGGCAGACAGTATTGAGTAGGGTTCTGGTCACATGACCGGAGCCTGCCACTCACTTGCTCCTCCCACCACCTATTTAATCATTCCTCCTTAGGTGTCCTCATCAAAGGACATGCAAAGACAAGGGCCTGGCCTGTTTGTACCTGTTAAAGCCTGATAGGGCCAATGGCCTGACCCGCTATCCTGCATTTCACCTAAAATAAATTGCTACTACTGCTACTCAACAAAAGACATCACCATGTGTGTCCTCCCTCCACTGCCCAGCCCCACTCCCACTAGGATTTGAATGGCCAAGTGCCCTGGGGAGCCTCAGAAAGCTACCCTAGAGAACCTCATCAATATTGACCTTGCCCCCATCCCAGTGAATATTCCCTTAGTAATACTTGGCATACTGTAGCTATATCATCAGAGTAAAATTCCCAAACCACTTCTCCAAAGAAGAAATGTTCACTGGAAACTTACCAGTAGAAATTAACTTTCCCTGTAAAATGGCAGAATCCATGAATTATCACAAATAGAAAAAAGAACATTTGCCAACATCATAAGCAAGCTTTCATTGATCAGCAGCATTCCAACATAAGACTACAATCAAACACTTCCGCAAATGTGACATAAAGGCAGTTACTAATATGTCCTTGCTTCTTTTTCTATAGATATGACCTGGCAAATCCCATACTTGGTGCATATGTTTCACTTCATATATGCATCCCTTATCATGAATTCTTAGGCTGTGAAACAAATGGTCACTATGATCTACACAATTAGCTCAGGTTTCATTCAGGCCTAGCATCTTAAAAATGTAATATGCAAAACACAAATGCATCAGTGTGAGAAACTTGAGGTATTCTCCCAAGTAGAATCCCTTATTCGGGTGGCCAGGGAAGGGCTGGCGCTCTCAGATCCCAACCCTGGGGGTGGACCACCGAGGGAGGATCATCTGGGTAGGGGAACCCGGGGTTATGCTCAGGGAAATACCCCAGGCGAGAGGCTGTCACCCTACTTTATGATACTTTTTCCCCATCCTACCCAGTAGGGTATCTAGAAACTCAGCCCCTCACCCCTTTTCAAACACAGACACTTTCTCATGCACAACTCACTGTGAGGGACAATGGATTAACACCTCCCTACCCGACGTTCCCTCTTTTACCACACACCATTTCAGAACCCATACTGTTACCACCACCCAATCCCAACCGACACCAAACCGGAAGCAAAGCATAGAAGAACTGGGAGAAGGAAAGTACATATGTCACCCGTGCCCTACAACAACCCATTTGTACCCAACACTGCAGGTACCCCCTTCACCCTGATGAAAACCCTCATGGGTTTTCCAGTATTCTTTGGAAAAACTACAATTCCCATAATCCATCCACAC
Source organism: Ambystoma mexicanum (assembly GCF_040938575.1). Lineage (NCBI taxonomy): Eukaryota > Metazoa > Chordata > Amphibia > Caudata > Ambystomatidae > Ambystoma > Ambystoma mexicanum. The sequence continues at coordinate 909,930,596 of NC_090935.1, read as the reverse complement.
TGTTTTTCCATAAAACCACTGGGACCAGGAGGAGAAAAACTGGGAGAATAAGGATTAGCCATACCACTCACACCTGGATCCAATCGCTACTCCCAAGAAGTACAAAAGGTGGGACAGGAAAGCATACTTTGAGTGAGTCAGGATGCTGCAAGGTGCCAGAGAGAAGGAGAAAGCCTTAGTGGGCTGCAGAAGCCCTGGAAGACCTGGAGGAGGAGAAAACCGCCCAAACACTGGCCGTGCTATTTGAGAGGAAAGTGCAGTGTGGAGGAGGGAGCTGTACTTCCAGAAGGCAAGACCAGGGGCAGCTGGGGGTTGCCTGGCGGTGCCTACAGCAGAACTCCGATCCTGGGGCCAGACAGGCGACCCCAAGTACATGAGGGGCAGGAGGTAAGACCCTGACCTCATTGAAACATCCCCCTTGTGGCTCCTACAGCTCCCAAAACATGGTAGGCCATTTGGGGCGCTGTGAAGTGGGAGAAAATGTATCACAAGTGCATTCTGGGACTGGGAGTCCAAAACATAATTTTGAAGATTGTAAACTTTGTGAGAGGGGTCTGAGCCTGGCAGAGGGAGACCATTGTGAACTTTATGAGAAGGGTCTAAGCCTGTCAGAGGGAGAACCCTGTGAACTTTGTGGGAGGTGTCTGAGACCGGTAGTGGGACACCTTGTGTACTTTTGTGAGAGAAACTGGCACCAGAGATAGAGTGGTCCGGCCTCGCGTGGGCACTCATTTGAAGGTCCTGGCTGGTGCCCCCTCTCCTGAACCAGGAAAAACAACAAGTAGCAAGAGGCCTTAGGGGAGGCCGGCGTGAAGTGTCAAGGTGGTCATACGAGGGTCAAACCAAACCCCTTGTAAAGTCGAACGTCTTCGACACAATGTGGAGGCAGATGTGAATCCAACTGAGGGATGCCTGCGAATAGGGGTGAACCCTAACACGCCCGAGAACATTGTGATGAAAGAACTGTGCAAAGTCTGACTGGGGGCTTTAGAGAATGCCTGACTGGGGGCTGAGACCCGGATTTTGGTAAAGGGAAGAACCTAAGGGGTCCAGAATGACCTTTTGTTGAAATGTAAACTGTGACAAATGTGAACCCGACCGAGGGATGCCAGGAGAAAGCTAGAGAAAGGTAACCCCCTCTTTCTGATGAGATTTAGAAATGGAACTGTGAACTATGGAAAGTGTGAACTTGACTGATGAAATTGTGGAACTGATGTTTGAGCCCGGCTGAGGGGAATGCTGTGCGAACTATGATTTTGTGAAGCCTGGACTTGCCATGGGTTAACAGAGTGACCCAGCAAGACGAGATCACCCTTTGGAAGTCTCTGTTTAAATTGGCAAGTGTTTAGAGGGAGGCTGACGATTGAGAGAAGGATCGGAGACTAGCAGAGGAGGATCCAAGGGTGAACCATAATCACCCGACAGAGTAACAGAAGGAACTTTTGTTTTGTATTTTTGGCATATCACACCATTGGAAGGAAGAGACTTTGCATGTGCAAATAGTACTTTAGTGTAATGCTCAATATTATGGTGGCGTACAGAAGACCAGGCACTACAAAAAGCGTTGGGTCCCCCTGTACGTCATCCAAATTCTGAATGGTAACTGCATGGCAAGTATCAATCAAAGGTAACTCTTACCCAGGTCACACTGTGTGCTGTGTTTAGGTCACGATGGTAAAATGCTTGCTCTCTCTAGCGCTCGTGGAGTAAGTAATATTTGCACATGTTTTACAGTGACCATCACAAGTCTGTCCCATAGAGGCTTTCCTTATTGGATCAAGGACCAATATAAAGGTTAGTAGTTGAGAGCGCCCACTACTTCAGAGCGTAACTCCTAGTCAGGTAGAATGAAGACTAATTTAGAATATATATTATATCTTTTTGCAGGAAACAAGACCAAAAAAAAAACAATACTCAAATCTGAAGAAGGGTGAGAAGTGCCCGAAACGCGTAGTTAGAGATAGGATACAATATCCTCAAGCAGTCACATATGAATAGCGACTGTCGCCTATCAAATTATTGGGACATTTATCAATGAAAAATTGTGAAAAACTATTGCATATGAAACAAATTTTGTTTGTGATTTATACTTCTTTATTGAATAGAAATTATCTTGAAGAAAGTGTTATTATTTTATACTTTTCTGAAAAATATGTGTGTGTGACGATTGGAAAATACACTGATGTAAAATAAGGAAATGATTGGTACTTTATTTCTGACTCACATAAACCTGAATGATTGAATTAATTTGATTTAAAAGGTTTGTAAAAACTATTCATTTTTTGCTTATTACTGTGCCCCAGTTTGTTCCCTATTTTTCTATACGGTGAACCTTCCAGTTGCATCATTAGTCTAGTAAAGGTAGCACTTTACGAACTGGGAGCACCTTGAATTGAATTGACAGTGGATTAGAATCATATGATTACATCACTACAATGTATTGACTCAAACCGGAGTTCACCTCCACAACCAGCTCCCCCTGTTACTTTTACACCATGCCTTCCTTACATAAGGTGTCAGAGGTGGGATTTGACTCAACTGAGACAAGTTGGGGACCCCGCCAAAGTAGAGACCAACACCCCTTAAGACCTTATACCTTACCACCAGGGTTAAGGGAAAAAAACACTGACTACCAATCTCCCAAAAGTGAATCCAGCTTTTTCTACAAGACAAAAGCCCATTTTCCTTGACTCCTTTATCCATCAATGGTGTGAGGTCTATTGAAAACATGAGGCAACCCTTTAAGCCCATTGAACAGAGAATGGGAATCCAATTTCTCCCAGCTCTCAAGCCATTTCACCTGTCCGAAAGAATGTTGAAGGCAACACTTATGACCTTTTTTGCCCTCTGGATTATTTAGTACACGGAAGGGACAAAGCCTTAATCTCTCTGCAAATACGAGTGAGATATCCCTTGGGTTGGTCCTTCCATATTTTACAAGGCAAAGAACGTAAAGTAAAAATGTTAATGAAAATAAAATCCCAGAACCCCATTCTTACTTTCAAAGGGAAAGGGGGCAGGCAAATGAGAAAGGAGGTAAGAAACCCAAATGGGAGGATACAAGAAGAATCCTATATTGACCAGGAGGAACAAAGACTAGGGAACAATAATGCACTGAAAATGTTTTTAGCGCTGTGTGTATAAGGATAGGAGAGGGTCAACATCCACTGTATCTCTGTTTGACTCAGAAGCCTCTCATTTAGAACAATGCTTGTTTTGTGGCGAGTGGGGGCATATTATAGAGGTTTGCCCTAAATATATAGACGAAGAGTTAATAGAAGTTCAAGAGAGAGAAAGGAAGACAGAGAGAGAAAACGAGAGAAGAGAAATCTTTAAACCATCTTCATAACAAACCCTGATTAACCGGATAAGGTTTGGGTGCACAACCAATAACCAATTGTATATACTGGAGCAAGAGACCAATCCAGGTTATATTATCATTATAATAATAATTATTATTATTATTATTATTATTCTTTATTTTGCATATGATTCTAGAAGAATCTTTATAAAGAAAATGTCATTATCTCACATTTCTTTAAAATTGACATATCATTCATACATTTAATAAATAACAGTTGATTAATACCAGTATAAAATAGATACAAATAGACAATGTTATGTCTGCGATAGGCAGAGCAAGTGCAAATTCAATTCTAGCTATGTTTATACATTGATCTGTTTAAAATATATATAAAATAGGTAATCAGTATCTATATTTGAAAATGATAACTTTCATATTTTGGTTATAGCACTTGCCCGTTCTATGCCTATACATCAAACACTATAAAAACAATTAAGATACATTGGGAAGTATGGTACCGGTAAGCTTGCTGGTACCGTAGTTCCCGGACCGGCAAAATACGAAATGTGCTCGCGGTTGACCTGGCGGGCAGAAAGGCAACAGCGAGCACAGCATGTCAGATGCACCAGCACGGTTTATAACGGTGCCGGTGCATCCGACCTCCCCATTCCCATTGAGCCTTGTGGGGCTCAATGGGAATGGGGAGCATTCCGTTCCAGCGCCCGCGAATGGGCAATTACCGGGTCCGGCAGGGCCATAATGACCCGGTAAATGCCCATTTGCGGGCGCCAGAACTTTTCTGAAGTTTGGCGACAGCCTGCTGGTTTTACTTTCAAGGCTACCACCAAACTTCTAATAAGGCCCATTCACTCTAAAACTTCTTAGACATACGAAAACTGGAGGGCTGTTGCATATTTCAATCACCATTAATTTCTCGCAGACCACTCCGGTTACACTACCACTTTATCTATTAATAAGCGCCTAACGATATGGTGCCACAGCCAATAGAGGCTGATATGGAGGCTTCCCATGTCTGAATTGAAGCAATAAGTCCAACTGTATCACTCTTTATGGAATCATAGTTATGAACTTATTCACCCAGAATAGTCATGTAAATATTGCCCATAGATCGACATTCCATAAATACATGTTTGGGGGTCTCGTTAACTCCCAGTATATTACACATGCGGCACGCTCTTTACTCTAAAGGGATTTTTAAATGCGCTCCCACAAAGACCAACAAAGGTAGTTGGTTAATTCGAAGTCTCAGGATAAGATTACGTACTGCAATGGAAGAACTTTGGCGAAAGTAGGGTTGTAAGCGTAAGTACCTGTGCACCACTCTTACAACATGTATGTAGGACTTTAGTGAGGATAGCTGAGTGTAATTGCTGGAACAATCCCACTGGGCCAGCTTATTTCCGAACAGGGTTCTTAGAGCTTCTTATTTAGTTCCCCATTTAAATTTGGGATGCCACCCGAAGTTCTAGTACAAACACTTAATCATGTGGGAATATTCGTCACCACCAATTCTCTGATTTTTCCCACTATCTGCTCCCACTAGGGACAGCAGCATACATCTGGGATTTGAGTTGGCCTTTAGATGGTGTCCGGTCAAAGGTTCGAATCCAAAAGTAGCGAATGATATAGGGTAGAGTCAATAGGACCTAAAACAAAAGGGTTGGACAACAGCCAGTAGCCTGGGCTAGAGCCGTGGGCAGGTGCTCATATAGAGATTATATAACAGAGGAGCCAAGACACAACCTTGCTTGCCTCCCCTGTTCAGGCACAGCGCGGTCAAGGTCAGTCCTGCATCATTCATTCTAACTCGTCCGGACGTGCCCTCGTAGAGTCTCTCAAGATGTCCAGCAGCCAACTAGGACAACCCCAGTCTGCCAGTTTAGACCATAGTCTAGTACGGTTTACCCAGTCAAAAGCAGCTTTAAAATCTGTGAAGATAACATACAGCATTGGGGTGCCTGTAGTGGCTGCTGCTCTGATCAGCCTATCCAAGACTCTCAGGCTGTGTGTAGTCGAGCAGCCTGGATGAAAACATGTTTGTGTTAAATGGACCAGTTCCCTTTCCTCCGCCCATGATTGAATGGAAGATGCCCCAAAACCAGTAAAGAAAACACTTTGACTGTTATATCCAGCAGGGACAGTAACCTGCAATTTGAAGGCTATCTTCTCTCTTGTAAATAGGTAGGAGGATTGACTGTCGCCAAGATTCAGGAATTAGTCGTTCCGCACAGACTCTCCTAAACAAAACTTGTAAAAATCGGGCCCACCCGTTTGGGTCCTGTTTCAGGACTATTGTGGCTCAGGTGCTCGAGAACACTTAAGGTTCTTAATGACAAACTTGATGGAAATGTCAGTGGCCAATCGGGAGCTCTGTGCACTGCCCTTGGTTGAATTTCGTCATTCCCAGCTCTATCCCGCAAATAGTGTAGCCTTGTTCTTGTAAAGGATTTAAAGATTGTCTCATTCTATCCCCTTTAGCACAGGATAGAATCTGCCATATACAACTACTCTTTTTGCTATTTAGGGCGCCAATCATATCTTGCCAGTGGATATTTCTGGCTGAGATGCGCCATACTTTTAGCCATCCACGATATTCTGATTTTATTACTTTGGCCTTATCTTATTATCACTCTGCAAGTTCCCTCATCTCTGGAGTTTTCTTAGTTTAATTCTCTTTGTCCGTTTGGCATCTCGTATTAATATATCAAATTTGTTAGCCAGTCCCTTCCGACTGTAGACACCAAGTCTTTCACCCAGTGTTATCGTCTGTACTCCTGGCATTTAAATCACCCCCAAGTAAAATGATCTGCTTGTTGCCCTGTCCTAATCCTGCAGTCAGTAACTCGCCCAGGGATTCCTGTATATCTTCCAGGTTGTTAATGTCCGGTGTAATATACATGTTCATGATTACCAGACTAAATTCCTCTTCTGCCTCATAGAGGATTAACTAAACTCCAATCAATGAACTACTTATGGGAGTCAGAGCCCGATGTCGAGCACCCAGGGTGTGGCTAATGCCTAGCATGAGCCCTCATAATGCCTACCCCACGCTCCTCTTTTGGCCCTTACTTGGTATATCTTATAGCCCTCCACAACTAAGGGGGACTCTAACCATGTCTCTTGCAACAAGATAATATCCACAATAGCAGGTAACGGGGCAGACCCTGCCTCTCTCGCAATATGGCCATAGCCTCTAGTATTCCAGCTTGCAATAGTACACCTTCAGATATCCATACGACCCCGTTCTAAGTAGGAATGGGGAACAGGCTTTCTGGGCCCATCCAAGTTCATATTGGCTAGGACACCCCGCCTTTTACCCCAATGGTGCGCACTATCACAGCAAACTGTAAATTTATAACCTAATGATCTTAACGTTTCTGCACACATCCACAACAGGGATACAATAGCTGGGGAAGCAAAATATATCAATGCCCAGTTTTCCACACTAGACCATGCCAGGAGTCCGATTTGGAGCATATCTTTACTGCCAATAGAAGACAGACTAGGAATAGCAGATCAAAGGCGAAGAAGCGCTGTGTGATTCAGGAATGGGCTATCAGCAGTGGGGTAATGTTCTTCAAGTTTTGCCAGAGAGCCCAAAGTCGACCACTCTTTTCGTAAAGAGGAAGGGAAAGAGGGGTACGAAGGGAGGGGAAGGGGCAGAGGAAGAGCGGGGGGGGGTCCAACTGAGAGCAATGGGCAGGGGTTCAACTTTGTTGTCGCATGGCCGAATGAGCACAAGTAAGTATCATACTCCTCGCCATCACACTCTTTTTACCACAGATGATAGGCCAAGGTTCACATATTTGAGTTACCCCATTTGCCGGTATGTGGGGGTAAGGGGCCCATAGTTGGGGATCATCTCCACAGGGCGCCTCCCAACATCTCCTATGGGGCTGCAGCCACTTTGTGTAGTCCAAACTTTTAGGGTCAGGGATATTTGAGGTGTTTGCCTGCACCACGACAGGTATACATTTTTTATTAGCCCATTTGTCCAGTGGGCCAGTTAATGAAACGTGTCTTCTAGTACCATCCCCCTGATCTTTAGTGACTATCTTTGGCCCCATATTTCATGTCTTCAGCCTTTTGTCTTTATATCTTACTGGTTTAGATGGTGGAGGATGTATGTTTGGGAAAGTAACCTCTTTTGTGGGATTAGGCATAGCAGCCTTCATACAGTTGTCCTTTACTTTCTCTCTTTCCATCATGGACAATTTGTTGCATAATGGATCTAGTGAATCATCGTCATTCTCCGCAAAGATAGTCAAAGAGTCTGTATTATGGTTTACGGCAGGAGCGAGGGTGGCAGAGCCTGCCAGTGACATCTCAATGCCATACACCCTTTTGACCTGGGGCATCTCAGATTCTCTTACCCCACTCAAAATCCTCTCCTCCCGAGGTGCCTCTTCTGTGGTTATTGTGGCTTCTGAAAATGAATCTAGCATAAAATCCGCGATTTTATCCTTGACTGTTTTTAGCTGCAGTTGGTTGGCTGCCATGTCAGAACAAAGACTATGCAGATCTTCATTTTCACATCTGACTCCATATCATGCTATTGAGAGAGGCTCGAGGTAGTCTCTTTGAAACTGTCAACATCATCAGTACCTGACTTGTTTACCAAATCTATCAGGTTAGTACTGTTAGATAGAGTAGTTACAGCACGATTTTCAATCAGAAACAGGTTAGGCCCCATTGAGTTTCACTTAAACAATCTACACATTTTTAATAACGAGCCAGTGTTGTCAATAGATGAAATAGGGCTCAGTATATGTTTGTCAAATTCTTCGCACACAGCAGAGTCTAGGTTTTTGCAGGGGGATTTCCCTATGCCGGTTGCCGACCTCCGCGCATACACTCTGTTGGATTCAGTTGTAAGGCAAGGTTCACGGTGAGCATTCGGCGGGAAGGAAGAGGGGAGCGAAATTCCTCTTCTGTTCAATACTTCAAAATAGCCTTTCAGTAATGGTTGGTTATGGCTCAAGCTCAATCTGGTAGGCTGCCGACGTTCCTTTGTTCCTTTCCCAAGATTGATAGAGGATGGGCTATGAGTCAAAGAGGCCATCAGGCTGCAGGTGGGTTTATCCAAGTTTTTTGTCTAACTGCGCAGACCCGGCGCTGGTTTATAGTTTTCATCATTGCACGGTGGTGACCCATAATACAACGGGCCACAGAAAAGTCAGGATGTAAAAACAAAGGAAACGTGTATCGAGGAAAACGAGAAGATCAAGAAAAATAGAGGTGGGGAAAGCAAGAAAAGAGAAGGAAAATGAGAGTGGGTGGCAAATAAATGAGTGTGAGGGGAGGTTCAAAGGCACTAAGGCCTGCAGTCACATCCCCAATGAGAACTTCCTGATTGTATATTACGGCAATGTTATATTTAAAGGGCCAAGTCAAAGTTAGCTCAGTGGGCCCTCCTCCTCCCATATAAATGAGGGGGTTCAAAGGCTCGAGAGTCTACAGTCACCTCCCTCTATGAAGACTTTGTAGTGGTTTGCAACAGTCAGTTTTCAATGCGTCTGGGTGAATCAGGGCTTTCCTCAATCAAGCAAGTATACAGGGCTGTCAATAGTCTGCCACTGAGCAGTTCCACACCTTACCCCACAGGAGGCTTCGGGTCTCATTTTGAGCATGGTCAGGTCCCGCCGCGCCACCCGGTCCTGCACAGACTGCACAGACTGCCTCTCTGCACCACTCCGTGGTGTAGGTGAGGTTTTGTAAAGATGCCACACCTCCAGTGAACACAGTAGTTAGACAGAGCAAAAGCACAGTGTTTCCTCCAGAGACAGCCTCTTTCAAATCAGTGACCGAAATGTTAGTCTCAATTTCACATATATTGTTGGTGAGGAAACTTTACATAGCTGAGCAAAATAATGCAACAATTAGAAGAGAGTGGAAATACTGCAGTATAAAAAATGCCCCCAATGTAGACCTGTGCTCTAAGTTCTTGAGTAATGTGGGATGGTATTGAGCAGCTCATATAGCATAAATAAGATGAGCAAAGTAGAGTTTCACTAGGTGGGCACTGAGTTTGTCGGGTTGTGATATATCTTGTTGCATAGTGATTACGCAGAATGCGCATGCGCGGCCCATAACGAGGCTCGCGCATGCGCAAGTTAAATAAAGATGGGCCGGGTAGGCAGTTGCCACCGGGACCTGAGCAAGCAACACGCGTCCCGTGTGGGTCCTTAGTTTGTGTGTATGCATGTGTGACTGCCGGCGGGGGCCCAGGAGGTCTCTCGCCTCACAACACTGGCGACGAGGAGTGGCGGCAGCGGGTGAGAACCACTTGTGAAGTCCCAAGTTGTATTTGTTGTGTGATAATGTTACAGTTGTTTCTTGTTTGGGGAAAAAGGAGGGATGTTGCGTAGTGATTACGCAGAATGCGCATGCGCGGCCCATAATGAGGCTCGCGCATGCGCAAGTTAAATAAAGAGGGGCCGAGTAGGCAGTTGCCGCCAGGACCTGAGCAGGCAACACGCGTCCCGTGTGGATCCTTAGTGCGAGTGTTTGTATGCACGTGTGACTGCCAGCGGGGGCCCAGGAGGTCCCTCGCCTCACAACATATCTGTGATTGGCACAGTACATTTTTGGGATCATATTTTTGGGATCATAAACCTAACAAATCATGATAAAGAATGCACATATTAAGAAAAAGATATGCATAAACCATGTGATTTTCAAGGTCATACCTCTATAAAAAGAGGCAAACACATTTGATGGATTACTGCAGAAAAGCAGAAATGCAAACTATGAGGCCTTAGCCGCTTTACCACTATGAATTCACCTTCTTCACTTTGCTTCATAATTTCTCTATTTAACTGGTGTATTTTGCCTGAAACGCCAAAAGACTTTAGTAATACCTGGCATATTCTAGCCATAACTTCAGAGTACAATTCTCAAACCACTGCAAAGCCGGTCAAGTGGCACAGTGAGCTTGCTAACGCAGGTTCGAATCCCGGCAGGGCCAAACTCAGCCTTTCATCCTTCCGAGGTCGATAAATGAGCACCACACACCGTGGGTAATAATAAGCAGCGCTCAGATACCTGAGGGTTCATAGCGCTATATAAATGCAAAATTATTATTATTATATTATTATTAAATTTACCAGTTGAAATTAACTTTCACAGTAAGCTGGCTGGATCCAGAAATCTCCACAAATAAGCAAAGCAAAAGAACATTGGTGAACATCATAACCAAGTTATCATTCCTCAGGCGCACAGTCTCATTGGACTTCTCAAATGTAAAGCCAAATTGAAACACTTCCACAATCTTAACACAGTAGAAAGCCACTAATACAGGGTCAGAGGAAACACCTTGAAATCCAACTACAAAGCACATAACAGCTGAAATATTTGTCAAGGGTACAGTTATGCTGCTTGGTTGACGCTAGGATTTCTTAGGCACCCCCTTTCATTTCACATCTTCCAATTAGTGAGAAACAACCTTTAATTGGAAATATATGTTTTCTCACAAATAACCATAACATGTGTTACTGCTTGATCACTCTCCTGAAAACACTGATGTAAAATATTGAAAACCCTACTTTCCAAATAATACTTATAAACTTCACTAAATCAGAAACCTAAACATTCTTAATTTATCTTCTATAAACAACAATTCATATTATACATGAAATATAGAAAAACACACAATACCTGATCGTCAGCAGCTCCAATTCACAATAGCCGAACACAGAACATGTACACACTCTGAGTTCTGGAATCAGAATGTCAAAACTTCACAAAAGGTCACTTTCATAGCTTTTGGAAATCAATAGCACAAAAAAAGGACTGTACAAAGCAAACAAGTAAAATGCCCAACACATTTTAATTATAACCTATAAGAATCAATAAAACCCCAAACCAATCCTTCTACAAAATACTTTGTAGAACATGTAGAAACAAATTTAAAAAAAATGTATTTGACAAATTACATAACCGCGGCTATAACCCCGGCTACACTGAGAGGACCTCCCCATAGCCGCGGGTACATGTACATTTTTCAAATGCACTGCAAAACACATATTGCAAAGGTTTCAAATTTAAATCACACATTACCTGAGGTGACAACATCCAAACAGAAAGACATGTAAAAATATGTGCTAAAACAGCCATAAAATAATATGATCACTGCACCAAAATACAAACAACTATAACTGTGGGTACAATCAGGGGGTTCATACACGTGGCTCCAAGAGCCCGCCGTAAAGTACGATGTCCAATTGGAGCATATGTAGCCCGGGTCTGGTCAACCGCCAGTAGCCGTGGCTACCCGTAAACTTTTTTAAGATTCAAACAGACATATTAGCAAGGTGTAAAAATTCAAATAACAAAAAGGTACACATGAGGGCATAGAATCGGAAACACACGTAAAATTATGTACTGCAAAATCCATGAAATATCATGATCAATGCACAAGAATTGGTATCGCTATACCCGCGGCTAGGGCGATAGTTATAGCTGCGGCTGCACCGGCAAAAAACTGCACAATGTTCCATTGGCTTGCTGGTACCCGCGGCTATAGTCCCCCTCTGACAGGACACAATGTTTTGTTGGGTGCAGTGGTAGCCCGGGCTACTTATTAAAAAAGGCATCAACGGTATTTTCTTTTTCCAATATACTTAAAAAGTTCTCTGTGTGGCTCTTCAAAGAGCCTTTGGGTTATTTTACCAATATACAACCAAAAGTATATTTTCAATCAGAGAAATACTCTTCACCTGTTTTACAATTCAAAAAGCTTGGAAACTGCTCCCTGTCAAAAATATTTCTCAACAATTGCGGCATAAACCTCTCCTTTCGAACACTCCGTCGAAAATAATATTATAGAACCAAAAAAAAGTTGTAAGCCAATGCTTTGACAACACATCACCTATGTCCTCAACATCACTATTAACCCTATTCTCAAAATTCGGAAATTCTCCAGTCTTCTGAACAATGAAATTCCTCTCCTTCTGAAATTGCCTCCATGTTTCAAATATTTAATGAAACAATAAATAAACCCCATAAATAGCATAATTTCCTAAAACTACACCTCACTAACAAGCAATAAGAAATGTACTATATAGAAAAATTCTTAATATAATTATGCAATATAATCTTCTGTTGTATTGGCACATATAGACATCACTCAAAAAAAGGACATTGTCTGATAGGTTCAACAGCTGAACAGCATCTGGGGTACTTGATATCCTATTGGCAGCTACCCACCACACAAACAATAAACAAGCAATCAGAAAGTAAATACAAGAAATCCCACCTTCCCTCCTCATGTAATCTTCCTCCATTTCTAATTCTAATATCTGAGGTGACAAGCTGTATTTTTTGTATCACAGTACAATGGAATACTACATGGAATGGCTGGAGGAGAATTATCCTACAGAAGAAGAAATTAAAAAAAGAAGTTGCTCAAGAAAAGGAACCAGAAGAAAATACCTCACATTCAGGATTTTGTGAGTTCATTTTTTATATTTATCTAAAATTAGACTAACAATAATATGTTATTGAACAAATATCAGTCACCAGATGTAGTTTATCCATCTACTCTTAAATATCTATTGTCACACTCACCTGGATTCTGCAGGAGTGAATGGATGATTCCTCTGGCTCGTGTAATGGTTCTCCCTATCCGACTGAGGTCCTGGACTGCTAGGGCGGACCTGCGGATACAACAACTGAATTAGTGTTTACCTACCGACCCCTTCCCTTCCTGGGTACCTGGTGCATGTGTGTGTATTCTATTGGGCTATCCTTTAATGCTGATTTGGTGAGCTCTCCATCCTGAGCTATGCAGGGGCGCTGAGTCTTGAGCTGGCTTGAACCCAGTTGCTTCACTGGATCGGTGGGTATTTGCTTTCCAGGTAGATTCGTCTATTATGACACTCAAATGTCTTTACAGTTCTTACTTTTATACTGTCTTTTCAGGTTGAGGACTGCTGACGCTGCCAGTAATTGTTCGGGTAGTGCAGACTGATGCGATGCAACCGTTTCGGAAATTGATAAATTTGCTTTTCTCTAGCTAGAGTAGTCTGTGGTAATATTCGGTTACCTTGTTGTTAAAGTGTCCCTTAATAGTCTTTCTGTTTTGCAGGACCGGAGTTGGAGTGCGCTGCGACGTACTTCAAGCGGAAGTCTGCACCGGAGGCGAGGAATGCTGAAGAGGTCTTGTGTAGCTGCAAGTAAGCTTACGACTGCCATAGCGCAGAACTGATAAGGAACCTCTGCAGAAGATGCCGGAGAGGACTCACGTCCCTGAAGGTAAGCTGTCAAGCGTTGTAATGATGAACGAAGGAAGGCAACAGCTGCAGAGGATGAGGAAAGGCAGCGCGTTGCTGTAGACTGAAGCTGAAAACGCCCTGGATTAATGGCAGAAAATCTTCAGAGCTGCAGTGAGTGTGGGAACAGAAATCAAACGAAGCACGAGTTGCTGGCTGGGTGTAGCTTATATAGGCAGCTACACCCAGAAACTAGACCGCAACTCTCAGAATGGGCACAAGGAACAGGAAATGGAACTCCTTACCCAGGAAGTGTGTCTATAATACTGTGAACACAATATTTACCCAGTATTATAAGGGTGAATGAAACACTAGAAGTCTCTAAAGTGTCTTGTGTGCCAGGCCCTTGTCCACATAGCCCCTATCTGTCTACTAAATGAAGACGGATGCTTGTTTGGGAACTTAGTGCTCATGACATCTATGCAACCAACACAAATATGTTTTAAGTATACTATATCTTCAATTGTTTAAACATATTTCAAATATTTTCAAACAGATGAAGAAGTCATTCAAGTATCACAAAGAATTAACCAAGAAGCACCACAAGAACTACCCAAGAAACTAATCATGGATTCATTAACAGAATTAAAACAACTATTAATTAATGTTCAAAAACAAGAACAATCAATGAAAAAGGACATCATTTAAGACAAATCGTGGACAGTAAGAATCCGGATAATTGGGCTAAGGAAGAAGATGTACTCTTTGTTCCAGCTAAAAGAAAAAGAAAATCCACAACCACATCCCCCAAATAAACCTGTTTTTAACAAACTTTTGTTTGCATAGTTAATGACCATTTTAAAGTGTGTACACTTATATGTATTATTAATGAATCAAAAGTATAAAAATGTTTACAATAACTATTTACAAACACTACACTCAAAAGATCTTTAAAAAAAAACTTTCCAAGACGACTACCAACACACATGTGTATATTATTTATTTAACAACCTAATGGTGTGGGACATGTTTGGGAAAGCTGTGGGTAAACACCTCTAAGCTGTTGCGGTTGCTGTACCTAAGCATGATCCTCAATACACCAATGACACCCCTTTCTTATGTAGCCACGGCTATAGGGATGTGTTTTTTTGTATTGACTATGGAATATAAATGACAAAAGAGACAGTAGTGATTCAATGGTAGTTAAAAGAAGTTATGTAAGGTACATAATGATAAAAAGAGCATGCCAAATGTGCTAAAATACTGCACGCAGTGTACCTGAAAACAGTCATTTTTAGGACTACTTATCACATATAAATACACAAAACCAATGAAATAACATTGAAAAACGTTTCCTAAAATGAATCATCACTCATAGCCACGGCTAGAGTTCATTGTCTTTTTTTCTAGCCGCAGCTACAATATTATACTGTGGGGGTAAGTCACATAGGTTTTTATACATATATACATATTTACATAATAGATCATTCTTAGAAATGACTCTTTTCGGTACAAACAGCATACTTTTTTGTACATTGAGGCCTATAGCCATGGGTATGGTCCAACAAACCTGCTGCTGTGACCTTCCCAAGTCAATGATTTGGGGAATGTACAAGGTGTGTCCCTTACTTTAAGGATGAAACAAGACTTAGAAAAACTAATGGGACTTTTTCCTCACACAGTCTTTATCTTTTCCAATCTGACTCAGAGGCAAAAATGGAGATGGACCACCAGATTTTATGGTAAAACTGAAAAATCACAGAGAAATGTTAATAAAGTAGTTTCAGCTTTCATGAGACGCCACAACCAATTATGTATTTGAAACAACAACATACAGTTCTACTTGGCCAATTGCTATAGACACGATGGAGTACACCTAACTGATGAAAGAAATGCCGTGTACCTTAAAAACATCAAAACAGTACTCCAAATGTTCTAAAATACTACACTCAGTCTACACCAAAACAGTCTTTTTAAGGACTACTTATCACATATAAATACACAAATACAATAAAATAATACCGCAACATTTATTTTAACATAACCGCAGTTAGTGTTCATTGACTTTTTTATAGCCATGGTTACGAATTGGTAGTTAAAAGGGGGGCTTGCATCGGATTTTATAATACAATAGAAGTTAAAAGATCAATGCAGTAAAGTTCTGTCCGCGGACTCACTTCCTGATTCGGTGTCTGCGTATACCCCTGGACCAATCAGAGAGCAGCATTACGTTCACGGACATCGTACGTGCTTGCTGATTGGTCAACTGAAAACGTGAGGTGCGTCAAAACTTTGAAACGGTTGCCATGTTGGATTTGCGGACTGTGCCCGTAGTCCGCTAACATTGCAGTAAAAACATATTAAAAAATACAATATTACACTTGTCAAAATAATTAAACAATCTCTGGGGAGGTGAGGGGTGATGAGGATGGGATTGGATATAGCCATAAAAAGCCAAAAATCGCATGTTTTTCTTCTCCGAAGTCTGCAAACCTCTCAGATGAACATCCATGCATAGTTCTGCATTACACGGTAGGTGAACAAGAGTTTTTGGATGGATTATAACTTTTGCGCCACTCAATGAAACTGCATGAAATGTTACACTATCATTTTAGACACAGTTCTGAGTTCTGCAACGCTTGGTGCTGTTTCGCCAAGAGGGGGCAAAATTAGAGGGGGGGTCCCAAAATATTTGAAAGGATAAAAAATGTGGTGCCATTTGCACAAAGGTTTGCAAACAGATTTAAGACCCAACGTTGAATGGTTTTGCAAAGTTTGGTGGATTTTGTCAAGAGGGGGCAAAATTAGAGGGGGGTCTCAACGTTTTTAGATGGCTCATAACTTTGGTGCCATTTGACGAAGCTGCACAATCGTTTGCAGAAAGATTATAGACTCAACCTTGAATGTGTGGTCAAAGTTTGAATGGATTTTGTCAAGTGTTGGCTAATTTATGTGACCATTTTTTTAACATACATTTTGACATTTAAAAAAAAAAACATGGACGGATTTGCAGCAAACTTGTGCAAGGAGACTGTAAGTGGTACCCCTTATACCGATGTTCCATTTGCATTGTTATGCAGTAGTACTATCATACGGGATGTCATTGGTGCTGTCATCGATGATGCCATTTGTGACATCATCTTTGATGTCCTGGGTGTTAATGTTAGAAATGCATGGTGGTGGTGCGAGTTATGGTTGCATACCTTACCATAACTGGTGAATTGCTAGGGTTTTTTATTTTACTTTTAACGGTAACATCCCTATACCAATGTTTTTCACTGAATGTGATATGTTTTTATTAGTGCAATTTAACCATAACGTCCCTTTAATAAAGTTTTTTCAGTGAATATATACATATACATATATATATATATATATATATATATATATATATATATATTAATAACACGGCCTGCGGTAGTAGCGTGTAATTATGGTTAAATCGCTCAACCCATAGCAAGAGCACTTTTTGGGTGGCTTATAACTTTGCCACTCCTGGACGAATCCTCATGAAACTTTGCAAATAAAAGCATAAGGCCGCATCAGATTGATTTAACGAAGTTTGGTGAGGTTTCGTACAGGGGGCAAGGTTAAAGGGGATCCCAAAATGTGTGGTTTTACCCACAGACGCAATGGGAAAAAAATATTTTAAAAATAAAGCCCAAACCGCTGGACGGATTTTCACCAAATTTGCACCAGTAGCAGTGGCTTAGTCTCAAAAGCGTGCTTTTGTAAATTTGGTGTAAATCCATCCAGTCGTTTTTTTTGTTTAAAACAGCAAAAAAGTAGGTAAAAAAAGAATTGTGATATCTGGTTTCGGTCCTTGGGACTCACTTCCGTATTCGGTCCGCGGACACACCTCCGATTGGCGCAGAAGGTGGCGTGATGTCTGTGGACAACAGACGCGCCCGCTGATTGGATGGTGAAAAGCGTGAGGTGCGTCATATTGTTGGAAACGCCGCCCATGTTGGACTTTTGGACAGTGCCAGTTGTCCGCAAACATTGCGTTAAAAACATAAAAAAACACAACATTGCACATGTCAAACTAATGAAACAATCTCTGAGGAGCTGAGGGGTGATGAGGATGGGATATGGTCATAAAAAGCCCAAAAAAGGGCCGGTTAAAGGGCCGTTTTTTTCAACTCTGATGTCCGCGAACAGACCAGCGTCAGCTCCGTAATGTTTGCGAACATCTCAGATGTTCAGGGGCATCCATACATATTTTTGCATTACAGGGTTGGTGAAAAACAGTTTTTGGATGGTGTATAACTGTTAGACGTTCCTCTGCACATCAGAACACTGCTAGCACCTCCACAACACCTTCCCCGGGTTCCCACACTACTCTCCCGAGGTTTCGAGACTCACGTGATTTGGTTGCCCCAAAGGACCGAAAGCTCCGTACCGGGTACAATTTACGTGCCCGGTTGCAGCCCTTCCTGCATTGGCAGTTGCCATGGAGAGCACACAGCAGAAGGGGCGGCAGAACGCTTCTGCATCGAACAGTCGTCCGCTCACGTGATTCAGAGCGGTGTTTCCCACGTGACGATGGAAGGCGTCACGTGACCCGGAAGCGCACAGTACATAATTCTTGATGCTTGGAGCACTCACCGCTTCTCAGCTGTCTTTTGACTCTGTTTGGCGTTACGTCTGGACTCTGCTCTTCTGTTTACCTTGACTTTGGATCACTCACCCGGACTTCCTCGGATTATCCTTTGTACCTTTGCTTGGAACTGTTGACTCATCGCTGAACCTCGGCCCGTCCCTCACCTGCCTTCGGATCATCACTTTGAACTTTGTTTGTCTTCACTACGCCATTGCCCTTTGGGGACTCACGCTACGCCTCCAGCCCTTGGTTCAGGTGGGCTGTCCTGTATCCACGTGTGACTCCGGTCCCTGTTGTTCTGGGCACTGCCTCTCATCTGAGTCTCGAACCTCCCTCACTAGGTCTCCCGGATTTTCCAACCACCGGATAGGTAAGATTATTCAGACCCTGTGATTCTTGTATTCTATTGTATTTGCCTGGTACTTAACCCCGTTCTTTCTGCAGCACCATCGGTGTTCGTGAGGTTCCGTGGATCCGGGAAGCAACATCTCCCACCTGTGGCTCCAAAGGTCACACAGCGGGGTTCTTTTGGTTCCCCTGTGCGTCACTTGGGGACAGAGGTATCAACGGTCTACACGACACTCAAGTCAGAACAGACTGAGAAGCCGTATAGTCATGTTGAACATTGCAGGGGTCCACGGAAGAACCCATAGCTGCTTTAGTACAGGCAATTACAATATTATGGGCAGATATAGCCGCCGCAAACACTGTGATTCACCAAAGGTTAGATTCCATACAGAGTGTCCAGCATTCCCTCCCTGCAGACTCTGAATTCGGGGATGCTGCCGCTCCAGCCACGCCTCCTCCAGTGGCAAGTACCCCAGCCCCAACCCCGGTGGTCCTTCCAGCCCCTTCTCCCCTGGCTGCTCCTGAACGTTACCAAGGCGACCCCAAGAAGTTCAGGACCTTCATCAATCAGTGCAAGTTACACTTCCTGTGCAGACCTCTGGCCTTCCCCAACTCCACTGCTAAAGCGGCCTTTACCCTGCCTCACCTGGCCGGAACGGCTGCCGCTTGGGCTAATCCTTTACTGGAGAACAATAGCCCGGTTCTCTATGATTTTGACCTACTAGTTACCGAGATGTCCCGAGTCTTCGACACCCGACACAAGGCACAATCCAGGGACCTGGAGCTGTTAGAACTAACCCAGGGTAGAGGGGCCTTGATAGACTCCATCACCCGCTTCAACCGATTGGTCGCCGAGACATCATGGCCAGAAAGCAAGCGGGCGGTCGTCTTCTATAGAGGGTTGAGTAATCCAATGAAGGATGCCTTATCAGTGGTCCCCTCCGTGCCCACTCAGTATCAAGAACTAGTGGATCTTGCCCTGCAGGTAGATGCACGTCGCTCAGAGCGCAGGGCTGAGTTGGGCTTTTCTCACCCTACAGCGGTCAATACTCCCGCCTCCAGCACTGAGGAACCCATGCAAGTGGGAGGGTTACGTAGTCCCATCACGACATCTGAGAGAGAACGTAGGAGGGTGGATAATGCATGCTTTTATTGTGGCATCACGGGACACTATGTGTCATGATCACTGCTTCCAAGGAGCCAGGACCAGCCCAACGTCCTTGGAAGCAGGCCCCTAACCCTAATCCTAGGCACCAGCCGGTCCCCACGGGAACCTTTTGGACCTTGTCCTGGCGCCGGTGGCACCAGGCTCATCAGAATCATCGGTCCCAGCACTGGAAGCGCCGGGCTCATAATATGTGTGGAGATGCTTGGGTGGACTTACCTGCAGCAGACCATGCTGCTTACTTACCAGCCTATTAGAAGTCCTCTGTGAACAGGAACTACTTTCTTACCTGGGTGGGGCAAGCTCCACTCCCTGGATTCAGCACTGGAAAGCTTCTGGAACTGGAACTCTTTTCTTACCTAGGCGGGGCCGTGGAGGAAGACGCCTCATCACTCTAAGGCTATTTAAACCACACCCGATAGACGAAACGTGCTTCGCGTTATTCTGCATCTGCAGCAGAACGCTCACCGAGTCTGTTCCAGCCTTTCTTCTTCCTGCATCCTGAATCTGCAAGAAGCATACTCACCATTCCTGCATCCTGAATCTGCAAGAAGCATACTCACCATTCCTGCATCCAGTCGAGAGCAGCACCTGCAGAGACAAGAAACAGCAGGTTAGCAAGGCAGCCTTAACTCGCAGTGCTACTCACCTGATCCATCGGCTGCGGTCATTTTCGGCACGCTGCACCTCCGCCTGCGAAGATAAAAGCATTGTCACTACTCGCCGGCACTCTGTGAATTCTGGATTTCTTCACACTGCATCGCCGCCTGCGGAGATAAAAGCATTGTATCTACTTACGGACATTCCGCGGACTCCGGCGCTGCAAACCAACTTCTGAAAAAACAAAAGAAGAGACATTAGACAGGTATTTACTTACGCCCATCGCGCTCTTCGCAATAGAACGCCTGCAATACTCCGGCGTCTCTTCGCCACGAACTACGCTGCAAGGGGAAAGACAGTTAGAGCGCTTGCATTTATTCACGCATTTCTAGGCGCTTCACTCCATCTTCCTCAAGAGTCCTGCAAGACAAAAGGGAGAAAAGCATTATACGAAGTCCTGTTCAATGTTAACGTGCCTTGCACCTAAAGACTATAAAGACTAAAAAGGTGTCTGGAAACTCACCGCTCGTGCAGTTAATGACGGTAACGGTCTTCTGAGTTCAAGAGGCCTATGTTTCACCAGTGAAGGAACTGGCAACAGCGCCCTGCGCCCGACGCAGATGGAGAGCCCAGCATTCACCTATCTAAGGTGAGCACGTTGACCTGGGGTTTCTACGGAGAGGGAGAGAGAGGAATAGGGACATTGAACAACCCAGACCATTAACCCCCCATATTCTTTCACCTGCAGAAACCTCACCCTACGAGTTCGACACACAGTGCGAAGAGGTTCGACCCCAGAAGCCCATCGGGTTCTGCACATCACCTTTCGAGTCACAGACACCTTCCTGCCAAGATCAGCGCCTCCGTGGGAATCAGGTGAGCCTTACAGAACGCAAAGCCCACCGCAAAACTCCTACCCAGGCGCAATGGAAACCTCAGACACTGATCACTTAGCCCAGTTGCTCGGGGAATTAAGAGCAGAAGTACATGCAGCTCGTCAGGAAACAAGCTCTCTAAGAAGAGAACTGATAGTTTCCAAGGAGCGAACAGAGGACCTCGCTAGGCAATTGCTACAAACGCAGGCAGGACAGACACCCCTGCCCACTCCAGGAGGAAGCTATCCTTCTGCATCATCTGTAAATCCAGTGCAAATCAATCTACCTGGTAATGTGCCCTTGGCTCCGCCCGAACGTTTTTCTGGTGACCCAAAGAAATTTGCAGTGTTCCTCAACCAGTGCCGCTTACATTTCTTATGTCGACCAGCTGCATTCCCAACAGACCAGACCAAAGTGGCTTTCGTGCTTTCTTATCTCAGTGGCAGCGCCGCAGATTGGTCGATCCCTTTAGTCACCCAGGATGATCCGGTTTTACATGATTTCCAGGCCTTCCAGTCCAGCATGGAGAAACTGTTTGCAAGACATGCACAAGGGCAGGCCTTGGACAATGAACTTCTTTCATTACGACAGGGTAATCAAGACCTCTTGACCTATATAGCCTCATTCAACAGACTCATAGTGGAAACTCAATGGCCCGAGGATAAGAGAATTACGCTTTTCTACAGAGGCCTGCGTGGAGAGCTCAAGGATGTGTTAGCTCAAGTTGTGAACCCTCCACAAGAATGTTCAGACTATATTGACTTAGTCGTCCAATTGGACCACAAATTACAGAACAGGAAGGCTGATCGTTCTAAATTTGATACCCGAGTGTTTTCTAAACCACAGACTTCTACTAAGGGAGCTGACACTGTGGAACCCATGCAAATAGGGGGGATGAAAGGTCCTTTAACCCAAAAGGAGCGGGAAAGAAGAAGACAGCTGCAATTATGCCTCTATTGCGGGAACTCGGGGCACTTTCTTCGAGACTGTCCAGTGAAACCAGCTAAGAAGGCTGTAGGAGCCGCAGATTCCAGTACCTCAAGTTCTGAGCAGGGAAACGACCTAGCCCAGCAAGTGTAGAGGTCCTCTTGCCGAGCGTTAAGATCTGTCCCGTGACCTCGCACTTCGTGGTGCCCATGGTCCTCATTAGTCCTGCACGTCCGGATCGTTTGCATGCAATTGAAGCTTACATCGACAGCGGAGCAATCGGCAATTATGTGGACCGTGAAATGGCATCAAGGATGAATCTACCCCTTGTCCCTAAGGCAGTAAAAGACGTCATTACTACAGTGGATGGCACAGAGATAGCCTCCGGACCAGTAACGCACGCAACCCAAGAAGTGACGCTAGTGAGCCAAGATGGACACCGGGAGAAAATCGTGTTCGATGTGATCAAGGCCCCTCAGTTCCAGATCATTCTGGGAATCCCTTGGTTAGAGAAGCACAATCCTCAGATCAACTGGCGAGCAAAGACGGTTCAGTTTCCAATATGTTTTACCACTTGTTATCCTCCGCCTGAAGTTTCAGTGGCGGCAATCTCTTCTGAGGTTCCCACATTACCTCCCGACTACCAAGAATTCCAAGATGTCTTTCGGAAGGATCAAGCTAACACCCTGCCTCCTCATAGGTCTTACGACTGTCAAATAGACCTGATACCCGGAACAACTCCTCCTTGCAGTAGGATTTATGCCCTCACCGAGCCAGAGAATCTTCACCTCAGGCAATATCTGGACCAATACCTAGCTAACGGGTTTATCCGTCCTTCTAAATCTCCAGCTTCCTCGGCTTTGTTCTTCGTTCCGAAAAAGGAAGGAGACCTTAGAACTTGTATAGATTACCGCGCCCTGAACCAAATCACCGTTAAAAACAGATACCCGTTACCTTTGATCCCTGAACTCCTGGACCAAGTCAAAGAAGCATGTATATATACAAAGTTGGATCTCAGAGGAGCCTACCACTTGGTACGAATAAAAGAAGGCGATGAGTGGAAGACGGCCTTTCGCACCAAGTATGGGCTATTCGAATATCAAGTGATGCCCTTTGGACTTTGTAACGCTCCTGCCGCTTTCCAGTATTTTATGAACGATGTCCTTAGAGAACTCATAGATGTGTGTGTTGTTGTCTACATTGATGACATCCTTGTCTATTCATCATCTGAAGAGGAACATCAGAGACACGTTAAAAAGGTTCTCGAGAGACTGCGTCAACATAACCTTTTTGCCAAGCTTGAAAAATGCGTTTTCAACGTAACTGAAGTTGAGTTCCTGGGATTCATATTGTCACCTAATGGGGTTCATATGGATTCAAAGAAGGTCGACGCAATCATCAAGTGGCCATCACCAACCTCGGTAAAAGGAGTTCAAAGCATGTTAGGCTTCGCTAACTTTTACCGCAGATTCATTCCTGAATTCTCTCGGATAGTCCAGCCCATCACCGCTCTGTTAAAGAAGAACAAACGTTTTGAATGGTCTACTGAAGCAGAACAAGCTTTTCAGGACTTAAAAGCTAAATTCATTTCTGCACCTGTTCTAAAACATCCTCGCCCAGAACTCCCCTACATCGTGGAAACGGATGCTTCTAGTCTTGCTATGGGGGCAGTGTTATCACAAAGAGATCCGGTCACACACCAATTACATCCAGTAGCCTTTTGGTCCCGCAAATTCTCGGCTTCCGAGATCAACTATTCAATTACAGACAAGGAACTTTTAGCTATCAGATCGGCCTTTAAAGCCTGGCGGCATTATCTTTTGGGAGCCAGACACACAGTCACCGTAATGACTGACCACCGCAATCTACAATATCTGAAGACGGCCAAAGCTCAGTCTTCCAGACAGCTTCGCTGGGCTCTGTTTCTGGCTGAGTTTGACTTTCTAATTACTTATCGACCCGGCAGTAAAAACGGAAAAGCAGATGCCCTCTCTCGGATGGGAGTAGATGAACATTTGACCAATCCGGAACCAATACCCATAATCCCAGAACAAAGGATTTTGGGGTTGGTCAGCGCTCAATCCTTTGAAGACATCAAGACTACAGTCAAGTCACTCCTAACTCCGGCCGATTTGCAGGACTGGCAATTAAAGGGAAAAGAATTCTCAGTGGATCAAGACCTACCATATTTCCAAAGGCGATTGTACTTGCCCTGTGAGAAAATACAAAAACAAGTAATCTCCGGTTATCACGACTCTCTAATGGAGGGTCACCCTGGCATTACCAAAACCATGGAAAAGATCAAGAGACATTTCTGGTGG
The DNA here is from genome assembly GCF_040938575.1 of Ambystoma mexicanum. NCBI lineage: Eukaryota > Metazoa > Chordata > Amphibia > Caudata > Ambystomatidae > Ambystoma > Ambystoma mexicanum. The sequence goes on along the minus strand of NC_090935.1, from coordinate 909,906,221 downwards.
CCATCATGGAAGAAGGATATTAGAGACTTTGTAATCTCCTGCGGTGTGTGTGCCCAGAATAAAAGTCAGAGGGAGAAACCAGCCGGCCTTTTACACCCTCTGGATATTCCTCCCTGTCCATGGCATACCCTGTCCATGGATTTCATCACGGACTTACCTCCATGCTCAGGGTATAATACCATTTTAGTAGTCGTGGATCTATTCTCCAAGATGGCTCACTTCATTCCCCTGAAGGGCCTACCTTCGGCTTCGGTATTGGCCTGAGAATTCTTAGAAAACATCGTTCGGTTACACGGTTTTCCCTCGGTTTTAATCTCCGATAGGGGAAGTCAATTCATCTCCCACTTTTGGCGAAGTTGCTGTCGTCTAGCCCAAATTGATGTAAGACTTTCAACCAGTCACCATCCCCAAACTGATGGACAAACCGAGAGGACAAATCAGACTCTAGAGCAATATCTGCGTTGCATGCTCCAACAAACTGAAAACCCTTGGAAGGATATTCTTTGGATCGTTGAATACGCTTACAACAATTCGACTCATTCTGGAACCGGGAAGACTCCCTTCTTCCCATTATACGGACATCATCCTAGAACCTCTAATCTGGATCCTCCCCAAGAATTCGAAACACCTGCTGTGGATCATTTGCACTCTGAGATTACCCGTGCTTTTAAAGAAGCCACTGCCCATCTGCAAAGAGCTAAAGCTCAAGTCAAAAAGGGAGCAGATCGACACCGTAAAGAGGCCCCTCACTACGCAGTAGGAGATCAGGTCTGGTTATCCACTAAGCACTTGCCTCTAAAAGGACCCCGCACCTTCAACCCGAGATACCTTGGACCTTACCCCATCTCTACCATAGTTAATCCGGTGGCGGTCAAATTGGAATTACCTGCGCATATGAAAATACATCCAGTATTCCATGTCTCCTTATTAAAACCAGTACAACCAGAAACCCGATTGACTGAACTCCCAGAACCTGTTTTGGTAGACGGAGAACTCGAATTTGAAGTAAAGAACATTCTAGACTCCAAGATCTCCAAATCTAAGTTATATTATCTGGTTGATTGGAAAGGATACGGCCCCCAGGAAAGGTCTTGGGAACCCTCTGAATATGTCCACGCACCTCGTCTGGTCAAGAGATTCCATCTAAATCACCCCGACAAGCCAAAACCCCCGGAGAAGACACGCTTAGGAGGGGCCTTGAGGGGGGGTACTGTCATGATCACTGCTTCCAAGGAGCCAGGACCAGCCCAACGTCCTTGGAAGCAGGCCCCTAACCCTAATCCTAGGCACCAGCCGGTCCCCACGGGAACCTTTTGGACCTTGTCCTGGCACCGGTGGCACCAGGCTCATCAGAATCATCGGTCCCGGCACTGGAAGCGCCGGGCTCATAATATGTGTGCAGATGCTTGGGTGGACTTACCTGCAGCAGACCATGCTGCTTACTTACCAGCCTATTAGAAGTCCTCTGTGAACAGGAACTACTTTCTTACCTGGGTGGGGCAAGCTCCACTCCCTGGATTCAGCACTGGAAAGCTTCTGGAACTGGAACTCTTTTCTTACCTAGGCGGGGCCGTGGAGGAAGACGCCTCATCACTCTAAGGCTATTTAAACCACACCCGATAGATGAAACGTGCTTCGCGTTATTCTGCATCTGCAGCAGAACGCTCACCGAGTCTGTTCCAGCCTTTCTTCTTCCTGCATCCTGAATCTGCAAGAAGCATACTCACCATTCCTGCATCCTGAATCTGCAAGAAGCATACTCACCATTCCTGCATCCAGTCGAGAGCAGCACCTGCAGAGACAAGAAACAGCAGGTTAGCAAGGCAGCCTTAACTCGCAGTGCTACTCACCTGATCCATCGGCTGCGGTCATTTTCGGCACGCTGCACCTCCGCCTGCGAAGATAAAAGCATTGTCACTACTCACCGGCACTCCGTGAATTCTGGATTTCTTCACACTGCATCGCCGCCTGCGGAGATAAAAGCATTGTATCTACTTACGGACATTCCGCGGACTCCGGCGCTGCAAACCAACTTCTGAAAAAACAAAAGAAGAGACATTAGACAGGTATTTACTTACGCTCATTGCGCTCTTCGCCACGAACTACGCTGCAAGGGGAAAGACAGTTAGAGCGCTTGCATTTACTCACGCATTTCCAGGCGCTTCACTCCATCTTCCTCAAGAGTCCTGCAAGACAAAAGGGAGAAAAGCATTATACGAAGTCCTGTTCAATGTTAACGTGCCTTGCACCTAAAGACTATAAAGACTAAAAAGGTGTCTGGAAACTCACCGCTCGTGCAGTTAACGACGGTAACGGTCTTCTGAGTCCAAGAGGCCTATGTTTCACCAGTGAAGGAACTGGCAACAGCGCCCTGCGCCCGACGCAGATGGAGAGCCCAGCATTCACCTATCTAAGGTGAGCACGTTGACCTGGGGGTTCTACGGAGAGGGAGAGAGAGGAATAGGGACATTGAACAACCCAGACCATTAACCCCCCATATTCTTTCACCTGCAGAAACCTCACCCTACGAGTTCGACACACAGTGCGAAGAGGTTCGACCCCAGAAGCCCATCGGGTTCTGCACATCACCTTTCGAGTCACAGACACCTTCCTGCCAAGATCAGCGCCTCTGTGGGAATCAGGTGAGCGTTACACTATGTTAAGGAATGACCCCGACATCCCAAGAAGTCCCAGGTTTTTCAGACAGCTCGACCCTAGACCCGGAGACCAGGTCGAGCTTCCAGTCCTCATCTCCGGGTGCCTCTCCTGCTTTTGCTCGTGTTCAGCCCATCTCTGTACAGGCCACTCTTTGTCCCTCTGCGGGTATCTCCCACGCAGTCACGATCATCATCGACTCTGGTGCCACGGAGAACTACGTAGATATTGCCTTAGCCCATTCTCTCAATCTGCCTTCAGTGTTGAAAACCCGACCCGAACCGGTTCAGGCTGTAGACGGCACTGCCCTAGTCTCTGGTCCCGTTAGGCACCAAACTGCCCCCTCTTATTGACTATACAAGACGTTCACACAGAGACACTAAGTTTTGACCTGATTACCACACCCCAGTTCGGTATCATATTAGGGATACCCTGGTTGCGTGAGCACAATCCTCTCATTAATTGGCAAACAGGCACGGTCCTCTTTGAGTCAGATATCTGCCAGAACTATTGTCTCCCAGCCCATCAGGAAGCAGATACCCCATCACGGGCCCTGGGAGCTCTCGCTCATCTCACACTGAATGACGGTGGATCAATGGTTGTGGATTCCCATACTGTTGGAGGGGTGGTTAGCGGAATTCCCCCTGAGTACAAGGCATTCGAATCAGTGTTCGATCGCGGTTCTTCCGAGGTGCTTCCCCCACACAGGCCATATGACTGCCCGATTGAACTAATCCCGGGTTCTGCTGTTCCTTCGGGCAGGATCTATTCTCTGTCCCCCTCGGAAGAACAGGCTCTGAAGCAGTATGTCCAGAACGCCCTACGACTAGGCCACATCCACCCCTCTACTTCACCAGCCGCAAGCCCTATTTTCTTCGTTCCCAAGAAAGAGGGGGATCTACGTCCTTGCGTGGATTACCAGCGCCTCAATGCCATCACTAAAAAGGACAGGTATCCAATCCCTTTGATCACCCCCCTCCTGGACCGCTTATCCCATGCCTCTGTTTTTACCAAGCTGGACCTTCGGGGCACGTACAACCTAGTGCGCGTCCGCGAGGGCGATGAGTGGAAAACTGACTTTTGCACCCGTTACAGGTTGTACGAATACCTAGTCATGCCCTTCAGCCTATGCAACGCTCCGGCCACGTTCCAGCGTTTTATGAATGACATATTCAGGGACATTCTGGACGTGTACATGGTTGTTTATCTGGACGACATCCTGATCTTTTCGCGAGATCTTGATGACCACGTGCAGCATGTCCGGGAGGTCTTATCCCGTCTAAGGAAACATTCGCTGTTTGCCAAACCCGAGAAATGTCAGGTCCATAAAACGTCTGTAGAGTTTATGGGCTTCCACATCACCCCTGGGGCCCTGTCCATGAACAAATCCAAGGTGAGGGCGGTCCTAGAATGGCCGATACCTCAGACGCTCAAGGCCTTGCAGGCCTTTTTGGGTTTTGCCAACTTCTACAGGCGCTTTATTTCATCCTTTTCCACAATTGTGGCCCCACTCATGGCTCTGACTAGCCCTCAGGTACCCTATCAGTGGCGGAAGGAACATCAGGAATCCTTCGAGGCTCTGAAGACCGCTTTCACCACCGCACCGATCCTTCAGCACCCCAATCCCGAACTCCCATTCATAGTCGAGGCGGACGCTTCTTCCTTCGCCCTCGGTGCAGTGTTGTCTCAGACCTGTCCGACCACGGGCAAGTTGCACCAGGTGGCATACCACTCCCGCAAGTTTTCCAGTACTGAGGCCCATTATACTGTAACGGAGAAGGAACTTCTGGCTGTCATGGACGCCTTTCGCGTCTGGCGCCATCATCTCCTGGGGGCTAGGCATCCAATCACTGTCTACTCCGATCATCAGAACCTGCAGGACTTGGCCTCCCTGAAGTGCATCAACAGCAGACAGGTCCGGTGGCATCTCTTCTTTTCTGCCTTTGACTTTCCCATCACTCATCGTCCTGGGGTCACTCATGGAAAAGCGGATGCCTTGTCACGCTCTCCGGGTGGGGTCTCGTTGCCAACCTTCCCTGATACTGTTCTAGGCAAGAGTCACGTGATCTGTCTCTGTACTCCCTCTCTCTCATTGTTGGATTCTGTGCGAGCATGGACGAGCAGTCACTCTGACCAACTGCAGGATTGGGATCCGATGTATTGTGACGGCTTGCCTTTCGTGCATGATCGTTTGTTTCTTCCCATGCCCGACAACCATAACCTGGCCCTTGAATGGTCTCATGATGCCCCCTTTAACGCCCATCCCGGCCAGGATGTACCATGGATCTCCTAAAGCGCTGGTGCTGGTGGCCCTCTATGAAGCACAACGTGGAATGTTATGTCAACTCCTGCTCTGTTTGCGCTCAAGCCAAACACCGAAGGGGCCGCCCAATTGGCCTGCTGCTTCCGCTACCAGTACTACCAAGACCTTGGCACACACTGACTATGGATTTCGTGACCGATCTCCCCAGGGTGCGGGGTTTTGATACCATCTGGGTGGTGGTGGATACATTCACCAAAATGGCTCGCTTTGTCCCCTGTAAGGGGATCCCTTCGGCCCCAGTCCTGGCTGACTTGTTTTACGAATCAGTTTTCTCGTTGTTTGGGCTCCCTTCTGTCCTTATCTCTGACCAAGGGTCGCAATTCACGTCTCGTTTTTGGAGAGCTTTGACTAAGCTGCTTGGCATCGATACCAAGTACTCCTCGGCCTTTCACCCTGAGACTGATGGGCAGACTGAAAGGACGAACCAATCTATGGAGCAGTATCTCCGGTGCCTTATCTTACAGCAGCAGTCCTCCTGGGTGAGTGTTATACGGCTTGCCGAGTTCGCCTACAACAATGCGGCTCACTCTGCTACGGGTCTCTCTCCTTTCTACGCACTCTATGGCCAACACCCCAAGGTCTTGCCCGTCCCTGACGCTTCTGTCTCTTTGAATCCTGCGGCCACAGCTTGTTTTAGGGATCTCTCTGCTGTTCATGCTCGTACTCTGGTCCACCTTACTGAAGCAAAGGCCTCCATGAAGTCCCGTGCTGATGGCAAGCGCTTGGCTGCTCCTCCCCTTGCGGTGGGTTCCCGGGTGTGGTTGTCTTCCCGTCACCTTCGCCTGGTTGGTTGTCGGAAACTTCTGCCTCGCTTTGTTGGGCTGTATGTGATCTCCCAGGTTGTGAATCCAGTGGCTTTTCGCCTGGTTCTCCCAAGCTCTTGGCGCGTCCACCCTGTTTTTCATGTCTCCCTTCTCAAGCCTTGCCCTGTTTCCTCCCGTCTCCGTGCCCCGGTGGCCCCGGTGTCCCTGGCCTCCCCTAATGTCTTTGAGGTGTCGGCTATTCTGGGTTCCCGTTGGTTTAGGGGTGGGCTCCAGTATTTGGTGGACTGGATGGGTTATGGCCCGGAGGAGCGCTCTTGGGTTTCCGCCCTGGACGTTAACGCTCCTCGGTTGGTGTCCCAGTTCCATCGGGATCACCCGTCCTGCCCACGGGGCCGTGGGCCGTTGGGGGGGCTATGTTAGACGCTCCTCTGCACATCAGAACATTGCTAGCACCTCCACAACACCTTCCCCGGGTCCCCACACTACTCCCCCCCAGGTTTCGAGACTCACGTGATTTGGTTGCCCCAAAGGACCGAAAGCTCCGTACCGGGTACAATTTACGTGCCCGGTTGCAGCCCTTCCTGCATTGGCAGTTGCCATGGAGAGCACACAGCAGAAGGGGCGGCAGAACGCTTCCGCATCGAACAGTCGTCCGCTCACGTGATTCAGAGCGGCGTTTCCCACGTGACGATGGAAGGCGTCACGTGACCCGGAAGCGCACAGTACATAACGCTTGATGCTCGGAGCACTCACCGCTTCTCAGCTGTCTTTTGACTCTGTTTGGCGTTACGTCTGGACTCAGCTCTTCTGTTTACCTTGACTTTGGATCACTCACCTGGACTTCCTCTGATTATCCTTTGTACCTTTGCTTGGAACTGTTGACTCATCGCTGAACCTCGGCCCGTCCCTCACCTGCCTTCGGATCATCCCTTTGAACTTTGTTTGTCTTCACTACGCCATTGCCCTTTGGGGACTCACGCTACGCCTCCAGCCCTTGGTTCAGGTGGGCTGTCCTGTATGCACGTGTGACTCCGGTACCTGTTGTTCTGGGGACTGCCTCTCATCTGAGTCTCGAACCTCCCTCACTAGGTCTCCCGGGTTTTCCAACCACCGGATAGGTAAGATTATTCAGACCTTGTGATTCTTGTATTCTATTGTATTTGCCTGGTACTTAACCCCGTTTTTTTCTGCAGCAGCATCAGTGTTCCTGATGTTCCGTGGATCCGGGAAGCAACATCTCCCACCTGTGGCTCCAAAGGTCACACAGCGGGGTTCTTTTGGTTCCCCTGTGCGTCACTTGGGGACGGAGGTATCAACGGTCTACACGACACTGAAGTCAGAACAATAAATTGGAGTCCCTCAATGAAACTGTATGTAATTTTGTGATATGATTCTTGACGTGACCATGAATGGTTCTACAAAGTTAGGTGCTATTTAGCCAAAAGGAAACAAAATTAGAGGGGGGGGTCCCGAAATATCTGAAAGGCTAATAAATGTATGCCGCTTCACGAATCTGCCCAAAGGTTTGCAAAATGATTTAAGACCCAGATTTGAATGTTTTTGCAAAGTTTGGTGGGGTTTTGTGAAGAGGGGGCAAAACTAGAGAGACGTGGGGGTTTAACATTTTTAGATGGGTTATAACTTTGTTGCCATTTGACAAATGTGCACAAAAGATTTTAGAAAGATTGTAGACCCAACCTTGAATTATTCTGCAAAGTCTGAATGGATTTTGTCAACTGGGAGCTAAATTATAGGACTATTTTAAGAACATACATTTTGACACTTTTCAAAAAATAAAACATGGATGGATTTGTAAGAAAGTTGTGCATTGGCAAGGACTTGAAAGCATGGCTTTGACACTGTGTCCATGTCTTATTTCTTTTAAAATGTCATAATGTAGGCACAAACAAAAAGTGATATACCATTGGTGACTGAGGTACAGCCGGTGGCCATGGCAAGTGGCCAGATTGTCCGAGTCATGGCCAGAGGCCATGACTCTGATAATCTGGCTGCTGGCCATGACCAGGAGAGACTGGCAATGGGGTTAAAGTGGGCATGGCCACCAGGGACTGGCTATGTGTTGATGTTTTTGAAAATCGGGATAGGTCTGAATGGGAAAATAAATTCTCCCCGTGGCTAAAATCTTTTTTTTTTTTTTTTTTGGTTTGTTTATTTGTGTTGTGCGCCAGACCCGAAGGTATCAGGGCGCAGAGGTATAAGAAGGCTTACAACTTAGTTACATACAAGGTTAGGGTACAGTGCACAAAGAATACAGACATAGAATAGATACATAGATGGGCGGATTACCTAAGGTAAGCAGAGGGGATTTGTACAGGCAGAATTTAAATAATATAATACAATATAAGACAAGTGTGTCCATGAGTTATATATACAGAGATGGTTCTAGTTTAGAAGGTCGGTCGTGGTTGCAGTAATCACTATTCCAGAGATAGTTACTAGTCGGACTCTTTAAGCCACTTAGTGAGGATCTGCCTAAATGTAATGTAGGTTTGGTCAGCTTGAAGAGGGTGTTGTAGGGAGTTCCAGAGCAACGCTGCTTTGACTGAGAAGCTTCTGCCGCCTACTTTGGAGAGTTTGAATCTAGGCACAGAGAGGCAGTTAGTGTTCCGTGTTCTAATAGGCCTGGACGAGGTTTTTCTATTGATTCTGTCATTGACGTAATGCAGTGCAGTATTGTTTAAGCATTTGTGTGTGAGAGAGGCCGTTTTCAACTGTATAGTCTCACTGATCGATAGCCAGTTATGTTGTCTTCTCAGTGCTGAAAAGAGTTCTTTTTTGGGAATATTTAGGGCAGCTCTAAGAGCATTGTTCTGGAGTGTTTGTATTTTTTTGATAATGTATTTGTTGGCGCCAATATAGAGAGAGTTACAATAATCCAGTTTGGATAGTATTAGGGCTCTAGCTAAAGTGATACGGCCGTTTATAGAGAGGAAGGGTTTACTTGCTCTGATAAGTTAGCATGTATACGCGGTGGAAGAGACCATGGAGTTTACTTGTTTGGTGAATGTGAGCGTGGAGTCCAGGTAGCAGCCTAAGGTTTTCACCTCCATTTTGTCCGTGGCTACAGCCAAAAGTGCTGCACAGGATTGTATCAACAGATCGCTGTGACAATCGCTGCATAAACTCAGAGACATTGCTAATCAGCAGATAATTACCAAGCATGCGAACCAAGTGCCCACGTGGTCACCAGGCCACCCCTTCAAATCATTACCCACCCTTATTTGCGACTATAGTGAGACAAGATATTGGGATTGGGTGCTGGACTCATTTCCACAACCTCGCAGCAATCACTGGCCCACAATTCATATGCCTTAAGAAAGAGTCGATTATGTGTCGGCTGAGTTCTAACAATAAATATAGCATCAAGAATGGTTTTAAAAGAATGCATCATTATGACAACAGCTACTTATTGAATAGCCCAGTGCTGAGGTGAACAGGCCTCACTCTCCTATTCCAAACTTAACACTTGACACCTCCACAAAAGAACCCCAGCAGCAGGGTAGTCTGTTTAAAGTACTATATGAAGCGCATAGACCTACCCATTCTACCGCCCTGCAATTATTTGATAATCGTGTACTCTGATTTGATTATTGGGGCATGCAGCACGGCCGAACCTAAGTTTGTATGGGAAGAAATATTTTGCTTGCGGCTGCAGCCTGAAGTACTGTACTAAATGACAACAAACCTGCGCGGGGAGCATCAGCAAGGACCTGAAAGCATGGTTTTGCAAATCTGTTATGTGTTTTATTTTTCAAAGTGTCCAAATGTAAGCACAAAAAATAGTGATATAAATTTGGTGCATGGACAATGGGGCTGGCCCTCGACGAATGCATGCAGCATGGCTGAAGCTCTAGGATGAAATGGGAAGAAATAGATCTGATTGCTGCTGCAATCCGGAGTGCTAAACGGGATTGCAGCAAACCTGCACGAGGAGCATCAGCAAGGATCTACAATGATGCTTTTGCAAATCTGTCCTGTGTTTTATGTTTTTGAAAGTGTGGAAACGCAAGTAAAAAAAATAGTGATATAAGTTTGGCGCATAGACATTGGGCCTGGCCCTCGGCAAGGGTGAATGCCTACTTTGATTTACTTATTGAGGCATACGCGAAGCTGTAGATTTAAATGGGAGAACAAAATCTGCTTGCGACTGCAACCCAGAGTGCTGGACAGGAGTGCAGCAAAGTTGCGGGCATGCGGCATGGCCGAAGCTGTAGGTTTAAATTGCAAAAGAGAATCTGCTTGCGGCTGCTGCCCGGAGTGCTGGACGGGATTGCAGCAAAGTTGGGCAAGGAACATCAGCAAGGACCTGAAAGGATGCTTTTGGAAATCTGTCCTGTGTTTCCATTTTAGTAGTGTTTATAATGTTGGCAACAAGATGTCATAGGTGATTGTGAGATCTATCATAAACTACTTAATATATTAAAGAATGTTCTCATCTAAAGAAAACATTATATTCGGGTGTTGTTGATAATATAGGAACCTAATCATACATACACATAGGCAATGGCTGCAGCATGGACCAAAAAAGTACAATATTTTTAATCTGGTAATTTCTGATAGTAAAATAATAAATGCTACCTTATCATAGTTTTGCGTAATGTTAAACATGGAATTATAGCTAACAATTTCAAATTTAGGACATGCTTGTGTTAGTACAAAAAAAAAACCAAAATGCATACAAATTAGAGGCACATACAGGGAAACTAAAGTAAAGAAGAAAGAAACAACAGCACCAACAATGACAATACCATTAGAGTTCATTATCATGCGCACAAATGAATTGTGTGTTTGAGGCCTGCTTATTGCCCCATGTATGTGCACTATGAGGTCAAATCAAATTCTATGGAAAGTAATTTAAGAATATAGAAGAAGGTTAATGTATATATAGCTCCTTTTCCATTTTTAACATTCTCATTGTTAGTAGCTCCTTTTCAATTTTTAACACTCTCATTGTTAGTAAAAATAAAAACTAGCCTACACATGTCAGTGAACAAAAACAAGTGGCTCAGATATGTAATGTTATAAGTGATGTCATCAATGACATTTGTGATGTCATATTTCATGTACTGGGTGTTTGTCTTAGCAGTGCACTGTGGTGGCGCGAGTTGTGGTTGCCTTGTTTACCATAACTGGCAAATTTCTGGAGGGTTTCGGTTTTACTTGTACCATAATGTCCATTTAACACAGTTTTTTAATTGAATTACAAAGCTTTTTATTAGTGCAACTTAACCATAACGTCCCTTTAACAACGTTTTTTGATTGAATATATATTTAGATACAAACAGCTAATTAGATTATATCCTGAATCAACATGGTATATGGTGGTCGAAAAGCACATCTGACCAAGGCTGAAAGTGCAAACAGTGTATATATAACATCAACATAAATCACAAAACAGTTCTATTGAACATTTGTTTTTAATTAGAATAAAAGCAATAAGGTATTTTAGATGTTGTCCTTCATTTTCTTTAATCAAAGGTACATTATAAAGACATACATTACACAATTTACATAAGACATAAATACATCCATCAATATATACAACTAATAAAAACATATAAATATGAAACATTTGACTAGAAGTAATACACCTGTTTGTGCAGTAATGTTTACTAAAGAAAAACAATTTCCAACTGACTCCCTTGGACCTAATCGACATTCATTGAAATAAATGTGTTCTCTACACAACACTATGTGCCGGCCTGCGAAGAAGGTAAGTACACACCAAATTGTGGACAGGCCACATCTAGAGACCAACTAGCCACCCCCACAGGTGCTAAAGCTGCATTATTGACACTAACAGAGTCTAAAGTTATAACTCATGGCATGTGATAAGCAGTGTTGCATAGCAATTTGCTATGCAATTCTGTAGGTTTGCTAATTAAATTGACACTTGTTTTAGCGCAGCTAGCTATTTAAATTACCCTGTTCAATGAAAGCCCAGCTCACCTGCGTTCCTGTCGGGGCTCTCTGCACCCTTTTTATAGTCTCACTGCATGTTCAAAGGGGCTCACAGAGAGACAGTTTAATAGAAATCAGCTCATCCACTCTTAAAAAGGTTCTTTCTTTTTCAAATAATTGCAAACCAAAAGTAATGGGGATGATACTTTAAGTAAGCTAACTATATGCTATTTAGCAAAGACCAGTATGTATTAGCTTTTCTTTTTTTATAAAGTCAGTCCTGCAATTCCATTGCTAAAAATGTAAGCTGATATATAATGCGTATTTGCAGTATTGGTATTGTAAAACATTGCATTGTCTCTGTATTTCAGTAAAGTTTAGGTTTGTGTATGTAAGTCTCACACTGTCAACTATATTTCATTTTGTTAGGGAAGTTACATTATATTCATCATCATCATCAATAATTTTTATTTGGCGTTAAGCCATAAAAGTACATCATGACAAATAAAACATCATAAATACATTACTCATTGCAAACTCCCTCCATAGTGAAATTAAATGTTAATTAAGTACTAGCGCCTGGGCACCCTGTGCCAACCCAGACAGGGCTCAGACCGCTGCATAGAGCATCTCAACATGGATTGGGGCAGAGCCCCTTCTGCATCAAACGTCATTTACTACATCAGTTTAGACCAAGGAGGCTTGTTCCTTATACTTTTCCCCAAAGTGACCACATTTGTGCCCGAGAGTACGAGCCACTGTGGGGTATTTTCCTGGATAGTGTCAATATCGCTCCAGTGGAAAGCACTCAGTTTGATTGCACTGTTCGCTGGGGAATGGCATCTCCTTCCAAAGCTTAGTGTGCCTTTGATCATGTTTGGCACCCTGAAGGTGATTCTAACAGAATAATCTGGTGCAGTTTACAATGTGTTCCCTGGTAACACAAATAAACAACCCAATACTGCCTGAAACCAGTGTGTACATTTATTTAAGAGAGCATCCCTAGGTTCATGCTGCTTAGGAGCCAATTTGGGGGCTTTGAGTAGACATATTGACCTCCCTTCAAAGGTCTCTGGAACCTTGCTTATTTTGACAGTGGGTGTAGGTGGATTACGGCCAGTCCTACCTACCATCTTGTCAATTACAAACTTTGCGCTGAATGCACCATCAACCTTCAAGTTTAAAGTCTGCAAACGCGGGAGAGGGCTGGATATTGGCTATTTCAGATAGGTTCCCGACTGCTTACATCTGTTGGGGGAATTGACCCATTCCCAACCAGGTCTCTTGATATTTTAGAGCTTTTTGAGCTTTCTCTATTTTCACCGATAATTGGATCTTGGAGTAGTAGTTAAGGAGGGCCAAAATGTATTCAAGGCCCTTGTTTCACCTCCTTGTCTGGTTGGTGCCCCCCATCCTTGTCTCCTCCCTTCCCAATTGCTTCTAACAGGGAAAGAACCACATTTTTGAGCATCATGATTTCAGCTAGGACAGTGTTACATCTGAATTCCTTGGTAGTTGGGCCCCCCTCCCCAATCTGTTCTGGTGATCGCTTTGCAGTTTGATCAGGGGGGAGTAACGAGCAAGATCGACCACTTCCCTGCTGGATGTCGCTAATTGCCCCTGCTGGTGCCTCTGCATCCTCTGAGGCAACTTTCCCCCATTTTCCATCTGGCAGTTATCCTCTCCCAACTGTGTCTCGCTGCGGCCCTGTGGTAGGGGAGATTGCTTAATTATCTGGGAAATATCATCAGCACTGGTTGTCATTGGTGTAATTATGCCCACCACCCCCCTTGGGCGCAGTCTCCAGGGTTTTGGAGGAATGAGGGCTGTCCCATGGGCACAAACTGGAAGTTGAGGCGGCCAGAGCTACCCATGGCACAGAGGTTTCATTTTCATAGTTCATAGGACTCCCTGTGGCTGCACACTGACATAGCTAAGATGTTTCTTTTGGGTAGAGGTTCGTATGTTGACATGGTAAAAACAATAACCAGGACCCAGGGGCGGGTGGGTACCCCTTTCATGTCTTGGGCACCACTGTACAATTTCAGTTCAATACAGTACAATTAGTTAAACTTTACGCTCACCCACTAGCGTGAATGTGACATGTCTGTAGACTTAGCAGTGAAAACATCATGCCCCCCTGCCTCTGCTCTCACCTGTTCAAATGTTCAGCGTGTGCTCAGTCACAAACACAGCTACCCTTTTCCACTGTGTCCTCTCTGTGGGTCCTCTTGGTGTCCTCTGGCTGTCTCCTTGGGTGTCTCCTTGGCTATCTCCTTGGATAAACCCTGAATAGTTGTCCCATGCAGTACTTCATCAGCGTGGGACCCCAGGCCATGGTCCCTACAGGTTGTATGCACCTGCCCCCCCCACCTCCGCTGTGGAACACTGTACCCTTGATCCCGTGAGCTTCACCCTGTGGGCCAGGGTCATGGGAGCTTGAAGTGCAGGGGGGGCATGGCCAACCAGTGATCCCAGAACAGTGGCCCCCTTGAGCCAAAAGCAAATCCTGGCAAAACGCGGCAACGGGACACCCGTGCCCTTGATCCCGTGGGCTTCACCCTGAGGGTCAGGGCCAGGGAAACTTGAAGTGTAGGGGGGTGTGGCCAACAGGTGATTACATTTTGACGAGTGAACACTTTTGAAAATGTGCAGGATCACACGGCCAAATGGTTTTGATGGAAAATCTAGTTCTGTGACCTTCTGGGTGCATACATCTCTGCAAATGGTGCTCAACCCATGAGTTTATGTCTTATCGCCCTTTTGCTTTATACCAGTTACCCTGCAAGTGAGATGGTCATAAACTACAATATTCCACCTAGTAAGCCCAGTTCTCTGTCTGCTATGCCATCCACCGTGCTTAGTCTCTTACTTTCTTTCCTCTTACATAATGAATATACAAAACAACCTAGATGTTTATGCAAAGTAGTGATCACTAGTTACATCCAGTTTATACAGCTATAGATCTACTGCAGTGCCATGCACTGTAGTTAGCCTCCAGCACTCGTTTTGCTCTACGATTATGATTGCATTATATATTACCAGCCGTGAGAAAGGTCGTAAATGCAAGCGTTATCTGCAAGTAGCGGCCCATATTTCATGCCGGGCCGCTGTCCCTCTGCCCAGCCTTTATCATGTGCTTGGAGGCAATGCCCCAGGACAAGTCTTCACTGGAATGCCACGCCTCAACACCCTTGCACCTTCAGGCTCACATCCAGGTCCTGAAAATAGTTACTTGCAATTGCAGACATATGTCTAATTTCTTTTTAAGGGAAGCATAATTGCACAAAGCCTGGTTCCCTTAAAAATGAAAAAAAAAATGTCAGCACCCCAGATGGGACTCTCATTGCTGATAGTGATTAAATGCTGCTTTCATGGGTGTGCAGGACTGGAATTCTGAGCTTGGGCCTACCTGGCTTGGGATTGAGGACCATTAGAGGCCCTGCCCTCCCCCAAAAGTGGGATTTACTGGTATACTGAAAACAGACGATATGAATAACAGGCAAGGGCTACCTTGCCCACCGAAAGTTTACAATTAAGCTGCCGCAACTCCTTACTGTGTGCTAAGTCTCGGGCGATGACTTCCCTTTAACTTTGTCAACTTTTGGATTTACGAAACCTCTGAACTTACTACACTGCAAATGATGGGTCAAACATACAATATATGGGACAATGCCCTGTTCTTCAACACCGACTGCACTGGAAAACGGTTTTCAGAGCCGTTTTATCATACCTATGTATTTGTGTCCATTCATGCAGCTAACCTTTACATTTTACAGACATTCACCTCACTAATGTCTTACTTCAGAGGTACACAAAAATGCTGTATTGTTGCTCATGTTATGTCTTGGGTACAAATAACATCTGGTGGCATTAAAAATCAGTACAAAATTGCGAATCAAATACGTGTCTTTGCTAATCAAGAAGATTTGAGTAAACAAACTCTGCTAATCAACTAATGTATGCCTTGTAACTTATTCAGTTAACAGGAATGAATATTGTTGGAATTTCGTTTTCACAGGGGGGGATCCTGGGAGTCAGCCCCATTATTCACTCCCAGTGTTGGCACTAACTTCATAACAAGTAGGAACAGTTTGATATTATTCTCCCTAGGCTGTCCGGGTGCTGTGACACATGCATGTGCACGGTAAGGTGTGTGCCTGTCTCCAGTTTACCTACAACTTGCTCACTATCCATCTTCTTATGGGGAGATATATCGCTGTCATCCATTACAAACTAAGGGCAGAAACACCTTACGTAAATAAAGCTCTGACAAACGAGCCTCACGAGAGACAACAAAAGGAAAAAAGAGAAAGGCAAATAACAGCCTGTGCAAGCTTTTTCAAAAGTGTTCTAGGCGAAGAAAGGCCAGTCTGAACATATTTATTCCCGGCTAGAAGAGCAGGAGGAGGAGGACCTCTCTTCAGACTTGGACTACGATATTAGGGACACCAGTCCCGAAGAAACTCAGTCAGAGGCAGAGAAGGACAAGAAAGAGGATTTCGACCCGACAATCCCACTGACCCCAGTTCTACCAGCTGGGAACCCACGCCCACAGTGGCAAAGTATTTATTTAGGCTATGTACAGAGTCAGGATGGATTGAAACCTGGACACAAGTGAGCCATGATTTTGGTTAAAGACTTTTATTGAAAATGCCTCTCTGACCCTGCTCTAAGAGGAATGTTCCTATCTAAACCAGAAACTAAGGATCGGTCTGTGTCGGAATGTCCAGAACAAAACTGTCCCATGTCCAAAGTTCTATTCTGACCCTCACACTATAAACTAAATTCTAAGGTGAAGATGGTAATGTCTTTAGTCTTGGGTGGTTTAGAAAAGCGTTCACAAAGTAAGACTAAATAGCTCCAACACAAATGTTTGAGGACTTCGAGGATAAAGATCCTTGCTCCAGGGGGTTGTTCCCTTTCTCTGGATTCTTCTTTACTTCCTGATATTTTCACAAGTGAAAATTCCTTGTGCCTTTCTTAACCAGCAACAACACTGACACATTAGACTGTCTGGTTTTGTACTTTTGTCTCTTTCAGTATACTCTCCTGCTAGGGTTTTGCTCCTTCTCTCCTGGTTAACACAATCCTTTTCCTAGTCCTGATATTTCTTCTCAGGACCTCATTATTCCTGATTAACACAATTCTTTTTCTAGTCCTAGCTCTTTAAATTTCCCGGTCACAGGGGTATGTGTGTGTAACAACTAGAGCACTCCTTGGGCTTGTGACCAACTTCGCTCTGCATTGCTCGGTTGCTCCTCCTCGTCCAAGTATTTTTGGAAATCTGTGAAAGGAAGTCCACTCTTGACAATTTGCACAGTAAACTTGGGAAAATATTCTTAATGGTTTTCATGGGAATGTCAGTCCTGGATGATTGGTAGGTGGAACTAGAGAAAGCTGTTTCACGAGTTTCACTAGGCAGATCAAAGTTGGAAGGCTGGCTTATGGCTCTTGTGAAAAGGTTTTCACTGCCCTTTATAGGAGGATGAGGTGACGTATGACAATAGCCCGTGAAGGTATTAGCTAAGGGAGGGTTATCCTCAAGGCAAAATGGGGAATACCATGTCTCATCCAATGAAACCATGACATCTCCCCGTAGGGTGTCTCCCCTATGTGATCCTCCCTCATATAGATGCTCACAGGGTCAGGATCAGGTAGTTGCTGCCATGCCCTAGCCCCACTGGAGGAGGTCACAGCTTGAAAAACAGTGATGACTCCGTCGGATTCATCACAGATATGTAATTGCATAGATAAAAAAACTAGGATGAAGCTAAGAGCAGAGTGCCGTCAGCCGTTCCTAGGAAATATAATCGCAACCACGCTACCCCTAGACTCCAAAAGTGTCACCTCTTTGGGAAGATTTGGAAAAAATCCCAAGGAAGGCATTGATAGATCCTAGCGGAACTGCCAAGATAAAGTCCTGAACATTGCAGTCCCTTTCGCATATATCATGGAAAAGGTGCACGCAGCGAAAGTAGTGAAGCAATAGACTCAGATGTCCTTATGGGATGGGCGCAGTTGGCCATCTTCATACTGGGTAATGCAATCTGAGCCTTGTCAGTGCGAAGGCAACGGAAGCCCAAGACTCTAGGCATGTGGACCTCACAACAAAGAAGGCACGTGAAAAAGGTAACTGCGCTCGAGCTGGGCACTGTGATGAATCCAGTGGAGTCATCACCAATTCCCAGGCGGTGCCCTCCTCCCATGTGGCCAGGTGACAGCAGCCGTTACCTGATCCTGACTCTGGGGGTGGTTATATGAGGGAGAATCACATGGGAGGAGACAGCCACTGGGGATAAGGGGTGATTCCTTTGAAGGAGACAAGGTATTCCCCCCTTTTCTCTAAAGAGAACTCCAATATACCCAAACTGCTAATGGCGTACTGTCACTCTAACAAAATTCCATTTATACCTCCAATATTCACAACACAAAAAAGACATCTTCTGTTGCTGACATTTCTGTATGTGACATTTTTTAACAAAATCATTTTGGAGACTCCAATTGCAGTTATGGACTACAACTCCCATAAAGCCTAAAATACTGTATCGAAGAAGAGTAGGAACGAGTTCATGTAGATTAAGCAAAGTCCAAAGACCAACATGCAGACTAGTTGTTCCATTCAAACCAAATTGCCCGGGACATTTAAAAATGGCAACCACCGCATTCAGAAAGGCAGTACCAGAGAGAACCGCAGAGGAAAAGATGAGCACTTGCATGCGGCTGCTCGGGAACGTGAGTTACAGAAACCAGCGTGGCAGGAGAGAAGGAGAAGTGTGGCAAGCATAACTGAAGGACTGCGGGAGCACTGAGAAACACAGCAGAGCTCTGGGAGGTATGGCCGAGTCAGGAAGCAGCATTCTGCGTTCCTGGCCAAATGAGGAAGCCGGCGAGTAAACACAGAGACGCAGGGGGCGCTGAAGAGATGCCTGCATTACATAGAAAGCCAATCCACGGAGGAAGCTTCACGGCAGAGACACGGCATATGTTGGGGATTCCACAAACAATTGGTGGGACGGCTAAGAGTCAATCGGTGAGGCCGGGGCATACAGACAAACAAGAAAGCAAGTGAATGAAGTATGTGAAATTGATATTTTGGACAATACTAAAAGGTGTTTTAGATAACTGCAAAACCTAGTGTTACATCAAGGTTTAAAAGAGAGATTTGAATACCGACAAGAAAAAGTGCAGCAAAGAAATCTGAATAATTACATGTGCATGAAATGTCAAAGTAGTGGAGAGCTGAAACAAGTGTTATCCTAGGTGTAAACCCATATTTAATTTGGATGTTTTATTCAGACCCGTTCGCAAACAATAAAGGAGTATGTAGGTGGTGTTGGCCAAGTACGTCTAAATAATAAAAACAGTGAAAATAAACTAAAACCAAGCCATGGGATCACATTTCTGGTGAAGTAGTGTGGTGCATGGGGAGTTTATGTATTTTATGCCTTTTGTATGTTGCGGTGACTGTGCACACCAAATAGGCGTTTTGTTTTCCACCTGTTTATTGTTATTTCAGACACCGGTACGCATCTGTAGTTTTGATGTGGAGATCGAGCCCGGACTTTATGCTAGTGGTTTCTCCCAACCCGCAGGGGGAAGCGCGACGTACCTGATAAGATTGGGTAACTTTCTCTGTCAGCACACCCCTGTGGAGTCTGACGTGGAAGCGTCTGGGGAAACGGATAAATGGAAGCTCGGAGAGGAGAGAGGCACGGGAGAGACAGGGATCAGGGTAGGCTGCCTTGCCTGTCCGTTAGGCCCTCGGTTCATAGTATCACAGGCCTCTGTGGGCTGTGTGTACGAGGTATCCCGCCCAGTCGAGTAGCCTGAGGTGGAAGGTGTGGTGCGCTGTGCGGCAGGCCATGTTTAGGCCCAGACCGGCTCCTGTCGTGCCTGCACTGATGATCGTAGCCTCGCCTAGCACCCGCGTTCAGTGGGGGTGAGGTTTTCTTTCTGTGGTCGACGGAAAGGAAGGTAGGAGGGTGATACTCCCTTTTCAAAACAAAAGCAGAGTTGGCCCAACGCTCTTTGCCTTAATCATATATGAAAGCAATGTAAAGAGGTAACATCTTCTCCCCACTGTCTCTCCGGGCGGTACCGCCGGCGAGTGTACCATTTGGGGTGTTGGTTTGTGTTATTTGGCAATTGCGAACATAGCTTCTAAGAGGAAGGATGTAAGACTCTGCCTCATGCTGGTGTTGGAGGGAGGAGACTAGAGAAAAACAAGAAAAAGAGAGAAAATAGGAAAATAAAAGAAACCCTGAGCCGCCTCGCAGGGGTGCTCCACCTGTGTGTCAGCTCCAGTGGGTCTCCGAGGCCAGGAGGGCTTCAGGGTTTGTGGAAGTGGGCAGATTACGTACCTCATTTAACTGGAGGGTAGACCTCCGGAGAGTTGGACGGACGGCGAGAGGTTTGGGGCGTGTGTGAGTGTGTGTGTGTGTGTGAGAGAGAGAGAGAGGGAGAGAGAGAGAGAGAGAGTAATATTTGTCCCGTGTTAAGTGAGCACTGTCTGTGGTAGACTGCATCTACCGTTAGAATAGGGTAGTGCTAGAGAGAATCAAACCATTCTCCCAAGTAAAACGACCTAAGGGAAATCACTTAAGCACGCAGTGGTGCTAGTTCTGAAATCCCAGAGCTGGGTCCTCCAATCATCAAAAGTAAAGGAGTGGCTACGTTCCCAGATGTCAAGGAATTCAGGTGGCCTAGCCCAATTATTTATCTATTTATGAAATGCCACATCCAAACACCTATGCTGCTTTTTAATTATTTATTTACCAAATGTGAATGGGCTTGTTCCCAGGTGCCCCACTTGATGCTATTTAATGATTTGTTTACCAAATGTGAATGGGCTTGTTCCTAGTGCCCATCTTGATGCTATTTAATTATGTATTTACCAAATGTGAATGGACTTGTTCC